>NC_135727.1:80698243-81298243 GCF_964656455.1 Halichoerus grypus
GCATGCATTGCCTCAAAAGACTTGTGACAGATAAGGAAAAACATTAGAAAACATGAATAATTGGAAGACTTCTTGGTCATCTCTCTGGATTTGAATTCCAGCTCTACATTTGATAGGAGTGCCTCATTTTTGTTGATTCAGTTTCCTCATCTGTAAAACAGGGCTACAAATAACATTTCTGAAAGCTCTTTTGAGGAAAATAATGTACATAAAATGTTTAACATAGTCCCTGGCACATAGCAGGGGCTCAGTAAATGTTAGCTACTGCAGCTACCACTGTACTGATTATCTTTTTAAAGGACAGATCAAATTTTCACAAAACATCTTCTTCCTCTTTTGAAATCTGATGGTGTTCAAATGTCTATTCTCTCATTTGGCACCTAACATATAAACCATTTACTTTCTGCTAGTACATATCTGCAACAATCACCAATTACCTCATGCTCCCCACGTATGCTGAAATCACAGAAATCCTTGTGCTCTAACCAGTGAATGACCATATTAAGTGATGCCCTAAGATTGGATTTAATAATGGATTTGGGTAAGGTAACAATTGCAATAATAAGAGTTAACATTTACTGACTAATTACTACATACAAGGTATTGTTCTAACAACTCATTCAATCCTAGCAATAATCCTAATCCCATTTTAACAAAGCAAAGAAATGAGGCAAAAGAAAGATAATCGGTCCAACATCACACAAAGTGGTATCCAAATCCAAGCAACAGAGTCCAATTCCTGAGCAGGATCCTAGTCTCTCAGGTGAGACCAGACCATTATAAAAAGACTTATAAATACCTGAGTTTAGACTTTACTCTGAGGGCAAAAAATTCACTGAATGGCTTTAAACTGGAAGCACAGGATCAGAATACTCTCTGGTTATAGTTCGGAAATGAACTGGACAGGTGAGACAAGAGACGCGTGGAAACCTATAAGAAGGCAGTTGTGGTACCAAGGCAAAGGAAGCCTTGATCAAGGAGGAGAGCAGCAACAGTGGGCATGGAGAGAGTCTCAGGGATTCGACATTTATTAAAGAGGCAAAATAGATAATTCTTGGTGACTGACGATATCGTAGTAATTGAAAAGGAGAAGTTTGGGATGGTGGCCAAATTTCCAACTGGGGCCAACGGGGTAGGTGGCATCTCCGTTTATTGCAATCAACACTTGATGAAAAACAGAGTTTAGGGTAGAAGAGGTTAGGGGAGGGGTTGAGACAGTGACAATATGTTCAATTTGGGAAAAATTTATTTTGAGGGGCAGTGAGATAACTAAGCAAGCAGTTCAGGAGAGATCTGAGACACAGATATAGATTAGGGGGTCGTCAGTATATACATGGTAACTGAACCCAGAGAAATGTGTAAGAGTACCCACAGAGAGTATGAAGAGTAAGAAAAGGTGAGGTCCTAGAAAAGAATATTGAATACAAGAACACTTAAGGATGGTAGAAGTAAGAGAGGGACAAAAAGAGGATGGAGGAGTGACTAGACAGAGAGGAAAAACATGATTTCAGGGAAACTAAGGAGAATGTTTTAAGGGATGACACATGGACAACAATGTTGTAACCAGTTGAGAGACCTGATAAGAACATAAACGTGCCTGGGAGATTTAGTTACAGGGTGTCTTTGATGATCTCAGCGAAATGAATCTCAGAAGCATAGTATGTGGAAATCAGATTACAGCGGCACAGAAGAAGGCCAAACAGCAAGTATGGGCAAATGATTTGAGAAATTTGGCTATACAAAGGAAGAAAGAAATAAGGTACTAACTGGAAGAAACAAGGGGCAAGAAAGGGTTCTTTTCCTCTCCTTGTCCCTCCCTTTCTTTTTAACAGGTAAACACTGTTCTAAGCATTCCAACTTTAGTCTAAGTCTTTCCTGATACTATCAACTCTATCTGCATTACTGTCCTCATCACCAACCTCTTAACCTCCTGTGTTTAAATCCCACTAATCTTTCAAGGCCTGGATAAGATGCTACCTGTTAGTGAAACATTCACTACACTTACTAACTGAAACTAATCACAGTACCCTTCCTGTTTGTTGCACTTTGTTTATGACACGGGTAGGATACTGTACACGCTATAGTAAAGTAATTGATGTACAAATGTCTTTGTCCATTTGAGCTGCTTCAACAAAATGCCATAGTCTTAGTAGCTTATAAACAATAGAAACTTACTGCTCATAGTTCTAGAGGCTAAGAAGTCCAAGATCAAGGCACCAGTGTCTGGTAAGATTCAGTGTGTGGTGAGAACCAGTTTCCTGGTGTGTGGGATGGCACTTTCTTGCAGTGTCTTCACATGGCAAAAGGACCAAAGTATCTCTCTTGGGCCTGTTTTATAAGGACACTGATCCCATTCATGAGGGTTCCACCTGCATAGCCTAATCACCACCAAAAGGCCCCTCCTTCTATACCATCACCTGGAAGGTTAGAATTTTAATATATGAATCTGAAGGGGGACACAAACATCCAGACCATGGCAACAAGTATCATCTCTGCTGGCAAACCGTGAATCTTTTTTAACTACCAAAGTGCTGCACATAGAAATATTCAATAAATATTTCTTGAATGAACAAAACTCAACCATCAATAATATATGTTGTTATTACTTCAGCAGATGATGGGGGCGAGGGAGGAAGAGAGGAATATAACAGATCTGAGAACACATCACCAATCCAAACTCCCACCACCTGGTCTGTGATGATAAGGGGAGCCGGAGGCATTGTGAACTTAGGGAAAAAAAACCTCTCACGTCCTATTTTCTACAGGGACACTGTAGTGTAGCGCAGAGCTTCCCAATGGGTGGGCCTGCCACAAATAACTGACCAGTATCACTAGGTACTAAATCCTTCTTTACTCTGACTTGACTCAGTGGGATCCAGGGAGAGACCTCTAGGTTATCCATCATCTCCAGGTCAGTTGCCTCCAGTTGTAAGCAGCCTAGCCGTTTCCCCCACCATGCTGTAAACACACGCACATTTTCTAGGTATGACATGATGTGGAGGAGAAGAAAGAAAAAGGAAGACAAGTAAAAGGAAAGCCCCAGGTTAAACCATAATCCCACTCTTTTGGCTCTTAAATTTGCGGTATTAGCCTGTTTTTGTTTGTTTGTTTGTTTTAAGATTATTTATTTCGGGGTGGGAGGGAGAGAATCTTTAGCAGACTCCTCACAGAGCACGAGCCCAATGCGGGGCTCTATCTCACGACCCTGAAATCATGACCTGAGCCAAAACCAAGAGTCGGATGCTTAACCACCTGAGCCACCCAGGCGCCACTGTTTCATTTTGCTTTTAACCACTCTCTTCCTGAGAGGTCTAATTCTGTTCTTCTATCCCCTCATTTCCCGTCTCCTATGCTCTGAGCTCTTGCTCTGACAGGGGACGCTGTGGCATAGCTCAAGAACTGGGTAATTTCCAATCCTTTTGCTTTAGCTCTAACATATTGGAAATAAATATATTTTCCCAAAAATATATTATCATAAATATTATTTGTTTCTATAGTACTACTGGCACTATACTCCAAGTACATTCTATGGATTCATTTATAGGTTAATTTTAAAGGATTAGCTTGGAAACTTAAATATCATTTAAAAAATATTTTCTTGGGGATATCTGTTCTAAATTCTCATAACTATAGGGATACTTTTATGGATGAAAAATTTAAAAAGAAACCAAAGAAATAATTTACCAAAGCCACAGAATTAGTAAGTGGTAAGAGCCAAAACCTAAAGAGAGGTCTGTTCGAACGTGAGGCACTGAAGACTATACAATTTCCATTATACCATGGAACCTCCAAAAACACATCTATGTTTTTCATTAAGTAAATGAAAATTCTGAAAAGCTAAAAATTTTACTCAATCATTAGATATTTTAAACTCAGTATCATTTATTCAAACATTTACCAGGTACTCTTTTACTCAAACCATCTCCAGCAATAATCACCAATGCTAATAAACTATGACTGACATCATCAGGGAAAAAAAAATGTATCTACATTATTTCAAGAATTCACCACTAATGTTAGAACTTTATCATATTATTTCTCTTACTTATGAATATTTGATTTGCTGAGACTTCTGTTAAGGTAACAGATTCTTACACCCAAGAGTGATTTTTTGTTGCTCAAAACAGAAATGCTTTATTAAAATCTTCTGTGAATTGTCATTTCCAAAACAAAAACATTTTCATTTCTCCTAAATACTTAAGAAGAATTATTTATAAGAATTATTCTTCTGTTAATAAAATAAATACAAGTGTAGAACTTGGAACAAATGACTTCTTATGCATGACATAGCTATTAACTACTATTAAATTCTAGCTACATTGTATCTTACAGATTCAATAAAAAATAAATACAACTATATAGTGCCAACTTGATTTAGGTGAAAAGTGCTAACATAAGTTAAAATTGTTTTAGTAAAAAAAAAAAAGATAAGCATAATTATGGTTTATCCTTTATTGTAACTGCAAACTGCCATCTTGATTCACAGAGGCTCCAACATCCAGTGGAACCTGAGAACTACTAGAACAAGCCTACTGGCATGTTAACAGTGTAAACTCTTCACTGACTTAGTAACATGTCATCACTTCTTGAACTTCGACATCAATAAAAATAAATAAAATATTTACATTTAGAAAACCACCCAAAAATGCATTTTTATTCTTGAAAATAAAACTGCAAAGACAACTGACCACTTCTAATGTGATTGTGTGCCACGAAGTCTGTAAGAAGTTGCATTTTAAGTTGATAGTATTTCTCCAAACAATATTTCTCTTTGCTTTCTACTAAAAAACAACAAACATTTATATTAGATATAAAATGTTTGAGCAATTTCTTTATTGAGGCACAGTATTTCAAAGGCTGATAGGCAAAAAGTGAAAACAGATTTGCCACAACTTCCATCCATAGATGGAGTATATTCACCACATGGGCAGACTAATTCTCTACCTCCCCCAAAAAGAAAGTCAGATTACAGTCATTTGACTTGATAATAAGCTCTGCATTGTCAGACACAGTGATTTACAAAATTTTGAACCTATGTTTTCTCACCTTTTCAACTTGCTTTGAGGAAAGCAACAGTCCTGAGGATCTCTACCTTTATCTTTGCATAGGACAGATTTTGCATTCTTGGTAAGCTCCCTAGTTAGTTGCCATTTATGAAAGTACCTCAGTTCACCTGCATATATCTTCTCAGGAATGTTGGTTTCCCAAGCCCATGTCAATTTTTATCAACAAGTTAATTAACTTGTAATTAATACCTTTTAAGAATGACAATGAATTTAGGAAGCCAAAGACCTAAGATTTTTCTATTTACTACCTCTTCTATATTTATCAATCCTCTTCCACTTAAACAGTATGTTCAAGGCTTCTAAAAGGAACTTCAATTTCCTCATAATTATCTAACATGATCTCTATCAGACAAATAGGTTTAACAATCTAGCTATCTCTGTTGACATTCTGGACTGCATTTTAGACCATTTCTCTTCTCTTTCCTATTTCCCCAACTTGTTAATCTCTCCTGCTTGTGCAACCTTCTTTTACTCACTTAAACTTTCCCATAGTCTAGTCTCTCTTGCCTAAAAAAAAAAAAATAAACTAAGAAGGAATCCAAAAGAAAACCTTACTCCTATAACAACTTGCCCTTTCTCCGCTCAAACTTTGAGTTTATTATACTCATTCCGCTTCCTCAGCTCACACCTTTTTTGCATTTATTAAAAAAAATTTTCCTAACTTTCCTCAAAAAATAATTGACAAAATTAATTGTATATATTTAAAGTGAACATCATGTCACATTTCTCAATCTACTATCCCAATTCAGCAACAAAAATTTCTCTAGCTGGTTACCACTGACAACCAGGTTGCTAGAGCAAATGAACATTTTTAGCCCTTACCTTAATGAATATATTTACAGCATTAACACTAAAGATAATGCCCTCATTCTTGAAATCCTCCATTTTAATTAACTTTCTTTCCTAGTTTACAGACAATAATCACTACTCATAACTCTACTTCTGCTAAAGTAATAATCACTGAGCAAGGTGCTCACCTGTATTAGCTCAGTGTTTTTTCACACTGCTGGTAGTTCAAAGCAGCTTTTTAAATAAAACAAATTAGAATAAAAAATATCCAAATGTATTCCATGTAGTAAGGTTAAGTATTATTCTGGAAAATTTATGTGTGTGTGTGTGTAGTTCTTATTTTGGGTCATATTCAAAAAAGTTTGAAAGACACTGTGCTAATTTAATCACCAGAAGCCAACCTATGAGGTCCATATAATAATTTATACTTTTTAATAAAGAAAAAACTAAGCATACAGAAGTTGTATAATTTGTCTGTACTCAACCAATTGGTGTGACAATCAAGCATAGCCTCTATTTATGTCCTAATCTCCAAATACCCAAGTGATATACATTTATATCTCTTAATGTGAGTGTCTTAAATGCACTTCAATCCCAGTAATTGCAAAACCTGTACTCAATTTCCATACATTTTCTAATTTGCTAATTTTCTAATTTCCAGTGTTTTTCTCTTCTTCATCCAAGCATCAATACTCATATCTCATATAGATCCACTCTTTACTATGTTTATTATTTATTATTACCATAATAACCTTCAGTCACGCCCCCACCATTTTCTTCCAGGATAACTGCAACAGTATCCTCCCATTAACTGCCATTATGCCCCCTACAAGCCCCCAATTCACTCTCTGCTTTGCTGGAAGAAATCTCTTCAAAATACAAACCTCATTAGGGCAAAGTCTCCTAATCCTGAAGTAAAACTTTTAAAGTTCAAATGCTATATATAATTTTCTAGACTGGATTTCTGTGTAGTTTTAGGCAGTACTTTAAAAAATAGAACCTAATTGATATTTAAAGGGCTTTTGTTAAAATCAATAATTGTCGAAAGACCCAGATCAAAAGTTCTTTACTTGCTGTTAAAGTCACTTCAAAGATACTAGGTTCCGTTTACATTAGGAGATTCAAGGACAATCACAAATGTCTTTCACTCAAAAATGCAGACAGCCAATGAATAGTGTCATTTCATTTTCTTAAAAACAAAATACATCCATTATCTTGAGACTAATGAAACAGTTTATTATTTGTACCTTCACAGAGACTTGACCAGAATTCATCCATGGCAGGCATCAATACTATTTCTAAATAATGTTTTAAACACAACAACAATCAACTTTAATTTGCACTAGATTCTAAATAAAAATACGTTTTTCAATGTTTATAGCAGATTAAATTATGTCTCCTGTGAATCAGTCATACACAGTCCATAGATTATCTGCTATGACAACAAGTCTGAGCCTTTCAATCTACATGTTTAAACAAACTGTTGGATTTGTTGCTGCCTTTGCAAAGGCAGGTGGAAAGAATTTCTAGCTAGGTACTCACCAGGATGGGATCAAAGCTATCATGATATGCTTTATGATACTATTTTAAATTAAATTATTAAAGAAAAGTGAAACTGAATTATTTCACTTTTCTAAACTATGTGTTCTCCATACACAGATACCTAATGTTGAAATAAAACCAATAAATAAATTGTTTAAAAGTATAGCATGTTTCATTGTTTTTTGTTAGCAGGATTATGTGTATTAGTTTTGGCATGCTGTTTGTGTTGTTGTTGATTCTCTCCTTTGCTTTTCAGTTAAAAAAATGAAAGAGCTAATGGTTCAAAAGAGACTCATTTCTTCTCTCCACATGACTGTTGGAAAGATCCTAATAAAGCCTGAATCAACAACTATAATAAATCCTTGACTTAAAAAAAAAAAAAAAAGTTGCTTTACCCATAAGTATACATTTAGAAGTTAAAAAAAAAATGTGCTTTAAAGGTATGCATGAGAAGAAATATTCTACCAAATTTTCAACTATGATTTCTGCTTCATAGTGACAGACATGCTCTAAGATGAAGTTATGACAACAATATACAAAATAATAACATGATTGAACAATGGAAGCAGAATCATTATGAAGAATGCCCACTGGGGGGTTGTACAGAAAGACTTCTTTCAAAATATCTTCAAAATATTGTACCCCAGTTCTTAACAGAATCCACAGCATATGTTGGTATCAACAGACACCTGGATGGATGGATGGCCAGCTGGCTAAGAACTAGAACTCTCTTCACGTTCCTCAACCCAAGCCTCTGAAGTTTTCTTAGAATTCTATCTGAATGTAAGCCTTATTTCTGATGTACAGATTGAAAATCAAGATCACTGTGTATGAGAAAATGCATGTGAAAAGAAAACTGTACCTATTAAAAAATAACAAAAGAACTACTCAAAAGTAAGATGTTTTCATTACACATTTTAATAGCCATGATTTTAATACTAAGAACACTGCATTACTTTTTAAGTAAATTCATACTATAACCATCACATCCTATATGTCACTTTTAGAAAATACTTATAGAACTACTTCCTCAAGTTCCTACTCTAAATAAATAAAATTGGCACATTTCCTCTCTATTGAAAGGGGGTCTCATTTCCCTTTTTCCCACTTATAGGTTAGGATAAAAACACAAGCTTATTAATTTCTAACATAAAATGATTCCCTTATCCTCTCTTCTCAAAGGAAATTAGTATAAATGGAAACCTAGGGACAATATCATTTGATATTTACCTATTTTAAGCAATTAGAATTAAAATTGTTAATAAATGGAAAAAATATGACCTCAAATATCTGTATATTAAACTGAGTTTTAAGAATAAAATATTTTAATGCAATTAGACTCGCTAACTGCTATGTACAATGTTGTTTGTTCATTCCAAACACAGGCCAGAGTTCAGACAAACATGTAACATTGTTTTGTTTGATTGTAGTACTTTATAAATGGTTTTATTTTACCATTTGCCAAACCTCTTTTGTTGAGTTATTCAAACTAACTTCTGCCAAGAACACTAGGAATTTGGTGATAGTGCTTCTTTTAGGAGAAAACAAGCCCTTTCCTCAGAAAACTGAAAAGGTTTATCTTGGCACTAAAACCTTGTATTGAGCCTTCTGGAAAGTATTTTAAAATGTTGTTTTTAACCTAGACTTTGTGACTGAAACAGGAAAAGGCTTCATAGCTCTACACCAAAATACATATTTATAGGGCTGATTTTCTTTCTACACCAAAAATACTACGTCGATGGCAGCAGTTTTCAAAGTATGATTTCTGAGGACCAAGCTAAAACTTGGGCATTATCACGATATTCAACATACAATTTGTTTTTTAAACCTCAAAAACTGACGACTAAGAAATGCTAACTGTTGATCAAATACACTGTCTTTAAGTGTCAGACTGGAAGGACTGTTGCATTTAACTATCTGCTTTTGGGAATTTTCACAAAAAGAAAATTTACTTGATATTGTATTTTCCTCCCGTACATGTCAACAGAAGATAGGTTTCTAAGTTTTTCTCTTTTTTATATTTTCCCCACTAGGTAAGCTTTACCTTCAGACTAGATAGACATAAAGATCAACCATGTGAACTTTTTACATATTGTCCTAATAATGTATCTGAATACAATATACAATTTTTGGAAATTGATGAAATGATATAGTCATTGTCCCTAACTCCTATACCTGACCCATAAATTGTTAAAATATAAGAAAGAGACCATATGGTAGACACCCCTAAATTGTTAAAATATAAGAAAGAGACCATATGGTAGCTCAAACAATTTCACAAAGACCCCCGGAGAGCTGCAATGATTTTTCAGTCATTAATAACTGACAAAAAATATTATGCACCCATTACCAATCCTTTACAAATCAAGTTCTCCCTACCTTGAAATCTGATCCATTTTTCCCTTCTAATGGCCTGGCTGTCCCTTTACAAGAATAACAGCAGCAGCATCACTTTAAATGTGCATGTAAAATTTTGGATAAAGTCATAGTAAGTTAAAATCCTATCATTGTGCTTATCAAATATTTATTAGGATGTTCTGGCAGGAAATTGTTTTAAAATTCTGGTATGGTTGAATTGTCTGATTTAGGTAAAAAGAAAAAAATTAAGATATCTATCAAATATATCTTATTAAAATCTGTAACTGCTGGGCGCCTGGGTGGCTCAGTCGTTAAGCGTCTGCCTTCGGCTCAGGTCATGATCCCGGGGTCCCGGGATCGAGTCCCACATCGGGCTCCCTGCTCGGCGGGAAGCCTGCTTCTCCCTCTCCCACTCCCCCTGCTTGTGTTCCTGCTCTCGCTATCTCTCTCTCTGTCAAATAAATAAAATCTTTAAAAAAAAAAAAAAAAATCTGTAACTGCTTTGGTCAATCAAGTACAAATTTTAATTTTAAAAGTTTGGTCCTTCCTATTGTGATTGAATTCTGCCTATATCCAGAAAAATCAAGAAAAGTCTATTCAAATTAGTGTAATAAGACTGAAATAAATGGGAATTACTGGTATCACTGACAATAAAGGTTAGGAAGGAATGGACTCTTCCCAATCCAAAATCCTCTTCCTGTACTGCTATGGCTACAGAACGATGGTATCCTTTTCATTGGCCTTGAAATCTTGAGCCATCCTAACACTGCTCCACAGGCCTCACAGTTTCAATGTCAATGAGAAATACAACTCTGACATTATGGACTAATTTAATATTTTAAAGACAATTATTAATGTGCTAGGTTACCTTGGCAGAAGATTTAGATTAAGCCCTACCATCACTTTTTTCTTATTTAAATTTATTTAAATTTCTTATTTAAATTTAAAATGTTGACTTAAATTGATTTAAAATGTTGGAGAGTGGAGAATATCTAAAATCAGGTCCACAAAAAACAAAAACTCACTTATCAGTATTTAAGATTATTAATTTATATATTCAGCTTTCCAAGATGAACCTGTAAGGAGAATATGAAAAACAAACAAACAAACAAAACAAATCTTTTTTCCCCTCTCTTCTATCCACTAAGAAGCAGTGATTTATCTCTAACAATCCTAGAGGAAGGAAACAAAAACAAAACAAAACCTCGTGCTACTTGTGAGAAATAATTATTTAGGGAACAACATTAGTTACATGGCTGATTTAAAAAACACAAAGGAACCCTATTTTTTCTATTAAAATAAATAGGTATAACAGGACATACCTGAAAAAGAACATGTACATGGCAGCTGTGATGCAGAACAAAAGGACCTACAACAAGGAGAAAATATATTACTTGCAAAAGAACACTGACATCATTTGTGTATCTTTCTTTTTCTAAATTTTAATTCCAGTATAGTTACCATACAGTGTTATATTAGTTTCAAGAGTACAAGATAACGATTCACCAATTCCATACATCGTGGGGTACTTATCAGGACAAGTGTACTCTTTAATCCACATCCCCCCACGCACCTCCCCTCTGGTAACCATCAGTTTGTTTTCTATAGTTAAGAGTCTGTTTCTTGGTTTGTCTCTCCTCTCTTTTTTTTCCCTTTACTTGTTTTGTTTCTTAAATCCCACATGTGAGTGAAATCATATGGTATTTGTCTTCCTCTGACTGACTTATTTCACTTAGCATTATACTCTCTAGCTCCACCCATGTTGTTGCATCATTGTGTCTTATAAAAGCAAAATACCCACTATTAAATCTTGTGCCTGATTTAAAGATGTGAAAACTAGTCATACACGTGTCATATTCTCTACCTTTCATATAAACCATATTAAGGCAATAATGAGTCTGTACACACACATATAAATAAAATTACATACATTTTACATTATGTAGTATAAAATATGTATATCTATTACTATATGTATATATGTATACAGATTAGGTAGAAGGGTAACATGGTTCAAAAAGGATCAATTTTTTAAATAATCTAAAAATGCCTGAAAAAGCAAGTAACTTAAGAACAAAGACAATGGCTCTTATATAATGAAGTCAGCAAATAAATCATAAGCATATTAACTGTTATACCAAGATGACCAGATTTTTTTGAAACCTAAAATACAGTTCAGTTGTCAACCAATTCTAATCAATAAGAAAAACTCCTAAAAATATAATCATCCTTTGTGGGATATGGACTAGCTATAAAAAAATCCTCTAAAAACAGGCATCCGAATATAGTAAACCTAACTTTAAAAGCTCCCCTCAAACATATCACACTAAATACAACAAAATAAAATGTATATGGAGGGGTGCCTAGGTGGCTCAGTCAGTTAAGCATCTGACTTGATTTTGGCTCAGGTCATGATCTCAGTGTTGCGAGATCAAGCCCCACGTCCAGCTCCACACTGGGTACGGAGCCCGCCTAACATTCTCCCTCTCCCTCTGCCCCTTCCCCGCTACTCTCCTAAAAAAAAAAAAAAAAAAAAAAAAAGGTATATATGGAAAGAATCCAGAATCCAAGTCCTGACCAAAAGCTTAGTTGTGCCAACAAAGTGGATCTCCATAAGTTGTTTTAAATCACTGAAAAACAAGTTGTAAAATGTGTTCTTATGTTAACAACAGTGTAAACTAAACATGACTGTCAATGGCCTCACATCATAGACAAATGACAAATGGACAATCTTTAACTGTAAATGGCTGACCACAAAGCGCACCAAAAATGAATATTGTGCAAAACAGTGTTTTGTTACTTCCAACACAAATAATTTCTAGTCAACTTAAGGGAAGTCTAATAGTTTTGCTATTACAAATTAAGTTTGACAAGTTTGCCACCTTGGCTTAAGATAAGCACTATAAACATAACCTGAATGGCTTAGAAATCTATAAACCTACAAACCAAAAGAAAGTATCAATTACTACAAAACAAATATTTTTATTACTTATTATACAGAAAATATATAAAATCTTTTTCTATATGTAAAGTATATAAAATTTTTTCTAATAAGCACACACACACAATCTTCTGTCCTCCTCGCTCCTTCCTTTCCTCTCTCCTTTCCATTACCTTTAAAAATACCCTATCAATGATGTGTAAGGTTCATATCACTGCTTTTGACAACATAACTTAAAGCATATGGAATAATTTTCTTTTTTTTTTTTTTTTTTTTTTTTAAAGATTTTATTTATTTATTTGAGAGAGAGAGAATGAGAGACAGAGAGCATGAGATGGAGGAGGGTCAGAGGGAGAAGCAGACTCCCTGCTGAGCAGGGAGCCCGATGCGGGACTCGATCCCGGGACTCCAGGATCATGACCTGAGCCGAAGGCAGTCGCTTAACCAACTGAGCCACCCAGGCGCCCTGGAATAATTTTCAATTATTGATTAACCAATTAAAAATTAGAGTCCAATTGAGTTTATTTACTGGTTATAATTTGCCAGCCAATGACCCAGATCACGAACCTCAATTTGTATTTCCCTATCATTTTATCCCTTTGGGCAAAGCCATCCTTCCTAGATGTTCAATGTTTCATTCCTTCCCTGACCTAGTCATTTTCCCCTTTGCAGACCTATTCACAAACCTCTCTAGAAGTGTCCCACAAATCTTTCCCACACCCTCTAACTTCTCTAAGGAAAATTTCCTTAGTCTCTTTCCCTCAAAATGTTGCTATGCTCTAACCTAATATGCTAAACCTATCGATACTCATGTTAAACTAACATTTATCTCTGCAAATAATACATCTGAAACTGGGAAAAAGTACAATGTTTAAGATCTCAATCTTTAGAGTATGGCAGATCTGGGTTTGAATCCAGTTGTATGTGACTTTCAAAGCCTTACTTAATTTCCTAAGCCTTAGATCCCTTGTCTGTAAAGTGAGAATTTCATCTCACTTTGAACTGCTGGGAAGATTCAATGACACGATAATTGTTAGAAGTGTTCAGCAAACTGTTTTAACTTTGTTTTGTTACTTATAGAAGTGATCTAGATACGAAAAACGTCACCTAGACACCTAAGTCTGGAAAGTTTCTATTAAACAGACAGACCTTTCAAAATCTCTCAAATTCAAGAGATGAAAATCTGTACAAATGGGGTGGGGGGGAGGAGAATCTAAAGGATATTAATGTATAATTGATCATTTCATTTAACAGGTATTTACTGAATGCCTATTATGTGCTGGATTAACTATTTTTTATGATTCCATTTTCTCTCCTTTGTTGGCTTATTTTAGTGTTTGCTTTAGGGTTTATAGTATAGATTTTTAAATTGATAGTCTCCATTCAAGGGATATTATACTACTTAATATTAACTGTTCGAGAACTTACAACAGTACACAAAATGCACAAACTCCTTGCCCTAAAGAAAGCTATCTTTTAGTTAGGTAAAAGAAGATATTAAAGGAAAAGATAGTGGTTGCAGTTTTGGAGAAAAACAAAGCAGGATAAGGAAATAAATGCAGGAGAATAGGGGTTGTTGTTTTATACAAAGTAGTCAAGGATGCAGAGACTTGGTACAGACATTGAGGAAATGAGAGATAAGTGAGGGGACTATATCAACAGAACCATGGGAAGGTTCTGATTCTTATTATGAAAGGTATTCAGTATTGTGTTAAAGATGCTAAAGAAAGGATTGAAATTTGAGTGACCTAGTGTTTCAAATTTTTTTTAATTGTGCTAATTTACTATACATCTTGACTTTCAAAAAAATGTTTTTTCAAATAAATGTAAACCTGTAGGTAAATAAAGAAGAGTATTTTCTCTGTGTTTCAAATTACAAAATTTTAAAGCTAAAAAGAATTTAGGTCCACCTAAGTTTCACTTTTGGTTTCATTAATGTTCTCTATCGTTTTTCTGTTTTCTATTTCATTGATTTCAACTTGATCTTTATTAGTTCCTTTTTCTGTTTGCTTTGGATTTCATTTGCTTTTGTTTTCCTATTTTTTTAAAGACAAAAATTTAGGCCATTGATCTAGATTTTTTTTTTAAAATATAGGTATATAATGCTATTAATATCTTCCTAAGATCTGCTGTACCTGTATCCTGATAATTTTGATAAGTTCGTTATTCATTTTTATTCATTCAAAATACTTTCAAATTTTGCTTTTGCTTACCTCTGTGATACATGACTTACTTAGAAGTATGTTTAGTTTCCAAATATTTGGGGATTTTAAGTGACCTTTCTGTTGTTACTGACTTCTTATTTGATTCCATTATGGTCAGAAAATACTTTATATGAGTTGATTATTTCTAAATTTATCAGGACTTATTTTGTGTCCCAAAACATATCAGAATATGTTCCATATATTTGGTAAATATCCATGTGTATTTTTTTTTTTTTTATGTAACCTCTACACTCAACATGGGGCTCAAACTCACAATGCTAAGATCAAGAGTTGCATGCTCCTCAGACTGAGCCAGCCAGGCAACCCCCCACCCCAATGTGCATTTTATTTTTTTAAGATTTTATTTATTTATTTGAGAGAGCACAAAAGTGAGAGAGATTACAGAGGAAGAGGGAGAAGCAGACTCCCTGCCGAGCAGAGCCAGATGTGGGATCATGACCTGAGCCGAAGGCAGACACTTAACTGACTGAGCCACACAAGCGCCCCCCAATGCGCATTTTAAAAGAATGTGCCTTCTACTGTTGCTGAGAGAGATATCTATCGATTAGGTTGTTCAAATCTTCTGTATCCCTAATTGTCTACTTGTTCAATCAATTATTGAGAAAAGTTATCAAAATGTCCTGCTATAATTGTGGAGTTGTCTCCACAATCTCTCCTTGCAGTTCTATCAGTTTTTCCTTGGTGTATTCTGAAGCTCTGTTTTTAGGAACATAAATATTTAGAATTATGTCCACTTTATCATGATGAAATTACCTTATCTCTGATAATATCCCTTGTTCTGAAATCTATTTTGTCTGTAACTCCAGATTTCTTTTGATACTATTAGTTGTCCATTCTTTTACTTTTAACTGATTGGGTCTTTATATTAGAAGTTCATGTGTGTAGGCATTCTTGTTGTTTCTTGTTTTACATGCTATCTGAAAACCTCCATCTCTTCATTGGCATTGAGTGTTCATATTTAACATGACTACTGGTAAGTTCAAAATTAAATCTATCATCTTGGTATTTATTTTTCTATTGTTTCTCATTTGTGTTCTTTTTCTGCCTTTTCTGGATTAACTATTTTTTATGATTCCATTTTCTCTCCTTTGTTGGCTTATTTTAGTGTTTGCTTTAGGGTTTATAGTATAGATTTTTAAATTGATAGTCTCCATTCAAGGGATATTATACTACTTAATATATAATATGGAACTTTACAATAGGATACTTCCATTCCTCCTCTTCTGCCCTTTGTGCTATTATTGTCATCTATCATACTTTAACCTATATTACAAAATGACTACATTTTAATATTTTTTCTTTAAAAACATAGATCTAAAATAATTTCCTTTATTTTTAAAGACTTTTGCAGGGTGTAGATTTCTAGGTTGATGGATTTTATTTCAGTAGTTAGCTCAACAAATGTCACTCCAATATCTTCGTACAATTTGATTATGATGTGCCTTGGAGTAGTCTTCTTCTTGTTTCTTCTACTATGGTTTCATTAAATTTCTTGGACCTGTGGGTTTACAATTTTCACCAAATTTGAAAAATTTTTCAGTCATAATTACATTAATTTTTTTCTTTCCCCCTTTTCTTCTTTAGGAACTCAAATTAATATACAGTAGGTCCCCTGAAGTTGTCCCACAACTAATGTTCTGTTTACTTTGTAAAAAAAAAAAAATCTCTTTACTCTCTCTGTTTTATTTTGGGTTGCTTCTATTATTATGTCTTCAAGTTCACCAATATTTTCTTCTGCAATGTGTGTCATTAATGCCATTCAGTAGATTTTCCATCTTACACTGTGTAATTATCATCTCTAGAAGTTTGATTTAGATTTTTTTCCCTATTTTCCATATCTCTAACTTTTTGAAACTATGGAATTCAGTTATAATAACTCTTTTTAATGTCCTTGCCTACTAACTCTAACAGCTTTGTCAGTTTGGGTTTGGTATTGACACATTTATTGTCTCATTATGGGTCAAATTTTCTTGTTTCTTACTGCATGCCTGGTAATTTTGATTGGCTATCAGACATTCTGAATTTTACCTTGGTGAGTGCTCGATATTTCTGTATTCTCATAGATCTTGAGCTTTGTTCAGGGACACAGTTATTTGGAAACAGTTTGATCACTTAAGGACTTGCTCTTAAGATATTTTAGGAGGGAGCAGAGTAGTGCTCAATTTAGAGCCAATTACTCCCCATTAACTGAGATAAGACCCTTATGTGTACTTTACCCAAAGCCACATGAATCTTGAGATTTTTCCAGTCTGGCTAGTAGAAACAAGACACTATTCCTGCTGCTATCTGAAAGGCAAGCACTCAAGTAAGGACCTCAAATCCTTTCAGGTTGTTCTTTCCTTGACCTGGGGCATTTCCCGCAGGTACTTGTCCTAATCATTAGGCAAGCAGCTAAGCACTTTTCTCTCTAGTCTTCTGTTCTATGAACTCTATCCAGCATTGTCTTCTCTCACTCTCCACTCTGTTTCTTCAACTCAGAAAGTCCTTGACCTTGTCTGAATGCCTCCTCTTTGATCCAAGCCTTGAAACTCCCGCAAGTGGGAAGCTAGCATACTCTACTCGTAGGGTTCATTTCATTTGTTTCCCTGCTCTCAGGGACCTCTCTGCCCTTTGGTGTCTTATAACCAAGACCTTGAA
This sequence comes from Halichoerus grypus, assembly GCF_964656455.1. Classification (NCBI taxonomy): domain Eukaryota; kingdom Metazoa; phylum Chordata; class Mammalia; order Carnivora; family Phocidae; genus Halichoerus; species Halichoerus grypus. The sequence goes on from NC_135727.1 coordinate 80,715,802, forward strand.
ACCACTGTTTCATCTGTTGCACAGGGTTTTTGACTGTTACAGCTGTAGGAGTAAGGATTACTGTGATCAACCGGTAACTGTTACTACATCAAGGACAGAAGCAGAGTGTAGTTAAATTTAAATTATTTACAATTATATAACATTAAAATTTAGTTCCTCACTCACACTAGTCCTATTTCACGTAACCAACAGCCACATGTAGTTGTGGATACTATAACAGAAGAGATACAGAATAGATCTATAATTGCAAAAAATTCTATTAGAACTATCTGGCTAATGAGTGGTATTTCCACTGTGCATTGTGGTGTTATGTAGCACGTAAAATATTCTAACTTTGGCTGTAGATATCTGCATACATCTATTTTTATACTTTATGCTTTTATGTGTAAATTGACACAAAACTTATAATCATACCACTTAATTTACTCATTTGTAGAAACAATACAATACCATCTATTACATATATTGTAAGGATTAAATAAGATAACATACATAAAGCCTAAAAGAATTACTAGTACATCAAAGATGCTCAATAAATAGTAACTCTGACAACAAATACTTTCTCTGTAATTCTCTTCCATTTCACAACCATTACACAACATACTTAAAAAGGATAATTTTCCAATTGCTTTTTTTACTTTAATTTTAACATTTTTTATTTTTTTTTATTTTTTTAAAGATTTTATTTAATTATTTGACAGAGAGAGACACAGCGAGAGAGGGAATACAAGCAGGGGGAATGGGAGAGGGAGAAGCAGGCTTCCCGCGGAGCAGGGAGCCCGATGCGGGGCTCGATCCCAGGACCCTGGGATCATGACCTGAGCCGAAGGCAGACACTTAACGACTGAGCCACCCAGGCGCCCTAATTTTAACATTTTTTAACTCAAAAAGTAATATAGGGCATGCTACAACATGGATGAACCTCAAAAATATTATTTAACTGAAAGAAGCTAGTTATAAATGACCACATGTTGTATGATACCATTTATATGAATTCCAGAAGAGACAAATCTATTTACAGAAAGTAGAGTAATGGATGTCTAGAGCTAGGGAAGTGAGGTGTGATAGCAACTGTTTGCTAATGGTACAAAGTTTCTTCTGAGGATGATGAAAAGTTTCTAAAATTAGATTGTATGGATAGATGCAGAACTCTATAAATACACTAAAACTCACATAATTAACTTTCAACTGGCAAATTTTACAGCATGTAAATTACATGTCAAAAACTATTCAAGCTGATTTTTACAAAGTAATGCATATACACAATAAAAACAAAACTGCAAACTGAATAACAAAAATACAGTGAAAAGAAAGTCCCCTCCTATTCCAGGTCTCTGATATCCTGTCTGTGCACATATTTGTATATATATACCTAATAAAGGCATTGTTTTATACTTTCCTTTCTAATTTTACACACACACACACACACACACACACACCCCATATGGAAATGCTGACATTTTTAAAAACAGTATATGAATAGATATTTAGAGTGGGTGGAGCCAGAAAATACTGAATACCAAAGTATATTTTGCAAACATGTGCACTTATATCTCTTGAGATAAATTCTTAGACCTGAATTCACTGCATTTAGGGCTAGGTGCATTTTTAATTTTGATTTATTCCCATCATCCACATATGAAAGCACTTATTTCCTTACACTACCTATTTTCCCATACCCAGTTTGTGTTTTATCAAACTATTTATTCTTGCCAATCTGGATGCATGAAAGAAGCGATAGCTCATATTATAGTTGCATTTTTCTTGTAAGTGAAACTGAGCCTCCCAGATTTATAAACATTTTTGTTTGTTTTTAGGTCATTTGGTTTAACTCTTTTTCATATCCTTTGCCTATTTTTGGATTGTTGATCTGTTAGAAACCATTTATATTTTTTGAAACTGCATATACTTACATGAAAACATAGAATTTATTTCATTATTATCGATTTGCACCAAGAATATGAATAACCGGTTAAATAAAAGTAATCATGGAAAGGAAATCTCATAATGTCCAATGCCAAAAGAACATTTTAAGCCAAGACTATACACAAAGTATAACAGATAATGTAAAAGTAAAGTTCATTCAGCTGAAAAGTAGTTTCTTCCAGAATGCCTTTTTAGGAAGTGATAGATTCACAATACACCATTTCCTGCTATCGAGCTTTACAAAACTTGCAGAAAAAAAATTGTACTATTACTCTTTTCACTATGTCATGTGGAATTATATGAAAACTATCCCTCTCAAGGCTCTAACAAAGAAAAAACAGTACCACAATATATGAATACTTTAAAATCCTAAAAATAACCAGGAATATTAAAAATGTGAATATAGCCCAATGTGAACATGTCCTGGAAAAGAAACCTCAAAATGGTTAAAACACATATCCTGAAGTCATTTTAGAGCCTACTAGAGACCTAAACAGATGGCACATTTAACTACTTCCTACCACAGAGCTCTCCTGCTTTTCTTTAACATACTCGATTAAATGTTCTTTGTCCCTGATCACTCCTTCTTGAGTGTGTCCAAAGACAATGACGCCCTTTGCTGCCTGGCCTTCATTACTCATCAAGCCCATTTCCCCCATATTCATTGAGCCCTCTTCTTCCATGACACAAATAAATACTGAAATCTCACTTCTGTTTCTGTAAAAGAAGCAACAAACTCCCCTTGCCCATGTGTGCTTTAGTCATACTTCAGCCAAGCAGCCCATTCACAAAAGTTGATCTGGTGTGTCTATGTGTTTCTGAACACTTTGTGACTTAGCAAGTCTGTAAGAGAGAGCTATACAGAGGTAAGCTCCAGACGATCAGGAGCCCACATGATCTTTGGGTGAAAAAGAACAGATAAAGAAGCACACAGGTTCTCACCTTTATTTATATATTTATTCAGTACTTGCTATATTGCCAGCATATTATGGAAACAAAACTACATAATTATGGATACCTGTTGCCCTTATGAGGCCAGTCTAGTGGAAATGCAGGCACATTAACAAATCATTCCAATATGATACGTGAGGACAGAATATTTACACTTCACCCTTCAAGAGGTACTCACCAAAACATCTGATTATGTTATTATTGTAATTATTCGACATATTTAGGTAATGCTTTTTGGCCATCTATATACCTTTTTTTATGTCTCCACCAGAACTTACTTAGAACACAAAGTCCCAAAGGACAGTCTCTATTTCACCTAATCCCATACATGGATAGATTTTTGATATATAAGGCTTTTGATAATGATATTAGTTTCTATTTATAGAATCCATCTTTCAAAAAACTAAATAGTACTTCTATTCATACACTTTTTAAAAGGCTGAACTTTAGACTCTAAGCATTTTTTCACTTTTCTGCAAACACAGATCACTGCATGGCCTCTTGGGAGAAACCACTCTTACTGGATGAATGAGGGTTATCATAACTTGCAGTGTATACATTTTGACTTTGAACACACAACTTATCATTATCACAATATTAATTGGCTTTAGACAATGCATAGTTTTAAACAGTGCTATTCTCAAGTTAAATAGCTATGTATTGCTTCATAATTTTTAAAAATCCTTATGTAATTAAAATCTCCCTTAACACACAGTCCACCTTTTTAATCTGTCCCTTTGTTTTAGATTGGCAGTTTTACTTAATGATTTTTTTAAAATTTCCCTTCCTTGATAAAACAAATACAGGAACAGTATAAAACACCCTATGGGGAGTTTTAGAGTCACAAATGCCAGAGTAGAGGTAAGAAAAAAGTCTTGGTTCTCCAGATTAAGACTAAAAACTTGATCAAATCACTTCAATTTTTTAAACCTTAACTTTTTCATCTTTAAAAGAAGTTAATCTCTAGGATTCTTCAGAACTCCAAAATTCCATGACTCCCTACGTCAATTTTTTTCACCATACAAGAAATTATTTCAAAGCAAACCATCACTAATATACTAGGAGACAAATCCCAGAATATTTATATATATTGGGCAATTTAAAGTATTTGCACTGAGTATAAGAAATTACACTAAATATGACCAAAATTTGGGCCTAGTCTCTTCCTTGCATTGCTGACTATTCTTGATTTATACCTTCAAGGTCAGCAGACAAAGTCTGTCAACACATTAACCTTGAAATTTTTCAGTTGTGAACGAATTATGTTAGATAGTGGCTGGGAAGTATAGCCTATATGATATCCTCCTGTCCTTTTATGGCTAAGTGAGTAAACTGTACTTTGTTTTCCATAAAAATGAAACAATGTAAAGTATACAACTATGAAAAATTTCAGTACACGGTAATTACACAACTTGCAAGTTAATTCCTTATAACAACAAAATGTTAATTCTCCTAAAGTAAATAGCTTTAAACAACTATTTAAAAGACCAAAGATAAGATTTATACATAGAAACATTCAGTGCTTATTTAAAAAATTTTTTAAATGTAATGGTCAGGTAAAAGCCAAGATGTGAATTCATTCACTGAACAAAATATTCGTTGAAAGCATACTCTCTGGTCTATAAATACCAATTAGACATTATCGTTCATACACCCACAACACTTTATTCGCATCTCAATTATGATCAGGTAAAGGAAATGCAGTTTATTGGAAGTAAAGTTTGGCCACTGACTTACATTTAAAAGTTATCAAGATACTCAGCTGCTTCTTTTTTTCCCCATACCCATTTCTCTATTGTATGGTCATTTCACTAGTCACTAACATTCATTAAAAATGCAATTCAAAACAAACAGGAAAAGAACTAAGTGTGAAAAGGAAGCCAAAAGAAATCATGGATGAGCTTAAAGATGCAAAGTTAGTAAAGGTAACTCAAGACAATCAAAAGGACCAGAAAACAAGGAGAAAGAAGAAAGGAGAGGAATAAAACAGATAATAAACTGCTATTGATCAACAGTGCCAGGTACTATAAAAGGTATTTTTAAAATATTATCTTTAATCCTAACAACAGCTCTTCAAGGTAGGTTTTTATTACTCCCCTTTTAAGTGGGCTCAGAAGATAAATTACTCACCTAAAATCACAGAATATTTAGTGGCTGAACTAAGACTCAAAGCCAAGACTATTCCGATTTCAAAGTCAAGGCTTTCAATTACACTCCTCTGCCTCTAGAAAATACTTTATTCCTATTAATGTTGATTGAGTGGTTACAGTGCTTCCATGGGAGGAATAACCCCCATAATGCTTCCAATGTATTATTTTTTTTAACCAGTGTCTGTCATTTTTTTTTACAAAGGGAGGGGAATTTTTTCATAGTTCCATATATTAATAATTACAATAACAATGCACCAACAACATCAATTGCTGATGTTACTGAGCTTGCTGCATGTCACAGGCAGTATTAGGTGCTTGACATATATTACCTTATGTAATCCTCAAAATAGCCCTGCAATGTAGGGATTATTATCCTTACTTCAGGGAAGATGTTTAGAGAGACATGGATAGTTATGAAATTGAGGCAGGTTTAGAAACCAAGTGTGATTCTAAAACCCCTGAGCTGTCATGGATTTCTCTCAAAGATTCCTTTAAAAAACCACCATTAAAGTATTACAGTTTATAAATTTCATTCAACTTAATTATGAAACATCTCTTCTTTTCATGCACAGCAAATAAAATAGAAAGTTAAGGTATAGGCTCTGTGTGAAAGAACTCACTATTTACATAATGAACCAGATTTAAGAAAAGCAAAGATGACAAGAATATTCCATAAGCCTCAAAATTTCTATGAAATATTTATTCTAGTAAAGAAAAACACATCTAAAAAATATATTTTCCAATTTCTAAAATAACTAATTTAAATATTATAATTAAAAAAAGAAAAAAAACCTAAAACCTTCCTTGTTTATATATTAAGTGAGATGAGAAAAAAGTGACATGAGCCAGTTTTCCAGTATGTTTACATAGCTATGTAAGGAACCATTCTTTATCCTAATGCTGCCAAACATGTTACTTTTACAATTCAGAAAAAAACAACACAGAAAAGCTCACATGTCATTCAGCACATGGAGGAGAAAGATTTTATATGGACTCAGAGCAAAGTTAAAGCTGAAAAAATATTGTGTTTTCAGCATGGCAAAGTAGACAAGTCACCTAAGTGAAACCTCATTATTATAAGTAGACAATTTGTAGTACGTTAGTTATTTTCAACCAAATGGTGGTATTCCCATTTACCCCAAATAAGAAACAGGCTTGGGGTGATAAGGTGTTTTTCCCTCAGAGACATTACAAAAATAAGAGCTCCCAGATTAGAGAGGTCATAGCAAGGCCACATACAAATAGCACATGGCAATATGGCAATTCAGATTTTTATTATTTGATAAAGGTAGGAAAGACCATTAGAGTGAGGGTTATTATAATACTAAGGCAGCCAGTAAGACAGCACTCACTACTTCACCAAAAAACACTGTGCTGTGGACCAAAAGCCAACAGCTGCCCTCCAGCTGGGTTCCAAATATTTTAGGTGTCCACTGGGAACCAACTCAATCCCAAAGCATAATCCCCCCCAAAACAGCCATCAACAATAAGTAAAAGGATATGTAATCTCTTTACTGTTGTTTTAAACACAGCAGATGGGTAATTTTACTCATGCATTGGTATAATAAAATATCATTTACTTCTCCCAAATAGTATACCCCGTACCCATTCTTTGGGTATATGCTCATTCCAGAATTCATTTGAGAAAAACCTTCCTTGATTAGGCATGGCATTGCTCGTATCTGTCTTCGTTCTCACTATTTCTATCCAGCTGCTGATTCCTCTCTGCATACTACCATTTCTTCAGCAGGAAAGGTTCAGAACTAATGGGCTGTTTTGTTTTTTGTTTCCTAATGAACATTTAAAAAATCTTAAAGCACAATGTAGTGAGCATTACCTCTACAAAAAAAAAAAAAAAAGGCGAGGGTGGGGTGGGGTATAGAATGTGCTTGAAATCTGAATCAGATGAACTGTAGAAGACTTTTCAATCATCTCCCCCAAACTGAATCTACACACAAGATTTTTCCTTTTGAGCTTCCTATGCTTATTTCATCATGGAAACACAACAGATCAAGGCCTCTCAGTTATGTTGGGTTAACTAACTTTAAGAAAACTTCATTTTCTGTGTTGTTTTTTTCCTCCCCAGTCAGCAAGACAGATTCAGTACCTAGTTTATCACTAAGAGACAAAATAATATGGGAATGTATGCTTTAAAAATACCTACAAAAGCATCTTAACAGTTTGAACAGAAAAGAGAATGATAAATGAATTAAAAAAAATCACTACCAATATCTTCTGAAATCCAAAGTCAACTTTGTTCAGTATTTATGGGTCTAGGGCAATGAGAAGAAACTTAAATGCTTATCTGCTCTTGTTCCAACAGTAAAAATGGATTAAGATTAAAGAGATAAAAATCTAGTACAAAATGAAGTTTACATCCAGTATTAGCTATTAGTTATGGATTGCAAAATGATTTTAAAAACAGAGATTTAAGAGAGAGAGGGGCAGAAGGTATACTGGAGCAAATTATAGCAGAGAACTTCCATAATTTGGGGAAGGAAACAGGCATCAAAATCCAGGAAGAACAGAGAACCCCTCTCAAAATCAATAAAAATAGGTCAACACCCCAACATCGAAGAGTAAAACTTACGAGTCTCAGAGACAAAGAAAAAGTCCTGAAAGCAGCTCGGGAGAAGAGATCTGTAACCTACAATGGTAGAAACATTAGATTGGCAACAGACCTATCCACAGAGACCGGGCAGGCCACAAAGGACTGGCATGATATATTCAGAGCACTAAACGAGAAAAATATGCAGCCAAGAATACTATATCCAGCTAGGCTGTCATTGAAAATAGAAGGAGAGATAAAAAGCTTCCAGGACAAACGAAAACTAAAGAAATTTGCAAACAGGAAACCAGCCCTACAGGAAATCTTGAAAGGGGTCCCCTAAGCAAAGAGAGAGCCTAAAAACAACATAGACCAGAAAGGAACACAGACAATATACAGTAACAGTCACCTTACAGCCAATACAATGGCACTAAATTCATATCTTTCAATAGTTACCCTGAATGTAAATGAGCTAAATGCCCCAATCAAAAGACACAGGCTATCAGATTGGATTAAAAAACAAGACCCATCGATATGCTGTCTGCAAGAGACTCATTTTAGACCCAAAGACACCCCCAGATTGAAAGTGAGGGGGTGGAAAACCATTTAACATGCTAATGGACACCAAAAGAAAGCTGGGGTATTAGAAGTCCTAGCCACAGCAATCAGACAACAAAAAGAAATCAAAGGCATCCGAATCGGCAAAGAAGTCAAACTCTCACTCTTTGCAGATGATATGATACTTTATGTGGAAAACCCAAAAGACTCCACCCCAAAACTGCTAGAACTCATACAGGAATTCAGTCAAGTGGCAGGATATAAAATCAATGCACAGAAATCAGTGGCATTCCTATACACCATCAACAAGAAGGAAGGAGAAATTAAGGAGTCGATCCCATTTACAATTGCACCCAAAACCATAAGATACCTAGGAATAAATCTAACCAAAGAGGCAAAGGATCTGTACTCAGAAAACTATAAAATACTCATGAAAGAAACTGAGGAAGACACAAAGAAATGGAAAAATGTTCCATGCTCATGGATTGGAAGAACAAATATTGTGAAGGTGTCAATGCTACCTAGAGCAATCTACACATTCAATGCAATCCCCATCAAAATACCATCCACTTTTTTCAAAGAAATGGAACAAATAATCCTAAAATTTGTATGGAACCAGAAAAGACCCCGAATAGTCAGAGGAATGTTGAAAAAGAAAAGCAAAGCTGGCGCATCACAATTCCGGACTTCTAGCTCTATTACAAAGCTGTCATCATCAAGACAGTAAGGTACTGGCACAAAAACAGACACATAGATCAATGGAACAGAATAGAGAGTCCAGAAATGGACCTTCAACTCTATGGTCAACTCATCTTTGACAAAGCAGGAAACAATGTCCAATGGAAAAAAGACAGTCTCTTCAACAAATGGTGTTGGGAAAATTGGACAGCCACGTGCAGAAGAATGAAACTGGACCATTTCCTTCCACCACACACAAAAATAGACTCCAAATGGTTGAAAGACCTAAATGTGAGACAGGAGTCCATCAAAATGCTAAAGGAGAATACAGGCAGCAACCTCTTCGACCTCAGCTGCCACAACTTCTTCCTAGAAACACTGCCAAAGGCAAGGGAAGCAAGGGCAAAAATGAACTATTGGGACTTCATCATGAAACTGGACCACTTCCTTACACCACACACAAAAATAGACTCCAAATGGTTGAAAGACCTCAATGTGGGACAGGAGTCCATCAGAATGCTAATGGAGAACACAGGCAGCAACCTCTTCGACCTCAGCCGCAGCAACTTCTTCCTAGAAACATCGCCAAAGGCAAGGGAAGCAAGGGCAAAAATGAGCTTTGGGACTTCATCAAGATGAAAACCTTTTGCACAGCAAAAGAAACAGTCAACAAAACCAAAAGACAACCGACAGAATGGGAGAATATATTTACAATTGACATATCAGATCAAGGGCTAGTATCCAAAATCTATAAAGAACTTATCAAACTCAACACCCAAAGAACAAAGAATCCAATCAAGAAATGGGCAGAAGACATGAACAGACATTTTTCCAAAGAAGACATCCAAATGGCCAACAGACACATGAAAAAGTGCTCAACATCGCTTGGCATCAGGGAAATCCAAATCAAAACCTCAATGAGATACCACCTCACACCAGTCAGAATGCCTAAATTAACAAGTCAGGAAACGACAGATGTTGGCGGGGATGCGGAGAAAGCGGAACCCTCCTACACTGTTGGTGGGAATGCAAGCTGGTGCAACCACTCTGGAAAACAGTATGGAGGTTCCTCAGAAAGTTGAAAATAGAGCTACCATATGATCCAGCAATTGCAATACTGGGTATTTACCCCAAAGATACAAATGTAGGGATCCGAAGGGGTACGTGCACTCTGAGGTTTATAGCAGCAATGTCCACAATAGCCAAAATGTGGAAAGAACCAAGATGTCCATCGACAGATGAATGGATAAAGAAGATGTGGTATAATATACAATGGAATATTATGCAGCCATCAAAAGGAATGAGATCTTGCCATTTGCAACGACGTGGATGGAACTGGAGGGTGTTATGCTGAGCGAAATAAGTCAATCAGAGAAAGACATGTATCATATGACCTCACTGATATGAGGAATTCTTAATCTCAGGAAACAAACTGAGGGTTGCTGGGGTGGGGGGTGGGGTGGGAGGGATGGGGTGACTGGGTGACGGACACTGGGGAGGGTATGTGTTCTGGTAAGCGCTGTGAATTGTGCAAGACTGTTGAATCTCAGATCTGTACCTCTGAAACAAATAATGCAATATATGTTAAGAAAGAAAAAAAGAAGAAGAAGAAAGTAGCAGGAGGGGAAGAATGAAGGGGGAGAAATCGGAGGGGGAGAAGAACCATGAGAGACGATGGACTCTGAAAAACAAACTGAGGGTTCTAGAGGGGAGGGGGGTGGGAGGATGGGTTAGCCTGGTGATGGGTATTGAGGAGGGCACGTTCTGCATGGAGCACTGGGTGTTATGCACAAACAATGAATCATGGAACACTATATCTAAAACTACCGATGTAATGTATGGGGATTAACATAACAATAAAAACATTTAATAAAAACAAAAAAGAACGCTTGCTATTAGACTTCCATGCAAAAGTGGGGCCGCAGTGCTAGCCTCAGGAAACAAGTGGGGAGTCGTGTTCTGCCTTCTGCCGGGGCCTGAGTCCCACACGGAAAATGGTTCTGGACTCACTTGCAGTGCGCTCACGCATGCACACAGCAAAATGCGTCCACCCTCCGGCATGGCTACTTTAGCCGAAGCAGGAATTCTCTACAGAGTTGTTCCTCTGAGTTAGGTGGTTGGCTTTAGGCCTGCAGGCACACCCGGGGCAAGGGTACCAGCCTCATAAACAAGAGGTGAGTTGAGAGCTGCCTTCCGCTCCGGCCTGTTTCTCACTCCATTTCACGTATGGGACCCTTTCCCCGGGCTCTCATACACGAGCACTGTCAAATTCCCCTGGCTTCAGGAACGGCAACGTTAACTCAAGCGCAGTAACTCTAGAGCATTGATTCTTGGTGTTAGTAGCCTGGTAACTAGGCATCCAGGCACACAGGGTACAGCAGTGCTAATCTCCTCAAACAAGAGGTGAGTCCACAGCAGCCTTCCTTCCAGGCCTGCTTCTCACTCCGAGTTACGTTTAGGTTCCATTTCTCATGCTTTCACAAAAACACACAATAGATGAAGTGCACGCTCAGGAAGGGCGATCTTTGCTGAGGCACGGGTCCTCTGCACTTTTGTTCCTTTGCGTTGGGTGGATGACACTTAGGACTACACACACACACGGGAGAGCCGATCTAGTTTCCCGAAACAAGAGTTGAGTCGAGAGCTGCCTCCTGCCCATGCTTATTTCTCCCTCGGAATTCTGCTGGGACTCCTTCCCCAGGTTTGCACTCAAGCAGAGTTGAAAATGCTGCCACCCTGTGGAGAGGCGAATGAGCTGAAGCTGGGATTCTTGACCGGCTTCTTTCTGCCAAATCAGTGTGGAGCACTTGGCATTCCTATGCACACATGGAGCGGTAGTGTTAGCTTCAGGTAACAAGAGCTGAGTCGAGAGGTGCCTTCTGGCCCGGACTTCTTCTCCCTCGGTCTCACGTAAGGAACCCGTTCCCCAGGCTCTCACCCACGGTAGCCTGGAAACTGCTTCCTCCCTCAGAGACGTGGATGGTAGCTAAAGCACGATTTCTCTACCCTGTTGTTTCTTCGAGTTAGAACGCTAGCGATTAGACTTCCATGCGAAAGTGGGGCCGCAGTGCTAGCTTGATGAAACACAGGGGGAGTCGTGTTCTGCCTTCTGCTGGGGCCTGAGTCTCACTCGCAAAAAGCTCTGGACTCCCTTGCAGGGCTCTCACGCACGCACACAACAAAATGCTTCCCCACCCTCTGGAGTGGCTGTTTTAGCTGAAGCATGGATTCTCTACCAAGTTTTTCCTTCGAGTTCGGTGGTTGTCTTTAAGCCTGCACGCACACCCGGGGTAACGGTACTAGCCCCATAGCCATGGTATGAGTGGAGGGCTGCCTTGTGTACCGGCCTGTCTCTCCCCCGATTTTACGAAATGGAACCCGTCCCCAGGCTCTCACCCACAGTCCACCCTATACTGCTTCCTCCCACAGAGGTCGACGGTAGCTAAAGCACGGTTTCTCTACAGTGTTGTTTCTCCGAGTTACAACGCTAGCGATTAGACTTCCATGCAAAAGTGGGGCCGCAGTGCTAACTTCATGAAACAAGTGGGGAGGCGTGTCCTCCCTTCTCCCGGGGCCTGAGTCTCACACGGAAAATGGTTTGGGACTCCATTGCACTTCTCTCACGCAGGCACACAGCAAAATGCTTCCAGCCTCAGGAATGCCTATGTTCGCTGAAGCAGGAATTCTCTACAGAGTTGTTCCTTCGACTTAGGTGCTTGGCTTTAGGCCTGCAGGCACACCCGGGGCAACTGCACTAGCCTCGTAAACAACAGGTGAGTTGACAGCTGCCTTCTGCACTGGCCTGTCTCTCCCTCGATTTTACCTATGGAACCTGTCCCCAGGCTCTCACCCACAGTGCAGCGTAAACTGCTTTCTCACACAGGGAGGTCGACGGTAGCTAAAGCACGCTTTCTCTACACTGTTGTTTCTTGGAGTTTGAACGCTAGCGATTAGGCTTCCAGGCAAAAGTGGGGCCGCAGTGCTAGCTTGATGAAACACATGGGGAGTCGTGTTCTGCCTTCTGCTGGGGCCTGAGTCTCACTCGCAAAAAGCTTTGGACTCCCTTGCAGGGCCCTCACGCACGCACACAACAAAATGCTTCCACCCTCTGGAGTGGCTGTTTTAGCTGAAGCATGGATTCTCTACCAAGTTTTTCCTTCGAGTTCGGTGGTTGTCTTTAAGCCTGCACGCACACCCGGGGCAACGGTACTAGCCCCATAACCATGGTGTGAGCGGAGAGCTGCCTTGTGTACCGGCCTGTCCCTCCCCCGATTTTCCGAAATGGAACCCGTCCTCAAGCTCTCACCCACAGTACACCCTAAACTGCTTCCTCCCACACAGAGGTCGACGGTACCTAAAGCACGGTTTCTCTAGTGTTGTTTCTCCGAGTTAGAATGCTAGCGATTAGACTTCCATGCAAAAGTGGGGCCGCAGTGCTAGCTTCACGAAACAAGTGGGGAGTCGTGTTCTGCTTTCTTCCGGGGCCTGAGTCTCACACAGAAAATGGTTTGGGACTCAGCTGCAGGGCGCTCACCCTTGCACACAGCAAAATGCGTCCACCCTCAGGCATGGCTCTTTTAGCCGAAGCAGGAATTCTCTAAAGAGTTGTTCCCTTGAGTTAGGTGGTTGGCTTTAGGCCTGCAGGCACCCCCGGGGCAAGGGTACTAGCATCAGAAACAAGAGGTGAGTTTAGAGCTCCCTTCCACACCGGCCTGTTTCTCACTCCATTTCACGTATGGGACCCTTTCCCCGGTCTCTCATACACGAGCACTATACAACTCCTGCGGCTTCAGGAACGGCAATGTTAGCTAAAGCGCAGTAACGCTACAGCATTGATTCTTGGTGTTAGCAGCCTGGTAGGCGAATGAGCTGCAGCTGGGATTCTTGACAGGCTTGTTTCTTCCCAGTCAGTGTCGAGCACATAGCATTCCAAGCACACATGGAGCAGTAGTGTTAGCTTCAGGTAGCAAGAGCTGAGTCCAGAGGTGCCTTTTGCCCGGACCTATTTCTCCCTTGGTTTCACGTATGGAACCCGTTCCCCAGGCTCTCAGCCACGGTACTCCGTGGAATGCTTCCTCCGTCTAGAGGTCGACGGTAGCTAAAGCACGGTCTCTCTACAGTGTTCTTTCTTCAAGTTAGAATGCTAGCTATTAGACTTCCATGCAAAAGTGGGGCTGCCGTGCTAGCGTGATGAAACACACGGGGAGTCGTGTTCTGCCTTTTGCTGGGGCCTGAGTCTCACTCGCAAAAACCTTTGGACTCCCTTGCAGTGCTCTCACGCACGCACACAACAAAATGCTTCCACACTCAGGAGCGGCTGTTTTACCTGCAGCACAGGATCTCTACCGAGTTTTTCCTTCGAGTTAGGTGGCTGTGTTTAAGCCTGCACGCACACCCTGGGCAACGGAACTAGCCCGATTACCATGTAGTGAGTTGAGAGCTGCCTTCTGTACCGGCCTGTCTCTGCCCCGATATTACGAAATGGAAATCGTCCCCAGGCTCTCAGCCCCAGTACACCCTAAACTTCTTCACCCACAGAGAGGTCGATGGTAGCTAAAGCACGGTTTCTCTACAGTGTTGTTTCTTCGAGTTAGAACGCTAGCTTAGCCTTTCATGCAAAAGTGGGGCTGCCGTGCTAGCTTGATGAAACACATGGGGAGTCGTGTTCTGCCTTTCGCTGGGGCCTGAGTCTCACTCGAAAAAGCTTTGGACGCCCTTGCCGTGCTCTCACGCACGCACACAACAAAATGCTTCCACCCACAGGAGCAGCTGTTTTACCTGCAGCACAGGCTCTCCAGGGAGTTTTTCCTTTGAATTAGGTGGCTGTGTTTAAGCCGGCACACACACCCCGGGCAACGGTACTATCCGCATTACCATGATGTGAGTTGAGAGCTGCCTTCTGTACCGGCCTGTCTCTCCCTGATATTACGATATTGAAACCGTCCCCATTCTCTCAGCCACAGTACACCCTAAACTGCTTCGCCCACAGAGAGGTCGAAGGTAGCTAAGGCACGGTTTCTCTACAGTGTTGTTTATTCGAGTTAGAACGCTAGCTATTAGACTTCCATGCAAAAGTGGGGTTGCCGTGCTAGCTTGATGAAACACATGGGGAGTGGTGTTCTGCCTTTCGCTGGGGCCTGAGTCTCACTAGCAAAAAGCTTTGGACTCCCTTGCAGTGCTCTCACGCACGCACACAACAAAATGCTTCCACCCTCAGGAGCAGCTGTTTTACCTGCAGCACAGGCTCTCAACCGAGTTTTTCCGTCGAGTTAGGTGGCTGTGTTTAAGCCCACACACTCCCACGGGGCAACGGAACTTTCCCCATAACCATGTAGTGAGTTCAGAGCTACATTATGTACGGCCTGTCTCTCCCCCGATATTACGAAATGGAAACCGTCCCCAGGCTCTCAGCCACAGTACACCCTAAACTGCTTCGCCCACAGAGAGGTCGACGGTAGCTAAAGCACGGTTTCTCTACAGAGTTGTTTCTCCGAGTTAGAAAGCTATCTATTAGACTTCCAAGAAAAGTGGGGCCGCAGTACTAGCTTCATGGAGCAAGTGGGGAGTCGTGTTCTGGCTTCTTCCGGGCCCTGTGTCTCACAAGGAAAATGGTTTTGGGCTCACCTGCAGTGCGCTCACGCATGCACACAGCAAAATGCGTCCACCCTGAGGCATGGCTCTTTTAGCCGAAGCAGGAATTCCCTACAGAGGTGTTCCTTTGAGTTAGGTGGTTGGCTTTAGGCCTGCAGGCACCCCCGGTCCAAGGGTAGTAGCCTCATAAACCAGAGGTGACTTGAGAGCTGCCTTCCGCACCGGCCTGTTTCTCACTCCATTTCACGTCTGGGACCCTTTCCCCGGTGTCTCGTACACGAGCAGTGTCAAATTCCTCCTGCTTCAGGAACGGCAATGTTAACTCAAGCGCAGTCACTCTATAGGATTGATTCTTGGTGTTAGTAGCCTGGTAACTAGGCATCCAGGCACACAGGGTACAGCAGTGCTAATCTCCTAAAATAAGAGGTGAGTGGACAGCAGCCTTCCTTCCAGGCCTGCTTCTCACTTCGAGTTACGTTTAGGTTCCATTTCTCATGCTTTCACAAAAACACACAATAGATGAAGTTCCCGGTCAGGAAGGGCGATCTTTGCTGAGGCACGGTTTCTCTACAGTTTTGTTCCTTTGCGTTACGTGTATGGCACTGAGGACTCCACGCACACACGGGAGAGCCGATCTAGTTTCCCGAAACAAGAGTTGAGTCGATAGGTGCCTTCTGCCCATGCTTATTTCTCCCTCCGAATTCTGCTGGGACTCCTTCCCCAGGTTTGCACTAGAGCAGACTTGAAAATGCTGCCACCCTCTGGAGAGGCGTGTGAGCTGAAGCTGGGGTTCTTGACCGGCTTCT
Source organism: Halichoerus grypus (assembly GCF_964656455.1). Lineage (NCBI taxonomy): Eukaryota > Metazoa > Chordata > Mammalia > Carnivora > Phocidae > Halichoerus > Halichoerus grypus. Next base: position 80,732,010 of record NC_135727.1, read on the forward strand.
TTCTGCCAAATCAGTGGGGAGCCCTTAGCATTCCTATGCACACATGGAGCCGAAGTGTTAGCTTCAGGTAACAAGAGCTGAGTCGAGAGGAGCCTTCTGGCCCGGACTCCTTCTCCCTCGGTTTCACGTAAGGAACCCGTTCCTCAGGCTCTCACCCACGGTAGACTGGAAAGTGCTTCTACCCTCAGAGACGTGGATGGTAGCTAAAGCACGGTTTCTCTACCGTGTTGTTTCTTCCAGGGAGAACGCTAGCGATTAGACTTCCATGCAAAAGTAGGGCCGCAGTGCTAGCTAAAGGAAACACACGGGGAGTCGTGTTCTACCTTTTGCGGGGGCCTGAGTCTCACTCGCAGAAACTTTGGACTCCCTTGCAGGGCTCTCAAGCACGCACACAACCAAATGCTTCCACCCTCAGGAGCGGCTGTTTTCGCTGAAGCACGGATTCTCTACCAAGTTTTTCCTTCGAGTTAGGTGGTTGTCTTTAAGCCTGCACGCACACCCGGGGCAACGGTACTAGCCCCATAACCATGGTGTGAGCGGAGAGCTGCCTTGTGTACCGGCCTGTCCCTCCCCCGATTTTCCGAAATGGAACCCGTCCTCAGGCTCTCACCCACAGTACACCCTAAACTGCTTCCTCCCACACAGAGGTCGACGGTACCTAAAGCACGGTTTCTCTAGTGTTGTTTCTCCGAGTTAGAATGCTAGCGATTAGACTTCCATGCAAAAGTGGGGCCGCAGTGCTAGCTTCATGAAACAAGTGGGGAGTCGTGTTCTGCTTTCTTCCGGGGCCTGAGTCTCACACAGAAAATGGTTTGGGACTCAGCTGCAGGGCGCTCACCCTTGCACACAGCAAAATGCGTCCACCCTCAGGCATGGCTCTTTTAGCCGAAGCAGGAATTCTCTAAAGAGTTGTTACCTTGAGTTAGGTGGTTGGCTTTAGGCCTGCAGGCACCCCCGGGGCAAGGGTACTAGCATCAGAAACAAGAGGTGAGTTTAGAGCTCCCTTCCACACCGGCCTGTTTCTCACTCCATTTCACGTATGGGACCCTTTCCCGGTCTCTCCTACAGGAGCACTGTAAAATTCCTCCGTCTTCAGGAACGGCAATGTTACATAAAGGGCAGTAACTATACACCATTGCTTCGTGGCCTTAGTAGCCTGGTAGGCGAATGAGCTGCAGCTGGGATTCTTTACAGGCTCGTTCCTTCCAAGGCAGTGTTGAGCACGGAGCATTCCAAGCACACATAGAGCAGAAGTGTTAGCTTCAGGTAGCAAGATCTGAGTCCAGAGGTGCCTTCTGCCCGGAACGGTTTCTCCCTCGGTTTCACGTATGGAAACCGTTCCCCAGGCTCTCACCCACGGTACCCTGTATACTGCTTCCTCCGCCTGGAGGTCGACAGTAACTAAAGCACGATTTCTCTACACTGTTGTTTCTTTGAGTTAGAACGCTAGTGATGAGACTTCCATGCAAAAGTGGGGCCGCAGTGCTAGCTTGATGAAACACAGGGGGAGTCGTGTTCTGCCTTCTGCTGGGGCCTGAGTCTCACTCGCAAAAAGCTTTGGACTCCCTTGCAGGGCTCTCACGCACGCACACAACAAAATGCTTCCCCACCCTCTGGAGTGGCTCTTTTAGCTGAAGCATGGATTCTCTATCAAGATTTTCCTTCGAGTTAGGTGGTTGTCTTTAAGCCTGCACGCACACCCGGGGTAACGGTACTAGCCCCATAGCCATGGTATGAGTGGAGGGCTGCCTTGTGTACCGGCCTGTCTCTCCCCCGATTTTAGGAAATGGAACCCGTCCCCAGGGTCTCAGCCACAGTACACCCTAAACTGCTTCGCCCACAGAGAGGTCGACGGTAGCTAAAGCACGGTTTCTCTACAGTGTTGTTTCTCCGAGTTAGAAAGCTATCTATTAGACTTCCAAGCAAAAGTGGGGCCGCAGTACTAGCTTCATGGAGCAAGTGGGGAGTGATGTTCTGGCTTCTTCTGGGGCCTGGGTCTCACAAGGAAAATGGTTTTGGACTCACCTGCAGTGCGCTCACGCATGCACACAGCTAAATGCGTCCACCCTGAGGCATGGCTCTTTTAGCCGAAGCAGGAATTCCCTACAGAGTTGTTCCTTTGTGTTAGGTGGTTGGCTTTAGGCCTGCAGGCACCCCCGGGCCAAGGGTACTAGCCTCATAAACCAGAGGTGACTTGAGAGCTGCCTTCCGCACCGGCCTGTTTCTCACTCCATTTTACGTATGGGACCCTTTCCCCGGTGTCTCGTACACGAGCAGTGTCAAATTCCTCCTGCTTCAGGAACGGCAATGTTAACTCAAGCGCAGTCACTCTATAGGATTGATTCTTGGTGTTAGTAGCCTGGTAACTAGGCATCCAGGCACACAGGGTACAGCAGTGCTAATCTCCTAAAATAAGAGGTGAGTGGACAGCAGCCTTCCTTCCAGGCCTGCTTCTCACTTCGAGTTACGTTTAGGTTCCATTTCTCATGCTTTCACAGAAATACACAATAGATGAAGTTCCCGGTCAGGAAGGGCGATCTTTGCTGAGGCACGGTTTCTCTACAGTTTTGTTCCTTTGCGTTATGTGGATGGCACTGAGGACTCCACGCACACATGGGGGAGCCGATCTAGTTTCCCGAAACAAGAGTTGAGTCGATAGGTGCCTTCTGCCCATGCTTATTTCTCCCTCCGAATTCTGCAGGGACTTCTTCCCCAGGTTTGCACTGGAGCTGACTTGAAAATGCTGCCACCCTCTGGAGAGGCGTGTGAGCTGAAGCTAGGGTTCTTGACCGGCTTCTTTCTGCCAAATCAGTGCGGAGCCCTTAGCATTCCTATGCACACATGGAGCCGAAGTGTTAGCTTCAGGTAACAAGAGCTGAGTCGAGAGGAGCCTTCTGGCCCGGACTCCTTCTCCCTCGGTTTCACGTAAGGAACCCGTTCCTCAGGCTCTCACCCACGGTAGACTGGAAAGTGCTTCCACCCTCAGAGACGTGGATGGTAGCTAAAGCACGGTTTCTCTCCCGTGTTGTTTCTTCCAGGGAGAACGCTAGCGATTAGACTTCCATGCAAAAGTAGGGCCGCAGTGCTAGCTAAAGGAAACACACGGGGAGTCGTGTTCTGCCTTTTGCTGGGGCCTGAGTCTCACTCGCAGAAACTTTGGACTCCCTTGCAGGGCTCTCACGCACGCACACAACCAAATGCTTCCACCCTCAGGAGTGGCTGTTTTCGCTGAAGCACGGATTCTCTACCGTGTTTTTCCTATGAGTTAGGTGGCTGTCTTTACGCCTGCACACACACCCAGGGAAACGGTACTAGCCCCATAACCATGATGTGAGTTGAGAGCTGCCTTCTGTACTGGCCTGTCTCTCCCCCGATATTACGATATTGAAACCGTCCCCAGGTTCTCAGCCACAGTACACGCTAAACTGCTTCGCCCACAGAGAGGTCGACGGTAGCTAAAGCACCGTTTCTCTACAGTGTTGTTTCTTCGAGTTAGAACGCTATCTATTAGCCTTCCATGCAAAAGTGGGGCTGCCGTGCTAGCTTGATGAAACACATGGGGAGTCGTGTTCTGCCTTTTGCTGGGGCCTGAGTCTCACTCGCAAAAAGCTTTGGACTCCCTTGCCGTGCTCTCACGCACGCACACAACAAAATGCTTCCACACTCAGGAGCAGCTGTTTGACCTGCAGCACAGGCTCTCTACCGAGTTTTTCCTTCGAGTTAGGTGGCTGTGTTTAAGCCTGCACGCACACCCTGGGCAACGGAACTAGCCCCATATCCATGTAGTGAGTTGAGAGCTGCCTTCTGTACCGGCCTGTCTCTCCCCCGATATTACGAAATGGAAACCGTCCCCAGGCTCTCAGCCACAGTACACCCTAACCTTCTTCACCCACAGAGAGGTCAACGGTAGCTAAAGCACGGTTTCTCTACAGTGTTGTTTCTTCGAGTTAGAACGCTAGCTATTAGCCTTCCATGCAAAAGTGGGGCTGCCGTGCTAGCTTGATGAAACACATGGGGAGTCGTGTTCTGCCTTTCGCTGGGGCCTGAGTCTCACTCGCAAAAAGCTTTGGACTCCCTTGCCGTGCTCTCACGCACGCACACAACAAAATGCTTCCACCCACAGGAGCAGCTGTTTTACCTGCAGCACAGGCTCTCAAGGGAGTTTTTCCTTTGAATTAGGTGGCTGTGTTTAAGCTGGCACACACACCCTGGGCAACGGTACTATCCGCATAACCATGATGTGAGTTGAGAGCTGCCTTCTGTACCGGCCTCTCTCTCCCTGATATTACGATATTGAAACCGTCCCCAGGCTCTCAGCCACAGTTTACCCTAAACTGCTTCGCCCACAGAGATGTCGACGGTAGCTAAGGCACGGTTTCTCTACAGTGTTGTTTCTTCGAGTTAGAACGCTAGCTATTAGACTTCCATGCAAAAGTGGGGCTGCCGTGCTAGCTTGATCAAACACATGGGGAGTCGTGTTCTGCCTTTCGCTCGGGCCTGGGTCTCACTCGCAAAAAGCTTTGGACTCCCTTGCAGTGCTCTCACGCATGCACACACCAAAATGCTTCCACCCTCAGGAGCAGCTGTTTTACCTGCAGCACAGGCTCTCAACCGAGTTTTTCCTTCGAGTTAGGTGGCTGTGTTTAAGCCTGCACACTCCCACGGGGCAACGGAACTTTCCCCATAACCATGTAGTGAGTTTAGAGCTGCATTATGTACCGGCCTGTCTCTCCCCCGATATTGCGAAATGGAAATCGTCCCCAGGCTCTCAGCCACAGTACACCCTAAACTGCTTCGCCCACAGAGAGGTCGATGGTAGCTAAAGCACGGTTTCTCTACAGTGTTGTTTCTTCGAGTTAGAAAGCTAGCTATTAGACTTCCATGCAAAAGTGGGGCCGCAGTACTAGTTCATGGAGCAAGTGGGGAGTCGTGTTCTGGCTTCTTCCGGGGCCTGGGTCTCACAAGGAAAATGGGTTTGGATTCACTTGTTGTGCACTCACGCATGCACACCACACAATGCGTCCACCCTGAGGCATGGCTATTTTAGCCGAAGCAGGAATTCTCTACAGAGTTTTTCCTTTGAGTTAGGTGGTTGGCTTATGACCTGCAGGCACCCCCGGGGCAAGGGTACTAGCCTCATAAACAAGAGGTGAGTTGAGAGCTGCCTTCCGCACCGGCCTGTTTCTCACTCCATTTCACGTATGGGACCCTTTCCCCGGTCTCTCATACACGAGCACTATACAACTCCTGCGGCTTCAGGAACGGCAATGTTAGCTAAAGCGCAGTAACGCTACAGCATTGATTCTTGGTGTTAGCAGCCTGGTAGGCGAATGAGCTGCAGCTGGGATTCTTGACAGGCTTGTTTCTTCCCAGTCAGTGTCGAGCACATAGCATTCCAAGCACACATGGAGCAGTAGTGTTAGCTTCAGGTAGCAAGAGCTGAGTCCAGAGGTGCCTTCTGCCCGGACCTATTTCTCCCTTCGTTTCACGTATGGAACACGTTCCCCAGGCTCTCAGCCACGGTACTCCGTGGAATGCTTCCTCCGTCTAGAGGTCGACGGTAGCTAAAGCACGGTCTCTCTACAGTGTTGTTTCTTCGAGTTAGAACGCTAGGTATTAGACTTCCATGCAAAAGTGGGGCTGCCGTGCTAGCGTGATGAAACACATGGGGAGTCATGTTCTGCCTTTCGCAGGGGCCTGAGTCTCACTCGCAAAAAGCTTTGGACTCCTTTGCAGTGCTCTCACGCACGCACACAACAAAATGCTTCCACCCTCAGGAGCAGCTGTTTTAGCTGCAGCACAGGCTCTCAACCGAGTTTTTCCTTCGAGTTCGGTGGCTGTGTTTAAGCCTGCACACACACCCTGGGCAACGGAACAAGCCCCATAACCATGTAGTGAGTTGAGAGCTGCCTTCTGTACCGGCCTATCTCTCCCCCAATATTATGAAATGGAAACCGTCCCCAGGCTCTCAGCCACAGTACACCCTAAAGTTCTTCCCCCACAGAGAGGTCGATGGTAGCTAAAGCACGGTTTCTCTACAGTGTTGTTTCTTCGAGTTAGAACGATACCTATTAGACCTCCATGCAAAATTGGGGCCGCAGTGCTGGCTTCACGAAATAAGTGAGGAGTCATGTGCTGCCTTCTGTAGCTGCCTGAGGCTCCCTCCGAATTAGGTTTGCGACTCCCTTGCAGTGCTCTCACGCACACACACAAAAGAAGCTTCCACCTCAGGAGCAGCTGTTTTACCTGAAGCACAGATTCTGTACTGAGTTTTTCTTTCGAGTTAGGTGGTTGTGTTTAAGCCTGCACACACACCCAGGGCAACGGAACTAGCCCCATAACCATGTAGTGAGTTCAGAGCTGCTGTATGTACCAGCCTGTCTCTCCCCCGATATTACAAAATGGAAACCGTCCCCAGGCTCTCAGCCACATTACACCCTAAACTGCTTCGCCCATAGAGAGGTCAACGGTAGCTAAAGCACGGTTTCTCTACAGTGATATTTCTCCAAGTTAGAAAGCTAGCTATTAGACTTCCATGCAAAAGTGGGGCCGCAGTACTAGCTTCATGGAGCAAGTGGGGAGTCGTGTTCTGACTTCTTCTGGGGCCTGTGTCTCACAACGAAAATGGTTTTGGACTGACTTGCAGTGCGCTCACGCATGCACACAGCAAAATGCGTCCACCCTGAGGCATGGCCCTTTTAGCCGAAGCAGGAATTCCCTACAGAGTTGTTCCTTTGAGTTAGGTGGTTGGCTTTAGGCCTGCAGGCACCCCCGGGGCAAGGGTACTAGCCTCATAAACCAGAGGTGACTTGAGAGCTGCCTTCCGCACCGGCCTGTTTCTCACTCCATTTCACGTATGGGACCCTTTCCCCGGTGTCTCGTACATGAGCAGTGTCAAATTCCTCCTGCTTCAGGAACGGCAATGTTAACTGAAGCGCAGTCACTCTATAGGATTGATTCTTGATATTAGGAGCCTGGTAGGCGAATGAGCTGCAGCTGGGATTCTTTACACGTTTGTTTCTTCCACCTCAGTGTCAAGCACGTAGCATTCCAAGCACACATGGAGCAGTAGTGTTAGCTTCAGTTAGCAAGAGCTGAGTCCAGAGGTGCCTTCGGCCTGGACCTGTTTCTCCCTCGCTTTCACGTATGGAACCCGTTCCCCAGGCTCTCACCCACGGTACCCCGTGTACTGCTTCCTCTGTCTAGAGGTCGATAGTAACTAAAGCACGTTTTCTCTACACTGTTGTTTCTTTGAGTTAGAACGCTAGTGATAAGACTTCCATGCAAAAGTTGGGCCTCAGTGCTAGCTTGATGAAACACTTGGGGAGTCGTGCTCTGCCTTTTGCTGGGGACTGAGTCTCACTCGTAAAATGGCTTTGGACTCCCTTGCAATTCTGTCACGCATGCACACAGCAAAATGCTTCCACCCTCAGGAGTGGGAATTTTAGCTGCAGCACGGATTCTCTACTGAGTTTTTCCTTCAAGTTAGGTCTTTTGCTTTAGGCCTGCATGGACACCCGGGGCAACGCTAGTAGCCCCATAACCATTATATGAGTTGAGAGCTGCCTTCTGTACCGGCCTGTCTCTCCCCCGATTTTACGAAATGGAGCCAGTCCCCAGGCTCTCACCTACAGTACACCCTAAACTGCTTTCTCCCACAGAGAGCTCGTCGGAAGCTAAAACACTGTTTCTGTACACTGTTGTTTCTTCCAGTTAGAATGCTAGCGATTAGAATTCCATTCAAAAGTAGGGCCGCAGTACTAGCTGAATCAAACACACGGGAGTCTTGTTTTGCCTTTTGCTGGGGCCTAAGTCTCACTCGTAAAAAGCTTTGCACTCCCTTGCAGTGCTCTCACACACGCACACAGTAAAATGCTTCCACCCTCAGGAGCGGCTGTTTTCGCTGAAGCACGGATTCTCTACCGAGTTTTTCCTTCGAGTTACGTGGCTGACTTTAAGCCTGCATGCACACCCGGGGCAACCCTACTATCCCCATAACCATGATGTGAGTTGAGAGCTGCCTTCTGTACCGGCCTGTCTCTGCCCCAATTTTATGAAATGGAACCCGTCCCCAGGCTCTCACCCACAGTACACCCTAAACGGCTTCCTTCCACAGAGCGGTCGACTGTAACTAAAGCACGGTATCTCTACACTGTTGTTTCTTCGAGTTAGAACGGTAGTGATTAGACTTCCATGCAAAAGTGGGGCCGTAGCGCTAGCTTGATGAAACACATGGGGAGTCGTGTTCTGCCTTTTGCTGGGGACTGAGTCTCACTCGCAAAACGGCCTTGGACTCCCTTGCAGTTCTCTCACGCATGGACACAGCAAAATGCTACCACCCTCAGGATCGGTTATTTTGGCTGAATCACGGATTCTCTACTGAGTTTTTCCTTTGAGTTAGTTATTTGGCTTTAGGCCTGCATGCACACCCGGGGCAATGGTACTAGCTTCATAAACATGCTTTGAGGTGAGAGCTGCCTTCTGTACCGGCCTGTCTCTCCCCCGATTTTACGAAATGGAACCCGACCCCAAGCTCTCACCCACAGTACACCCTAAACTGCTTCCTCCCACAGAGAGGTCGTCGGTTGCTAAAACACGGTTTCTGTACACTGTTGTTTCTTCGAATTAGAACGCCAGCAATTAGTTTCATGCAAAAGTGGGGCCGCAGTGCTAGCTTGATGAAACACGGGGAGTCGTGTTCTGCCTTTTGCTGGGGACTGAGTCTCACTCGCAAAATGGCCTTGGACTCCCTTGCAGGTCTCTCGCATGCACACAGCAAAATGCTTCCACCTTCTGGAGCGGCTATTTTGGCTGAAACACGGATTCTCTACTGAGTTTTTCCTTCGAGTTAATGGTTGGCTTTAGGCTTGCATGCACACCCGGGGCAAGGGTACTAGCCTCATAAACAAGAGGTGAGTTGAGAGCTCCCTTCTGCACCGGGCTGTTTCTCACTCCATTTCACGTATGGGACCCTTTCCCCGGTCTCTCATATATGAACACTGTAAAATTCCTCCAGCCTCAGGAATGGCAATGTTAGCTAAAGCGCTATATATCTTCGGCATTGATTCTTGGTGTTAGTAGCCTGTTAGGCAAATGAGCTGCAGCTGGGATTCTTTACAATCTTGTTTTTTCCAAATCAGTGTGGAGCACGTAGCATTCCAAGCACACATGGTGCAGTAGTGTTAGCTTCAGGTAGCAAGAGATGAGTCCAGAGATGCCTTCTGTCTCGACCTGTTTCTGCCTCCTTTTCACATATGGAACCCGTCCCCAGGGTCTTACCCACAGTACACCCTAAACTCTTTCCTCCCACAGAGAGGTCGAGCATAGCTAAAGCACGGTTTCTCTACAGTGTTTTTTTTTTAGGGTTAGAATGCTAGCGATTAGACTTCCATTCGAAAGTGTGGCCGTAGTGCTAGCTTCATGAAACAAGTGGGGAGTCATGTTCTGCCTTCTGCCTGGGCCTGAGTCTCACTCGGAAAATGCTTTCGGACTCACTTGCAGTGCTCTCACCCAGTCCCACAGCAAAAGTCTTCCACCCTCAGGAGTGGCTATTTTAGCTGAAGCAGGGCTTCTCACCAGAGTTGTTCCTTCGAGTTAGGGGGTTGCCTTCAGGCCTGCATGCACACACGGGGCAACGGTACTAGCCTCGTAAACATAATGTGAGTTGAGAGCTGCCTTCTCTACCGGCCTGTTTCTCCCTTGATTTTACCTATGGAACCCGTCCCCAGGCTCGCACCCACGGTACACCCTAAACTGCTTCTTCCCACGGAGAGGTCGACGGTAGCTAAATCACGGTTTCTCTACAGTGTTGTTCCTTGAGGGAGGTGCCTGGGACTTAGGCCTTTCCGCAGACATGCAAAAAGAGTGCTAACTTCTTGAAACTGGAGCCTATTAGAGAGGTGCCTTCTGCATGACGCCGTTTCTCTCAGAGTTAATTATGTGATCATTTCCCGGGCTCTCTCACACACATACTGAAAATAGTTCCACCCACCGGAACAGCGAAGCTAGCTAAAGCACAATCCCTCTGCATTGTTGTTTCTTCGAGTTAGAATGCTAGAGATAAGACTTCCATGCAAAAGTGGGGCCGCAGTGCTAGCTTCATGAAACAAGTGGGGAGTCTTGTTCTCCCTTCTTCCAGGGCCTGAGTCTCACATGGAAAATGGTTTTGGACTCACTTGCAGTGCTCTCACGCACACACACAACAGTGGGCCTTGTGGCTTGGAGGTGGAGGGGCTGGGATGGAGCCGCCTGCCCATGCAGTGGGCGGCTCCAGCGGGCCAGTAAACGTGGTAGGGTGCGCGGGGGTGAGGGAGCAGTGGGGCAGGGGGTGTTTGGAGGAAGGCTTGTTGGGCAAGGGGGGGGCGGTGGAGGCACAGGGAGAGGAAGGGAGGCCAAAGGGGAAAGAAAAAAGCAAAGAAAGTAGGCTCAAAAAAAGTGCCCACGGCACCCGGGATTCCAGCCATTCTCCCATCCAAGTCCTGACCAGGCTCGACCCTGCTTAGTCTGACACCAGACGAGATGCACTGCCATCAGGCTGCTAGGGCCAAAGGCTTGAGCGGTGCCACTGCATGCCCCAACAGGCTGCTCTGGGCCTCTGAGCCCCAGCACGCACCGCTTGTCATTCCCTCCACCTGCCCTGAGCTTTGCTCCCGCCTGCCTGCGAGCCCGCCTCGGGGTGAGGCGCCTCCAGCACCTCGCATTCGTGGAAGTCCCGGAGTCCTCCCGTTTTGGCTCAGACTCCCCATCCCGGCATCTCTCGCCGCGGCCACCGCCGCCGCCGCCTCCGCTGCCGCTGCCGTGGTTTCGCACCCGAGATGCCTATGGGGTGCGTTTGCTCGTGGAGCCAGGCATAGGGGGTGTACTCAGCACCCCCCACACCCCACCCGCTGCCCTGGGGCTAGGGCAGCCCGCCACCCCGGCTTGCTCAAAGGCAACACGGAGTCCCTGGCCACCAGAGACCCTCCTCAGCAGCCCAAACCCGTGACCCTTCCTCCGCCACCCTTCCCTTGCCCACCCCCCGACAACAGGACCCGACTGAGAGACACGGGAGGTCGTCAGACATAGACAGACACACAGCCACACAGGGAAAGACAGAGAGACACACGGAGGGTAGACGTAGCCAGAGAGGAAGAGAGAGACACGGGGAGACTGAGTATCCAACACACAGACCCGCTCTGACCCCCCGAACAGACAGACAGAGACCCTGACCTGGATGCGGACAGGGACAGGGACAGGGACTGACACACTGGTGCACACAACAGAGCCAGACGCACACCACACACACAGGAGTCTGTGTTGGCGAGGCAGCTAGCTCCCGGGAGGGTGTTTGTGCTTGGCCAGGTTTTAGCAAGCTGGCTGTGCCCTGGAGCTGCCAGGGGAGACCCTCGGAGCCCCAGGACGCTCAGCCAAGGTGCCTGGAATCCCCTTCTGCTCCCATGCCTGCCCAGCACCCACACTGGCCTGGGGCCTTGCGGGGGACTCTTTGGTTGGTCTCGTCCTTTATTTGGGGGTGCCCCTTGACGCAGTGGGGCCTGGCGCACCCCCACTTCCTTGCTGAGTGTGCAAGCCTCGCTGTTAGCTTTGCTGTTGTGGGGAGAAGTATTGCGGTCCTGGGTGCCAGCGGGGCCGGAGGGCCAGGGCGGTCGGCCATCTTGCGTGCTGGGCACACGGAGCGTGGACCCAGGGCGGGGCCCAGGGGCAAAGGGACGGTGGTCGGGTCGGCGGGAAGGAAGACAAGGCCTTGCAGGGCGGGAGCGCAGCCCAGGGCTGGTGGGAGAAGGTGTAGGCGTGTCCAGTCACCCTGTGGAGCCGGTTGTCCGGCGGCTTTGGCATCTGGGGCGGCCCAAGGGAATGGCGAGGGGCTGCGGGATGAGGGCCCCAAGGCCAGGAACGAGGGAGCGCAGGCAAGGGAGAGGGGGTGACCTCCCGCCCGCTCTCCCACCCCCGCCCTCCCCCCCCCAATCCCGCCGCGGTCCTCGCCGTCTTTGCCCACTCCCTCCCTCCGTAGCAGCCGCCCCCACTGCCGCCTCCGCGTACCCACCCCGCCCCCATCGCGCCCCAGCGCGCCCCACTGGTTCGTGTGAGGGTGGGCCTTGTGGCTTGGAGGTGGAGGGTCTAGGTTGGAGTCGCCTGCCCGTGCAGCAGGCGGTTCTAGCGGGCTAGCGAAACGTGGTGGGGTGTGCGGGGGGTGTCGGGGCAGCGGGGTAGGGGGTGTTTGGAGGAAGGCTTGTTGGGCAAGGGGGGGCGGTGGAGGCAGAAGGAGAGGAAGGGAGGCGGAAGGGGAAAGGAAAAATCAAAGAAAGTAGCCTCACAACAAGAGCGGACGGCCCCTGGGATTCCCAGTCGGAATCCCATCCAATTCCTGACCGGGCCCGACCCTGCTTAGCTTCCGACAGCAGAAGAGATGCGCTGCCATCAGGCTGCTAGGGCCATAGGCGTGAGTGGCTGCCGCTGTGCGCCCCAACAGGCTGCTCTGCGCCTCTGAGCCCCAGCGCGCGCCGCTCATCACCCCCTCCGCCTTCCCTGGGCTTTGCTCCTGCCTGCCTGGGAGCCCGCCTCGGGGTGACACGCCCCCAGCACCTCGCAGTCGCGGAAGTCCCGGCGTCCTCCCGTCCGGGCTCAGGACTCCCCAGCCGGGCCTCCCCCGCTGCCGCCCCCGCCGCCACCGTGTTTTCGCACCTCAGATGCCTACGGGGGGCGTTCGGTCTTGGAGCCAGGCATGCGGGGTGTACTCAGCGCCCCCAACTCCCCACCTGCCGCCCTGGGTCTAGCGCAGCCAGCCACCCCGCCTTGCTCAAAGGCAACACGGAGTCCCGGGCGCCACCAGAGACCCTCCTCAGCAGCGCAACCCCGTGGCCCTTCCTCTGCCACCCTTCCCCTGCCCACCCCCCGATACCAGGACCCGACTGAGAGGCACTGGAGGCCGGCTGACATAGGCAGACACCAGACACACAGGGAAATACAGAGAGACACACGGAGGGGTAGACGGAGAGAGAGAGGAAGAGAGAGACACGGGAAGACCGAGTATCCAACACACAGACCCGCTCTGACCCCCCGAATGGACACCCAGAGACTCTGACCTGGATGCGGACAGGGATAGGGAAAGGGGCTGACACACCGGTGCTCGCAAGAGACCCAGACGCACACCACACACACAGCAGGCTGTGTTGGCGAGGCAGCTAGCCCCCCTGAACGTGGTCGTCCTTGGCCAAGGTTTTGGCAACCTGGCTGTTTTGTGTGAAGGTGGTCTTGAGGTTTGAATGTGAAGGGGCTGTGTTGGCCCCACCTGCCCTTGCATCAGGCAACTCTAGTGAACCAGCGAACTGCAGTGGTGTGCGCAGGGGTGATAGTGCAGCTGGGCGCTGAATGTTTGAAAGGATTTTTGGGCAATAGGTGCTGTGGAGGCACAGGGAAAGCGGGAGCCTTACCTTAATGCTAGAATTCATCTCATGCCTCACAGGACGTTTATACCCTGCCGTCCTATTGATCCCGAAGCACACCTAGTATGAACCCCAGCCCTAGCAAGGATTCATTCCTGATAATGTTTGAAGAGAAGTCCCACAAACACTAAAGATTTTGGAGAATTCGCTTATGCCAGACTCATCCGGAAGAAACAGAGAGGAAAACCTGCTCTTTTTTCCACCCTGTGGCGTCCGGACACAAGGATTCCAGCGAAACACTAAAACGATGGCAACACTTTTAGCAACTCAGAGACACCGTCCAGGTAGTCCGACATTCATCCTAAAGCTTTCCTGAGACCTTGACTTCACCGTGAGATGGAATCAGTACCTACCATCTTCAGGATTCCCACCCTAACGATTGGCATGGCTCTGGCCCTCCCTAGTTTTGAGGATACCTCTCATGGGAAACCGAATTGGGAACTCAAGTGTGGTGCAGGGCGGTTCAGCCAAGAGGAGGGAACAAAGAGGTGCGAGGTGCAAACACCAGCATGGCGTTGGAGAGGAGGTCTCTAGAGACATCGTGACGTCATCCCCACAATGTGCCCAGACCATGAACCGACCCCTAATTCTAAACTTCACCCTAAGCCCTCAACTCTGCCCTTGGGCAGGACAACGCATTGCTATCATGTTTACCCGGACCTTCCTGCAGAACATAACCTTAACCCTAGTCCGAGCAGTGGCCACGGCAGTCACCCAACGTCCGTTCAGTGTGTACGGTGGAATTGGAAGACCTAGTCATTGCTAGACTCATCGGAAAGGAATACCGAGTGAAAACATGCCTTTAGGAACCCCAGTTTCTGCTGGATGCCAGTGCTCTAACTAAACTCCGAGTCCTCAGCAATACTAAGAACACCACATAGACTTCATCCCGGGAGGGGGAGACTCTCCCCAATGTTTGTTTACCCTCAACAGATCCTGTAGATCAGGTCTCCACCATGACATGGTATAGGTGCTGCCAAACGTAATTCTCTCCCGCTAAACCTAGACACGGCTCAGGCCCTACCCCACCATGAATGCGAGGACATAAGGGAAAGGGAATTTGATAAGTCTGGTGAAAGACGACATAGCAGAGAGGCGAACAAAAGTAGTCCATGCTCACCCACGAGGGCGGTGCATGACACCAAGATGTTAGGCAGAAATTGATGGCAGCCTCCTATTGCCCCTAAAGCCTGAAACCAAACATTATCTCTGAGCTTAACCTTAGCGCTACACATTCAGCCGCCCACAGGTTATGACAGTGCCGTACAATCAAATTGGCCGAGATTCTGAGCTGGAACACAACACTATCCCGAGTCATGGTTGTGTCTCTGACTATGGCCAATATCCGTTTTGACTGCACAGCAGATTGGGGAGATCTAGCCCTTGCCTGTCTTTTCAGGAAGGAACACAGAGGAAACAGTGCCACCTGCAACCCCTGGGTTTTGCTGGAGAGCAAGCTTCTATGAAAAATCAAGAGCTCTGGAACTGAAGCCACACTGGAAGATGGAGCCTCACACTTTTGCTAGCCCTCAGCTCAGGCGTCAGGTCACTGCCCTGCAAGCTATTTGACTCCTACCAATTTCCAACCTCGACTTATTGGGAACCTGATGGTGCCCGAACCCTACTGTTGAGTGCACAGCTGGTTTTCAAGACCTGGAGAGTACCTGATTTCTCGGGAAGGAAAAGAGCAGGAAAAATATGCCCTCTGTAACACGAGGTTCTGCTGGACCCCAGGACTTCAGCGAAACACTACAAAGTCAGCAACACTATGAGCAGCCCCCCCCACAGAGGCTTCCCTGGAAATTGGGGACCCATAATAATACTAAGCCTTAGCTCAGCCTGTAGAACAGGTCTCCACGGGGACATCAAATAGACGCTTACCATCTTCTGCATTGTCACCCTATCCCTAGACTTGGCTCTGTCCTAACCTAAGCTCAAAGAGAAGTCACACAACAAAGCGGATATGGTACTCTAGTGCTGTAGGAGATGGACGAGAGTTCCAGCGAAATTAAGAGGACTGCATGCAACTACGATGGTGGTGCATGAAAGGACAACTCTAGAGATAAATTTACGGTAGACTCACGTTGTGCCTACATTCAGGAATCAAACCCTGTCCTTGAAATTAAGCCCAATGCTCACACTCCAAGCAGCCAGCAGGACAGGATGGAACCCTGCTATCAAATTGGCCCAGACAGTTTGACGGAACCTAACCCGAACCCGAGCCCTGATTGTGGCAATGCCTAGGGCCAACTACGTCCTGAACGAGCAAAGGATTTGGGGGGCCCACCCATGCGGGAACAGAGAAGGAAACTGTACCAATTCAAACCAGAGTTTTGCTGGAGAGCAGGATTCTATGAAAAATCAAGACATTACCAACACTAAGAGCATTCCTCCGAGGCTGCAACCCAGGCTGGAGCCGCTCCTTGATGCTCGCACTCATCTCAGGCCCCACAGGACGTCCACACCATGGCATCAAATTGAACCCGAAACACACCGGGTATGAAACCAGTGCCCTAGCAAAGATTCATTCCTGATAATGTCCGAAGCGAAGTCTCACAAGCACCAATGATTTTGGAGAAATGGCCCATGCCAGACTCATCAGGAAGAAACAGAGAGGAAAACCTGCCATTTGTCACACGTTGTGGCGCCCAGAATAAGGATTCCAGCGAAAAACTAAAATGACGGCAACACTAAGAACAATGGAGAGACACCATCCAGGAAGTCCGATATTCATCCTAAAGCTGTCCTGAGAGCTAGTCTCCACCGTGACATTAGATCAGTGCCTACCATGTTCAGGATTCTCACCCGAACGCTTGTCATGTCTCTGGCCCAACCTAGGTTTGAGGTTACGTCTCATGGGAAACCGGATTGGGAACTCAAGTGTGGTGTGGGGCGATTCAGCCAAGAGGAGGGAACAAAGAGGTGTGAGGTGCAAGCACCAAGATGGCGTTGGAGAGGGGGTTTCTAGAGAAATGTGCCGTCATCCCCACAATGTGCCCAGACCCTGAGCAGACCCCTAATTCTAAACTTCACCCTAAGCCCTCAACTCTGCCCTAGGACAGGACACCGCATTGCTATCACATTTACCCGGACTTTCCTGCAGAACTTAACCCTAACCCTAGTCCGGGCAGTAGCCACGACAGTCACCCAACTTACGTTCAGTGTGTACAATGGATTTGGAAGACCTAGCCATTGCCTGAGTCATCAGAAAGGAACACGGAGGGAAAAAGTACCTTTAGGAACCCTGGTTGCTGCTGGACGCCAGTATTCTAACTAAACTCTGAGGCCTAAGCAATACTATGAACACCCCATAAACCTCATCCCGGGAGGGGGAGACTCTCCCCAATGTTTGTTTACCCTCAACAGATCTTGTAGATCGGGTCTCCACCATGACATGGTATAGGTGCTGCCAAACGTAAATCTCTCCCCCTAACCCTAGACACGGCTCAGGCCCTACACCTCCTCGAATGCAAGGACAAAAGAGAAAGGGAATTTGATAAGTCTGGTGAAAGAAGACATAGTATAGAGAAGCCAACAAAAATAATCAACGCTCAACCACGAGGACAGTGTATGACACCATGATGTTTGGCAGAAATTGACGACAGCAACCTATTGCCCCTAAAGCCTGAATCGAAACATTATCTCTGAGCTGAACCTTAGTGCTACCCATCCAACCAGCCAGCAGGACATGACGGCGCGCTACAATCAAATTGGCCCAGACGCTGAGCCAGGACACAACCCTATCCCAAGTCATGGTTGTGTCCCCGACTATGGCCAATATCCGTTTTGAGTGCACAGTGGATTGGGGAGATCTAGCCCTTGCTTGTCTTTTCAGGAAGGAACACAGAGGAAACAGTGCCACCTGCAATCCCGGGTTTTGCTGGAGAGCAAACTTCTATGAACAAAGAATAACTCTCGGACTGAAGCCACACTGGAAGATGGAGCCTCACACTTTTGCTAGCCCTCAGCTCAGGCGTCAGGTCACTGCCCTGCAAGCTATTTGACCTCTACCAACTTCCAACCTTGACTGAATGGGACCGTGCCGGAGCCCGAACCCTATTGTTGAATGCACAGCTGGTTTTAAAGAGCTCCAGCCGCAGTTTAAGTCCGGTACTCATTTCAGGCCTCACAGGACTTCTACACCCTGCCATAAAAGTGACCCCGAAACACACCGGGTATGAACCCGGAGCCCTAGCAAGGATTTGTTCCTGATAATGTCTGAAGCAAAGTCCTGGAAGCACCAATGATTTTGGAGAAATGGCCCAAGCCAGACTCATCAGGAAGAAACAGAGAAGAATACCTGCCTTTTTCACACCCTGTGGCGCCCGGACATAAGGATTCCAGCGAAACACTAAAACGACGGCAACACTATGAGCAACCCAGAGACACCATCCAGGAAGTCCGATATTCATCCTAAAGCTGTCCTGAGAGCTGGTCTCCACCGTGACATGGGATCAGTGCCTATCATCTTCAGGATTCTCACCCAAACACTTGGCATGGCTCTGGCCCTACCTAGGTGTGAGGTTTCGACTCATGGGTAACCGGATTGGGAACTCAAGTGTGGTGCGGGGCGATTCAGCCAAGAGGAAGGAAGAAAGAGGTGCGAGGTGCAAGCACCAGGATGGCATTGGAGAGGAGGTTTTTAGAGACAACGTGCCGTCATCCCCACAATGTGCCCCAACCCTGAACACACCCCTATATTTTAAGTTCACCCTAAGCCCTCAACTCTGCCCTAGGGCAGGACACCGCATTGCTATCACGTTTTCCTGGACTTTCCTGCAGAACTTTACCCTAACCCTAGTCCGGGCAGTGGCCACGACAATCACCCAACGTCCCTTCAGAGTGTACAATGGATTTGGGAGACCTAGCCATTGCTAGACTCATCAGAAAAGAACACTGAAGGAAAACGTGCCTTTAGGAACACCAGTTGCTGCTGGACGCCAGTATTTTAACTAAACTCCGAGTCCTCAGCAATACTATGAACACCCCATAGACCTCATCCCGGGAGGGGGAGACTCTCCCCAATGTTTGTTTACCCTCAACAGATTCTGTAGATTGGGTCTCCACCATGACATGGTATAGGTGCTGCCAAACCTAACTCTCTCCCACAAACTCTAGACACGGCTCAGGCAATACCCCACGTCGAATGCGAGGACATAAGAGAAAGGGAATTTGATAAGTCTGGTGAAAGATGACAGAGCATAGAGAAGCGAGCAAAAATAGTCCACGCTCAACCAAGAGGGCAGTGCATGACACCATGATGTTTGGCAGAAATTGACGACAGCCACCTATTGCCCCCAAAGCCTGAAACCAAATGTTATCTCTGAGCTGAACCTTAGTGCTACCCATCCACCCGGACATGATGGCACGCTACAATCAAATTGGCCCAGACGCTGAGCCAGGTCACAACCGTATCCCGAGTCATGGCTGTGTCTCTGATTATGGCCAATATCCGTTTTGAGGGCTCAGTGGTTTGAGGAGATCTAGCCCTTGCTTGTCTTTTCAGGAAGGAACACAGAGGAAACAGTGCCACTTGCAACCCCCGGGTGTTGCTGGAGAGCAAGCTTCTATGAAAAATCAAGAGCTCTGGAACTGAAGCCACACTGGAAGATGGAGCCTCACACTTGTGCTAGCCCTCAGCTCAGGCGTCAGGTCACTGTCCTGCAAGCTATTTGACCCCTACCAGCTTCCAACCTCGACTTAATGGGACCATGACGGTGCCCGAACCCTACTGTTGAATGCCCAGCTGGTTTTCGAGACCTGGAGCATGCCTGATTTCTCTGGAAGGAACAGAGAGAGAAAATTGTGCCCTCTGAAACCCGAGGTTGTTGCTGTAATCCAGGATTCCAGTGAAACACTACAAAGTCAGCAACACTATGAGCAACCCCCCCCCCCACAGACGCTGTCCCGGAAGTAGGAGACCCATACAATTACTAAGCCTCAGCTCAGCCTCTAGAACAGGTCTCCACCGGGACATCGAATAGACGCTTACCGTCTTCTGCACTGTCACGCAAACCCTAGACATGGTTCTGTCTTAACCTAGTCTCGAAGCAAAGTCACGCAAGAAAGCGCATTTGGTACTCTAGTGCTGTAAGAAATGGAAGAACGTTCCAGGGCAATAAAGTGTGCCGCGTGCAACCACGACGGTGGTGCAAGAAAGGATGATTCTAGAGATAAACTTACGTTACCCTCAGCTTGTGCCTACATCCAGATCAAACCTTATCCCTGAAATTAAGCTCTTTGCTCACCCTCCAAGCAGCCCGCAGGACAGGATGGAGCACTGCCTTGGAATTGGCCCAGACAGTTTGACGGAACCTAACCCCAACCTAGCCCTGATTGTGGCACTGCTTAGGGCCAACGTACGTCCTGAATGAACAAAGGATTTGGGGGGCCCACCCATGAGGGAACAGAGAAGGAAACCGGACCACTTCAAACCAGGGTTTTGCTAGAGGGCAGGATTCTATGAAAAATCAAGACCTCACCAACACTAAGAGCATCCCTCTCATGCTGCAACCCAGGCTGGAGCTGCACCTTGATGCTTGTACTCATCTCAGGCCTCACAGGATGTCTACACCCTGCTGTGAAATTGACCCCGAAACACACCCGGTACGAAACCAGAGCCCTAGCAAGGATTCGTTCCTGATAATGTCCGAAGTGAAGTCCCACAAGCACCAATGATTTTGGAGAAATGGCCCATGCCAGATTCATCAGGAAGAAACAGAGGAATACCTGCCATTTGTCCGCCCTGTGGCACCCGGACATAAGGATTCCAGCGAAACACTGAAACAAAGGCAACACTATGAGCAAAGCCGAGACACCATCCAGGAAGTCCGACATTCATCCAAACGCTGTCCTGAGAGCTGGTCTCCACCGTGACATGGGATCAATGCCTATCATCTTCAGAATTCTCACCCGAACGCTTGCCATGACTCTGGCCCTACCTATGTTCGATGTTAGGTCTCATGGGTAACCGGATTGGGAACTCAAGTGTGGTGCGGGGCAATTCAGCCAGGAGGAGGGAACAAAGAGGTGCGAGGTGCAAGCACCAGGATGGCGTTGGAGAGGAGGTTTCTAGAGACAACGTGACGTCATCTCCACAATGTGCCCAGACCATGAACAGACCCCTAAATCTAAACTTAACCCTAAGTCCTCAACTCCGCCCTAGGGCAGGACACCTCATTGAAATCACGTTTACCCGGAACTTCCTGCAGAACCTAACCCTAATCCTAGTCCGGGCAGTAGCCACGCAGTCTCCCAACTTACGTTCAGTGTGTACAATGGATTTGGAAGACCTAGCCATTGCCTGAGTCATCAGAAAGGAACACCGAGGGAAAACGTGCCTTTAGGGTCCCCGGTTGCTGCTGGACGCCAGTATTCTAACTAAACTCCGAGTCCTCAGCAATACTATGAACACCCCATAGACTTAATCCAGGGAGGGGGAGACTCTCCCCAGTGTTTGTTTACCCTCAACAGATCCTGTAGATCGGATCTCCACCATGACATGGTATAGGTGCTGCCAAACCTAACTCTCTCCCGCAAACCCTAGACATGGCTCAGGCAATACCCCACGTCGAATGCGAGGACATAAGAGAAAGGGAATTTGATAAGTCTGGTGAAAGACGACAGAGTATAGAGAAGCGAACAAAAATAGTTCGAGGGTGGTGCATGACATCATGATGTTAGGCAGAAATTGACGACAGCCACCTATTGCCCCCAAAGCCTGAAACCAAACGTTATCTCTGAACTGAACCTTAGTGTTACCCATCCAACCGGCCACCAGGACATGACGGCGCACTACCGTCAAATGGACCAGACGCTGAGCCAGAACACAGCCCTATCCCGAGTCATGGTTGTGTCTCTGATTATGGCCAATATCTGATTTGAGGGCACAGCGGTTTGGGGAGATCTAGCCCTTGCCTGTCTTTTCAGGAAGGAACACAAGGGTAACAGTGCCACCTGCAACCCCCGGGTGTTGCTGGAGAGCAAGCTTCTATGAAAAATCGAGACTTCTCGAACTGAAGCCACACTGGACGATGGAGCCTCACACTTGTGCTAGCCCTCAGCTCAGGCGTCACGTCACTGTCCTGAAAGCTATTTGACCCCTACCAACTTCCAACATCGGCTTAATGGGACCATGACGGTGCCTGAACCCTACTGTTGAATGCCCAGCTGGTTTTCGAGACCTGGAGCATGCCTGATTTCTCTGGAAGGAACAGAGAGGGAAAATTGTGCCCTCTGAAACCCGAGGTTGTTGCTGTAATCCAGGATTCCAGCGAAACACTACAAAATCAGCAACACTATTAGCACCACCCCACAAACGCTGTCCCGGAAGTAGGAGACCCATACAAGTACTAAGCCTCAGCTCAGCCTCTAGAACAGGTCTCCACCGGGACATCGAATAGACGCTTACCGTCTTCTGCACTGTCACGCAAACCCTAGACATGGTTCTGTCTTAAACAAGTCTCTAAGCGAAGTCACGAAGAAAGCGCATTTGGTACTCTAGTCTAGTGCTGTAAGAAATGGAAGAACGTTCCAGGGCAATAAAGTGTGCCACCTGCAACCACGACGGTGGTGCAAGAAAGGATGATTCTAGAGGTAAACTTACGTTACCCTCAGCTTGTGCCTACATCCAGATCAAAGGTTATCCCTGAAATTAAGCTCAGTGCTCACCCTCCAAGCCGCCCTCCGCTCCTAACCCCCTCCGCCTGCCCTGGGTTTCCCTCCTGCCTGCTTGCAAGCCCGCCTCAGCATGAGGCGCCTCCAGCAACTCGCAGTCGCAGATGTCCTGGCGATCTCCAGTCCCGGCTCGGGACTCCCAAGCCCCGCCTCCTCCTCCGCCGCCACCATGGTTACGCACTCGAGATGCCTAAGGGGGCGTTCGGTCTTGGAGCCAGGCATGCGCGGTGTACCCAGCGCCCCCCACACGCTACCCGCTGCCCTGGGGCTACCCCAGACAGCAACCCCGCCTTGCTCAAAGGCAACAGGGAGTCCCGGGCGACACGAGAGACCCGCCTCAGCAGCCCAACCCCGTGACTCTTCCTCCGCCACCCTTCCCCTACCCACCCCTCGACACCAGGAACCGAATGAGACACACGGGAGGCCGGCTGACATAGACAGACACACAGACACACAGGGAAAGACAGAGAGACACACGGAGGGGTACACGTAGCCAGAGAGGAAGACAGAGACACAGGGAGACCGAGTATCCAACACACAGACCCGCTCTGACCCCCCGAACAGACACACAGAGACCCTGACATGGATGCGGACAGGGACAGGGACAGGGACTGACACGCCGGTGCACGCAACAGACCCAGACACACACCACACACACCGCAGGCTGTGTGGGCGAGGCAGCTAGCCCCCGGGAGGATGGTCGCGCTTGGCCGGGGTTTTGGCAAACTGGCTGCGCCCTGGAGCTGCCAGAGGAGCCCCTCGGAGCCCCAGGACAAGCAGCCAAGGTGCCTGGAATCCCCTTCTGCTGCCATGCCAGCCCGGCACACACCCGGGCCTGGGGGCTTGCGGGGGACTCTTTCCTTTGTCTCATCCTTTATTTGGGGGTACCCCTTGACGCTGTGAGGCCGGACGCACCCCCACTTTCTTGCTGAGTGAGCGAGCCTCGCTGTTAGCTGCGCTGTTGTGGGGAGAAGGATTGCGGCCCCAGGTGCAGGCGGGCCCGGAGGGCCAGGGCGCTCGGCCATCTTGTGTGCAGGGCACACGGAGCGGGGACCCCGGGCCGGGCCCAGGGGCAAAGGGTCGGTGGTCGGCGGGAAGGAAGAGAAGGCCCTGCGGGGCGGGAGCGCAGCCCAGGGCTGGTGGGAGAAGGTGTAGGCGTGCCCAGTCACCAGGTGGAGCAGGTGGTCCGGCGGCTTGGGCATCCCGGCCGCCCAAGGATATGGCGAGGGGCTGCGGGATGAAGGCCCCAAGTCCAGAAACGAGGGAGCGCACGCATGGGAGACGGGGTGACCTGCCGCCCGCGCTCCCCCCGCCCCAACCCCGCCGTGGTTCTCACCGCCTTTGCCCACTCCCTCTCTCCGTAGCGGCCGCCCTCTCTGCCGCCTCCGCCTACCCAGCGCGCCCCCATCGCCCCCCAGCCCGCCCCACTGGTTCCTGTGAGGGTGGGCCTTGTACCTTGGAGGCGGAGGGGCTGGGTTGGAGCCCACTGCCCCTGCAGCGGGCGGCTCTAGCGGGCCAGCGAACTCAGGAGGGGTGCGCGGGGGTGAGGGCCAGCAGGGCAGGGCCTGTTTGGAGGAAGGCTTATTGGGCAAGGGGGACGCTGGAGGCACAGGGAGAGGAAGGGAGGCCGAAGGGGAAAGAAAAAAGCAAAGAAAGTAGCCTCAAAACAAGAGCCCACGGCACCCGGGATTCCTGGGCGGTCTCCCATTCAAGTCCTCACCGGGACCGACCCTGCTTAGCTTCCGAGACCAGACAAGATGCGCTGCCATCAGGCTGCTAGGGCCATAGGCCCGAGCAGCTACCGCTGAGCGCCCCAACAGGCTGCTCTGGGCCTCCGAGCCCCAGCGCACGGCGCTCGTCACCCCCTGCGCCTGCCCTGGGCTTTGCTCCTGCCTGCCTGCGAGCCCACGTCCGGTTCAGGCGCCTCCAGCACCTCGCAGTTGCTGAAGTCCCGGCGTTCTCCCCTCCTCGCTCTGGACTCCCCAACCAGTCCACCACTGCCGCCGCCGCCTCCGCCGCTGCCATGGTTTCTCACCCGAGATGCATACGGGGTGCGTTCGGTCTTAGAGCCAGGCATGCGGGGTGTACTCAGCGCCCCCTACTCCCCACCAGCCGCCCGGGGCTAGGGCAGCCAGCCACCCCGCCTGGCTCAAAGGCAACACGGAGTCCTGGGCGCCACCAGAGACCCTCCTCAGCCTTCCAACCCCGTGGCCCTTCCCCTGCCACCCTTCCCCTGCCCACCCCCTGACACCATGACCCGACTGAGAGACACGAGAGGCCGGCTGACATAGACAGACACACAGACACACAGGGAAAGACAGAGAGACACACGGAGGGGTAGGCATAGACTGAGAGGAAGAGAGAGACACAGGGAGACCGAGTACCCAACGCACAGACCCGCTCTGACCCCCCGAACAGACACACAGAGACCCTGACCTGGATGCGGACAGCCACAGGGACCGACACACCGGTGCACGCCACAGACCCAGACACACACCACACGCACAGGAGTCTGTGATGGTGAGGCAGCTACCCCCAGGAGGGTGGTCGTGCTTTGCCCGGGTTTTGGCAAGCTGGCTGCGCCCTGGAGCTGCCAGAGGAGCCCCGTGGAACCCCAGGACGCGCAGCCAAGGAGCCTGGAATTCCTTTATTCTCCCATGCCTGCCCGGCACCTTCACTGGCCTGGGGCATTGCAGGGGGACTCTTTCGTTGGTCTGGTCCTTTGGGAAATCCCTTGATGCCTTGGAGCCGGGCTCAACCCCAGTTCCTTGCTAAGTGAGTGAGCCTGGTTGTTAGCTGTGCTTTTGTGGGGAGAAGGATTGCGAACCTGGGTGCCAGCGGGGCCAGAGGGCCAGGGCGGTTGGCCATCTTGTGTGCTGGGCACACGGAGCCTGGACCCCGGGCGGGGCCCAGGGACAAAGGGACGGTGGTCGGCGGGAAGGAAGAGAAGGCCCTGCGGGGCGGGAGCGCAGCCCAGGGCTGGTGGGAGAAGGTGTAGGCGTGCGCAGTCACCAGGTGGAGCGGATTGTCCGGCGGCTTGGGCATCCGGGGCGGCCCACGGGAATGGCGAGGGGCTGCGGGATGATGGCCCCAAGGGCAGGAACGAGGGAGCGCGCGCATGGGAGACGGGATGACCTCCCACCCGCGCTCTCCCCCGCCCCATCCCCGCCGCGGTCCTCGCCGCCTTCGCCCACACCCTCCCTCCGTACCGGCCGCCCTCTCTGCCGCCTCCGCCTACCCACCCCGTCCCCATCGCCCCCCAGCCCGCCCCATTGGTTCCTGTGAGGGTGGGCCTTGTGGCTTGGAGGTGGAGGAGCTGGGTTGGAGCCGCCTGTCCCTGCAGCGGGCGGCTCTAGCGTGCCAGTGAACCGAGGTGGGGTGCGCGGGGGTGAGGAGGCAGCGGGGCAGGGGGGGTTTGGAGGAAGGCTTGTTGGGCAAGGGGGGGCGGTGGAGGCACAGGGAGAGGAAGGGAGGCCGAAGGAGAAAGAAAAAAAGCAAAGAAAGGAGCCTCAGAACAAGCGCCCACGGCACCCGGGATTCCAAGGCAATCTCCCATCCAAGTCCTGACCCGGGTCGACCCTGCTTAGCTTCCGGCAGCAAAAGAGATGTGCTGCCAACAGGCCGCTAGGGCCATAGGCCTAAGTGGCTGCCACTGTGCTCGGCAACAGGCTGCTCTGGGCCTCCGAGCCCCAGCGTGCGCCGCTGGTCACCCCCTCCGCCTGCCCTGGGCTTTGCTCCTGCCTGCCTCGAGCCCGCCTCGGGGTGAGGCGCCTCCAGCACCTCGCAGTCGCGGAAGTCCCGGCGTCCTCCCGTCCCGGCTCGGGACTCCCCAGCCGGGCCTCCCCCGCCGCCGCCGCCGCCGTGGTTTCCCACCCGAGATGCATACGGGGTGCGTTCGCTCGCGGAGCCAGCCATGCGGGGTGTACTCAGCGCCCCCCACGCCCCACCCGCCGCCCTGGGGCTGGCGCAGCCCGCCACCCCGCCTTGCTCAAAGGCAACACCGAGTCCCGGGCGACACCAGAGACCCTCCTCAGCAGCCCAAACCCGTGGCCCTTCCTCCGCCACCCTTCCCCTGTCCACCCCCTGACACCAGCACCCGCCTGAGAGACACGGGAGGCCGGCTGACATAGACAGACACACAGACACACAAGGAAAGACAGAGAGACACACGGAGGGGTAGACGTAGCCAGAGAGGAAGACAGAGACACGGGGACACCTAGTATCCAACACACAGACCCGCTCTGAACCCCCGAAGAGACACACAGAGACGCTGACCTGAATGTGGACGGGGACAGGGACAGGGACTGACTCGCCGGTGCACGCAACAGACCCAGACACACACCACACACACCGGAGGCTGTGTTGGCCAGGCAGCTAGCCTCCGGGAGGGTGGTCGTGCTTGGCCAGGTTTTGGCAAGCTGGCTGCGCCCTGGTGCTGCCAGAGGAGCCCCTCGGAGCCCCAGGATGCGCAGCCAAGGTGCCTGGAATCCCCTTCTGCTCCCATGCCTGCCCGACACCCACACTGGCCTTGGGCCTTGCGGGGGACTCTTTCTTTGGTCTGGTCCTTTATTTGGGGGTACCCCTTGACACCGGCGGGCCGGGCGCACCCCCACTCTCTTGCTGAGTGAGCGAGCCTCGCTGTTAGCTGCGCTGTTGTGGGGAGAAGGATTGCGGCCCAGGGCGCCAGCGGGGCCGGAGGGCCGGGGCGGTCGGCCATCTTGTGTGCTGGGCACACGGAGCGGGGACCCCGGGCCGGGCCCAGGGGCAAAGGGTCGGTGGTCGGCGGGAAGGAAGAGAAAGCCCTGCGGGGCGGGAGCGCAGCCCAGGGCTGGTGGGAGAAGGTGTAGGCGTGCCCAGTCACCCGGTGGAGCCGGTTGTCCGGCGGCTTGGGCAACCGGGGCGGCCCAAGGGAATGGCGAGGGGCTGCGGGATGATGGCCCCAAGGGCAGGAACGAGGGAGCGCGCGCACGGGAGACGGGGTGACCTCCCGCCCGCGCTCCCCCCGCCCCAACCCCGCCGCGGTCGTCGCCGCCTTCGCCCACTCCCTCCCTCCGTAGCGGCCGCCCTCTCTGCCGCCTCCGCTTACCCACCCCGCCCTCATCGCCCCCCAGCGCGCCCCACTGGTTTGTGTGAGGGTGGGCCTTGTGGTTTGGAGGGGGAGGGGCTGGGTTGGAGCCGCTTGCCCCTGCAGCGGGCGGCTCTGGCGGGCCAGCGAACCGCGGTGGGGTGCGCGGGGGCGAGGGGGCAGCGGAGCAGGGGGTGTTTGGAGGAAGGCCTGTTGGGCAAGGGGGGCGGTGGAGGCACAGAGAGAGGAAGGGAGGCCGAAGGAGAAAGAAAAAAGCAAAGAAAGTAGCCTCAGAATAAGAGCCCAGGGCACTCGGGATTCCCGGGCAGTCTCCCATCCAAGTCCTGACCGGGCCCGACCCTGCCTAGCTTCCGACAGCAGAAGAGATGCGCTGCCATCAGGCCGCTAGGGCCATAGGCGTGAGCGGCTGCCGCTGTGCGCGCCAACAGGCTGCTCTGGGCCTCCGAGCCCCAGCGTGCGCCGCTCGTCACCCCGTCCGCCTGCCCTGGGCTTTGCTCCAGCTTGCCTGTGAGCCCGCCTAGTGGTGAGGCGCCTCCAGCACCTCGCAGTCGCGGAAGTGCCGGCATTCTCCCCACCGGGCTCTGGATTTCCCAGCCGGGCGGCCGCCGCCGCCGCCGCCGCCGCCGCCGCCGCCGCCGCCGCCGCCGAGGTTTCGCACCGGAGATGCCTGCGGAGGGCTTTCGGTCTTAGAGGCAGGCATGTAGGGTGTACTCAGCGCACCCAACTCTCCACCCGCTGCCCTGGGTCTAGCGTAGCCAGCCACCCCGCCTTGGTCAAAGGCAACACGTAGTCCCGGGCGCCACCAGAGACCCTCCTCAGCAGTCCAAACCCGTGGCCCTTCCCTCGCCACCCTTTCCCTGCCCACCCCCCCCCCCCCACCTTCACCAGGACCGGACTGAGAGATACGGGAGACCGGCTGACATAGACAGACACACAGACACACAGGGAAAGACAGAGAGACACACGGAGGGGTAGACGGAGAGAGAGACACGGGGAGACCCAGTATCCAACACACAGACCCGCTCTGAACCCCCGAACAGACACCCAGAGACCCTGACCTGGATGCGGACAGGCACAGGGACAGGGACCGACTCGCCGGTGCACGCAACAGACCCAGACACACACCACACACACCGGAAGCTGTGTTGGCGGGGCAGCTAGCCCCCGAGAGGGTGGTCGTGCTTGGCCAGGTTTTGGCAAGCTGGCTGCGCCCTGGTGCTGCCAGAGGAACTCTCGGAGCCCCAGGAGGCGCAGAAAGGTGCATGGAATCCCGAAGGATTTGTGTCATGCCTCTGATTTGAGAACACTGGAGATTTGCCTGGGAATCTCCCTGAAAGGGCCCGAGAACCCGCAACCTTAGGAGGAGACCTCCCGAGATTTGGACTGAGATCAGCTGAGATTGGTCCCCGGATCTCATGGAATGGGCCCGGGGCCTCCAGAGGGTTTGAGGAGTTCTGGCGACATTTGAACTTAGAAACGGCGCAGAGGGCCACGGGTTGTAGAAGAACGGTCCAGAGATCTCCCAAGGTTTGCAGATTGCAAACGCGATGCCGACTGAGATCACGTGTCATGTGCCCCTGGGTCTCGCTGGCTTTTCCTGAGATCTCAGGGTTTCGCGCAGTTCTCCCGAGATTTGGACGGGTATCCCGACTCAGGCGACCTTCATCTCCCACACAAGGCCTGAGATCTCATTCGATTTGGACCAGGTGTCCCAAGACGTGGACTGGGATCCCACCTGATTTGCCCTTCGATCTGGCTGCCTGGTCCCGAGGTCTCATGCGATGTGGAGGAGCTCTCCTGAGATGTAGACTAAAATCATGAGAGGTTTGCCCCCGGATCTTGCAGACGGGGGCTGTGTTGTCACGACATGGGGTTTGTGCCGCCCAAGATTTGGCCTGAAAGCACGCGGGTTTGGAACCCGGGCCTTGCTCTGTGGACCTGAGTATTCTGGATTTGCAGGGGCCCTCCTGAAATTGGGATTGAGATCCCATGAGAATTGCCCCCTGGGTCTCTTGGACTGGGCCTGGGATCACACGAGATTTGCACGAGCCCTCCCGAGATTTGGACGGAGCTCCCATGGAGTCAGACGTTGTTTGTCCCGGACATCTCCCTGAGATCCCAGGAGTTTTGAGTGAGTTCTTCCGAGGCAGGGACTGAGAACACGCGACACGTGACCCTGAATCTCCCTGACCGGGCCGGACAGTGCTCGAACATTGCATGTGTTCCCCTGAGGTTTGGACTGAGATCAGGCGAGATTTGCCCTGCGACTCACTGACTGGGCCCGAGGTCTCAAGAGATTTGGATGAGTTCTGGTGAGATCTGGACTTTGATCCGGCCACCTTGGCCCCTGCAAGTGGCCGAACGGACGAGAGGTTTCACAAGATTTGGAGATTCCTCGCGAGATTCGCACTGAGATCAACGAGACGGGTGCCTCTGGATCTCTCTGATTATTCCTGACGTCTCAGGACATTTCGCTAATTCTACCGAGATTTGGACAGATATGCCAACACGTGTAAGTCCTGGAACTCGCAGGCAGGGCCTGAGATCTCATGAGACGTGGATCAGGGCTTCCCAAGTTTGGGCTGGGATCCCATGAGTTGTGCCGCTTGAGATCCCTGACTGGGCCTGAGGTTTCAGGGATTTGGCGGCCTTCTAATGAAAATTGGATTTCAACTCCTTGAGGATTGCCTTCTGGATCTCTCTAACTGGGCCAGAGATCCCCCCCGAGATTTGCGTGAGCGTTCCCGAGATTTGGACTGAAGTGCGATGAACTTAGATGCTGTTTCTCACACAATGGCCTGTGATCCCGGGGGATTTCAGTGCGTTCTTCCGAGGCTTGGACTGTGATCATGTGACACGTGCCCGGGAATCTCCCTGACAGGGCCAGGGCTCTCTTGACATTTGGATGAGATCTCCTGGATTTGGACTGAGATCGGCCCGGAAAGGCACAAGGATCGCCCAGCCTGGGCCCAAATCTCAGGAGATTTTGCCGAGTTCCGGCTAGATTTGCAATCAGATCCCACGAGATTGGCCCCTGGAATTCGGGGAAGGGACCAGAGCTCTCACAGGTTTCAGAGGTGGCGAGCGGGATTCAGACTGCGACCACGTGACAGGTGCCCCTGGATCTCGCCGAATACTCCTGACATTTCAAGACTTTGGCATGGTTGTCCCGAGATTAGGACAGATACCCCGAGACGTTTGTCTGGGAGTGGCAAACAGGGCCTGAGAACTCACGGGATTTGGATCCTGTCTTGCGAGGTTTGCACCGCAGTCCCATGAGATTTGGCGCTGGATCTCGCTTCCTGGGCCCAAGGTCCCACGAGACTTGGATGAGTTCTCCTGAAAATGGGATTGCGGTCACCTGCGAAATGCCCCCGGAAGCCGCTGAGGGGTCCCGAGGTTTGATGAGATGGGGTTTGTTCTCCCAGATTCGCATGAAAGCACTCCGGTTTGGAGCCTGGTTCCTGCTGTCCGGACGTGAGAACTCCTGAGAATTGGATGAGTTCTGCTGAAACTTTGATTGAGAACTCAGGAGTTGGGCCCTGGACCTCCCTGACGGTACCCGAGGTCGACCGAGGTTTGGATGAGTCCTCCCGAGATGTGGACTGAGATTTGGTGAAGTTGGACCCTGTTTTCTAACAGAGTGGCCTTGGCCTGAGATCCCGAAGGACTTGAGTCAGTGCCCCCGATCTGAGAGCACTGGAGAGTTGCCTGGGAATCTCCCTGAAAGGGCCCGAGAACCCGCAACCTTAGGAGGAGACCTCCCGAGATTTGGACTGAGATCAGCTGAGATTGGTCCCCGGATCTCATGGAATGGGCCCGGGGCCTCCAGAGGGTTTGAGGAGTTCTGGCGACATTTGAACTTAGAAACGGCGCAGAGGGCCACGGGTTGTAGAAGAACGGTCCAGAGATCTCCCAAGGTTTGCAGATTGCAAACGCGATGCCGACTGAGATCACGTGTCATGTGCCCCTGGGTCTCGCTGGCTTTTCCTGAGATCTCAGGGTTTCGCGCAGTTCTCCCGAGATTTGGACGGGTATCCCGACTCAGGCGACCTTCATCTCCCACACAAGGCCTGAGATCTCATTCGATTTGGACCAGGTGTCCCAAGACGTGGACTGGGATCCCACCTGATTTGCCCTTCGATCTGGCTGCCTGGTCCCGAGGTCTCATGCGATGTGGAGGAGCTCTCCCGAGATGTAGACTAAAATCATGAGAGGTTTGCCCCCGGATCTTGCAGACGGGGGCTGTGTTGTCACGACATGGGGTTTGTGCCGCCCAAGATTTGGCCTGAAAGCACGCGGGTTTGGAACCCGGGCCTTGCTCTGTGGACCTGAGTACTCTGGATTTGCAGGGGCCCTCCTGAAATTGGGATTGAGATCCCATGAGAATTGCCCCCTGGGTCTCTTGGACTGGGCCTGGGATCACACGAGATTTGCACGAGCCCTCCCGAGATTTGGACGGAGCTCCCATGGAGTCAGACGTTGTTTGTCCCGGACATCTCCCTGAGATCCCAGGAGTTTTGAGTGAGTTC
Source organism: Halichoerus grypus (assembly GCF_964656455.1). Classification (NCBI taxonomy): domain Eukaryota; kingdom Metazoa; phylum Chordata; class Mammalia; order Carnivora; family Phocidae; genus Halichoerus; species Halichoerus grypus. The sequence continues at coordinate 80,763,743 of NC_135727.1, forward strand.
TTCCGAGGCAGGGACTGAGAGCACGCGACACGTGACCCTGAATCTCCCTGACCGGGCCCGACAGTGCTCGAACATTGCATGTGTTCCCCTGAGGTTTGGACTGAGATCAGGCGAGATTTGCCCTGCGACTCACTGACTGGGCCCGAGGTCTCAAGAGATTTGGATGAGTTCTGGTGAGATCTGGACTTTGATCCAGCCACCTTGGCCCCTGCAAGTGGCCGAACGGATGAGAGGTTTCACAAGATTTGGAGATTCCTCGCGAGATTCTCACTGAGATCAACGAGACGGGTGCCTCTGGTTCCCTTGTGTGGGTGTAAGATCTGTTGAAGTTTGGATGAGCTTTCCTGAGGTTTAAACTTACATCTTGCCAGATTTGTCCCTGCCTCTCACTGACTGGGTCAGAGATTTGAAGACCCAGGTTCCTGGGATCAAGTTCCACATCAGGCTCCCTGCTGGGAGCCTGCTTCTCCCTTTGCCTCTGCCTTTCTCTCTGTTTCTCCCATGAATAAATAAATAAAATCTTAAAAAAAGATTTCAGGAGATTTTGATGAGTTCTTTTGAGGTTTGGACTTAGATCCAGAGAGATTGGTCCCTGGTTTTTGCTGAGTGGGCCATAGATCTCACAAGATTTGGAGAGTGATAGTGAGATTCAGACTGAGGTCACGTGAGATGTGCCCATGGTTCTCACTGACTAGTCCTGAAATCTTAGGAGATTTGTAGAGTTCTACCATGATTTGGACAGATATCCCGAGACATTTGATCCTGGATTTTGTAGACAGGGCCTGAGATCTCTTGAGATTTGGATCAGTTGTCCTGAGATTTAGACTGTGATCATGGGAGTTTGCCCCTCGATCTCGTTGCCGTGGTCCAAGATCTCATGAGATTTGGATGGGTTCTCCCGAGATTCAGATGAAAATCATGATAGTTTTGCCCCTGGTTCTTGCTGAGTTGGCCCGAGATCTCATGAGATGTCGTTGGTTCTGTGGAGATTCAGACTGAGATCACACAAGTTTTGACCCTGGTTCTTGCTGCCTGGACCTGAGATCTCATGAGATTTGGATGAGTCTTCCCAAGATTTGGACTGAGGTCACATGAAGCTAGACCCTGTTTCTCACAGAATGGCCTGAGATCACAGGAGATTTGAATGAATTCTTCCAAGTGTTTGTCTGAGATCCTTTGAGATTTGCTTGTGAGTCTCCCTAACTTGTCCCAAGTTCTCTCACCATGCTTTTGGAACTATGTTGACTTCAGGAGGCCAAAGACATTTGAAGGTGACCAGCAGATGTTTGTGTATAGGCTTGGCCTGAGGTTTTTAGAAGGAACTGGCCTCATTTTTTGGTAAAAGGAAATGAAATTATACATTTCATTCACAGATTCATCCTATTCCTAATTTTATTGTAGGTTTTTGGCCCTCCTTGACACCATTGCCATCCCCTTGCTGATTTTTTATTTAGGGTTCGCTTACATACAGGGGGGTGGGTATTTTACACACATAGCCAGGACCCAAGGTTTGGTTGTAAGTTCATAATTCAATCCTGTGCTAAGTGAGAGCAACCATGTCTGATATCCCAAAGGAAAGGTGGCTGTCCTCTCCTTGAGCTTGAAATGCCTTCCTTCTGAAGAACAGAAAGTTCACCAATATGTTGCATGCTGGATGATCTGATGAGCTCAGGAAGTGCCCTTTCAAGGAATATTGCCCCAAGGCTTGCATCCAAAACCTTGAATATCATCTGGGAGTCCCAAGGTACTAGAACCTGAATCACTGAAGCCTTTATCCAGTCATGGGAAGGGCAATTTAAAAAAAGCTAACACCAGATTTCCCTTTCCTTCTGAAGGCAGAATACAAAGTTCTTGCTGACAGGGCGCCCAGGTGTAGGTAATAGAGGTTTTCCTTTACCCAAGCCCAGAGTTGTTTCTCATTCCTGGCAAAGAGAATTGGGTTGCTAGAAGGTTGTCTTAGTTACCTCAATCAAACATTATGTCTCATCTCACCTCTAATAAACACATTTGGCCCACCATATATCCATTTCCATCCTCTTGCTCTTGTTCTGTCTAGGTTCACTCTGTGGCCATGGAGATCCAGTGTCTCAGAGCAATATCCTCTTCTTTAAACTGGGAATTGTGGAAGATTCCTTGTGATTGCGGGGAAGGGTGGGTCACAGGTCCCCCTTGAAATTTAGTTTTAGAACTAAGCTCACAGGAGGAAACTTAAAGCATTTGAAGTTTCAAGCAGTGAATTTGTGTGTGTGTGTAGGCTTGGCCAGAGGATTTTAGAAGGTGCTGGCCTCTATTTCTTGGGTAAGTGAAAAATTAGACAGCTCTTTATAGATTTATCACATTCCCATTTTAGATGTAGATTATTGGCCTTGCTTATAAACATTCCTATACTCTTGCTGATTTTCTATCTAGGTCTTTGTTCACATTCAGGCTGGAAGGTGCTTTTACTCACGGACAACTCCTAGGGATTACTGGTGAGTTCTGATCCTGTGTGAAGTGAGAGAATTAGTGTCTGTTATTCCCCCCCCCCACACAAAAAAACACAGTTGGCCCTCTTGTGCCTGAGCTTTTTCTGTGGCTGCCTTGGGTGAATCGGTGGAAGGGCAGCCAGGCTGCCTCCCTCCCCTGGCTGATTGTGAACCCTTCATTCTGGAGATCCTAGTTTGAAAAAAATTCAAAGGAATATAAATAGAGAGGTAATGAGGACTTCCTTGGAGTTGAGAATAAAATAATGTTGAAAGGGGTATGTGCCCCCCGATGTTTATAGTAGCAATGTCCACAGTAGACAAACTATGGAAAGAAACAAGATGTCCATCGACAGATGAATAGATAAAGAAGATGTGGTATATATATATATATATATATATATATATATATATATATATATAATGGAATATTATGCAGCCATCAAAAGGAATGAAATCTTTCCATTTGCAACAACGTGGATAGAACTGGAGGGTATTATGCTGAGCGAAATGTCAATCAGAGAAAGACATGTATCATGTCTGATATGAGGAATTCTTAATCTCAGGAAACAAACTGAGGGTTGCTGGAGTGTTGGGGGTGGGAGGGAGGGGGTGGCTGGATGATAGACACTGGGGAGGGTATGTGCTATGGTGAGCACTGTGAATTGTGTAAGACTGTTGAATCACAGACCTGTACCTCTGAAACAAATAAGACATTATATGTTTTAAAAAAGAAGAAGATAGTAGGAAGGGAAAAATGAAGGGGGGGAATTCAGAGCGGGAGACAAACCATGACAGACTATGGACTCTGAGAAACAAACTGAGGGTTCTAGAGGGGAGGGGCTGGGGGGATGGGTTAGCCTGGTGATGGGTATTAAAGAAGGCATGTACTGAATGGAGCACTTGGTGTTATATGCAAACAATGAATCATGGAACACTACATCAAAAACTAATGTAATGTATGGTAATTAACATAACATAATAAAATTTTTAAAAAATTTAAAAATAATAATGTTGAGAATAAAGTGTCTAGCAAAATCTTTAGCAAGCTGGCAGTCTCAGGAATCAGAAACACCTGTCGGTTTGGGCAATGGGAAACCTCCATTGGTTACACCTGGCAGCCAAGTAAGCAAGAGGCCTTCATTCTTCCTTCATAAACAGAGGGAAAACTTCTCGATTTTGATGTCTCTCCTGCCTTTCCATCTGTGGGAAAAAAAAAACAGAAGTGATTTAAATTTAGCAGGTTGGTTTTCCCAGCTGACGATATGCTTGGAAATGGTCACTGGAGCAGTATTCCTTGAAAGAGATCTTTCTACATGAATAGATCATGGAGCATGCTGCACATGTGTGAACTCTCTGCTCTTTAGAATGAAGGCAGCTCTGTCAGCCAAGGGAGGGAGACAAGGTGGCTACCAATCATAACATTTAAAACAGCAGGAAAAGAACCAAGGACTCAGAGGCAGAAGGGGAAACTTTCTTTTTGGCTATCAGACACGTATTGCTCTCACATAGCACGGGATCCCACAGGAAACTTGCCACCAACTCTGGGTACTGGTTGTGTGATGCTAACCATATTACCTTTAAATGAGAACCAAATTAGCGACAAAAAAAAACCAAGAGGATGGGAATGGCTTCAAGGAAAACCAAAGTTCTACATTTCAACTGGAAATGAGAGTTATCTGGGAGTGCAATGTCTAACTTCATCTCCCCTTGCCGCAAAATAAGGCAAGTTCCCTCCCCAAAACTGGCTGAGCCTACACACAAAGAATCCTTTGAGTTCCTTCAAACACCCTAGCCTTCCTGATGTCAACATTGTTCTGATGCCAAATTATAAGGGACCCTGTCGCACAACCTATATCAGAGTCACAGGGACACAGTCAGATTCCCCAGTTTAAATCAGAAAATATTGCTCTGAGTCCAGAAATGGACCCTCAAAAGATTGAGATTATTCCCTGCATATTCTCAAACCACAATGCTTTAAAACTGGAATTTTTTCAAAAGAAAAAATTTGGAAGAAATTCAGACACTTGGAAGCTAAAGACCATCCTGCTTAAGAATGTTTGGGTCAACCAGGAAATCAAAGAAGAACTGAAAGAATTCATGGAAATCAATGAGAATGAAAACACATTGGTCCTAAACCTATGGGATACTGCAAAGGTGGTCCTAAGGGGGAAATACATAGCCATCCAAATCTCACTCAAAAAAATAGAAAAATTCCAAATACACAAAATAACTTCACACCTTAAAGAACTGGAGAAAGAACAACAAATAAAGCCTAACCCATGCACGAGAAGATAAATAAGATTAGAGCAGACATCAATGAATTAGAAACCAGAAATACAGTAGAGCAGATCAATGAAACTAGAAGCTGGTTCTATGAAAGAATTAATAAGATTGATAAACCTTTGGGGGCGCCTGGGTGGCTCAGTTGGTTAAGCGACTGCCTTCAGCTCAGGTCATGATCCTGGAGTCCCGGGATCGAGTCCCACATCGGGCTCCCTGCTCAGCTCGGAGTCTGCTTCTCCCTCTGGCCCTCCTCCCTCTCATGCTCTCTCTCTCTCTCATTCTCTCTCTCGCAAATAAATAAAATCTTAAAAAAAAAAGATTGATAAACCTCTGGACAGACTTATCAAAAAGAAAAGAGAAAGGACTCAAATAAATTATATCATGAATGAAAGAGGAGAGATCACAACCGACACCAAAGAAATACAAACAATTATAAGAACATATTATGAGCAACTATATTCCAACAAATTAAACAATCCAGAAGAAATGGATGCTTTCCTAGAGACATATAAACTACTAAAACTGAACCAGGAGGGAAAAGAAAACCTGAAGAGACACATAAGCAGTAAGGAAATTAAATCAGTAATCAAAAATCTACCAACAAACAAGAGCACAGGGCAAGATGGCTTCCCAGGGGAATTCTACCAAATATTTAATGAAGAATTAATACCTAGTCTTCTGAAAATGTTCCAGAAATAGAAATGGAAGGAAAACTTCCAAACTCATTTATGAGGCCCTTGATCCCAAAACCAGATAAAGACACTATCAAGAAGGAGAACTTCAGGACAATATCCCTGATGAACATGGATGTCAAAATTCTCACCAAAATACTAGCCAATAGAATCCAACAGTACATTAAAAGGATTATTCACCACGACGAATGGGATGTATTCCTGGGCTGCAAGGTTGGTTCAACATTTGCAAAACAATTATTGTGATACAGTACATTAATAAAAGAAAGAACAAGAACGATAAGATCCTCTCAATAGATGCAGAAAAAGCATTTAACAACGTACAGCATCCTTTCTTGATTAAAATCATTCAGTGTAGGAATAGAGGGTACATACCTCAATATCATAATAGCCATCTATGAAAATCCCACAGCGAATATCATTCTCAATGGGGAAAAACTGAAAGATTTCCCCCTAAGGTCAGGAACACGGCAGGGATGTCCACCATCACCACCACTATTCAACATAATACTAGAAGTCCTAGCCTCCGCAATCAGACAACAAAAAGAAAGAAAAGGCATCTGAATCAGCAAAGAAGTGAAACTCACTTTTTGCAGATGATATGATACTTTCTGTGGATAACCCAAATACTCCACCCCAAAACTGTGAGAATTCATACAGGAATTCGGTAAAGTGGAAAGATATAAAATCACTGTACAGAAATCAGTTGCATTTCTGTACACCAACAACAAGACAGAAGAAAAGAGAAATTAAGGAGTTGATCCCATTTACAATTGCACCCAAAACCATAAGATACCTAGGAATAAATCTAACCAAAGAGGCAAAGAATCTGTACTCAGAAAACTATAGAATACTCATGAAAGAAATTGAGGAAGACACAAAGAAATGGAAAAACGTTCCATGTTCATGGATTGGAAGAACGAATGTGAAAATGTCTATGCTACCTAGAGCAATCTACACATTTAATGCAATCCCTATGAAAATACCATCAACTTTTTTCAAAGAAATGGAGCAAATAATCCTAAAATTTGTATGGAAGCAGAAAGGACCCCAAATAGCCAGAGGAATGTCGAAAAAGAAAAGCAAAGCTGGTGGCATCACAATTCCGGACTTAAAGCGCTATTACAAAGCAGTAATCATCAAGATAGTATGGTACTATCAGACACATAGATCAATGGAACAAAATAGAGAGCCCGGAAATGGACCCTCAACTCTCTGGTCAACTCATTTTCGACAAAGCAGGAACGAATGTCCAATGGAAAAAAAGTCTCGTCAACAAAAGGTGTTGGGAAAATTAGCCACATGGAGAAGAATGATACTGGACCATTTCCTTAAAGAACACACCAGGGCGCCTGGGTGGCTCAGTCGTTAAGCGTCTGCCTTCGGCTCAGGTCATGATCCCAGGGTCTTGGGATCGAGTCCCACATCAGGCTCCCTGCTCGGCGGGAAGCCTGCTTCTCCCTCTCCCACTCCCCCTGCTTGTGTTCCTGCTCTCGCTATCTCTCACTCTGTCAAATAAGTAAATAAAATCTTAAAAAAAAAAAAAAAGAAAAGAACACACCAAAACAGACTCAAAATGGATGAAAGACCTAAGTATGAAACAGCAATCCATCAAAATCCTGGAGCAGAACACAGGCAACAACCTCTTCAACCTCAGCCATAGCAATTTCTTCCTAGACACATCGCCAAAGACAAAGGAAGCAAGGACATAAATGAACTATTGGGACTTCAAGATAAAAAACTTTTGCACAGCAAAGGAAACAGTCAACAAACCCAAAAGAAAACTGACAGAATGGGAGATATTTGCAAATGACACTAGAGATAAAGGGCTGGTATCCAAAATTTATGAAGAACTTATCAAACTCAACACCCAAGGAACAAATAATCCAATCAAAAAATGGGCAGAAGATATGAACAGATATTTCTGCAAAGGAGACATCCAAATGGCCAACAGACACCTGAAAACGTGCTCCATATCACTTGGCATCAGGGAAATACAAATCAAAACCACAATGAGATACCACCTCACACCAGTCAGAACAGCTAAAATGAACAAGTCAGGAAATGACAGATGTTGGCAAGGATGTGGAGAAAGGGGAACCCTCTCACACTGTTGGTGGGAGTGCAAGCTGGTGCAGCCACTCTGGAAAACAATATGGAGGTTCCTCAAAAACTTGAAAATAAAGCTACCCTATGACCCAGCAATTGCACTACTGGGGATTTACCCCATAGATACAAATGTAGTGATCCAAAGGGGCACGTGCACCCCAGTGTTTATTGCAGCAATGTCCACAATAGCCAAACTGTGGAAAGAGCCAAGATGTCCATCAACAGATGAATGGATAATGAAGATGTGATACACACACACACACACACACACACACACACACACACACACAATGGAATATTATGCAGCCATCAAAAAATGAAATCTTGAAATTTGCAATGACGTGGATGGAACTAGAGGGTATTATGCTAAGTGAAATAAGTCAATCAGAGAAAACATGTATCATATGATCTCACTGATATGAGGAATTTGAGAAACAAGACAGAGGATCATAGGGGAAGGGAGGGGAAAATGAAACAAGATGAAACTAGAGAGGGAGACAAACCATAAAAGACTCTTAATCTAAGGAAACAAACTGAAGGTTGCTGGAATCGAGGGGGTTGGGAGGGATGGGGTGGCTGGGTGATAGACACCGGGGAGGGTATATGCTATGTCACTGTGAATTGTGTAAGGCTGATGAATCACAGACCTGTACCCCTGAAACAAATAACACATTATATGTCAATAAAAAAATTACCACAAACCTTCTTAAATGAATAGGGGAGGTTTGAAATTGGTAAAAAGGATAGGTAGACTTTTTCTGTTCTTGTATACTCTCAGTGTGTAAGACAAACTTTAAACAAAATTCTCAAAGATTTGGTTTGCAACCTGAAGGGCTGAACCAACCATCCAAATACATTATTTTCAATTTGCTTGTTTATATCAGGAAGATTTTCAACTAAGTTGGAAATCAAAAAATTCCTATGTACTGGGGCCCCTTGGTGGCTCAGATGGTTTAAGCGTCTGCCTTCGGCTCAGGTCATGGTCCCAGAGTCCTGGGATCGAGCCCCGCATCAGGCTCCCTGCTAGGCAGGGAGCCTGCTTCTCCCTCTGCCTCTGCCTCTCTCTCTCTCTCTCTCTCTCTCTCTCTGACTCTCATGAATAAATAAATAAAACATTTAAAAACAATCCTTTGTACTAGATTTAAAACTGTTTTTGGAACGCTTTTCTTTTCCTCTGGGTACATAGTTTCATTTTAGCTTAGGGAGCAGCCCTAAAAAAAATGTTTATATCAGGCTCTATCAGTTTCCAGTTTGACAAACTTTTCACTGTAGAACTAATTTTTTAAAAAGTTCTTTTCAATCACTCTGTAATTTCTCAGCTGGGACAAACAGTAAATATTCCTGGCAGTAGTAAACAACCCAACGACACACAAAAAAATCCCCAAATAAGATTCAAAAGATAAATTTTGCCTTTCTCTCTCAATTGAATACTACAGAGAGAGATTTGGGAGAGCTGACTCTGGCAAGAATCTTCACCCTTCACTGATTCCTGCAGTTTCTCAGGATCTTATCTGAAGGTTTCAGGGAAAGTGTGGTCTGAAGTATTGGGTGTATCCCTGGTATCTACCAGAATTTGGCAAGGTTTTCCATTAATTTTACTTTTAGAATCCCATTGGCTATTTAAGGGAATAACTAGTAGCAGTTTCTTGGAAAATCCCTAGGAGTTATGTCAACACTGGAAGGAACCGATGTGGGGGCCCTCTTTTGATGGTAGATATAGGGGACTTCAAGTTGTGTGGAAGGATTTGACAAAACATTTCAGGCCATCTCTTTTCCAGTGTCCCAACTGATTGCAAATTATTTCTGGTCCAGTGTTTTGATGATGGACCTCTAAGAGACTGCAATGGAGGAGGCCCAGGTGTTATCTTAGGTTTTTGGCCTTGGAGCTGTTACAGTTGTAAGGCCAGTAAATTCGATGGCTTTTTTTTACAATCTTGTATTGTCTTCATATAAAGATTGGTAGACTGTGAGTACTCAGGTAAAGGAGGATAGAGGGATGTAGTAAGAGTTACATCAGTCTTACAGTCTTGTTTTAAATGCTTCTTATGTCTTTAATTTTTATATGTGAAGCTTTTTTATTTTTAAAGATCTTATTTATTTATTTGTCAGAGAGAGAGAGAGACAGAGAGAGAGCACAAGGAGGTGGAGAGGTAGGCAGAAGGAGAAGCAGGTTCCCCACTGAGCAAGGAGCCTCTCATGGGACTCAATCCCAGGACCCCAGGATAATGACCTAAGCCAAAGGCAGACGCCTAACAGACTGAGCCACCCAGGCGTCCCTATGTGAACATTTTATAATGAAACTTTCAAAGAAAGTATTTTAAAATCTTGAAGCTTTTAGGAGGCTTCTGAATATGAATAAAATAGGTATCCCATTCTGTTTGCTGATTTGGAAAACCTTTTTCTCAAGTGCATTTCTTGAATAAATTATCTTGTTTAATTGAAATATTCCCCATAATGGCCATTTTATTTATTTATTTATTATTTTTTAGAAATTAACCAAACCCAAATATTGACTTCTATTTTTTTCTGTGTAGAATGCAACTTTCTTTCTTTTTTTAATTTAAGTTCAATTAGCCAACATATAGTACATCATTAGTTTTTGATGTAGTGTTCAGTGATTCATTAGTTGTGTATAACACCCAGTGCTCATCACATCATGTGACCTCTTTAATGCCCATCACCCAGTTACCCCATCCCCCCATCCACTTCCCTTTCCACAACCCTCAGTTTATTTCCTGGTGTCAAGAGTCTCTCATGGTTAGTCTCCCTCCCTGATTTCTTCCCATTCAGTTTTCCTTCCTTTCCCCTGTGATCCTCTGCACTGTTTCTCATTATCCACATATAAGTGAAACCATATGATAATTTTCTTTCTCTGATTGACTTATTTCATTTAGCATAATCCCCTCCAGTTCCATCCATGTCAATGTAAATGGTAGGTATTCATCCCTTCTGATGGCTGAGTAATGCCTTAGTAAGATTTTGCCCTTTTTCTAAGAATCTATGGTTTCCAGGACCAGAGTTTTTATACATTAAATAAGTAGGTGTGCTGGAAGGTGGCATGTTCAATATTTGAAACTTTAGAGCTCTGTTTCTTAGCTAAGCTTTGTGTCTCTCAGAGACAAATTAATACCTATGAGGGATATGCCACTGAATTGGGGATTTTGTGTTGTTTTAGTGTACCTCATTGTATGGAAATGTTCATGAAGTTGGTAGGTAATCTAGTGTTGATCTAACCTGTTCTGTGACCAACTTATCCTATCACAGGGGTCCTAAGATTTAGATGGTGAGCACTCTAACAGTTTTTAAATACTGGATCTATGTCCACCAATTTTGCAGCTTTGGCTTCCAAGATTCCCATTAAGAATATATCTATTATTTATTTCATGTGGAGTTATTTTTAGAAAATGTATTGTAAACCTTAAGGGGTGATTGTGGAAGCAGCTGAAATATCAGCATCATTCCTATTCTCAGGCTATTGAATGCAATAGCCTGGTACAAACAGGATTGTATGATGTCCTGGGGCAGGGCATAGTTTAAGGACTATGAAAGAATGTAACCCTCAGTCCCCCTTCCTGCACCTGGAGATTGCTAGCACAAACACCCCATTCCTCCCTTATCCCATGACTGCCTCCCTGCATGCTGGTGAGTAGAGGAGGGTGCAGGCCTGCTTTTCAGCTTCAAGATAATTGTCATCTCTTTGTACTCTTTTCCCATGCTTAGATACATCTGTCCTTGCCTTTCTGATAAAAAAAAAAAAAACCAAAATAAAAGATATGTGCAGAATTCAGCTTCTGCTGCTCTGTCTTGCAGAGGCAGTCCTGCACGTCCACTCAGATTGGTGTCTGAGAACTTTATTTCAGTGCGAGATGACATTTCACAAGATGACTTATTTTCTTAGTGGCAGACACCCTACAGACTATTAGTATGCTCTATAGATGTCCTATAAAGTTGGCTCTTAATGGCTCTGACTTATGTCCACTTAAATTTTGATGTCATTGTTGAAAACAGAATTTTTTATCTTATTTCTCCAAATCCCCAGTCAGTTTACATTGTGAACGTACTTCAAGGCTTTTTTGAGTCACTAAATGTTTGCCATCTTGCTGTATTTAAATGAAAGGTACCCAATATTTTCTCTTTTTGAAATAATCCTCTCTAATTCAACATGACATAATGTTTCTAGCTGGTTGTGCACAGTTCCTGAGAACTGTTAGGACCTCTCAAATGTGCTTACTTTGTAGTTGAGGTCAGCCACAAACCCAAATGTTGTGGCCCACTAAGCTTCTCTATGAAAAATTTAGTCTGTCACACCCCCATTTTCCACCTAGAAGGATTAGGATAAACAAGCTCAAACACCTCAGAACACAATATAAACAGAACTTGATATGAGAGAAGTTTATCAGAGATCCTAGATTGTGGCTATAGATTCAGGGAACCAAAAAAAGCTCTGTGGGCACCTTCACTTGCATCTTATCTCTGGAATCTTCAATACTGTCTTTGGATCCCATCCTCATTGCCAAAACTGTCACATGACACAAATAAAGCAATTTAATAATGAGTTTATGTCCTTTATTCAAAGAAAAACAATCTGTGGATTAGGAAAATATCGTGCCTCACAAGCAATGGAGCACTATCTCTGAGGGATTTGGAGGAAGAACTAGTTTTATGTAGTGTTAGAGCAATGTGAAGACAAGGCATGATTGTAGATTATGATTATGAGTACAGAGGCCAGAATTGGCTTGGCATTTGGGGATTGGCTAACTGGATATACAGCATTTCTAGTGAAGCAGAGCATTTATAGGAATACAAAAGTTTTGGTTTACAGATTTGGTACCCCAGGCAAGAGTGACTCTATCCTGAACATAAAAGTTTATTTCAACAAAACAGTTCTATTTAAAAGTAATCCAAATTTATTGGTGAATGGAGGTTTTTATAAAAACAATTGCAATTGAGAAGATGTTATATTATTTAATATATTTTTAATATATACTTCACTCTCCTTGAAGTGAGAGCTTTGAAGATTTAGTTACATCATGATTTAAAAGTAAGAAGTCGAAAATGAAAATGAAACTCCCAGGAAATGATCTTTTACAGAAACTAAGAAAATACCTAGCTGAGAAAAGAGACATTTTCTGCCTTTTAAAAAGTACTCCTTACAAACATTAAGCTATTACATTGAAAAGCATTTGTATTAACCAGGTATCATCCTCAATAATTTACAGTCTCTAATACTCTAAGATACATTTAATTGCTTAAATGCTTAAACATGGTCTGACTTAATGTACTCCATACACTATTTGTAATAGTTATTTTTGAAAGTGTTAAGCATAATCATAATGAACTTTCTCCATTCTACACAGCATATAGTGTTTGCTGTCTAACAAAACTATTGATCTGGCTGAACATCATAAAATGAAAGATATCATAGGAAAAGACAAAAGAGATATTCCAGTAAATGTTGAAATTATGTACATCAACTTGATTTTTTTGAACTTCATAGGCTTACAAGATAAAAGGTATGTTAGCATTAATTTAATTCACACTATCACCTTTGACTTCTTCCTCTTGATGACCAAGAGCTTACTCTTTGGCTAGGTAGGCTACTTCCATGTTGAATACCTCTAGGTGTTAGGAAGTTCTTTCTTGATTTGAAAAACAACCTGGATGCAGAGGTTAATAGAGAATAAAGGGGTAAATCTAAATAACAACAGCAGCTACAAATTGCTGAAAAAATTTTATATGTTTGGCCCTTTGCTCTCTTTGTACATATATTTGCTCATTTAATGGTCACAATAACCTGTGAGATTTTATTACACTCCTTTTTTAAGACAAGGAAATTGAGGTTTAGAGAAGTTAAATAACTTGCCAAAAATCACCTAATTATTATGTGCCAGGACTAAAGTTCATAAAAGAATTATAAGGCTAAATAAAACTTCAAAGGATATCCAATATCACTCTTCACTCCTCCTAATGAAGCTGCCTCAAGCCCTCTGACCAACCTCGTAGTCTTTAAACTGTCGCAAACACCCATGTGTTTGATTAATCGTTCTTTGTATATCTATAGATCACACATTCTTTTCTAGAAGTAACAGAGCACATTTGCACATCGTGAAACACAAACCAGATCCCCTTGCACAACCATCAGGCACTAAGGAACCAGATCCCCTTGCACAACCCCTGAGCACTGAGATAACATCTGTAGCTCCCACTATTGAGTCTGCACAAAATCCAGAAATTTTACAGACCAAAGTTCTCCCTTTACTGATTAACTACCCTAAACTCCTTTAAAAAAAACCCTGGGCCAAACAGAAACCTCACAGTTGGCCATTGAACAGAGTCCAACCTTCTCCCTAGGTGGCCAGGCTTCTGAATCCAACTCAAATTCCTTTCAAATCAAAACCCTTCTTTTTTTTCATTTCAAGATTTTATTTAAATTCTAGTTAGTTGACATACAGTTTTTTAAAAATATTCATTTCAGGAGTAGAATTTAGTGATTCATCCCTTACGTACAACACCCAGGGCTCATCACAACAAGTGATCTCCTTAATACTCATCACCTATTTAGCACATAGCCCACCCACCTCCTTCCATCAACACTCAGTTTGTTCTCTATATTTGTCTTTTTGGTTTGCCTCCTTTTTCTCCACCTTCCACTATGTTCATCTGTTTTGTTTCTTAAATTCCTCATATGAGTAAAATAATATGGTATTTGTCTTTCTCTGACTTATTTCACTCAGCACAATACACACAATACACTCTATCTGGGCTGAAGGGTTGGTTCAATATTTGTAAATCAATCAATGTGATATACCACATCAATAAAAGAAAAGGATAAGAACCATAAGATCCTCTCATTAGATGCAGAAAGGGCATTTGACAAAATACAGCATCCTTTCTTGATAAAAATCCTCAACAAAGTAGGGATAGAGGGAACTTATCTCAGCATCATAAAGGCCATATAAAAAAGACCCAAAACTGATATTACCCTCGATGGAGAAAAACAGAGCTTTTTCTCTACAGTCAGGAACAAGACAGGGATGTCAACTCTCAACATTGTTTTTAACATAGTCCTGGAAGTCTTAGCCTCAGCAGTCAGAAAACAAAAAGAAATAAAAGGCATCTAAATCAGTAAGGAAGAAGTCAATCTTTCACTTTTCACAGATGACATGGTACTCTGTAGAAAACCCAAAAGACTCCACCAAAAAATTGCTAGAACTGATACAGCAAAATCTCAGGATATAAAATCAATGTACAGAAATCTGTTGCATTTCTATGCACCAATAATGAAGCAGCAGAAAAAGAAATCAAAGAATTGATCTTATTTATAATTGAACCAAAACCATAAGATGCCTAGGAATAAACATACCCAGAGAGGTAAAAGATTTGTTGTCTTAAATCTATAGAACACATATGAAAGAAGTTGAAAATGACAAAAAGAAATGGAAAACTATGCTCTTGACTATAGGCCTTTCAAGTGACTGGCAGCCAAATATAGGAATCTATAACACGAAACATTAACCCTATCTTTCCAAAATAAGAAGGACCTGATTGACCCTGTCATTGTCCATCCTGTTTTTATTTTCATATTCCATTCCAAAATTTTAAAATTCTTAGGAGCTTTTTCATAATTATACTACTACATATCCTTTTGTTTTGTCCTCAGTTTTTCTCAGATGAGAAGTAGTAGACACTACCTAATATTCAATTAATTTCAACTAATATTTCCTCATGAATTTGAAAATCCTGCAGATTAATTTTCCCAATACTCATAGCTTTTCCTCATAGGTTTTGTTTTATATGCTTTTAATAATTTCTGTTGCTTCCTTCTGAATTTTAAAAACAATAAGAAATACTAAATGACATAAAACATTAGAAACAGATGGCTGGTTGGAAATAAACTACAACAGAGCAGAGAACATGTAATATATGAATAATGCTCTTAATTAAAAAAGAAAAACTAAAATACATATGCGCACCAAAAACAAAAAAGAAAAACTAAAAAAAGTGGCTGCCTCTGGAACTTATGTATTAGCAGTGATAGTTAAAACCTATAGAAAGTGTTTGGAGTGATATATGACAATACCTGTAAATTTTAAATGCATTTTAGTCAGCATTTCCATTTATAAGAATTCAGCCTACAAGAAATACAAATGGAAGCAAAGACAAATTTATGGTAATATTTACCACATCATGGTTGTTCAAAACAAAATAAGGGAGGAAAATCTAATGCCATCAACTAGAACAACAAAAAATGGCCCGTAGAAAGCTATCATGCCAGCCCTTTATCTGTAGTGTCATTTGCAAGTATCTTCTCCATTCTCTGGGTTGCCTCTTTGTTTTGTTGACTGTTTCCTTTGCTGTGCAGAAGTTTTATCTTGATGAAGTCCCAAAAGTTCATTTTGGCTTTGTTTCACTATCCTTTGGAGATTTATCTTGAAAGAAGTTGCTATGGCTGATGTCAAAGAAGTTATTGCCTATGTTCTACTCTAGGATTTTGACGGATTCGTCTCACATTGAGGTCTTTCATCCATTTTGAGTTTATCTTTGTGTATGGTGTTAGGGAAAGATTGAGTTTCATTCTTCTGTTTATAGCTGTCCAAATTTCCCAACACCATTTACTGAAGGGACTGTCTTTTCCATTGCATATTTTTTCCTGCTTTGTCGAAGATTATTTGACCATAGAGTTGAGGGTCCATATCTGGGCTCTCTATTCTGTTCCATTGGTCTATATGTCTGTTTTTGTGCCAGTACCATGCTGTCTTGGTGATCACAGCTTTGTAATATAGCTTGAAATCGGGCAACATGATGCCCCCAGCTTTGTTTTTCTTTTTCAACATTTCCTTGGCGATTCGGGGTCTTTTCTGATTCCATACAAATTTTAGGATTGTTTGTTCCAGCACTTTGAAAAATGTCATTGGAATTTTGATCAGAATGGCATTGAAGGTATAGATTGCTCTGGGTAGCATAGACATTTTAACAATGTTTATTCTTCCGATCCATGAGCATAGAATGTTTTTCCATCTTTTTGTGTCTTCAGTTTCTTTCATGAGTGTTCTGTAGTTCCTAGAGTATAGATAATTTCCCTCTTTGGTTAGGTTTATTAGGAGGTATCTTATAGTTTTTGGTGCTATTGTAAATGGAATCGTTTCTCTAATTTCTCTTTCTACAGTTGCATTGTTAGGGTATAAGAAAGCAACTGATTTCTGTGTATTGATTTTGTAGCCTGCCACATTACTGAATTGCTGTATGAGTTCTAGTAACTTGGGGGTGGAGTCTTTTGGGGTTGCGACATAAACTATGTCATCTGCAAAGAGAGAGAGTTTGACTTCTTTGCCAATTTGAATACCTTTTATTTCTTTGTTTTGTCTGATTGCTGTTGCTAGGACTTCTAGTACTATGCTGAACAATAGTGGTGAGAGTGGGCATCCTTGACGTGTTCCTGATCTTAAGGGAAAGGCTCTCAGCTTTTCCCCATTGAGGATGATAGTCGGTGTGGGTTTTTCATAGATGGATTTTATGAACTTGAGGAATGTTCCCTCTATCCCTATACTCTGAAGAGTTTTAATCAGGAAAGGATGTTGTATTTTGTCAAATGCTTTTTCTGCATCAACTGAGAGGACCATATGGTTCTTCTCCCTCCTCTTATTAATGTGTTCTGTCACATTGATTGATTTGTCATTTTTGAACTGCGAATGCATCACTGGGATAAATCCCACTTGGTCCTGGTGGATGATCCTTTTAATATACTGTTGGATCCTATTAGTTATGATTTTGTTGAGAAATTTGGCATCCATATTCATCAGGGATATTGGTCTGAAATCTCTTTCTTTCCATTCAGTTTTCCCTCCCTTCCCCTATTGTTCTCTGCACTATTCCTTATGTTCCACATAAGAGTGAAACCATATAATTGTCTTTCTCTGCTTGACTTATTTCACCTAGCATAATCCCCTCCAGTTGGTTCCAGGCTGATGAAAATGGTAGGTATTCATCCTTTCTGATGGCTGAATAATATTCCATTGTATAAATGAACCATATTTTCTTTATCTATATATCTGTTGAAGGACATCTCAGCTCCTTCCAGAGTTTGGCTATTGTGGACACTGCTTCTATGAAAATTGGGGTTCATGTGCCTTTCTTTTCACTACAACTTTATCTTTGAGGTAAATACCTAGTAGTGCAATTTCTGGGTCATGGGTGGCCTTATCTTTAATTTCTTGAGGAGCCTACATACAGTTTCCCAGAGTGGTTGTACCAGCTTGCATTCTCACCAACAGTGCAAGAGGGTTCCCCTTTCTCCACGTCCTCACCAACATTTGCTGTTCCCTGTCTTGTTAATTCTGGCCATTCTAACTGGTGTAATGTGGTATCTCATTGTGGTTTTGACTTGAATTTCCCTGATGGCAAGTGATGTGGACCATTTTTTCAGGCGTCTGTTGGTCATTTATATGTATGTCTTCTTTGGAGAAGTGTCTGTTCATGTCATCTGCCCAATTCCTGACTGGATTATTTGTTTTTGGGTGTTGAGTTTGAGAAGTTCTTTACAGGTCTTGTATACAAGCCCTTTATATGTAATGCCATTTGCAAATATCTTCTCCCATTCCATATGTTGCCTTTTAGTTTTGTTGATTGTATCATTTACTGTGCAGAAGCTTTTTATTTTCATGATGTCCCATAGTTCATTTTTGCTTTTGTTTCCCTTGCCCTTAGAGACGTCTTTTTCTTTTTTTTTTAAAGGTTTTATTTATTTATTTGACAGAGAGAGATAGCGAGAGCAGGAACACAAGCAGGGGGGAGTGGGAAAGGGAGAAGCAGACCTTCTGTGGAGTGGGGAGCCTGATGCGGGGCTTGATCCCAGGACACTGGGATCATGACCTGAGCCAAAGGCAGACGCTTAATGACTGAGCCACCCAGGCGCCCCTAGAGACGTCTTTTTAAAGAAGTCACTGTGGCTAATGTCAAAGAGGTTACTACTTATATTCTGCTCTCGGATTTTGAGGGATTACTGTCTCACATTGAGGTCTTTCATCCATTTTGAGTTTTCCTTGTATATGGTATAAGAGAATGGTGCAATTTCATTCCTCTTCATGTGGCTGTCCAATTTTCCCAGCACCATTTATTGAAGAGAATTTTTTTTTTCCATTGCATATTTTTTCTTCCTTTGTCGAAGATTATTTGACCATAGAGTTGAGGGTCCATATGTGGTCTCTCTATTCTGTTCCATTGGTCTATATGTCTGTCTTTGTGCCAGTACCATGCTGTCTTGTTGATCACTGCTTTGTAATATAGCTTGAAATCAGGCAAAGTGATGCCCCCAGCTTTGTTTTTCTTTTCAACATTCCCCTGGCGATTCGGGGTCTTTTCTGGTTCCACACAAATTTTAGGATTGTTTTTTCCAGCTCTGTGAAAAATGTCAATGGTATTTTGATTGGGATTGCACGGAATGTGTAGATTTCTCTGGGTAGCATAGATATTTAATCAGTATTTATTCTTCCAATCCATGAGCATGGAACGTTTTTCCATTCTTTTGTGTCTTCCTCAATTTCTTTCATAAGTGTTCTGCAGTTTCTAGAGTACAGATCTTTTATCTCTTTCGTTAGGTTTATTCCTAGGTATCTCATGTTTTTTGGAGCTATTGTCAATGGAATTAATTCCTTAATATCCCTTTCTTCAGTTACACTTTTAGTGTATAGGGATGCAAATGACTTCTGTGCATTGAATTTTTATCCTGCCACATTACTGAATTGCTGTATGAGTTCTCATAACTTGAGGGTGGAATCTTTTGGGCTTCTGCATAAAATATCACAACATCTGCAAAGGAGAGAACTTGTCTTCTTTTTTACTGGTTTGAATGCCTTTTATTTCTTTTTGTTGTCTGATTGCTGTGGCTAGGACTTCTAGTACTATGTTGAACAATAGTGGTGAGAGTGGGCATCGTTTTCGTGTTCCTGACCTTAAGGGAAAAGCTCTCAGTTTTTCCCCATTAAGAATGATATTCACTGTGGGTATTTCATAGATGGTTTTTTTAATATTGAATTAAGTTCCCTGCATCCCTGTACTTTGAA
The DNA here is from genome assembly GCF_964656455.1 of Halichoerus grypus. Taxonomy (NCBI): domain Eukaryota; kingdom Metazoa; phylum Chordata; class Mammalia; order Carnivora; family Phocidae; genus Halichoerus; species Halichoerus grypus. The sequence continues at coordinate 80,783,351 of NC_135727.1, forward strand.
GTGTTTTAATCAGGAATGTGTGTTGTATTTTGTCAAATACTTTCTCTGCATCGATTGAGAGGGTCATATTGTTCTTGCCTTTCTTTTATTGATGAGCTCTATCACATTGATTGATCTGTGAATGTTGAACTACTTTTGCATTCCAGGAATAAATCCTACCTGGTTGTGGTGAATAATCCTTTTAATGTATTGTTGGTTCTTATTGGCTAGAATGTTGTGTATTTTGGCATCCATGTACATAGGGATATTGTTACGTATTTCTCCCTTTTGATGGGGTCTTTGTCTGGTTTGGGGATCTGGGTAATCCTTGCCATATAGAACGAGTTTAGAAGTTTTCCTTCTTTTTCTATTTTTTGAAACAGCTTCACTAGAATATGTATTATTTTTTCCTTAAATGTTTGGTAGAGTTCCCCTGGGAAGCCATCTGGTCCTGGAATCTTGTTTTTTGTGGGAGTTTGGATTCTGCTTCAATTTCTTTTTTTTTTTTTTTAAGATTTTATTTATTTATTTGAGAGAGAGAGTGAGAGAGAGAGAGAGCATGAGGGGGGGAGGGTCAGAGGGAGAAGCAGACTCCTCGCCGAGCAAGGAGCCCGATGTGGGACTCGATCCCGGGACTCCAGGATCATGACCTGAGCCGAAGGCAGTCGCTCAACCAATTGAGCCACCCAGGCACCCTCTGCTTCAATTTCATTGCTGACTCTTTGTTCAAATTATTTTTTCCTGTTTCAGGCTTGGTAGTTTGTAAGTTTCCAGGAATGCATCAGTTTCTTTAAGAGTGCTTAAATTTTTGGCATATAGTTCCTGGTAATAATTTCTAATAATTGTTTCTATTTCTTTGGTGTTTGTCGTGATCTTTCCCCTTCATTCATGATTTTATTAATTTGCCTCTGTCCTTTTTTCTGATAAGTCTGGCCAGTGTTTTATTGATCTTATTAATTTTTTCAAAAACCACCTTCTAGTTTCCTTGGTCTGTTTGATTGTTTGTCTGGTTTCTATTCCATTGGTCTCTGCTCTAATCATTATCATTTCTCTTCTCCTGCTTGGTTTAGGCCTTATTTGCTGTTCTTTCTCCAGTTCCTTTAGGTGTAATGTTAGCTGGTGCATTTGGGATTTTTCTAATTTTATGAGAGAGGCTTGGATGGCTATGTATTTCATTCTTAAGACTGCCTTTGTAATATCCCATAGGTTTTGAACAAATTTGTTTTCATTCTCATCAGTTTCCATGAATTGTTTAAGTTCTTCTTTAATTTCCTTGTTGACCCAATAATTCTTTACCAAAATGTACTTAAATTCCAAGTGCTTGAGTTCTGTCCAAATTTCTTCTTGTGGGTGAGTTCCAGTTGCACACCATTGTGGTCTGAAAATATGCAAGGCATAATCTCAATCCTTTGGTATTGGTTGAGACCTGAATTGTGACCCAGTCTGTGGTCTATTGTGGAGAAATTTCCATGTGCTTTTGAGAAGAATGTATATTCTGTTGTTTTAGGATGGAATGTTCTGTATATATCTATGAAGTCCATCTGTTCCAATGTCTCATTCACAGATCTTGTTTCTTTTTTGATCTTCTGCTTAGATGATCTGTCCATTGCTGTGAGCGGAGTATTGAGGTCTTCTACAATTAATATATTACTATCCATATATTTCTTTATTTTGTTTATTAATTGGTTGATGTAACTGGTTGCTCCCATGTTGGAGGCATGGATATTTACAATTTTTGGTCGTTATCTTTCCAGCCTTTCTCAATGACAGTCTTGTGGTGTAAAGTATTCTTGGCTGCATGTTCTTTTCATTTAGTACCCTAAATATGTCCTGTCAGCCCTTTCTGGCTTACCAGGTCTCTGTGGAGAGGTCTGATGTTATTCTGATGTTCCTCCCTTTGTATGTAAGAAATCTCTTCCCCTTAGCTGCTCTCAGGATATCTTCATTGACTCTACAATTTTCAAGCTTCATTATTACATATCGGGGTGTTGATCTATTTTTATTGATTTTGGAACGGGTCCTCTTTGCTTCTTGAAATCGAATGCTTTTTCCCTTCTCCAGATTAGAGAAATTCTCAGCTATTATTTGCTCAAATATACCTTCTAGTCTCTCTCTCTCCCTACCCCCTCAGGGATCCCAATAATTCTCACATTGGATTGTTTCATGGCATCATTGATCTTTCTAAATCTAATCTCATGTGCTATTAGCTGCCTATCCCTATCTACTTCAGCTTCTTTCCTCTCTATCTGCTTAAATTCTAGGTCACTAATTCTTTCTTCTGCCTCATTTACCCTGGCTGTTATAGTATCCAGTTTAAACTGCATCTCATTCAGAGATCTTGCCATTTGCAACGACATGGATGGAACTGGAGGGTGTTATGCTGAGCGAAATAAGTCAATCAAAGACTTGTATCATATGACCTCACTGATATGAGGAATTCTTAATCTCAGGAAACAAACTGAGGGTTGCTGGAGTGGGGTTTGGGGTGGGAGGGATGGGATGGCTGGGTGATAGACACTGGGGAGGGTATGTGCTATGGTGAGTGCTGTGAATTGTGCAAGACTGTTGAATCACAGATCTGTACCTCTGAAACAAATAATACATTATATGTTAAGAAAAAAAAAAAGAAAATAGCAGGAGGGGAAGAATGAAGCGGGGGAAATCGGAGGGGGAGACGAACCATGAGAGATGATGGACTCTGAAAAACAAACTGAGGGTTCTAGAGGGGAGGGGGTTGGGAGAATGGGTTAGCCTGGTGATGGGTATTGGGGGGGCACGTTCTGGATGGAGCACTGGGTGTTGTGCACAAACAATGAATCATGGAACACTACATCAGAAACTAATGATGTAATGTATGGTGATTAACATAACAATAAAAAATTAAAAAAATAAATAAACTGCATCTCATTCATAGCATTTTTAAGTTCATCCCGATTACATAGTCACTAATGCTTTTTTCAAGCCTAGCTATTGACTTCATGATTGCTGTCCTGAAGTCTGTCTCTGACATCATGCTAATATCCATATCCATTAGTTCTGTGACAGAAGACATTGTCTGTTTCTTTCCTTTATTGTGAATTCCTCCTCTTATTCATTCTGTCGATGGATGGTTGAACAAATGTACAGAATCCAAACTATCAACCTCAACCCAAACTAGGGGCACCCTAGAAATATCTGGAGTGGTCAGGTGCCACCACCGAAAAAAAAAATTAATCACAAGAATAAAATTTAAAAATTGAAAAAAATTAAAAAAATTATATATAGAGAAAGAGGATTGAAATTTTAAAAATGCGGGGCGGGAAAGCGGGGCTGTAATCTCAGTGAGGACAACATAGGGTGTTTCAATTGTTCCTGGTTATATGTTCTGTGTGTTAGAGGACACTATATCCCAAAATTACTAGGAAAGTAAAATTTTTATATATAAAAAGGTAATACTGAGTAGAGTGAAAAATGTGCTAAAATAAAGCGTATATCATAAAAAATATAGGCGTGTTAAAATACAAGTTAAAAAGCGCCTATGAAAAAAAGAGTTGGTATAATAGATGTCTAGTTGAAAAGAGGAGAAGGTATAAAGAAGAATACAGCAGGAGAAAACGGCATGAGAAAGGGGAAAAAAACCAAAAAGAAAGAAAGAAAAGGAAAGGAAAATTCTATCTGAAAAATAAAAAGTCGTGAGGCCCCACCTGGAGCTCATTATACATTTTTCCCCCTGTGTTGGGATTTTACGGTCTTATAGGATCCGAAGGATTGTCATCCATCTGTTCTTCCAGCCTGTCTTCTAGGGGAGGGCTCTGCCTCTCTCTTTCTCAAGTAATCCTATTTGTGCAGAGATGCCCCACCTTCTGTGTGGGGGATGGGCTCCGTGGAAACTGGACTTCTAACTGTTTTTTGTACCCTGGGGCCTTTCTGTGCCTCTTCAGGGGATCAGATCAAAAATGGCTACAGCCTAACCTCTTGCCCAGAGCAAAAAATTCGCAGTCTGCCCTCTTTAATAAACTTTGCAAGACAGTCTCCACTTCTGCTTGCTCTGCTGAAAACAGCAGCTTCCCATGTTGTGCACCCACAGCTATTCTCGGAAGTGTTTTTAGGGGCCCAGGATTATTTCTGCCCTTTGTGCTTTTAAAACCGTGTGACTGTGGGCTCCCATGCATGCGCCCAAGACACCAGAATCAGATCCGGTTCAGCCCTAAAGCCCTTTCCCCGCCACTACTGCTCTGTAAGTTTTTGCCCTGTCGTGGGCGCTCTTTCCAGGTTTTTTCAAGCTGTTCAAGGAGAGTGGTTATCGACCCACTTTGTTCGTGGTTTCTGGGGTCCTAGTTGAGATTCCCTTCCTGGGCTCGCTGACTATAACTTGCTTCCTGGCTCCAGTGCTCAGGCCCTCTACCATGTCAGGAAACTCCTTTTGCTCTGTGGTCTTTGGTATCCTGAAACCACAATTCCCTACTTAGAATTCTGCCTTTTCATTACCAAATCCCCCTTCAGGGAGGGGAGTCTCTTACTAGAACAGATTTCTAAGGGTTCTGATTTTGCACTTTGGTGTTATATCATGTTCCATGTGCCAGCGTATGGCGGCTCCCTCCCCCTCTGTTTATCTTCCAATATCTCCCTGCATATTCATGACTCTGCCTTTCCTACCTTGTGAAAAGCAGCAGCTTTTCTGCCTGTAGAGATCCAGATATATATTCTTACATCTCAAGTTGATTTCATGGGTGTTCAAAATGGTTTGATAAATATCCAGCTAAATTCAGGGGAGCAGTTTAAACGGGGTCCCCTACTCTTCTGCCATCTTGCCTTCCTCCCACTGTTTTTTTCATTTTAAACTCTTCCTGAACTATTTGAATTTTCAAAGTCTAGGGTGGCTCTAATGGTTAGGTAGCCCCTGTAAACAATCCAAAACCTAAATCAGAGGCGAAGCACTTGAATTCATCCAAAAAAATGAAACTAAATAACAACAAATCGCAAACAGAAAACTAGACTTTCTCAAATAAGGCAACTGCTTAAGCTATAGTCAATAAAATAATATTCCTGCTTTCCTACTGCGTCTTTCCTTTAAAAGCCTCTTCCTTAACACCTGTTGGTCGAGTGCTCTGAATTAATTTCAACTGTTTTGGCACTGCCTAATTCAAAGGGATGTGTGCTCAAATAAACTCTTGAAAATTGCAATGTGCCACAGTTTACAATTTAACAGAGTAAAAACTAAATATAAACAAGTTTAGAGATAATATTTAAGATTACCAATTAATTACTCTCCTTTTGGAGAGAATATTTTGCTTTTTAAATTAAGAATAAAGTATTACAGGGGCGCCTGGGTGGCTCAGTTGGTTAAGCAACTGCCTTCGGCTCAGGTCATGATCCTGGAGTCCCTGGATCGAGTCCCGCATCGGGCTCCTTGCTCGGCGGGGAGTCTGCTTCTCCCTCTGACCCTCCCCCCTCTCATGTGCTCTCTCTCATTCTCTCTCTCTCAAATAAATAAATAAAATCTTAAAAAAAAAAAAGAATAAAGTATTACACTATTAAAAATAGCTATTTGTTGCCTGCCTTCGTGCAACTAGCAATTTTTGTCAGGTAAATAAAAAATTATTCCAGTTTAATTTTTTGTTTTTGTTTTTGCATTTCTATAAAAGAAAGAAGGCTTTAGCCTTAAAAAATAGTGGGGGTTGTCTGGTCAAATGCTTTCTGGTTATTTATAAGATTGGACTCCACATAAAGGAATTTCAAAGATAAGAATAGTTCCCAAAGCACTTTAATCATTGCCAATGCTGTCCGACACAGTATCTAGCATTCCAAAGCCCTGTTCCAAGGTCCTATTTTCAAGCATTTGAGTCAGAGAAAAAGCAACCATTTGGGGGACAGGAAGGGATACTGTAAAGTGAATATATGCATCCAAGGTTAGTTAGACTAAATTACTTTCAAGTCCCTTCCTTTTTTCTCTGAAAAAAATATGTAGCCTTTGAATTATCCACTATAGTGCTAAATTGTCACACTGAGAACAGCACAGATTCCTTATATAATGTTACCCACCTATGCCTATAGTTATACTAAATGACCTAAATTATTTTCCTAATTTGAAATTCAGTGCCATATTAAAACAACTCCTCTGATCAGTCTACAATGCAGAATGAAAATTGGCTAAAAAGTTTCAGAGTTACAAGAAAAACTAGCTCCAGAACTTTAGTAATTTAGTCCTCATGCTCAAAATTAGTCCTCATCCTCAAAAGCTGACCCAATATCATGATGACAAAAGAAACTAGGCTTCCAAAAGGATATTGTGGTGTGTTTTGTTTGGGTAGGGACACAACAATGATGGTGAAAGAATTCACACAAGGTAGAACAAAAATGATAAAAGGTTACTGAATACACAGTAAGAGAACATTGGGCAGGGCAGCAAACTATATACTGTCTTCCATGAGGCAGTGATGAGGGGCTATAGATATAGGGCAGAGTGAGGGAATGAGGGAACATATGGGATTCACCTTTTTCTGGTAACTGTGCCTGGTTGTAAGTAGCCCATTGTTTAGTTAGGGCCTTTGACCATTTCGAGGTGGGTTGCTTTGCATTCAGCTCCGTGGTCCCTGTGGGACATTTTGCCTTGTTCAAGTTTCCATCACTCAAGCCTGTTGTCTAAAAGCAGCTTCTACAGATAAGAAGATAAGCAGAAAACAGCTGAAAGATGAATTCAAATGACCCATTGTTCTAATGACCATGATTTCACCTATTGTTAACATGAGGCCTGCCCACCACCATGAAAATTTTATTCTGAAAACAAACTTTTGGGAAATATTAACAAAAAATTTTGAACTTACACTGCAGTTTCCCTGTAAAGAGCGCTCATATATAATTTTCATTTGTCTTTAATGGTAAATAATTAAGCATGGAAAACACACAAGGTAAAATTCTTATCTTACCAAATTATAGTAATTCAAATCTCATTACAAGAGGCTGGGAAGACGGGAGAGTGGGAGGACCCTAAGCTCACTGTATGCCACAGATAGAACTAGATAACATTCACATTGGTTTAAATAACCCAGAAAATGACCAGAAGATTGGCAAAACAAACTCCACAGCTGAAGGTAGAGAAGAGGCCACAGCAAGGAAAGTACAAACAGTGGAAAAGTAGTTAGGGAGTGGAACGTGCAATGGCTATCCATAGTTGGGAGGGAGCCAGTGCTGGAGGGAAGGGTGAGAAACAGACTATCACACCGTGGAACCCATATGGGGAAGAAAATTCCCCATAACTTTGGTTTTGAAAGCAAGAGGGGAGGACATGATACTCTATGGACATAACCCAAAAGACTCCACCAAAAAATTGCTAAAACTGATACACGAATTCAGTAAAGTTGTAGGATACAAAATTGATGTACAAAAATCTGTTGCATTTCTATAAACCAATAATGAAACAGCAGAAAGCAAAATCAAGGAACTGATCCCATTTACAATTGCACCAAAAAATATAAAATACCTAGAAATAAACCTAACCAAAGAGGTAAAAGATCTGCACTCTGAAAACTATAGAACACATATGAAATAAATTGAGGACACAAAGAAATGGAAAGGATTCCATGTTCATGAACTGGAAGAAAAATACAATTAAAAGAGCTACACTATCCAAAAGAATCTAGATATTTAATTCAATCCCTATTAAAATACCAACATTTTTCACAGAACTAGAATAAACAATCCTCAAATTTTATCAAACCACAAAAAACTCCGAATAACCAAAACAATCTTGAAAAAGCAATGCAAAGCTAGAGGCATCACATTTCCGGACTTCAAGCTATATTACAAACCTGTGGTCATCAAGACAATATGGTACTGGCGCAAAACCAGACAGATAGATCAATGGAACTGAATAGAAAACCAGAAATGGAACTACGACTATATTGACCACTAATCTTTGCCAAAGCAGGAAAGATTATCCAATAGAAAAAACAGTGTCTTCAACAAATGATGTTGGGAAAACTGGACAGCAACATGCAGGAGAATGAAACTGGAACACTTTCTTATACCATAAAAAAAATACATTCAAAATGCATGAAAGACCTAAGTGTGAGACAGGAAACCATCAAAATCCTGGAGGAGAACACAGGCAGTAATCTATTTTACATCAACCATAGCAACTTCTTACTTATGTCTCCTTAGGAAAAGGAAATAAAAGCAAAAATAAGCCAATGGGACTTCATCAAGCTAAAAAGCTTGTGCTAAGTGAAGGAAACAAAACAAAACTAAAAGGCAACTTTTGGAATGGGAGAATATATTTTCAAATGACATCTGGTAAAGGGTTAGTATCCTAAATCTGTAAGGAACTTATCAAACTCAACACCCAAAAACCAAATAACCAAGTTTAAAAAAAGGCCAGAAGACATGAATAGAAATTTTGTTTCCAAAGAAGACATACAGATAGTTCATAGACACATGAAAAGATGTTCATTATCACTGATCAACAAAACTACAATGAGATATCACCTCAACCTTGTCAGAATGGTTAAAATTAACAGTGCAGGAAGCAACACATTGGTAAGAATGTGGAGAAAGGGGAAACCTCTTACACTGTTGGTGGGAATGGAAACTGGTGCAGCCACTCCAGAAAAAATATGCAGGTTCCTCAAAAAATTAAAAATAGAACTTCCCTACAATCTAACAATCGCCCTACTAGGTATTTACCCAAAGGATAAAAAATATTAACTCAGAGGAATCAGCACCCCAATGTTTATATCAGCATTATCAACAATAGTTAAATTATTGAAAGACCCCAAATGTCAATCAATATGGATAAAAAAGAAGTGGTATACTGGAGAACAAACCCAGGGTTACTGGAAGGGAGGTGAACGAAGGGATGGGTTAAATAGGTGATGAGTATTAAGGAGGGCACTTGTGATGAGCAGTAGGTGTTGTATATAAGTGATGAATCACTAAATTCTACACCTGAAACTAATATTATACTCTATGTTAACTAACTGGAATTTAAATAAAAATTTGGAGAAGGAAAAAAAGTGAGATAAATACACACACAGAGAGAGACAATGGAAAATTTCTCAGCTATAAAAAAGAATGAAATCTTGCCATTTGCAATGACAAGGATGGAGCTAGAGAGTTTTATGTTCAGTAAAATAATTCAGTCAGAGAAAGAAATATACCATACAATTTTTCTCATCTATGGAATTTAAGAAACAAAACGAATGAACATAGGTGGGGAAAAAAGAGAGGGAAAACAGGAAACAGATTCTTTACTATAGAGAACAAACTGATGGTTACCAGAGGGGAGGTCGGTGAGGGGATGGATTGAATACGTGATGGGTATTAAGGAGGGCACTTGTGATGAACACTGGATGTTGAATCACCAAATTCTGCACCTGAAACAAATATTACACTGTATGTTAACTAACTGGAATTTAAATAAAAACTTGGGGGGGAAAGAAAACATGAGGGACCAAATTTCATGAATTCTTACATCAAGTGGGACTTAAAGACCAGAACTTTCTACATCAGTGGGCTAGGCTCTGGGAGAGCCCAGAGGACATTGGGAAGCTGGGACACCACCCTTAAAGAAACAGCACAAGAAACAGACAGTGAAGATACAACATGGAAGCAGCAGTTTGAAAAATTCCCAAGGCAGATGGGAGGGACAGTGATTTACTCATCTCAGAGAGTGGCTCAGACAGGTAAGGATCACGGGGAGACACCTTCATGAACAAAGGAGCTGGAAGGTGCCACTTCCATCTCCTACCCCTCAACATAAATACACGGACACCTGTGGGAACCAGCACAGCACTGGCCTTGCTACCAAGTTAGGTCAGATCTGCCAAAGTCACAGGGTATAGGGTTTGGTATAAGCCTTTCCAGTCATGTTTACCTCATTCCTGGCACTGTGGAGTCCTTCCCCAGAAGACTGGCCCAAACACCACCAGCACCATGTCTCCTGAGATTCAAATTTTGTGGGGTCTCAGTCCCAGTGGTGGCATCAGTTGCAACTGTGGAGCCAGGTCCTGAGGAAAACTGAGGTGAGCGTTATTAAGGTTATTCACCATGGCCATGAGTACTTTGAAGATCAGCTTGGGCCAACCCGGTGCCTGCAATAGCTGCAGGTCTGATTTCTATAGCCGACCAATGTGTACATTGTTAAAATGTACCCCACCCAAGCCAGGGAATAAATACACCTCACTACAAACAAAAAGAACTACTTCAGACAACCGGACTGAAGGAAAAAGCAGCGAAGACATGACAGGGCACACAAGACACATACAGGAGACACCCCTGAAGCACCAGGTGTTGAAGAACAGGGTACACTGTACTGAAGGGCACTACAGGACCTCTTCCTCATAAGGCCGTTAATTTCCAGAGCAAGAGATATAGCTGAATTTCTTAACATAAAGAAAGAGATATAGAGTTAGACAAACTGAGGAGAGAAGGAAATATCTTCCAAATGAAAGAATAGGATACACCCACAGCAAGAGACTTAATCAAAATTGATATAGGTAATATGCCAGATAAGAAATTTTTTTTTAAGATTTTATTTTAAATTAATCTCTATACTCAACATGGGGCTTGAACTCACAACATGAGATAAAGAGTTCTGTGCTATACCAACTGAGCCAGCCAGGCACCCCTAAGTATTTAAAGTAAAGATTACAAAGATGTTCACTGGAGTTGAGAAAAGAGTGGAGAACATTAGCGAGACCCTTAAAAAGAGATAAAAATAAATCAGCAATGAGAACACAATAAATGAAATTAAAAATCCATTTGATGGAATAAATATCAGTCTAGAGGAAGCAGAGGAAGGAATTAATGCCCTGGAAAACAGGGTAGTAAAGAAAGTAATCAAGTTGATCAAATATGAGAAAAAAAGAATTATGTAAAATAATAGACTTAGGGATCTAATTAATGACATCAAGCCTAATAGCATTCACATTATAGGGATTCCAGAAGAAGAGGAGAGAAGGGGGGGGGGCAGAAAATTTATTTGAAGAAATAATAGCTGAAAACTTCCATAATTACAGAAAGGAAACAGATATCCAGATCAAGGAGTCAGAGATTGCCCAAAAAAAATCAACCCAAGGAGCTCCACACAAAGACACATAGTAATTAAAATGGCACTAAAGAGGTGATAATGAAAAATTTTAGGGTGGAGAAAAGATAGCAGAGGAACACAGGAACCTATTTCAACCAGTCGCCTGAATTGAGACCACTCTGAACACCCACAAAATCAGCCTGAGATGTAAGAAGATATATCTGGATCCCTACAGATTATCAACGTCACTTGGTTTTGAGATACAAAGTGGGGAGCCGTGATTCCTCAGGCAGATATTGGAAGATAAACGGAAAGGGGAAGGAACTGCCATAAGTGCATGAGCCAGGAAGGTGAAATAACGCAGGCGCACAAAAGCCTCCCAAGCTGGGGACCTGGCACAAACTTGCAGACTGGTAGAAGAGGGGAAAGGACTTTAGGGCTGCCCCTGGGACTGAAACCTAAAGCTGCAGGGGCGTGTGTTCAAACTGGGTGCAGATGGTGGTTTTAGAAGCACAAAGGGGAGAGACTTGCCCCGACCTGGAAGTGAGGGCTGTGAGTGCTGCTATGGGGAGCACAACCCAGGATGCTGCAGTTTTAGCAGTACAGACAGAAACAGAGACAGTGTGTCCTGGAGAGCTCATTGAAGAATAAACTGTGATCTCTGTTCTGAGGCAGAGGGTTGGAAACAGTCTCTTCTGCTCTGAGTCTTGGAAGAGAAAAAGGAAGCCACCAGAAAACAAAAGCCACCCAAAACCGGTTTTCACTGAACCCATCACCCACCACAGGGGGCAGGGCAACTCTGCCCAAACAGGGTTGCTTGAGTAACAGTGCAGCAGGCCCCTCCCCCATAAGGCAGGCTGGAAGAACAAGAGGCTGACAAACTTAAGCTCCTTATAATAGAGGTGCATCTTGCTTGGGTTGTGGTCAATAATTTGGACTCTGTACATTCCCTCAACCACCCCTCAAAAGAATGACTAAGAAGAGGAACCCCCCAAATAAGAAAGACGCAGAGGCTATGACTTTGGCCACAGAACAGATGGATATAGAAATAAGGAAGATGTTGGAAATAGACTTCAGGGTAAAAGTTATGAAGACAATAGCTAGACTGGAGAAAAAGATTAATGCCAACAAAGAGTATCTAAGGGCAGAAATGAGAGCTGAGCTGGCAGAATTTAATAATGTTATCAATGAGATCCAATCTAATCTAGATACTCCAACAACTAGGGTAAATAAGGCAGAAGAACGAATTAGTGATATAGAAGACAAACTGATAGAAAAGAAAGAATAGGAGGAGGCCAGGAAAAAAGCCTAAAATCCATGAAAACAGGATTAGAAAAATAAGTGATGCCATGAAACGTTCCAATGTCAGAATTATTGAGATCCCTGAGGGGGTAGAGAGAGAGAGGACTAGAAGGTATATTTGAGCAAATCATAACTGAGATGTTCCTTAATCTGGAGAATGAAACAAGCATTCTTGTCCTAGTGGCAGAAAGGACCCCTACCAAGATCAAGAAGAGACCAATGACCTGGCATGTAATAGTAAAACTCGTAAATCTCAGAACCAAGGAAAACATCTTAAGGTCAATTAGAGTGAAGAGATTCCTTATGTAGAGAGGGAGGAACATCAGAATAACGTCACACCTATCCACAAAGACCTGGCAAGCCAGAAAGAGCTGGAAAGACATATTCAGGGTACTAAATGAGAAGAACATGCAGCCAAGAATACTTTCTCAGGCAAGACTGTCATTAAGAATGGATGGAGAGATACAGAACTTCCAGAACAAGCAGAAACTGAAAGAATATGTGACCACTAAGCCGGCCCTGTAAGAAATATTAAGAGGGGTTATATAAAAGGAGAAAGACCCCAAGAGTGATATACAACAGAAATTTATAGAGACAATCTATAGAAACAAGGACTTCACAGGCAACAGGATAATAATAAAATCATAACTTTCAATAATCACTGTCAATGTGAATGGCATAAATGCTCCCATAAAATGGCACAGGGTTGCAAATTGGATAAAAAGACAGCATCCATCCATGTGCTGTCTCAATGAGACTCATTTTGAACCTAAAGATACATCCAGACTGAAAGTGAAGGGATGGAAATCCATCTTTCATGCCAATGGAGCTCAAAAGAAGGCGGCGGTAGCAATTCTCAGATCAGACAAATTAAACTAAAGACTAGTTAGAGACACAGAAGGACACTATATCATGCTAAGGGTCTATCCAACAAGAAGATCTAACAATTGTAAATATTCATGCCCTCGGGATGGGAGTAGCCCACTATATAAGCCAACTGTTAACCGAAATAAAGAGACATATGGATAAGAATATGCTAAGAGTACGAGACCTCAACTCACCACTCTCAGCAATGGACAGATTATCTAAGCAGAAAAACAAAGAAACAAGAGCTTTGAATGACACACTGGACCAGATGGACCTCATAGATATATACAGAATATTCCAACCGAAAACAACAGAACTCTCATTCTCGAACGCACGTGGAACTTTCTCCAGAATAGACCACATACTGGGTCACAAATCAGGTCTCAACGGATACCAAAAGATTGAGATTATTTCCTGCATAATTTCAGACCACAGGGCTTTGAAACTGGAACTCATTCACAAGAAAAAATTTGGCAGAAATTCAAACACTTGGAAGCTAAAGTCCACTCTGCTCAAGAGTGTTTGGGTCAACCAGGAAATCAAAGAAGAACTTAAACAATTCATGGAAATCAATGAGAACGAAAACACATCAGTCCAAAACCTATGGGATACTGCAAAGGCGGTCCTAAGGGGGAAATACATAGTCATCCAAGCCTCACTCAAAAAAATTAGAAAAATCCTGAATTCACCAAATAACTTTACACCTTAAGGAACTGGAGGAAAAAAACAATAAATGATGCCTAAACCACTCATTAGAAGAAAAATAATGAAGATTAAAGAAGAGATCATACATTAGAAACCAGAAACACAGTAGATCAGATCAATGAAACTAGAAGCTGAATCTTTGAAAGAATTAATAAGATCGATAAACCACTGGCCAGATTTATCCAAAAGAAAAGAGAAAGGACCCAAATTAATAAAATTATGAATGAAAGGGGAGAGATCACGACTAACACCAAGGTAATAGAAACAATTATTAGAAGTTATTATCAGCAACTTTATGCCAATAAATTAAGCAACCTGGAAGAAATGGATGCCTTCCTGGATACTTATAAACTACCAAGACTGAAACAGGAAGAATTTGACAACGTGAATAAAGCAGTAACCAGAAATGAGATTGAAGCAGTGAACAAACACTCCCAAAAAACAAGAGTCCAGGGCCTGATGGATTCCCTGGGGAATTCGACCAATCCTCAACAAAATCCTAGCTAATACTATCCAACAATACGTTAAAAGGATCATCCAGCACGATCAAGTGGGATTTATCCCTGGGATGCAAGGGCTGTTCAACATTCGCAAATCAATCAATGTGATAGAACACATTAATAAGAGGAGGGGGAACCATATGGTCCTCTAAATTGATGCAGAAAAAGCATTTGACAAAATACAGCATCCTTTCCTGATTAAAACTCTTCAGAATATAAGGATATAGGGAACATTCCTCAAGCTCAAAATCCATTTATGGAAAACCCACAGCGAATATCATCCTCAATGGGGAAAAGCTGAGAGCCTTTCCCTTAAGATCAGGAACACGTCAAGGGTGCCCACTCTCACCACTGTTGTTCAACATAGTACTAGAAATCCTAGCAACAGCAATCAGACAACAAAAAGAAATAAAAATATTCAAATTGGCAAAGAAAAAGTCAAACTCTCTCTTTTCACAGATGACATGATACTTTATGTGGACAATTCAAAACATTCCACCCCCAAATTACTAGAACTCATACAGCAATTCAGTAATGTGGCAGGCTACAAAATCAATGCACAGAAATCAGTTGATTCCTATACACTAACAGTGTAACTGTAGAAAGAGAAATTAGAGAAACGATTCCATTTACAATAACACCAAAATCAATAAAATACCTCCGAATAAACCTAATCAAAGAAGTAAAGGAATTGTATGCCTTCTCTACGAACTACAGAACACTCATGAAAGAAATTGAAGAAGATACAAAAAGATGGAAAAACATTCCATGCTCATGGATTGGAAGAATAAACACTGTTAAAATGTCTATGCTCCCCAGAGCAATCCATACTTTCAACGCCATCCCAGTCAAAATTCCAATGTCATTTTTCAAACTGCTGGAACAAACAATCTTAAAATTTGTATGGAATCAAAAAAGACCCCGAATTGTCAAGGAAATTTGAAAAAGAAAAACGAAGCTGTGGCCATTACAAAGCAGTGATTACCAAGACAATATGGTACTGGCACAAAAACAGACACATAGACCAATGGAACAGAATAGAGAGCCGAATTATGGACCCTCACCTCTGTGGTGAACTAATCTTCAACAAATCAGGAAAAAATATCAAATGGAAAAAAGACAGTCCCTTCAGTAATTGGTGCTGTGAAAAACTGGACAGCCACATGCAGAAGAATGAAACTCGACCATTCTCTTACACCATACACAAAGATAAACTTAAAATGGATGAGAGACCTCAATGTGAGACATGAATCCTTCAAAATCATAGAGGAGAAGATAGGCAGTAACCACTTCAACATCAACCACAGCCACTTCTTTCAACACACGTCTCCAAAGGCAAAGGAAACAAACGCGAAAATGAACTTTGGGGACTTAATCATTATAAAAACCTCCTGCCCAGCAAAGGAAAGGGTCAACAAAACAAAGAGGCACCCCACAGAAAGGGAAAAGATATTTTGCAAATGACACTACAGTCAAAGGCCTGATATTCAAGATCTATAAAGAACTTCTCAAACTAAATACCCAAAAAACAAATGATCAAGTCAAAAAATAGGCAGAAGACAGGAACAGACACTTCTCTAAAGAAGACATACAAATGGCTAAGAGACACATGAAAAAATGTTCATCATCATTAGCCATCAGGGAAATTCTAATCAAAACCACTTTGAGATACCACCTTACACCAGTTAGAATGACAAAATCTGGCAGGGAAAGAAATAACAAATGTTGGAGAGGTTGTGGAGAAAGGGGAACCCTCTTACACTGTTAGCAGGAATGTAACTTGTTACAGACAATTTGGAAAACAGTGTGGAGGTTCCTCAAAAATTTAAAAATAGAGCTACCCTATGACCCAGCAATTGCACTACTGGGTATTTACCCTAAGGACACAGATGTAGTGAAAAGAAGGGCCATATGCAACCCAATGTTCCTAGCAGCAACGTCCACAATAGCCAAACTGTGGAAAGAGCCAAGATGCCCTTCCACAGATGAATGGATAAAAAAGATGTGGTCTATATATGGACCAATGAATATGATTCAGCCATCAGAAAGGATGAGTACCCAAATTTTGCATCAGCATGGATGGGACTGGAGGAGATTATGCTAAGTGATATAAGTCAAGCAGGGAAAGTTAATTATCATATGTTTTCACTTATTTGTGGAACATAAGGAATAGCATGGAGGACAGTAGGAGAAGGAAAGGAAAAATGAAGGGAGGGAAGACGGAGGGGGAGAATAACCATGAGAGAATATGGACACTGAGAAACAAACAGTGTGTTTTAGAGAGGAGAGCGGTGGGGGATATGTTAGCCCAGTGATGGGTATTAAGGAGGGTATATACTGCATGGTGCACTGGGTGTTATATGCAAACAATGAATCATTGAACACTTAAAACAAATGATATATTATATGGTGACTAACAGAACATAATTAATTAATTAATTAATTATTAATTAATAAAAATTTTAAAAGAAGCAAGAGAAAACATAACCATTTAATACAAGGGAAACCCCATAAGCCATGAACACATTTTTTCAGAAGAAAATTTGCAGACCAGAACGGGTTGGCATGATATATTCAAAGTTCTAAAAGGAAAAAAATCTACAGCCAAGCTAGGAATTAAGGTGGCAGATGATTAGGAAGAACTCTTTGTCTCATTTCTCAAATACAGCTAATTATCAAATCATTCTGAACACCCAAATCAATTCGAGGTCTGAGCAAACAAAAACTGCAAGTCTACAAGTAGAAATGTGACCACCTTTTTGAAGGTATGGACGTGCATGGACTTGAATCTATAGTGATAGAGCTGTGCATACAGCAGTGGGGAGGGATACAGCTTAAGGAGGCTAACACAAAGTAGTATAACAGCAGGGCACAAAATCAGAACTTTTAGAAGTCTTCTACAGTGGGGGGATGTGCCTGACTTGAAAGTGCTCGGGTGGTGAAGTGGGGTGTAATCCCAGGTGTGACACCATCGTCTGAGGATCCCCTGGGTCACAAGAAGAATAGGTGTTGCCTAAATGCTGCACTGTTTCCAGGCATAGGAATTAAGAAGTCAGCTGAGAACAGCAAGTCTAGGTGCCAGCTTTCTGCTCTGTATTGCCATAAACTGTGAACCCCTGCATGGTTGTGCAACCTCTTTCCTGGGCTGGGTCTGGCAAATGGCAGATGCAAGGTCAGATCCTCCTTCAGAGGAAAAGTGCAAGTCCATGCCTTCAGAGTCCCTAAAATTTAAAGTTTTGAAACTCTGTCCTGTGCCTGAGATACAAAAGCTCAGACACAGGCAGGGTGAACACAGGGTTCTGACAGAAACCAGGGAGACAAGAGTGAGGTCGATTTCTCTTCTGTGAGGGCTCACTGAAGAGTGTGGGGTACAGTTTTTAAGCTCTGGGGCTAGAAAGTTCAGTGCCTCCATATTCATCATGTCCATCAGTTTTGAAAGCCTTCAGGGAGCAAAACAGTGCCACGTAGTGGAGTTGGGAGCCACTTACACCAAGCTCTACCTCCCTGCATTGAAGGTGCATTTCTAACAGGGCAAGTCCACCTGAGAATCAGTGCAACAGACCCCTCCCCAGACCCCAGCATAACTTCCTTGCATAAAGTTTACTGATCATAGAGGGCTGCAAACTTAAGTTCTAGGGGAAAATACTACCTAGCTTCATTTGTAATTTTATTCTTTATTCTTTATTTTTTTTTCATTTTTTTATTTTTTTCAATTCGTTTTGATTTCTATTTATATATATTTCACTTCTTTGTTTACTTTCATTATATTTTGTTTTATTTTACATACACACACATATACATAGATATATTTTTTTTTCTTATTTTGGGATCTAGTATTTTAACAAGCATAACAAAACACAAACAGGTTCTAGCTTTTTTCAAAAAAAAATGTTCTTGTTGTTACTGTTGTTGTTTGTCTTTTTCCTTCTTCTTTTCTTTTCTGAACAAAATGAAAAGAGTGTGAAATTTACCCCACAAGAAACCACTAGAGGTAGGGCTCACAGCTGAGGATTTAATCAGTACAGATATAAGTAAGATGCCTGAACTAGAATTTAAAAAAAGATTATAAGGTTACAAATTGTGCTTGAAAAAGCATAGGAGACCCTAAAGAATCCCTTACTAAAGAGATAAAAAAAACCTAAAATCTAGTTAGGCCAAAATGAAAATGCTATAAATGTGAGGCAGTCCCAACTAGAGACCATAAAAACAAGAATGGAGGAAACAGAAGAACAAATCACTGATATAGAAGATAAAATTATGGGCAGTACTGAAGCTGAAAAGATGAGGAAAAGGAAGGTAATGGACTACAAAGGTAGACTTAGAGAATTCATGGACTTATTAAAATATAATAACATTCATATTATAAGAGTCCCAGAAGATGAAGAGAGAGAAAAAGGGGCGGAAAGTTTATTTGAACAAATTATAGGTGAAAACTTCCCTAATCTGAGGAAAGACACAGTCATCAAAATCCAAGAAGCACGGAGAACTCCCCATAAATTCAACAAAATCTGTCCAGTCATAAAGTATATCATAGTAAAATTCACAAAATACACAGATAATGAAAGAATCCTGAAAATGACAAGGGAACACAGATTACGTTCACAGCAGATCTTTCCAAAGAACCATGGCAGGTCAGAAGAGAATGGTGGGATATATTCAAAGGGCTGAATAGGAAAAATATGCAACTAAAAATTCTTTATCCAGAAATGCAGTCATTCAGAACAGAAGGAGAGATAAAGAGTTTCCCAGAAAAACAAAAGCTAAAGGAATTTGGGACCACTAAACCAACCATGCAAGAAATTTTAAGGGTGCTCTTTAGAGAAAAAAAAAAAAGACCAAAGAAGCAAAGACAATAGAAAGGACCAGAGAACATCAGGAAAAACACCAGCTCCATGGGTAATACAGTGGCACTAAATTCTTATCTTTCAAAAATCATTTTGAATGTAAATGGACAAAATGCTCAATCAAAGGAGATAGGAGATAAGAAATATTACATTGGCAAAAGACCTACCCACAGAGACCTGGCAGGCCAGAAAGGACTCACATGATATATTCAGAGAACTACTGAAAAAATATGCAGCCAAGAATACACTATCCAGCTAGACTGTCATTGAAAATAGAGGGAGAGATAAAAAGCTTCCAGGACAAACAAAAACTAAAGGAATTTGCAAACACAAAACCAGCCCTACAAGAAATATTGAAAGTGGTCTTCTAAACAAAGAGAGAGCCTAAAAGTAACATAGACCAGAAAGGAACACAGACAATATACAGTAACAGTAACCTTACAGGCAGTACAATGGCACTAACTTCATATCTTTCAATAGTTACCCTGAATGTAAATGGGCTATATGCCCCAAACAAAAGACACAGGCTATCAGATTGGATAAAAAACAAGACCCATCGATAAGCTGTCTGCAAGAGACTCATTTTAGATCCAAAGACGCCTCCAGATTGAAAGTGAGGGGGTGAAAAACCATTTACCATGCTAATGGACACCAAAAGAAAGCTGGGGTGGCAATCCTTATATCAGACAAATTAGATGTTAAACCAAAGACTGTAATAAGAGATGAGGAAGGACACTATAGCCTACTTAAAGGGTCTATCCAACAAGAAGATCTAACAATTGTAAATATCTATGCCCCTAACATGGGAGCAACCAATTATATAAGCCAATTAATAACAAAAGCAAAGAAACACATCAAAAACAAAACCATAGTAGTGGGGGACTTTAACACCCCACTCACTGAAATGGACAGATCATCTAAGCAAAAGATCAACAAGGAAATAAAGACTTTCAAAGACAAACTGGACCAAATGGACTTCACAGATATATTCAGAACATTCCATCCCAAAGCAACAGAATACACATTCTTCTCTAGTGCCCATGGAACATTCTCCAGAATAGATCACATCATAGGTCATGAATCAGGTCTCAACTGGTACCAAAAGATTGGGATCATTCCCTGCAAATTTTCAGACCACAGTGCTTTGAAACTAGAACTCAATCACAAGAGGAAAGTCGGAAAGAACTCAAATACATGGAGGCTAAAGAGCATCCTAGTAAAGAATGAATGGGTCAACCAAGAAATTGAAAGAGAATTTAAAAACTTCATGGAAACCAATGAAAATGAAAACACAACACTTCATAATCTTTGGGATGCAGCAAAGGCAGTCCTAAGAGGAAAGTATAAAACAACACAAGCCTGTCTCAAGAAACAAGAAAAGTCTCAAATACACAACCTAACCCTACACCTAAAGGAGCTGGAGAAAGAACAGCAAATAAAGCCTAAACCCAGCAGGAGAAGAGAAATAATAAAGATCAGAGCAGAAATCAATGAAATAGAAACCAAAAGAACAGTAGAACAGATCAACGAAACTAGGACCTCTTTCTTTGAAAGAATTAATAAGATTGATAAACCCCTGGCCAGACTTATCAGAAAGAAAAGAGAAAGGACCCACCTAAAATCATGAATGAAAGAGGAGAGATCACAACCAACACCAAAGAAATACAAACAATTATAAGAACATATTATGAGCAACTATATGCCAGGAAATTAGATAACCTGGAAGAAATGAATGCATTCCTAGAGATGTAACAACTATCAAAACTAAACCAGGAAGAAATAGAAAACCTGAACAGACCTATAACCACTAAGGAAATTGACAGTCATCAAAAATCTCCCAACAAACAAAAGCCTAGGGCCAGATGGCTTCCCAAGAGAATTCTACCAAAAATTTAAAGAAGAATTAATACCTATTCTTCTGAAACTGTTCCAAAAAATAGAAATGGAAGGAAATCTCCCAAACTTGTTTTATGAGGCCACCATTACCTTGACCCCCAAATCAGACAAAAACCCCATCAAAAAGGAGAATTACAGACCAATATCCTTGATGAACATGGATGCAAAAATTCTCACCAAAATACTAGCCAATAGGATCCAACAGTACATTAAAAGGATTATTCACCACAACCAAGTGGGATTTATCCCTGGGCTGCAAGGTTGGTTCAACATCCACAAATCAATCTACGTGATACAATACATTAACAAAAGAAAGAACAAGAATCATATGATCTTCTCAATAGATGCAGAAAAAGCATTTGACAAAGTACAGCATCCTTTCTTGATCAAAACCGGTCAGAGTATTGGGTTTAGAGGGTACATACCTCAATATCATGAAAGCCATCTATGAAAAATCATTCTCATTTTCTATGGGGAATATCATTCTTAATGGGGAAAAACTGAGAGCTTTACCCCCCTAAGGTCAAGAACACGGCAGGGATTTCCACTATCACCACTGCTATTCAACATAGTACTAGAAGTCCTAGCCACAGCATTCAGACAACAAAAAGAAATAAAAGGCATCCGAATCAGCAAAGAAGAAGTCAAACTCTCACTCTTTGTAGATGATATGATACTTTATGTGGAAAACCCAAAAGACTCCACCCCAAAACTGCTAGAACTCATACAGGAATTCAGTCAAGTGGCAGGATATAAAATCAATGCACAGATTTCAGTGGCATTCCTCTACACCAACAATAAGACAGAAGAAAGAGGAATGAAAGAGTCAATCCCATTTACAATTGGATCCAAAACCATAAGATACCTAGGAAAAAAATCTAACCAAAGAGTCAAAGAATCTGTAGTCAGAAAACTATAAAATACTCATGAAAGAAATTGAGGAAGACACACAGAAATGGAAAAAACATTCCATGCTCATGGATTGGAAGAAAAATATTGTGAAGATGTCAATGCTACCTAGAGCAATCTACATATTCAATATAATCCTTATCAAGCTACCACCCACTTTTTTCAAAGAAATGGAACAAATAATCCTAAAATTTGTATGGAACCAGAAAAGTCTCTGAATAGCCAGAGGAATGTTGAATAAAAAAGAAAAGCTGGTGGTATCACAATTACAGACTTCAAGCTCTATTACAAAGCTGTAATCACCAAGACAGTATGGTACTGGCACAAACACACATATAGATCAGTGGAACAGAATAGAGAGCCCAGAAATGGACCCTCAACTCTATGGTCAACTAATCTTTGACAAAGCAAGAAACAATGTCCAATGGAAAAAATACAGTCTCTTCAACAAATGGTGTTGGGGAAATTGGACAGCCACATGCAGAAGAATGAAACTGGACCATTTCCTTACACCACACACAAAAACAGACTCAAAATGGTTGAAAGAAGTCAATATGAGACAGGAGTCCATCAAAATCGTAAAGGAGAACACAGGCAGCAACCTCTTCGACCTCAGCCACAGCAACTTCTTCCTAGAAATATCGCCAAAGGCAAGGGAAGCAAGGGCAAAAATGAACTATTGGGACATCATTGAGATAAAAAGTTTTTGCACAGCAAAAAAAAAAAAAAAAAAAAACAGTCAACAAAACCAAAAGACAACCGACAGAATGGGAGAAGATATTTGCAAATGACACATCAGGTAAAGGGCTGGTATCCAAAATCTATAAAGAACTTCTTTAGCCCAACACCAAAAGAACAAATGATCCAATCAAGAATTGGGCAGAAGACATGAGCAAATATTTTTCCAAAGAAGACACCCAAATGGCCAACAGACACATGAAAAAGTGCTCAACATCGCTCGGCATCAGGGAAATCCAAATCAGAACCTCACACAAGTCAGAATGACTAAAATTAACAAGTCAGGAAATTACAGATTTTGGTGGGGATGCAGAGAAAGGGGTACCCTCCTACACTGTTGGTGGGAATGCAAGCTGGTGCAGCCACTCTGGAAAACAGTATGGAGGTTCCTCAAAAATTTGAAAATAGAGCTGCCATATGACCCAGCAATTGCACTACTGGGTATTTACCCCAAAGATACAAATGTAGGGATCCAAAGGGGTACATGCACCCCGATTTTTATAGAAGCCATGTCCAGAATACCCAAACTGTGGAAAGAGCCAAGATGTCCATCGACAGATGAATGGATAAAGAAGATGTGGTATATACATACAATGGAATATTATGCAGCCACCAAAAGGAATGAAATCTTGCCATTTGCAATGACGTGGATGGAACTGGAGGGTATTATGCTGAGCGAAATAAGTCAATCAGAGAAAGGCATGAATCATATGATCTCACTGATATGAGGAATTCTTAATCTCAGGAAACAAACTGAGGGTTGCTGGAGTGGTGGGGTGTGGGAGGGATGGGGTGACTGGGTGATAGACACTGGGGAGGGTATGTGCTATGGTGAGCACTGTGAATTGTGTAAGACTGTTGAATCACAGACCTCTACCTCTGTAACAAATATTACATTATATGTTATAAAAAAGACGATGGTAGGATGGGACAAAGGAAGGGGGGAATCGGAGGGGGAGATGAACCATGAGAGACTATGGACTCTGAGAAACAAACTGAGGGTTCTAGAGGGGAGAGTGAGGGGGGATGTGTTAATCTGGTGATGGGTATTAAAGAGGGCACATACTGAATGGAGCACTGGGTGTTATACGCAATGAATCATGGAACACTACATCAAAAAAAAAAAAAAAAAGAAGACATATGCATCGTCAACAGATACATGAAAAAATGCTCTGCAACACTAGCCATCACGGAAATAAAAATCAAAACTACAAGGGGATACCACCTCACACCAGTCAGAATAGCTAAAATTAACATGTAAGGCAACAACATGTTGGCCAGGATGCAGAGAAAGGGGAACCTTGTTCCACTGCTCCTGGGAATGCAAGCTGGTGTAGCCATGATGGAAAATAGTGTAGAGGTTCCTCAAGAAATTAAAAATAAAGTTATCCTATGACCTAGAAATTGCACTACTAGCTATTTAACCAAATGATAAATATGTATTGATCTGAAGGGGCACCTGCATCCCAACGTTTACAACAGCAATGTCCACAATAGCCAAACTCTGGAAAGAGATGAGATGTCCATCAAAAAAATGAATGGATAAAGAATTTATGGTATAAATAAATATATACATATGATGGACTATTATTCTGCCATCGGAAAGGGTGAAATCTTACCATTTCCATAGATGTGGATGGAACAGGAGGGTATTATGCTGAGCCAAATATATCAATGAGAAAGACAATTATCATACGGTTTCTCTCATATGTGGAATATAATAAACAGCACAGAGGAACATAGGGTAAGGGAGGGAAAACTGGATGGTAGGTTGTCAGAGAGGGAGAAGGACCATGAGTGACATTAACTATGGGAAATACACTGAAGGTTGCTCGAGTAGAGGTAGGTGGCAGGATGGGGTATATGGGTAATGGTCATTAAGGAGGGCACGTGGTGTGATGAGCAATGATGAATTATTGAACAACATATCTGAAACTAATAATGTACTATTTTTTGACTAACTGAATCTATGTAAAAATTTAAAGAAACAAAAAATAAACTGCCAACATTTTAGAATGCTTCTATTTAGAAGCCTATATGTGTATTTTTTACAGATTGGGGAAAAAATACTTTACTTTGCCTATGTGTAAAAAAAATAAATTCAGTGATGTTAACACATGACTAGACTCAGATAGAATACAGTAATTCAACAGCTGCAATAGCACCCAATGCTCATTTCATCATGAGCCCCCTTTAATGCCCATCACCCCCCTGTCCTTTCCCTTCACCTCTCCTACAGCAACCCTCAATTTGTTTTCTAGATAGTCTCTTACCATTTTCCCTTCTTTCTATTTTAATATTATTTTATTTTTCCTTCCATTCTTGTAAGTTCATCCTTTTCTCCCTTAAAATCCGCAAATGCCTGAAATCATATGGTATTTGTCTTTAATTGACTTCTTTCACTTAGCATAATACACACTAGTTCAATCCACATGGCTGCAAGAGGGAAGAATTCATTCTTTTAATGGCTAAATAATATTCCATTTTATATTTATACCACTTCTTTTTTCTTATTTTCAGTTAGCCACTGTATAGTACATTATTAGTTTTTGATGTAGTGTTCAATGATTCATTAGGTAAAACACCCAGGGCATATCAGAACCCATGCCCTCTTTAATACCCATCATCCTGTTTCGCACTCCCCCCATGCTCTTCTACCCTGAGTCCCTCAGTTCATTTCCTGGGGTCCATAGTCTCTCACCATTCATCTTTCTCTCTGATTTCACCTCCTTCAAATTTCCCTCCCTTCCACTATGGTCCTCCATATGATTGCTTCTGTTTCACATATGAGTGAATCCATATGATAATTGTCTTTCTCTGCTTGACTTACTTCACTTAGCGTAATCCCCTCCAGTTCCATCCATGTTGTTGCAATTGTTAGGTATTCATCTTTTTGATGACTGAAGAGCATTCCATTGTATATATGTACCACGTCTTCTTTATCCATTCATCTGTTGAAGGGCATCTTTGCTCTTTCCACCGTTTGGCTATTGTGGACATTGTTGCTAAGAACAATGGGGTGCTTGTGGCCCTTCTTTCACTACTTCTGTATCTTTGGGGTAAATACCCAGTAGTTCACCTGCTGGGTCATAGGGTAGCTCTATCTTTAACATCTTAGGAACCACCATACTATTTTTTAGAGTGACTCTACCAACTTTTATTCCCACCAAGAGTATAAGAGTGTTCCCCTTTCTCCACATCCTCCCCAATATTTGTTGTTTCCTGTTTTGTTAATTTTTGCCATTTTAACTTGTGTAAGGTAATATCTCATTGTGATTTTGATTTGTATTTTCCCTGATGTCTAATGGTGTGGAGCATTTTTTCATGTGACTTTTAGCCATCATCTCTGAAGTGTCTGTTCATGTCTTCTGCCCAATTTTTGGCTGGGTTATTTATTTCTTTTGAGTGTTGAGTTTGAGAAGTACTTTATAGATCTTGTATATCAGCCTTTTATCTGTAATGTCATTTGCAAATATCTTCTCTCATTCCCTGGAGTGTCTTGTAGTTTTGCTGTTTCCTTTGCTGTGCAGAAGCATTTTATCTTGATGAAGTCCCAAAAGTTCATTTTTGCTTTTGTTTCCCTTGCCTTTGGGGACATGTCTTGAAAGAAGTTACTGTGGTAGATGTTGAAGAGGTTATTGTCTATGTTCTCCTCTAGGATTTTGATGGATTCCTGTCTTGCCTTAGGTCTTTCATTCATTTTGAGTTTATCTTTGGGTAAGGTGTAAGGGAATGATCCATTTTCATTTTTCTATGTGTTGTTGTCCAATTTTCCCAGCACCACTAATTGAAGAGACTGTCTCTTTTCCATTGGGTTTTTTTCCTGATTGGTCAAAGATTACTTGACCAAAGATGTGAAGGTGCATTTCTGGGGTCTCTATTCTGCTCCATTGTTCTATCTGTCTGCTTTTGTGCTAATACCATGCTGTCTTGGTGATCACACCTTTGTAATATAACTTGAAGTCAGGCAACATGATCCTCCAAGCTTAGTTTTTCTTTTTCATCATTCCTTTTGGCGATACAGGGTCTATTCTGGTTCCATTTAAATTTTAAGATTGTTTTTTACAACACTTTGAAAAATGCCAATGTTATTTAAATAGGGATGGCATTAAAAGTATAAATTGCTCTAGGCAGGATATTTTAACAGTGTTTATTATTCCCATCCATGAGCATGAAATGTTTTTCCATCTTTTTGTGTCTTCCTCAATTTCTTTCATAAGTGTTCTGTAGTTTCTAGAGTATAGATCATTTACCTCTTTGGTTAGGTTTATCCTGAGGTACCTTATGGTTTTTGGTCCTATTGTAAATGGAATCGATTCCTTAAATTCTTTTTCTACACTTACATTGTTCATTTATAGAAAAACAACTGATTTCTATGCAATGGTTTTGTATCCTACCACATTGCTGAATTGCTGTATGAGTTTTAGTGAATTGGGGGTGGAGTCTTTGGGATTTCCACATAAAGTATCATGTCCTCTGCAAAGAGTGAGAGTTTGCTTTCTTCTTTGCCAATTTGGATGCCTTTTATTTCTTTTTGTTGTCTGATAGCTGAAGTTAGGATTTCTAGCACTATGTTCAACAATAATGCTTACGAGTGGACATCCCTGTCATTCTCCTGACCTTAAGGGAAAAGCTCTCAGTTTTTCTCCACTGATAATGATACTTGCAATGGAATTTTCATAGATGGTTTTTATGATATAGAGGAATGTTCTCTCTATTCGTATATTCTGAAGAGTCTCAATCAGGAAAGATTTTGTATTTTGTCAAATGCTTTTCCTGCATCAGTTGAGAGGACCATATGGTTCTTTTTTTTCTTTTATTAATGTGCTCTATCATGTTGATTGATTTGCGTATGTTGAAACACCCTTGCATCCCAGGAATAAATCCCAACTGGTCGTTGTGAATATGATTTCTTTATATATTTGGTAGAATTCCCTTGGGAAGCCATTTGTCCCTGGAATCTTGTTTTTTGGAAGGTTTTTCATTCTTTTTTAGATTTCGTTACTGGTCATTGGTCAATTCAGATTGTCTATTTCTTCCTGTTTCAGTCTTGGTTGTTTGTATGTTTCCAGATAGGCATCAATTCCTTCCAGGTTGCTTAATTTGGTGGCATATAGTTGCTCATAATGATTTCTAATAATTGTTTCTATTTCCTTGGTGTTAGTTGTGATCTCTCCCCTTTCATTCATGATTTTATTAATCTGGGTCCTTTCTTGTCTTTTAGACAATTCTGGCCAGGGGTTTATCAGTCTTATTCTTTCAAAGAAACTGCTTCTAGTTTTGTTGATCTGTTATACTTTTTTTCTGGTTTCTATTTCATTAATCTCTGCCGTAATCTTTATTATTTCTCTTCTTTTGCTTGGTTTAGATTTTATTTGTCGTTCTTTGGCCAGCTCCTTTAGGTGTATGGTTAGCTTGTGCATTTGAGATTTTTCTAATTTTCTGAGAGAGGCTTGTTTGGCTATGAATTTCCGTCTTAGGACCTCCTTTACAGTATCCTATAGGTTTTGGACTGAAGTGTTTTAGTTCTCATTAGTTTTCATAAATTGTTTAAGTTCTTCTTCAATTTCCTGGTTGACCCAATCATTCTTTAGCAGGATTCTCTTTAACTTTCAAGTGTTTGAATTCCTTCCAAAGTTTTCCTTGTCATTGAGTTTCAGTTTCAAGGAACTGTAGTTTGATAATTTGCAGGGAATAATCTCAATCTTTTGGTATTGGCTGAGCCCTGATTTTTTACCCAGCATTTGATCCATTTTGGAGAAAGTTCTGTGTGCATTCGAGACAAATGAGTATTGCTGTTTCAGGCTGAATGTTCTGTATGAAGTCCATCTGGTCTAATGTGTCATTCATAGTTCTTGTTTCTTTGTTGATCTTTTGTTTAGATGATCTGTCCATGCTTAGAGTGGAGTGTTAAAATCTCCTACTATTAATATATTATTTTTGATCTGATTCTTTATTTTGGTTAACAGCTGGCTTATGTATTCGGCTGCTCCCATGTTGGGGGCATTGATATTTACAATTGTTAGGTTTTCTTGTTATATTGACCCGTTAAGAATGATAGAGTGTCCCTCTGGATCTCTTAATACAGTCTTTGGTTTAATTTCTAATTTGTCTGATATAAGAGTTGCTACCCCAGGTTTCTTCTTGGGTCCTTTGGCATGAAAAATTGTTCTCCATTCCCTGACTTTCAGTCTAGAGGTGCCTTTACGTTCAAAATGAGTCTCTTGTAGACAGCATATAGATGTGTCCTATCTTTATAACCAATTTGCAGCCCTGTGCCGTTTCATGGGAGCATTTAGGCCATTCATGTTGAGAGTTATGACTGAATGATATGTATTTATTAGTGCGCCTGGGTGTCTCAGATGGTTAAGCATCTGCCTTTGGCACGGGCCATGATCCCAGAGTCCTGGGATCAAGCTCCGTATCGGGTTCCCTCCTTGGTGGGAAGTCTTCTCCCTCTCCCTCTACTGTTACCCCTGCTTGTGCTCTCTCACTCTGTCAAATAAATAAATAAAAGGTTTTTAAAAAATATGTGTATTTATTGCCGTTTTACTGTCTGTACAGCCCCTCCTTCTGTAGAATGTCCTTGTAAACTTCTGGTCTATAATACTCTTCAGGTCTTTCTTCTTTTATAGAATCCCCCTTAGTATTTCTTGCAGGCCTGGCTTGGTGGTCACATATTCTTTCAGTTTCTGCCAGTCCTGGAAGCTCTTTTTCTCTCCATCCATTTTGAATGACAGCCTTGTTGGATAAAGTTTTCTTGGCTGCATGTACTTTTCATTTAATACCCTGAATATGTCTTGCCAGCCATTTCTGGCTTGCCAGGCCTCTGTGGACAGGTCTGACGTTATTCTGATGTTCCTCCCTCTGTACATAAGGAATCTCTTCCCCCTAACTGCCCTTAGGATGGCTTCCTTGGTTCTAAGATTTGTGTTTTACTCTTACATGCCGGGGAGTTGGTCTGTTCCCCTTGATCTTGGAAGGGGTCTTCTCTGCCTTTTGGACACGAATGCTGTTTCCTTCCCCAGGTTAGGGAAGTTCTCAGCTACAATTTGCTCACGTATACCTTCTAGTCCTCTCTCTCCACCCCCTCAGAGATCCCAATAATTCTGACATTGAAATGTTTCATGGTGTAGTTAATCTCTCTATGTCTGTTCTCATGGATTTTAGGCTGTTTGGTCCACCTCTCCTTTTCTTCCTTTCTATCAGCTTATCTTCTAGATCACTAATTTGTTCTTTTGCCTCATTTACCCTAACTTTTAGAGTATCCAGTTTAACTGTTTTTCATTTATAGCATTTGTAAGTTCGGCCTGATTGGCTTTCATTTTTGCCCTTAGAGATTCTCTATTGCTACAAATGGTTTTCTCAAGCCTAGCTATTGACTGCATAAGTGCTACCCTGAAGTCTATCTGTGACATCTTACTTATATCCATATCCATTAGGTCTGCAGGAGAGGCCATTGTCTCTGGTTCTTTTCTTTTGTGTGAGTTCCTCTTCTTATTCATTCTTTTGAGGGATGGTTGAGGGAATCTACAGAGTCCAAAATATCAATCACAATCCCTGCAAGATGCACCCTGGAACAATCCAGAGCAGCTGGAATCATCACCAAAATAACAAAGACAAAATAAAATCCAAATATACTATTTATGAAATTTAAAAAATTTTAAATGAAAGAAAACAAATTTTAAAAAGGGGGGCTATAACCTCTCAGTGTGGGCAAGGTAGGGTGTTTCTGTACTACCTGTGAGTACTTTGTTCTCGTGTAGAAGCTAATATTTCCCAGATTTACAGGGAAAATAAAACTGGTATATATGTAAAGGTAGTATTGAATGGGAAAAAAGACTACATAGCAGCTTTTATATCTATATATCAAAAAACCACATAGGTATGAAAAGTACAAGTTAAAAACTATGAGATATGTTATATTAAACATTTTGTTGAAATGAGAAAAAGCTAAAAAGAAAAAACACAGAAGAAACATGAGAAAGAATAGAAAAAAAAAAAAGAAAAGTTGTGTGTGAGAAACACACCAGCCATGAGGCAAAACCTGGAGCTCAATATACTACTTTTCCTGGGTGTTGGGGTTTTAGAGTTTTATGGGGACCCTAGGTTTGTCCTCCTCTTGTTCTTTCAGCTTCTTTTCTGGCGGAGGGACCTGCCATGCTGTTTTTCAGGCAGCCCTGCTTGGGCGGAGTTGCCCTGCCACTTATTTGGGGGCTGAGATCTGTGGAAACTGGTTTTTTGGGCTTTTGTTCTCTCGCATCTTTTCGAGCCTTTTCTGAGGGTCAGAGCAAAGGAAAATATCTCCACCTACACCGCTGCTCCAGGGCAGAGAAATGAGGCTGCTCTTCTCAGATCCTTCCAGAACACAGTCTCTGTTTCTGTAAGCATTGCTGAAAACAGCAGCCTCACATGGGCGGGTGCTACAGGGTACCAGCCACCCTCTCAGGGATTGACTCAGGCCCCCGTTTGTCTCTGGCCTTTGTCTTTCTAAAACCATGAGTTGTCCCAGCAGCGGTGGAAATGGTGGCAAGAGTGGCGATGGTGGTAGCAGCGAGCCCCAGGTTTGCGGTGCCCCCTCAGCTCCTGGATGCTGTTTGAACGCTGTTACAGGCCTTTCCTGTCCTGCCACTACAGCTCTGCAAGTTATCGCCAGTACGCCAGTGCAGGATGCTTTTGTGCTCTGCTGTTATATCGCTTTCCAGGGGCCAGCTTAGAGTGGTGCCCTCCACTTCCTATTTATCTTCTGATATCTGCCTGCAGAATCAGACCTCCATCAATCATACCTGGAAACCACGGATTTTCTGCTTGTGGAGATCCAGATATATATTCTTGCATCTCAGGCTGATATTGTGGGTGTTCAGAATGGTTTGGTAGATATCCAGCTAAATTCAGGGGAATTTTTGCACTGGAGTCCCCACTCCTCTGCCATCTTGCCCCCCATACCATTTCTTTATCCATCCAACTGTTGATGGACAACTGGGCAGTTTCCATAATTTGGTTATTGTGGACAATGTTGCTAAAAACATTGGGGTGCACATGCTCCTTGGAATCATTATGTTTATATCCTTTGAATAAGCACCTAGGAGTGCAATTGCTGTGTCATAGAATGGCTCTATTTTTTAATTAATTTTAATTTTAATTCAATTAATTTGCAAATCATGTATTATCAATTTCAGAGGTAGAGTTCAGAGATTTATCAATTGTATATAACACCCAGTGCTCATTACATCACGTTCCCTACTTAATGCCCATTACCAAATAAGCCCAGGGCTCTACGCACCTCTTATCCAGCAATTCGTAGTAAAAGGCAGTCATAAAAGCCTAATCTCGCCACTATTGTTCAACATAGTACTAGAAGTCCTAGCAACAGCAATCAGACAACAAAAAGAAATAAAAGGTATTCAAATTGGCAAAGAAGAAGTCAAACACTCTCTTTTTGCAGATGACATGATATTTTGTGTGGAAAACACAAAAGACTCCACCCACAAATTACTAGAACTCATACAGCAATTCAGTAATGTGGCAGGCTACAAAATCAATACACAGAAATCAGTTGCTTTCTTATACACTAACAATGCAACTGTAGAAAGAGAAATTAGAGAAATGATTCCATTTACAATAGCACCAAAAACCATAAGATACCTTGGAATAAACCTAACAAAAGAGGTAAAGGATCTATACTCTAGGAACTACAGAACACTCATGAAAGAAATTGAAGAAGACACTAAAAGATGGAAAAATATTCCATGCTCATGGATCGGAAGAAGAAACATTGTTAAAATGTCTATGCTACCCAGAGCAATCTATACCTTCAATGCCATCCCGATCCAAATTCCAATGACACTTTTCAAAGTGCTGGAACAAACAATCCTAAAATTTGTATGGAATCAGAAAAGACCCTGAATTGCCAAGGAACTGTTGAAAAACCAAAACAAAGCTGGGGGCATCATGTTGCCCGATTTCAAGCTATATTACAAAGCTGTGAAAAAAAACAAAACAAAACAAAACAAAACAAAACAAAAAACAAAACTGTGATCGCCAAGACAGCATGGTACTGGTACAAAAACAGAAATATAGACCAAAGGAACAGAATAGAGAGCCCCGGTATGGACCCTCAACTCTACGGTCAAATAATCTTTGATGAAGCAGGAAAAAAACATGCAATGGAAAAAAGACAGTCTCTTCAATAAATGGTGCTGGGAAAATTGGACAGCCACATGCAGAAGAGTGAAAGTCGATCATTCTCTGACACCATTCACAAAGATAAACTCAAAGTGGATGAAAGACCTCAATGTGAGACAGGAATCCATCAAAATCCTAGAGGAGAACATAGGCATAACTACTTTGACATCGCCCACAGCAACTTCTTTCAAGATACATCTCCAAAAGCTAGTGAAACAAAAGCAAAAAGGAACTTTTGGGACTTCATCAAGATGAAAAGCTTCTGCACAGCAAAGGAAACAGTCAACAAAACA
The DNA here is from genome assembly GCF_964656455.1 of Halichoerus grypus. Lineage (NCBI taxonomy): Eukaryota > Metazoa > Chordata > Mammalia > Carnivora > Phocidae > Halichoerus > Halichoerus grypus. Next base: position 80,816,574 of record NC_135727.1, read on the forward strand.
AAGAGGCAACCCACAGAAGGGGAGAAGATATTTGCAAATGACACTACAGATAAAGGGCTGGTATCCAAGATCTATAAAGAACTTCTCAAACTCAACACCCAAAAAACAAAGAACCAAGTCAAAAAGTGGGCAGAAGATATGAAAAGACACTTCTCTGAGGAAGACATACAAATGGCCTACAGACATAGGAAAAAATGCTCATCATCATTAGCCATCAGGGAAATCCAAATCAAAACCACATTGAGATACCACCTTACACCAGTTAGAATGGCAAAAATGGACGGGGAAAGAAACAACAAATGTTGGAGAGGTTGTGGAGAAAGGGGAAGACTCTTGCACTGTTGTGGGAAAGCAAGTTGGTAGAGCCACTTTGGAAAACACTGTGGAGGTTCCTCAAAAATTTAAAAATAGAGCTAGCCTATTACCCAGCAATTGCACTCTTGGGTATTTACACGAATGACACAGATGTAGTGAAAAGAAGGGCCATATGCTCCCCAGTGTTCCTCGCAGCAATGTCTGCAATAGCCAAACTGTGGAAAGAGCCGAGATGCCCTTCAACAGATGAATGGATAAAGAAGATGTGGTCCATATATACAGTGGAATATTACTCAGCCATCAGAAAGGATGAATACCCAACTTTTACATCAACATGGATGGGACTGGAGGAGATTATGCTAAGTGAAATAAGTCAAGCAGAGAATGTCAATTATCATCTGGTTTCACGTATTTGTGGAACATAAGGAATAGCATGGAGGACATTAGGAGAAGGAAGGGAAAAATGGGGGAGGGGAATTGGAGGGAGAGATGAACTATGAGAGACTATGGACTCTGAAAAACAAACATGGTTTTAGACGGGATGGGGAAGGGGGGATTGGTTAGCCCAGTGATGGGTATTAAGGAGGGCACATACTGCATGGAGCACTGGGTGTTATATGAGAACAATGCATCGTGGATCACCACATCAGAAACCAATGAGGTATTGTATAGTGACTAACCTAACATAATAAAATTAAAAAAAAAAAAGAAATAGACTTTTCAAACTCTTCCAAAAAAAAAAAAAAAAGGATTTAATGAATTAATGTAATAAGTTCTTCATGGCTACTATTATATTTGTCTGAACCATGAAACTCTTTGAATTTTCTGTCTCTCATGTAAAGGGAAGAACTCTAGGGTAGGTAACAAGAACACTTCACAGAGGAAATATCATCTGACTGGGCCCTTAAAAAAAGGGCAGACGGACTAGCCCAAACAAAGGCATGTATGCATGAACCCACAGGCTCTGAGTGCAAGGCAGTAGTTCCAAGGACTAAGGCTGAAGTCTTAGGCATCTGGGAGAATGACAGGAGTACACTTGGGAAGCTAAAAAATAGATTTTGTGGAATCAGCAGTGTCCTGTCCAACCATTTCAAATGACTATAGACATTTCAAAAAGTCATTTAAAAACCATCGCTGGGAGGGGGGAAAAGATGGTGGAGGAGTAGGGGACCCTATTTCAACTTGTTCCCAGAATTGAGCTGGATATCTACCAAACCACTCTGAGCACCCATGAAACCAGCCTGAGATGTAAGAAGATCTGGATCTCTACAAACAGAATATCGCAGGTGGTTGGTTTTGAGGTATGAAGCGGGGAGCCATGATTCCACGGGCAGATACCGGAGGATAAATGGCAGCGGGAGGGTGCCTGGCCTTGGAGATCCTACACCACCAGTGTGCGACAGCCTCGCACGCTGGGGACCGGGCACAGACTCGCAGACAGGTAGCGGCGGCTAAAGGACTTTAGGGCAGCCCCCGGAGCAGAAACCCAGAGTGGCGTGGTCGCACAAGTGAACTGGGAGAGGCTGGCGGTTTTAGAAGCACAAAAGGCAGAGACGTGCCCCGAACTGGAGGCAGGACTGGGAGCGCTATGGAGAAGTGCACAACCCAGGACGCTGCAGTTTATAGCAGCACGGACAGAAACGGAGACCGTGTGGCCTGGAGAGCTCACTGAAGAACAGACTGCGGTCTCTCTGCTCTGAGGCAGAGGGTTGGAAATGGTCTCTTCTGCTCTGAGTCACGGAAGAGATGTGGAAAGCCGCCAGAGAACAAAAGATCCAAAAACTGATTACCGCCGAGCTCATCCCCCGCCACAGGTGGGCAGGGCAACTCTGCCCAAACAGGGTTGCCTGAATAAAAGCATGGCAGGCCCCTCCCCCAGAAGACAGGCTGGGAAAACAACAGGCCAGCAACCCTAAGATCTTGATAGGGTTCTGGTCAATAATTTGGACTCTATACATTCCCTCAAACACCCATCCACAGAATGACTAGGAGGAGGAGCCCCCAAAACAGAAAAGACTCAGAGATTATGACTTATGCTGCAGATTTACAAATGGATGCAGAGATAACCAAGATGTCGGAGATGGAATTCAGGCTAGCAGTTGTGAAGACAATGGCTAGAATGGAGAAATCAATTAATGGCAACCTAGAGTCTCTAAGGGCAGAAACTAAAGGTGAATTGGCAGAACTTAAAAATGCTATCAGTGAGATCCCATCCAATCTAGATAATCTAACAGCTAGGGTACCTGAGGCAGAAGAGTGAAAAAGAGACCTGGAAGACAATATAATAGATAAAAAGGGAAAAGAGGAGGCCAGGGAAAAACAACTCAGAATCCATGAAAATAGAATCACAGAAATAAGTGACACCATGAGGCGTTCCAGTGTCAGAATATTTGGAATCCCCTAGGGAGTGGAGAGAGAGAGAGAGAGAGAGAGAGAGAGAGAGGACTAGAAGATGTATTTGAGCAAATTGTAGCTGAGAACTTCCCTAATCTGGGGAATGAAACAAACATTCGCGTCCTAGAGGCAGAGAGGACCCGTCCCAAGATGAAGGAAAACAGGCCAACACCCCGGCATGTAATAGTAAAACTTGCAAATCTTAGAACCAAGGAAACCATCTTCAGGGCAGTTAGGGGAAGAGATTCCTTACGTACAGAGGGAGGAATATCAGAATCACGTCAGACCTATCCACGGAGACCTGGCAAGCAAGAAAGGCCTGGCCAGACATATTCAGGGTACTAAATAAGAAGAACAGGCAGGCAAGAATACTTTATCCGGCAAGGCTGTCATTTAGAATGGATGGAGAGATGCAGAGCTTCCACGACCGGCATGAACTGAAAGAATATGTGACCACTAAGCCAGCCTGCAAGAAATATTAAGGGGGGTTCTATAAAAGGAGAAAGACCCCCGAGAGTGATATACAACAGAAATTTACAGGGACAATCTATAAAAACAACGTCTTCGCAGGCAACATGATGACAATTAATTCATATCTTTCAATAATCACTCTCAACGGGAATGGCCTAAACGCTCCCATAAAACGGCACAGGGTTGCAGACTGGATCAAAAGACAAGACCCATCCATATGCTGCCTACAGGAGACTCATTTTGATCCTAAAGATACATCCAGACGGAAAGTGAAGGGATGGAGATCCATCTTCCATGCTAGCAGACCTCAAAAGAAAGCTGGGGTAGCAATTCTTATATCAGACAAATTAGATTTTAAACTAAAGTCTGTAGTTAGAGACACAGAGGGACACTCTATCATTCTTAAAGGGTCTATCCAACAAGAAGATCTATCAGTTGTAAATATGTATGCCCCCAACATGGGAGCAGCCATCTACATGAGCCAACTGTCAACCAAAATAAAGAGTCATACTGATAACAATACGTTAACTGTAGGAGACTGCAATACTCCACTCTCAGCAATGGACAGATCATCTAAGCAGAAAATCAACAAGGAAACAAGAGCTTTGAATGATACATTGAACCAGATGGACCTCATAGATATGTACAGAACATTCCACCCTAAAACAACAGAATACTCATTCTTCTCGAGCGCACATGGAACTTTCTCCAGAATAGACCACATACTGGGTCACAAATCAGGTCTCAACGGATACCAAAAGATTGAGATTATTCCCTGCATATTCTCAGACCACAATGCTCTAAAACTGGAACTCAATCACGGGAAAAAATTTGGCAGAAATTCAAACACTTGGAAGCTAAAGAGCACTTTGCTCAAGAATGTTTGGGTCAACCAGGAAATCAAAGAACTTAAACAATTCATGGAAATCAATGAGAATGAAAACACATTGGTCCAAAACCTATGGGATACAGCAAAGGCGGTCCTAAGGGGGAAATACATAGCCATCCAAGCCTCACTCAAAAAAAATAGAAAAATCCCGAATCCACCAACTAACTCTACACCTTAAAGAACTAGAGAAAAAGCAACAAACGATGCCTAAGCCACGCATTAGAAGAGAAATAATTAAAATTAGAGCAGAAATCAATGAATTAGAAACCAGAAACACAGATCAGATCAACGAAACTAGAAGTTGGTTCTTTGAAAGAATCAATAAGATCAATAAACCACTGGCCAGACTTATCCAAAAGAAGAGAGAAAAGACCCAATTTAAGAAAATTATGAATGATAGGGGAAAGATCACGACTAACCCCAAGGAAATAGAAACAATTATTAGAAATTATTATCAACAACTCTATGCCAATAAACTGAGCAATCTGGATGAAATGGAGGCCTTCCTGGAAACCTATAAGCTGCCAAGACTGAAACAGGAAGAAATGAACAACCTGAATAGGCCAATAACCAGTAACGAGACTGAAGCAGTGATCAAAAACCTCCCAAAAAACAAGAGTCCAGGGCCTGATGGATTCCCTGGGGAATTCTACCAAACATTCAAAGGGGAAATAATACCTATTCTACCAAAGCTGTTTCAAAAAATAGAAACAGAAGGAAAACTTCCACACTCATTCTATGAGGCCAGCATTACCTTAATCCCCAAACCAGGCTAAGATCCCATCAAAAAGGAGAATTTCAGACCGATATCCCTGCTGAATATGGATTCCAAGATCCTCAACAAAATCCTAGCTAATAGGAACCAACAATACATTAAAAGGATCATCCACCACGACCAAGTGGGCTTTACCCCCGGGATGCAAGGGTGGTTCAACATTCACAAATCAATCAATGTGATGGAGCACATTAATAAAAAGAGGGAGAAGAACCATACGGTCCTCTCAGTTGATACAGAAAAAGCATTTGACAAAATACAGCATTTCCTGATTAAAACTCTTCAGAGTATAGGGATAGAGAGAACATTCCTCAAGCTCATAAAATCCATCTATGAAAAACCCACAGCGAATATCATCCTCAATGGGGAAAAGCTCAGAGTCTTTCCCTTAAGGTCAGGAACATGTCAAGGATGCCCACTCCCGCCCCTATTGTTCAACATAGTACTAGAAGTCCTAGCAACAGCAATCAGACAACACAAAGAAAAAAAAGTATTCAAATTGACAAAGAAGAAGTCAAACTCTCTCTATTCACAGACGACATGATACTTTATGTGGAAAACCCAAAAGGCTCCACCCACAAATTACTAGAACTCATATAGCAATTCAGTAATGTGGCAGGCTACAAAATCAATGCACAGAAATCAGTTGTTTTCTTATACCCTAACAATGCAACTGTAGAAAGAGAAATTAGAGAAATGATTCCATTTACAATAGCACCAAAAACCATAAGATACCTCGGAATAAACCTAATGAAAGAGGTAAAGGATCTATACTATAGGAACTACAAAACACTCATGAAAAAAATTGAAGAAGACACAAAAAGATGGAAAAATATTCCATGCTCATGTCTCGGAAGAATAAACATTGTTAAAATGTCTATGCTACCCAGAGCAATCTATACCTTCAATGCCATCCCGATCCAAATTCCAATGACACTTTTCAAAGTGCTGGAACAAACAATCCTAATATTTGTATGGAATCAGAAAAGACCCCGAATCGCCAAGGAAATGTTGAAAAAGAAAAACAAAGCTGGGGGCATCATGTTGCCCGATTTCAAGTTAATTTACAAAGCTGTGATCGCCAAGACAGCATGGTGCTGGGAAAATTGGACAGCCACATGTAGAAGAATGAAACTTGACCATTCTCTAACACCATTCACAAAGATAAACTCAAAGTGGATGAAAGACCTCAATGTGAGACAGGAATCCATCAAAATCCTAGAGGAGAACATAGGCATAACTACTTTGACATCGCCCACAGCAACTTCTTTCAAGATACATCTCCAAAAGCTAGTGAAACAAAAGCAAAAAGGAACTTTTGGGACTTCATCAAGATGAAAAGCTTCTGCACAGCAAAGGAAACAGTCAACAAAACAAAGAGGCAACCCACAGAAGGGGAGAAGATATTTGCAAATGACACTATAGATAAAGGGCTGGTATCCAAGATCTATAAAGAACTTCTCAAACTCAACACCCAAAAAACAAATAATCAAGTCAAAAAGTGGACAGAAAGTATGAAAAGACACTTCTCTGAGGAAGACATACAAATGGCTAACAGGCACATGAAAAAATGTTCATCATCTTTAGCCATCAGGGAAATCCAAATCAAAACCAGATTGAGATACCACCTTACACCAGTTAGAATGGCAAAAATGGACAGGGAAAGAAACAGCAAATGTTGGAGAAGTTGTGGAGAAAGGGGAACCCTCTTACACTGTTAGTAGGAATGTAAGTTATTACAGCCACTTTGGAAAACAATGTGGAGGTTCCTCAAATAATTAAAAATTGAGCTACCCTATGACCCAGCAATTGCACTACTGGGTATTTACCCCAAAGACACAGATGTAGTGAAAACAAGGGCCATATGCATACCAGTGTTCCTATCAGCAATGTCCGCAATAGCCAAACTGTGGAAAGAGCCAAGATGCCCTTCAACAGATGAATGGATAAAGAAGATGTGGTCCACATATACAATGGAATATTACTCAGCCATCAGAAAGGATGAATACCCAACTTTTACATCAACATGGATGGGACTGGAATAGATTATGCTAAGTGAAATAAGTAAGCAGAGAAAGTCAATTATCATATGGTTTCACCTATTTGTGGAACATAAGTAATAGCATGGAGGACATTAGGAGAAGGAAGGGAAAAATGAAGGGGGGGAATTAGAGGGAGAGATGAACCATGAGAGACTATGGACTCTGAGAAACAAACAGGGTTTTAGAGGGGAGGGGGATGGGGGGATTGTTTAGCCTGGTGATGGGTATTAAGTAGGGCACATACTCCATGGAGCACTGGGTGTTATATGACAACCATGGCTCATGGATCACCACATCAAAAACCAATGATTTATTGTATGGTGACTAACATAACATAATAAAAATTTAAAAAAAATAAATAAAATCCATTGCTGCTTGGATTGGAGTTAAGATAGTGAAGTAGTAGGGGGACCCTTCGCCTTGCCCTAGAATACAGCTAGATTAACATCAAATCATTTTGAACCACTAGAAAATTAATTTGAGGATTAAGAAAACAATATGAACAATTGGAGGGAGAGAACATGGCAGGTGCGAGGTTTGAGACATAAACTGGAAGAGAGAAAAGCTGCAGTGCTGCAGAGGGGTGGGAATCATTTTGCTGGAGTGAACTCAGGGAGAGAAGGAGAAAGGGATAGAGAAAGCAGTGTGTAGTGTTTTTGCAAGGTGCCGTGCTGTAGGGATTCCCTGGGTCACATGGGGAGAGAAAGTTCCCCTTCCTGGAGTGCATTTGGAACAGGGTATTTTGCATTTCCAAGGACAAAAGAGTGGTTCGGTGGTATTGAGCAGCCATTCAATAGAAGGGGAAAGAGGCACATGCAGAGGGCAGGCAGATAAACTGGTTACAGCTTTTTACTGTGCTTCAACATAGACTGGGCACTAGTGCAAGCATGCAAATGTTTTTCTGGGACAGAAAGGTGCTGAGAGCAACACTGTGAGGCTCCCCTCTGGGGAGGAAGTGAGCAGGTCCACACGCTCCTGGGTACTCTAAGATTTGGTGTTTTGAATCCCAGCTGCTGGCCAGAGATAAAACACAGGAGAACTGTGGTGCCAGGCATGCTAACGGCCAGGCATAGACAAGCTGAGGACAGGGATCTGATGAAAACCTGGACATAGAAGGGGCGATTGTTTGCTTTTCCATGAGGGCTTCCTGAACAGCAGCTGCTGCAAGTTCCCCTCCCTATGGACAAGAGGGAGGGGTGATGCCATGTTCCATCATCACCACCACCCCACCCCCCCGCCCACCAGCACAATGGGACTTCAGAGAGAAACAAAGCACCTCCAGTGGAGGCTGGGGTTGCTTACTTCAAACCCAGCCCCGCTGTGCCCAACAGTGGCACCTTTATTAGGGCAGGTCTGAGTGTGGTCTGAATGTGAACCAGTGCAGTAGGACTCTACCTCAGAAGACAAACAAAGACCTACCACATGCATCAAGGCTACTGATCATAGAGTGCTCCAAAATGTCAGCTGCAGGTCTGGTGGATATAGGACCAGGCTTTTTAAATTCATTTTTTATTTTATATATATATATATAGTTTTATTTTATAATTTTTTTTAATTTTTAATTTTCTTTTTTAGCATCAAGCTTGTAGTTTTTGGTTCATTTGTTGGCTTGTTTGTTTGTTTCCTTCTGTTTTTTGGATCAGATTTTTTCCCTCTTTCTCTTTTCCTTCTTTCTTTTTCTTTGGAGTCAGACATATAATTTTTAATTTATATCTTTGTTTGCTTTCTTATTCCTTTTCCATTTTTCTTTTCTTGGATCTGGCTTTTTTCAGGCTTATCTTAACAAAAAAATGAAAGCTCACCTAGTTAAAAGTCCAAACACTTCATACTACAAACAAGGAAGGACTCTGCAGAAGACTGACCTGTGGGAAAGAGCAGCCAAAACACAACAGCAGAATGCACAGGGCATACATTAGAAACACTTCCTGAAGTGCCAGGCCCTGGAAAGTGCAGGATCCCTTCTTAATATAGTATTACTCTCAGGAGCAGGAAATGCACAAAAGATAGAAACCTAGACATAATAACAAGACAGAGGAATTCTCCCTAAAAGAAAGGTCAAAAGGAAATCACATCCAGTAACTTAGTCAAAACAAATACAAGCAATATGACTGAATAAGAATTTAGAACAAGGGTGCCCGGTGGCTCAGTCATTAAGTGTCTGTCTTTGGCTCAGGTCATGATCCCAGTGTCCTGGGACTGAGTCCTGCATTGGGTTCCCTGCTCAGCGGGGAGCCTGCTTCTCCCTCTCCAGCTCCCCCTGCTTGTGTTCCCTCTCTCGCTGTCTCTCTCTGACAAATAAATAAAATCTTTTTTAAAAAAGAATTTAGAGCAGCAGTCATAACAATACTAGCTGGGCTTGAAGAAGCATAGAAGAAACCAGAGAAACCCTGGCTGCAGAAATAAAAGACCAAAAATTATTCAGGCCAAAAGAAAAAAAAAATTGCTATAACTGAGATGCAAATTCGACTGGATGTAATCATAATGAGTATGGAAGAAGCATAGGAGAGAATAGGTGGTATAGAAGATAAAAATATGGAAAATAATGGCGCTGAAAAGAAGAGGCAAAAAAACTATTAGATCATGAATAAAATCTTAGGGAACTCGGTGATTCCACAAAGCACAATAATATCTGTATCATAGGTGTCCCACAAGAAGAAACGTGGGAAAATGGGGCAGAAGGTTTATTTGAACAAAGTATAGTTGGGAACTTCCCTAATCTGGGGAAGGAAACATGCATTCAAGTCCAAGAGGCACAGAAAACTCCCCTCAAAATCAACAAAAACTGGTCAGCACCATGACATATTAGAGTGAAACTTGCAAAATACAAAAATTAAGAGAGAATTCTGAAAACACCTAGAGACAAAAAGTTCTTAACCTACAAGGGTAGACACATAAGGATAGCAGCAGACCTAACAACAGAAACTTGGCAGGCCAGATGAAAGTGGCATGATATAAAATAAAATGCTGTATGAGAAAAATATGCAGCCAAGAATACACTATCCAACAAAGCTGTCATGCAGAATAGAAGGAGAAATAAAGATTTTCCAAGATAAGCAAACACTAAGGTAGTTCGTGAACACTAAACCAGCTCTGTAAGAAATATTAAAGGGAAACCTTTGAGCAGGGAAAGAGAGACCAAAAGGAACAACGACTAAAAAGGATCAGAGAAATTCTCCAGAATCAGTGACTTTATAAGTAATACAATGGCACTAAATTCATATCTATCAATAATTACTTTGAAAGTAAATGGACTCAATGCTCCAATAAAAAAACATAGGGCATCAGATTAGATTAAAAAATCAAGACCTGGGTGTTATATGCAACTAATGAATCATTGAACACTACATCTAAAACTAATGATGTACTATATGTTGGCTAACTGAACATTAAAAAAGTAAAAAATCAAGACCCATGGATATGCTGTTTATAAGACTCATTTTAGACGCAAATGCACCTACATGTTTAAAGTGAGGGGGTAGGGCGCCTGGGTGGCTCAGTTGGTTAAGCGACTGCCTTTGGTTCAGGTCATGATCCTGGAGTCCCGGGATTGAGTCCCGCATCGGGCTCCCTGATCGGCAGGGAGTCTGCTTCTCCCTCAGACCCTCCCCCCTCTCATGTGCTCTCTTTCTCATTCTCTCTCTCTCAAATAAATAAATAAAATCTTTAAAAAATAATAATAAAAAATAAAGTGAGGGGGTAAAGAACCACTTTTCATGCAAAAGGAGGACAAAACAAAATGAAAGTATCCATACTTATATCAGACAAGTTAGATTTTAAACTAAAGACTGTAACAAGAGATGAAGAAGGGTACTATATCATAATAAAGGGACATATTCAACAAAACGATCTAACAATTGTAAATATTTATGCCCCCAAATTGGGAGAATTCAAATATATAAATTAATTAATAACAGACTTAAAAAAAACTCATTGATAATAATACAAAAATAGCAGGGGACTTTAACACCCCACTCACAGCAATGGATAGATCATCTAAGCAGAAGATCAACAAGGAAACAACGGCAATGAATGACCACTGGACCAAATGGACTTATATATATATACAGAACATTTCATCCAAAAGCAGAATACACACTCTTTTCAAGTGCACATGGAACATTCTCCAGAATAGATCACACACTGGCTCACTAATTGGGCCACAGCCAGTACAAAAAGACTGAGATCATACCATGCATATTTTGAGATCACAACACTATGAAACTTGAAGTCAACCACAAGAAAAAGTTGGAAAGACCACAAATAATGGAGGTTAGATAGCATCCTACTAAAGAATGAATGAGTTAACCAGGAAATTAAAGAAGAAATAAAAATATATATGGAAGCCAATGAAAATGAAAACACAATAGTCCAAAACCTTTGGGACACAGCAAAGGTGGTCATAAGAGGGAACTACAGAGAAATACAGGCCTTCCCCAAGAGGCAATAAAAGTCTCAAGTATACAACCTAACCCTACATGTAAAGGAGTTTAGAAAAGAATGGCAAATAAAGCCTCAAACCAGCAGAAGGGAAATAATTAAAATCAGAGCATAAATCAATGATATAGCAATAAAAAAACCCCACTAGAACAGATCAACGAAACTAGGAGCTGGGTCATTGACAGAATTAACAAAATCAACAAACCTCTAGCAAGACTTCAACAAAAAAAAAAAAAAAAAAGAAAGTACCCCCCCAAAAAATAAAATCACAAATGAAAGAGGAGAGATCACAGCCAACACCACAAGAATACAAAAAATCATAAGAGAATATTATGAAAAATTAAATGCCAACAACTGGGCAATCTGGAAGAAATGGATAAATTCTTAGAAACATATAAACTACCAAAACAGAAACAGGAAGATATAGAAAACCTGAACAGACCCATAACCGGCAAAGAAATTGAATCAGTAATCAAAAATCTCCCAAAAAACAAGAGTCCAGGGCTGGATGATTTTCCAGGAGAATCCTACCAGACATTTAAAGAAGTAATACATATTCTTCTGAAACTGTTCCAAAAGAACAGGAATCGAGGGAAAACTTCCAAACTCATTGTATGAGGCCAGCATTACCTCGATTCCAAAACCAGATGAAGACTCCACTAAAAAGGAGAAATTCAGACCAATATCCCTGATGAACACAGATGCAAAAATTCTCACTAAGATACTAGCTAATAGGATCCAACATTACATAAAAAAATGATTCACAATGACCAAGTGGGATTTATTCCTGGGTTTCAGGGGTGATTCAGTATCTTCAAAACAAACAACATGATACATCACATTAATAAAAGAAAGGATAAGAACCATATGATCCTCTCAATAGATGCAGAAAATACAACATTTCTTGGTAAAAAAAAAAAAAAAAAAAACCTCAAGAAACTGGGATAGAAGGAACATACATCAACATCCTAAAGGCCATATATGAAAGGTCCACAGCTAATATCATCCTTAATGGGAAAAAACTGAGAGCTTCTCCCCTAAGGTCAGAAACATTACAGGGATGTCCACTCTCACCACTGTTGTTCAACATAGGACTGGAAGCCCCAGCCTCAGCAATCAGACAACAAAAAGATATAAAAGGCATCCAAATCAGCAAGGAAGTATGCAAACTTTCACTCTTTGCAGATGACATGACACTCTGTGTCAAAAACCTGGAACACTCCACCAAAAAAATTGCTAGAACTGATACAGAATTCAGCAGTGGCAAGACATAAAAGCAACGTACAAAAATCTGTTGCATTTCTATACACCAATAATGAAGCAGCAGAAAGAAATCAAGGAATCAATCCTGTTCACAATTGCACAAAAACCATAAGATACCTAGAAATAAACCTAACCAAAGAGGTAAAAGATCTGTAGTGTGAAAACTATAGAAAGCTTATGAAAGAATTTGAAGAGGACACAAATATATGGAAAAATATTCCATGCTCATGGATTGGAGGAAAAAATATTGTTAAAATGTCTATACTATCCAAAGTAGTCTACACATTCAATGCAATCCCTAGCAAAATAACACCAGCATTTTTCACAGAGCTAGAACAAATAATTCTAAAATTTGTATGGAACCAGAAAAGACCCTGAATAGCCAAAGGAATGTTGAAAAAGAATAGCAAACTGGGAAGCATCACAATTCTAGACTTCAAGCTGTGTTACAAAGCTGAAGTTAGCAAGACAGTATGGTAATGGCACAAGAACTAATGGAACAAATTAGAAAACCCAGAAATGGACCCATAATTATATGGTCAACTAATCTTTGACAAAGCAGGAGAGAATATCCAATGGAAAAAAGACAGTCTCTTCAACAAATCGTGTTGGGAAAACTGGAGAACATGCAGAAGAATGAAACTGGACCACTTTCTTACACCATACACAAAAATAAATTCAGAATGGATGAAAGACCTAAATGTGAGACAGGAAACCATCAAAATCCTAGAGGAGAAAGCAGGCAGCAAGCTCTTTGACCTTGGCTGCAGCAACTGGTTACTAGACCCATCACTGGACACAAGGGAAACAAAAGAAAAATGAATTATTAGGACCTCATCAAGATAAAAAGCTTCAGCACAGCAAAGGAAACAATCAACAAAACTAAAAGGGAACTGTTGGAATGGGAATAGATATTTGCAGATGATGTATCAGATAAAAGGCCAGTATCCAGAATTTATAATGAACTCATCAAAATCAACACACAAAGAATAAATCATCCAGTTAAGAAATGAGCAGCAGACCTGAACAGACATTTCTCCAAAGAAGTTATACAAATGGCTAACAGACACATGAAAAGATGCTCAACATCATTCAGCATCCAGGAAATAGAAATCAAAACCACAATGAGATACCATCTCACACCTGTCAGGTGGCTGAAATTAACAACTCAGGAAATAACAGATGTTGGCAGGGATGCAGAGAAAGAGGAACCCTTTTGTACTTTTGGTGGGAATGCAAACTGGTACAACCACTCTGAAAACATTATGGAGTTTCCTCAAAAAGTTAAAAATAGAACTACCTTATGACCCGGCAATTGTACTCCTAGGTATTTATCGAAGGGATACGACAGTGCTTATTTGAAGGGGCACATGCCCCCCAATGTTTATAGCAGCATTATCAGCAATAGCCAAATTATGGAAAGAGCCCAAATTTCCATTAACTAATGAATGGATAAAGAAGATGTGGTATGTTTATATATACATACCATATACATATATATGTATATATTACTCAGCCATCAAAAATAATGGAATCTTACCATTTGCAACAATGTGGATGGAACTTGAGTGTATTATGCTAAGCTAAATAAGTCAGTCAGAGAAAGACAAATATAATATCATTTCACTTGTAAGTGGAATTTAAGAAACAAAACAGATGAAGGTAGGGGAAGGGAATGAAAAAGAAAATAAGATAAAAACAGAGAGTGAGGCAAACCATAAGAGACTCTTTAGTTATGAGAACAAAAATCAGAGAGATTTAAAGTGAATGAAATTCAAAATGAGTGTGATTCTCCATTTCTGAAATGAAGGAGGCTATGTGAAAATACCTGAAAGTAGCCACTGGTTGCTGAGAGTGACATTTGGCTGACAGCCAGCAATGAAACACGGATCTCAGCCCTACAACCATAAGGAATTGAATTTTGCCAACAATTGGAATGAACTTGAAAGTGGATTCTTCCTCAGAGCCTCCAGTTAGGAGCTCAGCCTGGCCAACAAACATCTTGATTTCAGTCTTGTAAGACCTTAACCAGTGAACCCAGCTAAACCTGCCCAGAATTTTGACCTACAGAAAGAACTGTGAGCTAATAAATGAGTTTTTTTAACTGCTAAGTTTGTGGCAATTTGTTATACAGCAATAGAAACTAATACAGTGGTTGAGCAAAAACCTTTGGTACCCATGTCATATTCCCTTCAGCCACCTCTGATTTGTAACTACAGCCATAGTGGACAGTTCTGCTGGTGTCCTACCTCAAAAGCACTCTGAACATCTTTATACATTCTGCCTCAGTGCCTTTTTTGATGCTGTGGACTGTTCTCAAAACTAACCCAGAAGTTTAGGGAAAATTAATGCCCCCATGGGCAACTCTCAATCAGTGGAAAAAGGGAAATGGAATTAGATATATCTTCCAGCCTCTGAAAGACATTTATGTAGACAATTCTGGGCGACTTGCTATATGCTTCTCAGATATCTTGGTGGCATCAAGCTTCTGCTTACAGTAGTAACCTCAATAATGCATCATTGCATTAAATTTCCTCCTTCAGTCCTTTTCTGCTCCCTCACTTATGCTTCCCAGGATTACCTCCTAAGTAAATTACTGTTCCTAAATACTTGTCTCAAGCTCTGTTTTCAAGAAAATCTAAATAAGCCAGTGATGCTAAAAACTAATGTACAGAGTACTAGAAGAGAGAGCAGGTATGGTGGCAGAAGTAAAAATAATAAGTTCAGTTTCAGTTTGGGATATAATGAATTAAGGGGTCCTGTATGATATTAATTTATTCATCCAACACATATTTATTGATCTATTATGTGATATAGGAGAAGTGAAGCAGTGATCAAGGCAAACTGATTCTAATTCCTTTGATGCTAAAAAAGTGATAGGGAAGGAAAACAAAAAGTTCTCTGAATATTTGAAGGACAAATCCAGGGTGCTTAGGTGTGTATACTGGGTAAACCTAACATTAGCATTTGTCTTCTTGAAGGGTCCTAGAGAAAACTTTTCAGATGAGACCTGAAAGATGAGAAGGCATTTTTGGGAGACAGTGTGGGAATAGAAGTGAGAGAGGGAGAGAAGGAGGGGATCCAGGAAGAGGGAAACATGTACTCAACTCCCTAAGGTGAGAAAGACCTTGATACATTTGGTTATGGCTGTAGTGGAAAGGGAAGGAGTATAGCACAAAGTGAAGTTAAAGAGTTAGGAGTACCTGACCTTGCAAGGCTTTGTAGGCTACTTTGAGGTTTTTTTGTTTTTATCCTATGGGCAAGTGGAAGCCAAAGAAGTGTTTTAGCATGGCAGTGCCAACAGATTTGCATTTAAAAGACATAATTTTAGCTGTTTTGTGGAGATGAACTGGGGAGGTAGGTAGCTTGAAGAAAGGAAAACTAGCTAGAAGACTAAATTTTATAGGTGAAAGATGAAAGTGGCTTGGATTAGTGTAGCACCAGTGGCAATGGAGAAAAAAGTGAACAGACTTGAGAGGTATTTAGGAAGTATAATTAAAAGGACTTGGTGATTGACTACATGTGAGGGTAGTTTACAGAAGGAAATGTTAAAGATGATTACCAAGTGTCTACCTTAATCATCTGAGTAAATGGTGGTGCCATTTCTGCAGAGATGGAATAATGAAATCATATAAATGTGGATGCAATCACTTCTGTCCCTCAATCCCTTCTCATGGCCTTGACATCCAGTCAAAATTTGCTCTTCCTGGATCTCACTCCTTTAGAAACCTCTGCTTAGCAGAGTTTCTACTGCTAAGTCATATTAATTATGAGCTAATGTTATAAGCAAAGTAATATTAATTAAAGCTAATGGGTTAATATGCCATCTCTACTAGTACTGAGCTTGGCATCTTGCCAGGGGTTTTGGGAAAAGAATGCCTTTATTAAAAGAGCCATTGTGGGAAATCAAAGATACTGGAGATATTTGTAGACAGGAAGGGTTTCTTGTGAGGGGGGATATTCCACATCCTTTTAATAATTAACAGTAGGGTCACCCCCAAAATGACTCAAGAATAAGATAATGCCCTTAACCTCCTTTTGAGCATGTCTTTAATTTTGCCCAAATATCAAGAAGATTGGGGCTCAGTGGAAGGGCCTCATTATTGGGATCCAGATTCTACCCCAGCCAAGCTGAACTATATCAGCTGATGAGAGCTAATTGTTAAATTTTCAGGAATTTTGTGACTAGTTTAAGTGACATCACCTTGGTAGGTTAAAATTGACCAGATTTGGAGAATTTACAACATAGAAATTGGCAAATTCTACAAATTAGGGCTTGTTTTCCTTCAGAGAACTGGTTGCCAAACATTTACCAGCACACCACCAATCTCAGTCCTGCCACAGACTAACAATGTGGCTTTTTAATCTACACTCACATCCTTGGTGATCACATCCATTCTTGTGGCTTTAATACCAGGTATATTCTGAAAACTCCCAAACTGATATCTCTAATCCAGATATTTCTCCCCAGTGCCAGACTCATATATCAGACTCATTTAATCAACTGCACAGTTAACATTTAACATTTCAACTTGGATATCTAATAGACATCACAAATTTAACACGTTCAAAAACTAAGCCCTTCATCTACAACTCCTGCACTCTCCTCACCACAATCTTTCTTCTGCTATCTTGACCATTTCATCAAATGGGAATTCCTTCCTTTTGTTTAGGCCCAACACACTGTTATTATCACTGAATATTCTCTTTCTCTCACATCCCACATTCAATCCATCATTAAATTCTATTGCTTTACTTTCAAAACTCATCCAGAATCTGACTGTTCCCATCTCCACTGCTACCATCTTATACTGTGCCACCATTATTTCCTACCTGAATCATTGTAGTAACCCCCTGAGTGGTCTCCTTGCTTCTTCCTTTGCCCCCCTGCAGTCTATTCTCAATGTAGCAACCAGAGTAATCTCATTAAAACACAAGTCAGATGGGAATAAATCGATTCTGGATGTGTTAGCAGAAGACTGCATTAACAAAAACACAACTTTAAAAACTTCAAACTTGGTTCATTGTAGTTTTGATTTGCAATTTCCTGATGATAAGTGATAATGAGCATCTTTTTGTGTGTCCATTGGGCATCTATATGTCTTCTTTAGGAAAAAAAAAATGTCTGTTCATGTCTTCTGCCCATTTATCAGCGGATTACTCTTTTTTGGGTGCCGAGGTTTATAAGTTCTTTATATATTGAAATACTAGCCCTTTATCAGATATGTCATTTGTAAATATTTTCTCCCATTCTGTAGGTTGCCTTTTAGTTTTGTTGATTGTTTCCTTCACTGTGCAGAAGCTTTTTATTTTGATGAAGTCCCAGTAGTTTATTTTTGCTTTTGTTTCCTTTGCCTCAGGAGACATATTTAGTAAGAAGTTCCTACAGCTGATGTCAAAGAGGTTACTTCCTGTGTTCTACTCTAGGAGATGGTTTCCTGTCTCACATTTAGGTCTTTCATCCACTTTGAATTTATTTTTGTGTTTAAGAAAGTGGTCCATTTTCATTCTTCTGCATGTTGCTGTCCAGTTTTCCTAGCACCATTTGTTGAGAGACTGTTTTTTCCCATTAGATATTCTATTCTTTTTTGTCAAGGATTAATTGACCATATACTTATGGGTTTATATCTGGAATTTCTATTCTGTTCTATTGATTAATGTGTCTATTTTTGTGCCAATGTCATGCTGTCTTTAATACTACAGCTTTGCAATATAACTTAAAGTCTGGAATTGTGATTCCTCCAGTTTTGCTTTTCTTTTTCAAGGTTGCTTTTGTGATTCTGAGTCTTTTGTGGTTCCATACAAATGTTAGGATTTTTTCCTAGCTTTGTGAAAAATGCTGTTGGTATTTTGTCTTTTTTTTTTTTTTAACTTAAATTCAATTAGCCCACATATACTACATCATTAGTTTTTGGTGTAGTGTTCAATGATTAATTAGTTGCATATAACACTCAGTGCTTTTCACATCATGTGCTCTCCTTAATGCCCATCACCCAGTCACCCCATCCCTCCACCCACCTCCCTTTCCACAGCCCTCAGTTTTTTTCCCAGAGTCAAGAGTCTCTCATAGTTTGTCTCCCTCTCTGATTTCTTTCCATTCAATTTTTCCTCCCTTGCCCTATGATCCTCTGCTTTATTTCTTGTATTCCACATATGAGTGAAACCATATGATAATTGTTTTTCTCTGATTGACTAATTTCACTTAGCATAATACCCTCCAGTTCCATCCATGTTGATGTAAATGGTAGGTATTCATTCTTTCTGATGGCTAATATTCCATTGTATGTATGAACCACATCTTCTTTATCCATTTATCTGTTGAAGGACATCTTGCTCCTTCCATAGTTTGGCTATTGTGGACATTGCTGCTATGAATATTGGGACGCAAGTGGCCCTTCTTTTCAGCACATCTGTATCTTTTTTTTTTTTTTAAAGATTTTATTTATTTGACAGAGAGAGACACAGCAAGAGAGGGAACACAAGCAGGGGGAGTGGGAGAGGGAGAAGCAGGCTTCCCGCGGAGCAGGGAGCCCAATGCAGGGCTCGATCCCAGGACCCTGGGATCATGACCTGAGCCAAAGGCAGACACTTAACGACTGAGCCACCCAGGTGCCCCGGTATATCTGTATCTTTGAGGTAAATACCCAGTAGCGCAATTGCTGGGTTGTAGCGTAGCTCTATTTTTAACTTTTTGAGGAACCTCCATACTGTTTTCCAGAGTGGCTGTACCAACTTGTATTCCCACCAACAATGTAAGAGAGTTCTCCTTTCTCCACATCCTTGCCAACATTTGTTGTTCCCTGTCTTGTTAATTTTAGCCTTTCTAACTGTTGTAATGTGGTATCTCATTGTGGTTTTGATTTGTATTTCCCTGATGACAAGTGATGTGGAGCATTTTTTTTTTTTTCATGTGTCTGTTAGCCATTTGTATGTCTTCTTTGGAGAATTGTCTGTTCATGCCTTCTGCCCATTTCTCACTGGATTATTTGTTTTATGGGTGTTGAGTTTGAGAAGTTCTTTATAGGTCTTGGATACCAGCCCTTTTCTGTCATGTCATTTGCAAATTTCTTTTCCTATTCTGTAGGTTGCCTTTTAGTTTTGTTGAATGTTTCCCTTGCCATACAGAAGCTTTTTGTCTGATGAAGTCCCAATAGTTCATTTTTCCTTTTGTTTCCCTTGCCTGTAGAGAGGTGTCTCGCAAGAAGTTGCTACTGTTGGTATTTTGATAGGGATTGCATTAAATGTGTATATTGCCTTTGGTAATATAGACATTTTACAATATTTGTTCTTCCAATACATGAGCATTAAATGTGTTTCCATTTCTTTCTGTCCTCTTCAATTTCTTTCATCAGCATTTTATAGTTTTCAGAGTACAGATATTTTACCTCTTGGTTTAGGTTTATTCCTAGGTATCTTACTGTTTTTAGTGCAACTGTAGATGGGATTTATTCTTTGATTTCTCTTTCTGCTGCTTCATTATTGATGTGTAGAATGCAACAAATTTCTGTGTGTTGATTTTATATCCTGTGACTGTGCTGAATTCAAGTATTAGTTTTATCAATATTTTGGTGGACTCTTTTGGGTTTTCTACATAGAATATCATGTCATCTGCACATAGTGAAAGCTTGACTTCTTCCATGCCAGTTTGGATGCCTTTTATTTCTTTTTTTTATCTGATTGCTGAGGCTATGTCTTCCAGGACTATGTTAAATAACAATGGTGAGAGTGGGCATTCCTGTCTTTTTCCTGAATGCAGAGGAAAAGCTCTCAGTTTTCCACCATTGAGGATTTTTTTTTTAAAGATTTTATTTATTTATTTGTCAGAGAGAGAGACAGAACACAAGCAGGGGGAGAGGCAGGCAGAGGGAGAAGCAGGCTCCCCGCTGAGCAAGGAACCCGATGCGGGACTCGATCCAGGATCCTGGGATCATGACCTGAGCCGAAGGCAGCTGCCCAACCAACTGAGCCACCCAGGTGTCCCTGAGGATATTTTCTGTCAGTTTTTCATATATGGTGTTTATTATGTTGAGGTATGTTCCCTCTTTTTTTTTTATTAAAGATTTTATTTATTTATTTGACAGAGAGAGAGATAGCGAGAGCAGGAACACAAGCAGGGGGAATGGGAGAGAGAGAAGCAGGCTTCTTGCCGAGCAGGGAGCCCGATGTGGGACTCAATCCCAGGACCCTGGGATCATGACCTGAGCCAAAGGCAGATGCTTAACGACTGAGCCACCCAGGCGCCCGAGGTATGTTCCCTCTTAATCTACTTTCTTGAGGGTATTTATCATGAATAGATGTCATACTTTGTCATATGTTTTTCTGCATCTATTGAGAGGATCATATGGTTCTTATTCTTTCTTTTATTAATATGGTATATCATGTTGATTGATTTGCGAATATTTTTTTTTTTTTTGATTTGCGAATATTAAACCACCCTTGCAGCTCATGCATAAATCCCACTTAATTGTACTGAATGATTCTTTTAATGTACTGTTGGATTTGATTTGCTAGTATTTTGTTGCGAATATTTGCATCCATGTTCATCAGGGATATTGGCTTATAGTTCCCTTTTTTAGTGGGGTCTTGATCTGGCTCTGGTATCAGGGTAATGCTGGCCTCATAGAATGAATTTGGAAGTTTTCCTTCCATTTGTATTGTTTGGATGGGTTGAGAAGAATAGGTATTAACTCTTCTTTAATTGTTTGTAGAATGTCCCTGTGAGGCTATTTGACCTTGGACTTTTGCTTCTTGGGAGCTTTTTGACTACTGAATCAATTTTATGGCTGGTTATCTGTCTGTTCAACTTTTCTATTTCTTCCTGTTTCAGTTTTGGTCATTTATATGTTTCTAGGAATTTACCCATTTCTTCCTGTTTGTCCCATTTGTTGCCATATAGTTTTTCATAAGATTCTCTTATAGTTGTTCGTGTCTGTGTGGTGTTGGTTGTTATTTATCTTCTCTCATTTTTTTTTTTTAAATTTGGGTCCTTTCCCTTTCTTTTTGATAAGTCTGGCTAGGGGTTTATCAGTTTCTATTTTTTTTTCAAACAACCAGTTCCTGGTTTCATTGATCTGTTCTGTTGTTTTGTTAGTTTCTTTATCATTTCTTTCTGCTCTAATCTTTATTATTTCCCTTCTTCTGGCTTTAAGCTTCATTTCTTGTTCTTTTTCTACCTCCTTGAGGTCTATGGTTAGGTTTCTTATTTGAGATTTTTCTTGTTTTTTGAGGTAGGCCTGAATTGCTCTATGTTTCTCTCTTATGACTACTTTTGCAGCATCCCAAAGGTTTTGGATTGTTGTGTTTTCATTTCCATTGTTTCCATGCATTTAAAAAAAAATTTCTTGTATGATTTCCTAGTTGATGCATTCATTCTTCAGTAGGATAATGTTTTTTTTTTTAAAGATTTTATTTATTTATTTGAGACAGAGAGAATGAGAGAGAGAGAGAGAGCACATGAGGGGGGGAGGGTCAGAGGGAGAAGCAGGCTCCCCGCCGAGCAGGGAGCCCGATGTGGGACTCGATCCAGGGACTCCAGGATCATGACCTGAGCTGAAGGCAGCCGCCCAACCAACTGAGCCACCCAGGCGCCCTAGTAGGATATTCTTTAAACTCCATGTAATTTTGGTCTTTCAAAATTTTTTCTTGTGGTTGACTTCAAGTTTCATAGTGTTGTGGTCAGAAACTATGCATTGTATGATCTCAGTTTTTTTTGTACTTGTTGAGTCCTGATGTGTGACCTTGTATGTGATCTAATCTGCAGAATGTTCCATGTGGACTTGAAAAGAATGTGTATTCTGCTTCTTTGGAATGGAATGTTCTGAATATATCTTTTAAGTCCATCTGGTCCAGTGTGTCATTCAAAGTCATTGTTTCCTTGTTGATCTTCTGCTTAGATGATCTGTCTGTTGCTGTAAATAGGGTGTTAAAGTCCCTTACTATTATTGTATTATTATCACTTCTTTCCTTTATGTTTGTTATTTATTGTTTTACATATTTGGGTGCTCCCAGGTTGGGAGCATAAATTTTACAACTGTTAAATCTTCTTATTGGAGAGTCCCCTTTATTATGATACAGTGCCCTTCTTGTTACAGTCTTTGGCTTAAAATCTAGTTTTTCTGTCAGAAGTATTGCTACTTTGGCTTTCTTTCAATGTCCTTTTGCATGATCGATGTTTCTCCATTCTCTCACTTTCAATCTACCCATGTCTTTAGGTATAAAATGAATCTCATTCATCCAGATGGTTAACAGACACATGAAAAGATGCTAAACATCACTCATCATCAGGGAAATACAAATCTAAACCACAATAAGATACCACCTCACACCTGTCAGAATGGCAAAAATTAACAACATAAGAAACAATAGGTGTTAGCAAAGATGTGGAGAAAGGGGAGCTCTCTTGCACTGTTGGTGGGAATGCAAAGTGGTGCAGCCACTCTGGAGAACAGTATGGATGCTCCTCAAAAAGTTAAAAATAGAAGTACCCTATGATCCAGCAATTGCACTACTAGGTATTTACACAAAGGGTACAAAAATACAGATTTGAAGGGGTACGCGCACCTGATGTTTATAGCAGCCTCTTCAACAATAGCCAAACTATGGAGAGAGTCCAAATGTCCATCAACTGATGAATGGATAAAGAAGATCTTGTGTACATGGAATATTACTCAGCTATCAAAAAGAATGAAATCTTGCCATTTGCAATGATGTGGATGGAGCTAGAATGTATTGTGCTAAGTGAAATAAGTCAGTCAGAGAAAGAGAAATACCAGAAATACCATATAATTTCACTCATATGTGGAATTTAAGAAACAAAACAGATGAATATATGGGAGGGAAAAACAGAAAAAAAAGAGAGAGGGAAATAAACCATAAGAGACTCTTAGAGACAGAAAACAAACCGAGGGTTGGTGGAGGGAGGTGGTGGGAATTGGGGTAGATGGGTGATGGATATTAAGGAGGACACTTGATATGATGAGCACTGGGTGTTTTATGTAAGTGATGAATCACTGAATTCTACCCCTGAAACAAATATTGCACTGTATATTAACTAAATAGAATTTAAATTAAATTAGAAAATAAAATAAAATAAAATAAAATAAAATAAAATAAAACAAAATGAGTCTCTTTGAGGCAGCATATAGATGGGTCTTTTTTTTATCCATTTGCACCCTATGTCTTTTGATTGGAGCATTTTGTCCATTCATTTTCAGAGTAATTTTTGATAGATATGTATTTATTGCAATTTAATTACTTGTTTTGTCATTGTTTCTGGAGAATTTTTCTGTTCCTTTCTTGTCTTTGTTACTTTTGTTTTTTCCTTTCCCCTCAAAGACTCCCCTTTAATATTTCTTGCAGGGCTTCTTTAGTGGTCACAAACTCCTTTAGTTTTCGTTTGTCTGTGAAACTCTATCTCTTCTATTCTGGATATTGCTGGATAGAGTATTCTTGGCTGCCGTTTTTTCCTATTCAGCCATTACCTTCTGGCTTGCCAAGTGTGTAGAGATCTAGCCTGTGGGTCTTCCCTTGTAAGTTATGGTTTTCTTTTGTCTTGTTTTTAAGATTTTTTCTTTATTGCCATTGCTATATTATTTATTGCTATATTTTGCAAATTTAATTACAGTATGTCTTGGTGTTAGTTTTTTTTTTTTTTTTTGATGGGCGTTCTCTCTGCCTCCTGAATTTGGATGTCTGTTTCCTTCCCCAGATTAGGGAAGTTTTCAGCTATTATTTCCTCAAGTAAATTTTCTGCCCCCTTTTCTCTCTCTTCTTTTGGGATTACTATAATATGAATGTTATCACATTTGATGGAGTCACTGAATTCCCTTAGTTCTTGTGTTACATAATTCTTTCTGTCTTTTGTTCAGCTTCATTATTTTGCATTATTTTATCTTCCATATCATTTATTAATTCCTCTGCTTCTTCCATCCTTGTGGTCATCACATCAAGTTGGTTTTGCATCTTGGTTATAGAATTTTTTTTTCAGCTTGACTAGGTTCTAGATCTTCTATCTCTGCAGTAAGGGACTACCTGGTGTATTCTATGCTTTTCTCAAGCCCTGTGAGTATCATTATGTTTGTTGCTTTAACATCTGGATCAGGCATGTTACTTATATCTGTTTCAATTAGATCCCTGGCTGTGACCTTTTCTTGTTCTTTCTTTTTGAATGAATTTCTCTGTTTGGCATTTTGTCTAAGTCTTTGTCTTCTCTGTGTTACAAAACCTGTTATGTTTCCTGCTTCTGAGAAAAATGGATTTATGAAGAAGAGGTCATATAGTGTCCAGGGCCTGGTGCTTTATGGAGTGTGTCTGGTGTGTGCTGTGTGCACCCTGCTGATAGGCTTTGGCTGCTTTAACCTTCAGGCCAGTCATCCACAGAGGCTTTCCTTGTCTGTAGTGGGCAGTGTTTGGACCTTGGCCAGAGTGTGGTGAGTTTTACCTAGGTGTGCTCTGGTCTTCTTGTTAAATGAGACCTGATGCTACTTCCACTACAACTTGCAGAACTCTCTGGTCAGGAAATGTGGTGTGGACAAAGGTTTCTGCTGGTCTTCTAGGAAAGGGCCTACTGTGCTTGGACTGAGGCAAACTTGACCCTGAAGGGCAGTACTGACATAGCACAAGAGTGTGGGACCTGGTGTAAGCAATTTAGGCAGCCAGTGTGGAAGCTGTTGTGCTGAAGTTGGTTCTGTGTTTATGCTGAGGGGTGGGAAAGGGACATTGAACCAGCTAGCCCCTTTGTCCCTGGACGGGGGTCCCTGAGGTGCTCCTCTCAGGGAAGCACTCCAAGAAGAGCAAATAACCTCTCCCATGTGTGTCTCAGGCATTTATTAGATTGCTGATTTCATGCTGTCCCTCTTTCTGTTGTTTGCCTGCCTTCTCCCCAGGGGTAGAACAGTGCCCTTCAGGCTTTATCCCAGCCAAGCCTGCTGACTTTTAAAACTCCAGCCTTTAGGGACATGGTGTGGGTGGTAGCTTGTGCTGGTCTTTTGGGGGAGGGTTTTACCATGCTGGGCCTGATGGAGGTTTGACTGAGAATGGCAGTCATGCCAGAGTGCAGGGTCATGAAATTTGGATCTAGCAAGCTATGCAGCCAGTGTTGGGGCTGAGCTGTCCTTGGCAGGTGGCTCTGCATGTATGCTGAGTGGGGAGGGGAATGGTGTCCACTGGCTCCTTTGTCGCCAGAGGCTCCTTTGTGAAAGCTACTTCTCAGGGACATGCTCCATGAAGGGTGAATAATCTCCCCCTTGTGTGCCCCAGGCATTCCTCAGATTGTGCAGTCTGCTCCTGAGGTTGTTTGCCTGCCTTCTCTCCAGGAATGGGGCAGCACTCTCAGGGCTCTATCCCAGTCAAGCCCACTGACCTTTAAAACTCCAGTCTTTAAGTCCCACTGATTACAAGAACTCATGAAAATCAGCCCATCTAATTTTTCCAGCCAATGAATTTGGGGAAGTATTCTCTTTGTGTGTTCCCCTGTGTGTTCCTCTCTTCCACCCTTCTCCATGACCATAGCTCCCCTCCCTGGGGCAGCACCTGCAATCCATTTCTCTCTCAAGCCATGTCTCTGGACTTCCTACTTTCCTTGATGTGGCCTCTTCTCTCCCCCTAGTTGTGAGGTTTGTTCTGTCATCCTCAGGTTGATTTCTTGGGTATTCAGAATTAATTGTTGGTTATCTAGTTCTTTTTGAGAGAGGAGAGGAGTGTAGGGTACTCCTACTATGCTGTCATCTTAGCTCCTCCTTTCAGTAGGTTGACTTTTAGGGCTGATTGGGTCATGAGGGTAGAGCACTCATGAATAGAATTAGTGCTATCATAAAGGAGATCCCACAGAACTACCCAGGACCTTCCACCATGTGAGTACACAGCAAGAAGATGCTGGCTATGAACCAGGAAAATGGTCCTTGTCAAGATATAACAATGCTGTTGCCTTGATTTTGGATTTTCCTGACTCCAAACTTGTTGTTTATAAGCTACCTAGTCTTTGATAGTCTTTTTTAGATGCCCAAACAGGACTAAGACATCACTCCTTAACTACCTTACTTAAAATTATAAAGCTCACTACTTCATTCCAGCATTTCCTGGCTCCCTGTCTGCTTTATTATTTTTTTTTGGCCCTTATTATCATCTGATGCACTATGTATTTTATTTAATTTTATGTATTTTCTGTCTCCCAGACTGGAATATAAGCTCCATGAAAGCATGGGTTTTTCTATATTTTGTTAACTGTGGTGTTGCCCATACCTAGAACAGTGCCTGAAACATAGTGGGCACTAAGTAAATATTTGAATGAATAAATAAATATACTCTCTAATACCACTTACTACATTGTATTATAATTTGCTTGTTCACAGTAATTACATAGTAGGCACTCAATAAACATTTGATGAATGAATGAAATACAAAAGATTTTATAAACTCTAAAGCATTCAGTGCTATATTATTATGAAGTGGCTACCTTGTTCCCTTTTAGGCCACAACAATGAGGCTGCTTGCTGCTATTCTTAAGAACTGCCTCTACCCTTTCCACAAGAGGCAGCACTTTATTCTTACTCCCTACTCCCACACCTGGCCACTTCAAAATCAGTTAAAGCCTCTGCTATACCTGGCACTTTAAACCCCAAATTTTCTTTCTTTTTTTAAAAATTTTATTATGTTATGTTAGTCACCATACAATACATCATTGGTTTTTGATGTGGTGATCCAGGATCCATTGTTTTCGTATAACACCCAGTGCTCCATGCAGTACGTGCCCTCCTTAATACCCATCACCGGGCTAACCAATCCCCCCTCCCCCTTCCCCTCTAAAATCCTGTTTGTTTCTCAGAGCCCATAGTCTCTCATGGTTCATCTAAACCCCAAATTTTCAAACTCTACTGTCAAACACATAGGAGCTCAGCTTATGCCCCCCATTTCCAAATACAGGCTTCCCCTGCTATCTGAACATATAACATTCCTATGAAACCTTTCATAAGCCAGAATGACATAAAGCAAAGAAACAATTACCATTAATTTTATACAGAAAATATTCTGAGCATTCCCAGGTCCAAAAAATAATCTCTCTTAGACTTTTTTGATATCATAGGACACATCTTGCTAATGGATGCACAAAATAAATCCAGATGAAGCACAGACACAGTTCAAAGCTATGGAAGCTTGATGCTGAGATGCTGAATGTAGTTTTCAGGGAAAGAGCTTGGTGG
Organism: Halichoerus grypus; assembly: GCF_964656455.1. NCBI lineage: Eukaryota > Metazoa > Chordata > Mammalia > Carnivora > Phocidae > Halichoerus > Halichoerus grypus. The sequence goes on from NC_135727.1 coordinate 80,844,357, forward strand.
CACCACTCTTGCTACAAAGGGTGCATGCTACCTCTGTAATGGCTCACGGCAAAACAAATGCTGAACACTTTTTTTTCATCTTTTTTTTTTTTGTAAAAGTGAAAATCCTCTTCAAATTTCTTTTGGTTAGCAAAAACAGGTACTAATGTAGGTCTTTCATTAAAGTGAGTGGCATAACATGAACTTTTGAAAAGCAGGGCTACTTGTACTTGCCTGAAGACAGAGGACTCTAAATCCCCACACCCATTTCTATGGCTGACCTGATATCTAAAACACTTTATACTTTCCAAATCACTTTGTGCGCATTTTTTTTTCATTTGATCTCCACACCAACCCTGTAAGTATCAACATCTCCATTTTCTATGTGAAGAACCAGAGGCCCATAAAGGTAAGTGGTTAGCCTAGGATCATACACTTAAGTACTAACTCAGGGCTGGACTTCAGATTCTCAGAATTCAAGACTTTTCACCTCATTGTAAATGCCTTTATAAACAATCCAACAAGAAAAATAAATGACCATATGAATAAATGAATAAAATGCACATACAACTCTTAATTGGCAGAGAATATGCACATTCCATGCAGTAATGAGGAAGGACAACACCCAAATGGAGTTTTTCCACTCAATTCCTCTACCATTAATTATCTACCATTCATTTGACATGGAGCTCACCCTACACAAGGAACATAATAATCACATAGAGCCTCAAAGTGAGAGCTAAAGTTTTCCCAGAATGAACTGCTCCATGGCTTAGAGGCAAGGGAGTTAGTGAATGGTATTGGGGAGTGGAGAAAAGGAGGGACAAAGAGGAATCATCAACAACCTCCCCTCATTCTCCACTCATTTAAACTATAGGCAACCAAGGAAGGGGTTTCCCTGGAAAATAATTTCTTTGTCTATTCATATGTCTGTCATTCATTTTATCATCCAACAAGTTGTGTATTCACTGAGAACTTCATAGTGCAAAAGCCTGCTAGTGGAGGTTACAGTGAAACAGTCATCTCTAGGGGAACTAGCTGGCAAATAAGGGAGAGAAGATATGTATATGCATACTAAAGATTGTAATTTGAAAGATTTAAGTGTTGTGGGAGAGGTGCAAAGAACAAGGTGGAGGATTCCAAGGCATGAGGAAATACCTCCAAATTTGGGGAATAAGTAATATCCTTATAGGAATGGGCCTGGTGTCTGGGCCTAGAAAAATGAGTAGGATATGAGCTTGAGATTGTTAGGGAATGAGAGGGGGAGGGCAAGTGGTGGCAATTTCTGAAAACACTAAGGGGGAAATTGTAAAGCATGTCCTGAAAACTTTGAGTTGTTCATTGTGGTTGGACTGTGGGGTGCAAGAAAGGAAAAATGGGCACCAAGACAGCAGAATATATGCTAAGGTTAGCTCCTGATTTCCACTGTGAGCACCCAGAACACAAGGGAGGAGCACATAGGTTGGATGGAAAAAGGAGATGGGTCCTCCCAACAAGGCTTAAGTTTCCTTGTTCTAACCTTGAGCCCTCCCATAATGGTCTTCCTTAAAGCCTTCTGGAAATAGGACAGCTAGAATGAGTTTCTCTCCACATTCAGTTCAATCTTATTTATGCAAGGCACATTCAGTCTCCAAGGAAAGACTTTACCACAGCAAAAGGCTAGGGCTATGGTCTTGTCCAGCAGTGAAGTGTTTTTCTCTGGCTGGAAAAGGCAGGATCTTTGCTGGGTGGTTAACTACCTGGATTCTTTCCCCCTTCCCAGCTTACCACCCTGGGCCTTAATCAAGTTTCTCAATGGGACATCTGGGTACTTAACTTGTCCTCTAATGAAGGATTTGCCTGGGCACCTCTACCTGGTAAGGCCATTTTTCCTAAGTGGCTCTATTTCCTGAACACACCTCTTTGCTTGGGAAATCCAGGCTGCAAAGAATGATGTAGGAGGCTCAATTATCTTCAGAATTCACCTTCCTCACCCTTTATTTCACTTCCCTTTTTTTCCCTTCTGGGATATAAATCATTCCACACTGAAGTTCTGTAAACCACTTCCACATTTAATTTTTTCCTTGATTTATTGCCTTGCCACTATTTGAAGCTTTTTTCTTAACAGTAGCCTGTATGAAAAAGCAGTAGGGGCTTTTGTGAACTAGAAGCTCAATGTAAGTCAGCAGTATGATGTGGCCGCTAAAAAAGTTAAGGCAATTTCATTAGAAAGAGAGGGCCCAGAAGGAGGGTGATGAAGGCTTTTGTTCTGCTTTACTGTTCCACCCTGAGAGTCAGCTTCTGCTGCCTTACCACCCTGATTAAGGATGCTGCAGATGGAGAGGGCCGTTGTCCTGAGAGGTTGCAATCACATTGGCCTCCTGATAGTTTCTCAATAGACTAGGCACATTCCTTCTTCAGGGCTTTTAAAGGGCTCTTCTCTCTGCCTGAAACATTTTCCCTAGTTTTTGACATGGCTTATTCCTTTATTTCATTAGGCGTCTGTATGGATATCTTCTCTCCAGAGAGGCTGCCTCTGACTTCATTGTTCAAAATAGTTTCTCCCATCATTCTCTATCTCCCTTTATACTGCTTTCTTTGTCTTTGTAACATTAATCATCTCCTGATACATATTATCTGTTTCTCCCATTAGAATATAAGCTCCATGAACATAAAGTATTTGTTTGTCTACTGATATATCTAAAACAGTGCCTGACACATAGTGAGAGCTCAATACATGTTTGAATAAACAAAGTACTTCATAGCATTTACTTCATGGTACTATAATTTATCTTTTCACTCATCTTGTCCCCACTAGAATCTTATCTAAGAAACCTCTTTTTTTTTGACATTTAATTAGCCAATGCTTAGCATGGAATGTATTGGATGAATGGTTGGGTGTCTTGTCAGGGATGTTGCAGAGGGGTTTCAAACATTGGGTGGGGTTGGCCTAAACCCACGCTGCCCAATTCAGTAGCCACTAGATACATGTGGCTATGGAACACTAGAAATGAAGCTTTTCTGAATTGAGATGTATTGCAAATGTAAAATACACACCAGATTTTGAAACCTTGGCATAAAAACATGTAAAATATTTCATCAGCAATATTTTCATTGAGTATATATGTTTAAATAGTAATATTTTGATGTATTGGGTTTAATAAATTATATTCTTAAAATTAAGTTCACCCATCTTACTTCTTCTTTATTGTGGCTACCAGAAAATTTTAAACTACATATGTGACTAGAATTATATTTGCTTTGAGTAGCACTGCTCTAGAGATTTTGACAAACTCCATGTTTAAACCCTGACCTTTACAAGCTTGTGAGGGTATGTGTTGGGGGTGTTGTAGAGGTGGGTCTTTGTAATTAACACAGAAGAGAGTTCTCCATAATCACTGTTCCTGGGGGACTGGTGACAGCAGGACCAAATAAGTACCAGGTCAAATAAGCACTATGGTTTGTTACTCAACCTCATCGTTCTCATTCCTGCCTTCTCTCACCCAGAGTCCTCAGAGCTGCTAGCAACAAGCCAGATTGAATGGTTAGAGTTTTTCACCTCCTTTCTTAGTTTCATGCCCACCCTGACAGTGAGAACAATGAATAGATAAATCGTCCAAAGGTGAGCTACAAATTCAAAAAGGAGAATCTAGCCACAAGCACCTTGGATAATCTATACCCAGCAGAATTCCACTTTGGAAAGTCTCTCTTTTCCTGATAAGCAATTTTAGCCATGTAACCAATTCCCGTCAGAGCTCTGTGCTGAGTTATCCAAATAGAGAGAAGAAGAAGATACATCATCTGCTCTTTAAGGGGATTATAATAAGTTTGGGAAACAGAACCTATGTGTGTGGGAAGTTAAACAAGAACACAAAACAGTCATCCAAGAAATGTTGGGCAGAGTGTGATTAAGGGCCAAATAAATGACCCAGAGTGTTAATGCTTTAGGAATTCAAATCAGTGTCAACTCCAAGGGTCAAGGAAAGTAGAGAAAGCTTCCTCACAGAGGTGTTACTTGAGCTGGACCTTGGAGGATCTGTGTGTTGTTACAAAATCCTAGATTTCCATAGGTTAAATGGCCCTCAGAGACATAGTGTACTCCACATTATGTGGATAAGGAAATTGAGACTCAGAGAGAAAAGTCTCATGGTAAGTAAGGAAAAAGTTGGGATTAGAACCAAGATTTCCTAGTTCCCAGTATACTACTCTCTCCTTCAGGTGCTAAGGAAGGATGGTGTTCTAGGTATAAAAAAGGCCCAGAAGCCCTAATGCCTTAACACTTACTCCTCAATCTGCCCCCCTCCCAACACACACACAACATATACACACACAGAGACATACACACACATCTCCAAACCTTATATGGGATCTCCCTTTCTGTTCTCCTCAAGAGCAGGTTAACTTAGCAGATAATACAGATAACACTGAATTCAAATTCCTGGTCAAACACCAATTCCTTTTTATTTAGTTAGAAATGGGCCATGTGTTGATGAATGGCCTCTCTGATGTAACCTGCCATCTCAAAAGCCTTAAGGTTGAGAGGCCCTCCTTCTGTTCCTTTTTGTCCCATCACCACAAGGTATACAGACTCAATCTGAACTACAGTCACTGCCTGGCTGCCCCGACTCTGGCCTTTGGTGCGGAGGTCCATGGTGTTGTTGCCCTCAGTGTAAAGGTTGTCCCGAATCAACAAGCATTTGGTCCCTGCAAGGGTGATTCCCTGAAGAAACAACTTCTCTCTCCCCTCTCTCGCCAGCAAGATCTGAATTTCTTCCTGGGTCAACTGGAACAAGTTGCCTTCGGGGTAAGAAGCTAACAACCAGGGTGGGGAATTGGTGATAATCGCTGCATCACAGCACATCCCAGTTTGTAGGAAGAGGGTGATGCAGTCTTGCCAGACCTCTTCGCTGATATCCCCTATGCACTGCATGATTCAAGTAAGCTGTCTCTAAAAGATGAATAATGTGCTTTCTAGTAATTTGGTCTGCCAAAGAAGTTTGTTAGCAGTTGGTTTAAGATGACTGATAAGCTGAGACTGAAATAACCTAAAAATACAGTCTGTTTCTGATAGTCTCTCCCCAGCAGCAAAATGGAGGAGGTCTTGGTGACTTGTATGAAGTTATGGCCCAGCTGCCCTCTGCTGTGATTTATCAAGCTATCTCTTGAGCATGAGTGAGGTCACAAAGGCTCTGTGACTTTTTAAATAGTCATCATCCACCACATTATGGGTGACTTTTGGTAGCAGCTTTCTGAAGCTGTACCTCTAGCTATTGAGATAGAAAATGGAGCAAAGTATACCTACTTCCGTAGGATACCATGGGAAGAACACCAACCCCCAACAATGGAAAAGCCCTCAAAGTAGAACATAAGTGGGCAACAATCAAGTTGGAGATTTGGTTATAAAACAGGACACCTTTGCTGCAGCAACTAGCATTTCAGATGTTGGCTAATCTTGCTGAGGCCTGAGCTCTAGGTACAAAGTCAAAAGTCCCACAGACTCAGCAGTTCACAGCTCCTTTTGGGAAAACCACAATAGCCTCCTCATGGATTCCCTGCCTTCAGACTCTTTCCTTCTAGTTTATCTTCTGGCCCACACCAGCTGTGAGTTTAGAGTTATTCATTCCTATCTAGCCATTCAGCAAGTATTTATCAAGCATTCATTATGTGCCAAGTACTTTTCTAAGCACTGGGATACAGTAGCAAACAGAGAAAAACCTCATGGAAGTGACATCATAGTGGGGAAGACAAATAATAAACAGATGGTAATAGTATCTTTTTTACTGAAAATATTTTGAGTCCAATACTTTTTTTCCCAAATTTTCCCTCTTATTCCCAGGCTTTCTTTACTCTAGTGGGGACCCATTTGACTTCTGATTCTTCTGCAACCTTTGGCAAGCTACTGCTTGTCCCTTAATTTCCTCTGAAATGATGTCAACTTGCCTTAAGGACGAAATGTTAGGGGAAATGGTTAAAGTTAATGGTGGATAAAATCTGGGATAGCTTTGAAAATTTATTTATGCAACAAATATTTATTAAGTACCTACTGTATGCCAAGTTCCTGCCTCACAAAGCTGACATCGTAGATGGGGAGACAAAAAAATAAATGACACTTATATCAGCTTTTCCAACTCCCAGACTGTTATTTTTTCCATCACAGTCTGATTCAGAGAATACCACTGAACGACTGCACCTGTCGGCACCTCATCTGAGAGGTGGTCTGGTGGGTCCTTTACCCACATCTGTGATGACAAAAATTATGAGGCCACTGCAATCGTCTGGGACTTAACTAGGTTAATGATAGTAGACTAGTAAAAGAGGGGAGTGAGAGAAGGATATGCTTATACATCATTTCAAAAAGTATTCTATTGTGACTTGTCCAAGGTCTCACAGCTCTGAAGCTTTTCAGAAACCCAGTTACCAGAATGGGATTATCTGTGCTATCTCGGTAAGGTGTCATCACTGTTAACATTAGAGAGTAGTGGAATTATATAGGTGCCCAGAACTCTTACTGCATTAAAATGTGTGAGAAGGGAGGCAGTACTCGAGTCTGGGACTTAACTCCTGGGCCAAACCTGTAGCCCAAACCAGAAAACCGTCAGCTTCCCACCACAAAGGGCATTTGCCAGGAAGCAAGATGGCGGGAGAGGCCACAGACAAAGTGTCGCGATAGAAACCTCCAGGAGGATCACGTGACGAGAGCTTGTGCCATGACAGAGAGGGCGGCGAGGGGAACCTGGGTTGAGCAAATAGGCAGCTGGAGCGGTGGCGGCAGCGGGAGCGACAACCCAAGTGGCACTGAGGGCTTCAGGTGGCGGGAACATGGACCATATCACGGTGCCCAAGGTAAGGAGGAGAGTTAGGAGAGGCTGGGAGCCCCGAGCTCTCTTCAGGTATCCAACGGAGAGCCCAGGCACACCCTCTCAAACCTTGTCTGGGAGCTCTTTGACGCCTTCTTCCCGCGCTGGGACCTGCGTTCTCCCCTTTCAAGCAAACTGAACTTTTCTCAGGATCCGCCTTCCGGCGGCGGCGCCTCACGCGACGCGGGGTGCGCGCCTGCCAGGTCCCTCTCTGCCCTGCCCCTCAGACCCCAGTTCCTTCTGGCACCCCAGCAGTCATCTCACACACCTCCTTACTCCAGCCTCTTACTACACACTCACCACGCTTGTAACCGCCTTTCTCGAATACCCCACAGGCCATCGCCTCCCAGAGAGTTACTTCCTGTGTCCGGCGTTTCCTACCCTCCTCTTGACTCCCTCTGCCCCTAACCTGCCACGAAGGCTGCCCGGACCACCACCACTGCCCCTCATCCAGGGCAGTTTTGGGTTTTGGGGGTTACAGCATCTCTCCAGCCCAAGCTGGGCTTATGGGTGAAGGAAGGAGATGGAGCACAGTAGACCTGGCCCTGCTCAGCCACGAGGAAAAACCCAAAAGGTGGCATCGCCAGACCAGTTGGCGCCTGCTTACAGCAATCCCCAGTTAGAGCCGCTTCTACTTTTCTTTTTAGATCATCCCTCTTCCCTCCCCATCGCTAGCCTCTTTTTATTCCAAATCCGTCTACTTCCTGTCAGTTTTCTTTCTGCCATCTGAGACTGAGGATCAGGAAGAATTCACACAACTAGTCTCTGCTTAATTTTTTTCTTTCAATCAATACAGACGCGGCCCAGGCTAACTGAAGTCCACATAAAAGTCCAGTATGTTTTAATTGAAAAAACATGGTTTTTGAACCCAGAACACTTAAATTAGAATGCTGGTTCCCCCAGCTACCAGCTGATGACTTTGGACAAATTATTTTACTTCTCTGAGCCTTTCTTTCTTCTCGTATTAGATGGGGATAATGAAATTTTCTCTGCTCACTTCACAGGGTGGTTGTGAGGACTATATAAAAAGACATGTGTGAAAGCTTTTTGTAACTAGAAAAATGTTCTACCTACTTGTTAACTTAAGATTATGATGCTGCCTGTTGGGCAAAGCAGGAAATGTAACCTTCAAACCTCTCCTTTAATGACTCCTTCTTTAGGCCCTTTCTCTGTTGAAGATAATAACATCCCTTGTAGTATACAGCCTTACCTTTTTCTGGGTCCCTTCCTCTGCAGGTCATGTCATCTGCACCAGGTTCTCTGGCATGATATAGGAAGGTGGCATCATCAAAGCAAATCATCTGCTACCCAGACTCCCTCTTTTCCCGACCCACTTAACCCTGGGCCACCCTACTTGCCTAGTTCAAAATTATCCCCTTTTCCACCTGGTGGCCATACAGTACATCATTAATTTTTGATGTAGTGTTCCATGATTCATTGTTTTCATGTTAACACCCAGTGCTCAATGCCCTCCTTAATACCCATCACCGGGCTAACAAATCCCCCCTCCCCCTCCCAAAACCCTCAGTTTGTTTCTCAGAGTCCATAGTCTCTCATGGTTCGTCTCCCCCTCCGGTTTCCCCCCTTCATTTTTCCCTTCCTTCTCCTAATGTCCTCCATGGCTATTCCTCATGTTCCACAAATAAGTGAAACCATATGATAATTGACTTTCTCTGCTTGACTTATTTCACTTAACTTAATCTCCTCCAGTCCCATCCATGTTGATGTAAAAGTTGGGTATTCATCTTTTCTGATGGCTGAGTAATATTCCATTGTATATATGGACCACATTGTCTTTATCCATTCGTCTGCTGAAGGGCATCTCAGCTCCTTCCACAGTTTGACTATTGCGGATGTTGCTGCTATGAACATTGGGGTAAGCACCAGACTCTTGATTTCAGCTCAGGTCATGCTCTTGGCTCAGGTCATGATCTCAGGGTTCTGGGATCAAGCCCTGCCTCAGCCTCCATGCTCAGTGGGGAGTCTGTTTGAGATTCCCTCTCTCCTGCCCCCTCTACCCCTCCCCCTTGTGCCTGTGTGCTCTTTCTCTCCAAAATGAATAAATAAAAAAAGAATTACTTCCTTTTTATTTGACCTCAGAGAGAGCAAGGAGGCAGAACTACCCTTTTGCTTGAGTATTAAAATATTAAAATAGTTAAAGTATTAAAATCCTAATGCTGGGAGATTAAAGCTATAAACTGGGCTAGCTGTATGGTAAGGGAGAAGATGCCATTATCCCACTTATATCAAAATAATGATAGCCGCTAATACATTGAATATTTAACTATGTGGCAGGCACTGTGCTAAATGCTTTACATGAAATAGGTCTTCAGTCCTTACATCAACCTATATGGGAGGTACTATTATTATTCCCATGTTACAGATGAGGAAACAGACCCATAGAGGTGAAGTGAGTTGCGTAATAAAGATAGGAGTGCTCAGTTTCAGACTGTTGTAAAGATGAGGTTAATGCTCAAGAAAACTTTAATTGGCATCATGCCCAGACTCCATTTGTACTGCATGGATGATGGCATGGAATATAACTAAAAACTCCAAGTGAAGACTTAGTTCTTTAAATAAAATAGGCATTTCATTTTGTGTCCAGCAGAGCTGCGTGCCCACAAGTGGTATGCTGCCACAAGTCTGTTTTATCTTTTATTATTATGAGTTTCTGGGAAGGATTAGGGTTGCAGTAATGGCTAGGGATTAAGATGGCCTCTCTTGTTAACTCACTGTATCCACAAAAGGAAGAGATTGTCTTGTCCATCTCAGGACAAAGAGATAGCCATGAGCTTGTCAGTCATTAGTTCTGTATGTCAAGTGCAGAAGTGACTTTTATTTTTGGCCCTCGTCTTTTTTTTCTCTTGGAAAGACTTTAAAAAAAAAAAAAAACTGTTGCAGTGTAACATATATAGAGAAAAGTTTATGTCTACATAATATAATCTATTATAAATTATTAATATAAATGTATACTCCATGAATGTTCATAAACTTCACACACCTGTGTAACCAGCACCCAGATCAAGAAACAGATTCTTCTACTCAGTACCCCTCCCAAGGGTGACCATTATCCTGACTTCTGACAGAATAATTTTGTGCTTTTTTTGATACTTAATATACATGAATTCATATAGTATATACCCTTGCGTCTGGCTTCTTTTGCTCAACATTATGTTTGAAAGATTCATCCGTATTATTCCTTGTAGTTATAGATCATTCTCATTGCTATATAGTATTTCATTTTGTTAACATGCCACATGTGATTTATCCATTCTTCTGTCGGTGGGGAATTTCTAGTTCTGGCTATTACAAGTAGAACATTTTTTTTGGTGGATATACATAAGCAGTTTTGTTGGGATATACACAGGAATGGAATTTCTGGATCATAGGATATGCATATATTCACCTAGAGTAGAAACTACCAATTTTGCACTCTCATCACCTATGTATGATATGGTTTAACAATGGTTTTTGTAGCACCTCAGGGCCAACCCAAAAGTTTAGTGACTCTCCTGTCCAAATCAGAATTTGTCCCTTTTACTTCTGTGTCAGCACCTAGAATTCTTAATTACCTTTCCTTCCCAGAATGGAAGCTTATTAATTAGGATTTTTTCAGTTAACATTTGCTGAGTTTCAGCGGGCTTAGAAATGTACTATAGTGGTTAAGAGGGTATGTTTTAGAGCCAGAATGTCTGAATGCAAATCTCAACTCTACTTAACCTTTTAATCTTGGCAAGTGTGTACCTTCTCTGTGCCTCAGTTTCTTTTTCTGTAAAATGGTGGTAATAATAATAGTACCTATCTCACAGGGTAGCTATAGGGATAAAATGAGTTAATATTTGTAGAAGTGCTTAGAACAGTGCCTGGCACATTATCAGTGCTTAATTTAGCTACCAATTACTATAATCACCATCATTAATTGTTATTTACAAAATGCGACATTGTGAGTTGTTAAGGATACATGGCTCTCTTAGTTATAGCAACTAACTGCCTTCTAAGATATCTTAATCAAGTAATAAGTTGAGATATTAAGCATAAGATTCACAAATGAAAGTAAGAACTTTCATGAGAGGGACAAATGAAATACTATCAGAGATTAGAGGCAAATAAGGTCTTGATCCAGATGAGTGTGACGAGTATGAAATGAAGAAAGTTTTATGGAAGAGTGGGATTTTGACTGAGTCTGAATATTAGATAGGATTTTACTCTTTAGAGATTGGGGAGGTGAGAGGGACTCCCTACCAAGGGAACTGCAAGACCATAAACTCAGAGGGAGGTAACTCATTAGGGCAAGGGAATGAGAGGAATGATATATTGTAGATTGTAGAGGCTTGAATGTTGCACTGATGAATTTGAACTTGGTTCTACAGTTAACCCTTGAGCAGCATGGGTTTGAACTGTGTGGGTCAACTTACATGCATTTTTTTTTTTTCTCCTAAATGCAGTATAATACTGTAAATGAATTTTACCTTACTTATGATATTTTTAATAATATTTTATTTTCTCTAGCTTAATTTATTGTAACAATACAGTATATGATATACATAGCATAAAAATATATGTTAATCAACTGTTTATATTATTGGTAAGGCTTCCAGTAGTAGTTAAGTTTTGGGGGAGTCAAAAGTTTTATGTGGATTTTCAACTGTGTGGGGTTTGGTGCCCCTAACCCCCAATGTTGTTCAAGGGTCAACTGTATAGGTAGCAAAGAGCTGCTAAAGCTTTGTAAGTCTAGAAACCCAAATATAAAAGTTAGAAAGGAACTTTTAAATGATCTTAATAAGGAATGGGAATGCAGTTTTTTTTTGGCATGATGTAAATGTTCTAAAATTATATACTGTGGTGATGGTTCTACAACTCTGTAAATTTACTAAAAATCAGTGAATTTTACACGTAAAAACAAATGAATTTTATGGTAAGTTCCATAAAGCTGCTAACAAATAAATACATGAGTAGGTAAAAAATAAGATCATCTAATGATAGTCCAAACCTCTGATGTCACAAATATGGAAGCTGAGGCCCAGATTGCTGAAGTTTCTTCTTCAAGGTCAGTCATCTAGCTAGTGGCAGAGCAGCATTGTCTTTTTGTTGTTTAGTATGCATAGCAGGTTCAGACTATGATAAATTGTGTGAAATTGCCATTGAAACAACAGCCAAAATAATTGGAAATGCCAGATGGGTATAGAATGCCATTCTGGATAATAACAATAGTAATAGTAATAATAATAGTAATAATAATAATAATAATAATAATAATAATAATAATAATGCTTTACAGTACTCTACAAAGTGCTTTTCAAGCCACCCTACCTGCTCTCAAGATTACTATTCACAGGAAACTTTCCTAAAGCAAGATAATTTTTGGCTTGACTGCCAGGAAACTAATATCCAGATTTAGTGTTCAATTATGTTAACTGTTTTAGCCCTTGTAGTTAGTATAATTACTTCCTCCTCCTCTTCATGACTTTGATTTTCTGTGTGTGTGTTTTTTTTTGTTTTTGTTTTTTTTTACTATAAACCACTTCAGATTCATTTAGGGTATAAGCGGGGTCAAAATGAATCAAGATAAAACTGGGTAAAGTGCTTTTCTTTATCAAGTAAATGTGATTTCCTTTATACATATATATGTATATATGTATATTTTAAATATTTATTTAAATTTTAGTTAGTTAATATACAGTACAATATTGGTATCAGGAGAACATTCACTGATTCATCACTTACATACAACACTCAGTGCTCATCATAAGTGCTCTCTTTAATACACATCACCCATCTAGCCCATGCCCCACTCACCTCCCTCCATCAACCCTCAGTTTGTTCTCTATCATTAAGAGTCTCTTATGGTTTGTTTTCCTCTCTCCTTTTTTCCCACCTTCCCATATGTTCATCTGTTTTCTTTCTTAAATTCCACATCTGAATGAAATCATATGGTACTTGTCTTTCTCTGAATGACTTATTTTGCTTAGCATAATACACTCTACCTCCATCCACATTGTTGCAAATGGCAAGATTTCATTCTTTTTGATGGCTGAAAAATTATATATCTTCCTTATCCATTCGTTAGTTGATGGACATTTGGGCTCTCCATAGTTTGGCTATTGTTAATAATGCTGCTATAAACATTGGGGTGCATGTACCCCTTCAAATCTGTATTTTTGTATTCTTTGGGTACATAAATACCTGCTAGTGAAATTACTGGATCATAGGGTAGTTCTATTTTTAACTTTTTGAGGAACTGCCATACTGTTCTGCAGAGTGGCTCTACCAGTTTGCATCCCCACCAATAGTGCAAGAGGGCTCCCCTTTCTCCACATCCCGGCCAACACCTGTTGTTTCTTGTGTTGTTAAATTTAGCCATTTTGACAGGTGTGAGGTGGTATCTCATTGTGGTTTTGATTTGTATTTCCCTGATGATGAGTGATGTTGAGCATCTTTTCATGTGTCTGTTAGCCATTTGGATGTCTTCTTTGGAGAAGTGTCTTTTCATGTCTTTTGCCCATTTCTTAGCTGGATTATTTGTTTTTTGTGGAGGGGGAGGGTGTTGAGTTTGATAAGTTCTTTATAGATTTTAGATACGAACCCCTTATCAGTTTGCAAATATCTTTTCCCATTCTGTAGGCTGCCTTTTAGTTTTGTTGATTGTTTCCTTTGCTGTACAAAAGCTTTTTATCTTGAATTCCCAATGGTTCACTTTTGCTTTTATTTCCCCTGCCTTTGGAGTCATGTCTAGCAAGAAACTGCTGTGGCTGAGGTCAAAGAGGTTGCTGCTTGTGTTCTCCTCTAGGATTTTGATGGCTTCCTGTCTTACATTTAGGTCTTTCATCCATTTTGAATTTATTTTTTTGTATGGTGTAAGAAACTGGTCCAGTTTCATTCTTCTGCCTGCTGCTATCCAGTTTTCCCAACACCATTTGTTGAAGAGACTGTCTTTTTTCCTTTTTTTTTAAAGATTTTATTTATTTTTATTTATTTATTTATTTATTTATTTGAGAGAGAGAGAGAGAGAGAGAGAGAGATCACAAGCAGATGGAGTGGCAGGCAGAGGGAGAGGGAGAAGCAGGCTTCCTGCTGAGCAGAGACCCTGATGCAGGGCTCGATCCCAGGACCCTGGGATCAGGACCTGAGCCGAAGGCAGACACTTAACTGACTGAGCTTCCCAGGCACCCTGAGACTGTCTTTTTTCCATTGGATATTCTTTCCTGCTTTGTTGAAGATTAGCTGACCGTATAGTTGTGGGTTCATTTCTGGGTTTTCTAGTCTGTTCCATTGATTTATATGCCTGTTTTTGTGCTACTACCATACTAGCTTGATGACTACAGCTTTATAATGTAGCTTGAAATCCACAATCATGATGCATCCAGTTTTGTTTTTTCTTCTTAAGGATTGCTTTGGCTATTCGGGGTCTTTCATGGTTCCATAGAAATTATAGAATTGTTTGTTCTGGCTCTGTGAACAATTCTGGTGGAATTTTTTTTGAAGAATTTATTTATTTATTTAAGAGAGAGAGAGGGAGAGAGCACATGTGAGCTGGGGTAGGGGCAAAGGGAGAGGGAGACTTCAAGAAGACTCTGTGCTGAGCAAGGAGTCCACCTCTGGGCTTGAACTCAGGACCCTGAGATCATGACCAGAGCTGAAATCAAGAGTTGGTTGCTTAACCGACTGAGCCACCCAGGAGCTCCATGGCTGGTGGTATGTTGATAGGGATTGCATTAAATGTGTAGATTGCTTTGGGTAGTATAGACATTTTAACAATGTTCTTACAATCTATGAGTATGGAGTGCTTTTCCATTTCTTTGTTTCCCCTTCAATTTCTTGCATAAGTGTTCTATAGTTTTCAGAGAACAGATCTTTTACCTTTTTACTTAGGTTTATTCCTGGATATCTTATTGTTTTTGGTGCAGTTGCAAATGGGATTGATTCCTTGATTTCTTTTTCTGCAGCTTCGTTATTTGTGTATAGAAATGCAAAAGATTTTTGCATGTTGATTTTATCCTGCAACTGTGCTGAATTCAAGTATTAGTTCTATCAATTTTTTGGTGGACTCTTTTGGGTTTTCTACATAGAGTATCATGTTGTCTGCAAATAGTGAAACTTTAGCTTATTCCTTGCCAATTTGGATGTCTTTTATTTCTTTTTGTTATCTGATTGCTGAGGCTAAGACTTCCAGTAGTATGTTAAATAGTAATGGTGAGAGTGGACATCCTTGTCTTCTTCCTGACCATAGGGGAAAGGCTCTCAGTTTTTCCCCATTGAGAATGTTATTAGCTGTGTGTCTTTCATATATGACCTTTAGGATGTTGAGGTGTGTTCCATCTATCCCTACTCTGTTGAGCGTTTTTATCAACAATAGATGTTGTATTTTGTCAAATGCTTTTTCTGCATCTTTTGACAGGATCGTGTGGTTCTTATCCTTTCTTTTATTAATGTGGTGTATCATGTTTACTGATTTGCAAACATTGAACCAACCCTGCAGCCCAGGAATAAATCCCACTTGATCATGTGTGTACCAGTTGTGGCCTGATTTGTGAACCATTATGTGGTCTGTTCTGGAGAGTGTTCCATGTGCACTTGAAAATAATGTGTATTATTTTGCTTTAGGAGGAAATGCACTACATATATCTGTTAAATCCATCTGGTCCATTGTGTCATTGAAAACTGTTATTTCCTTGTTGTTGTTGTTGTTGTTGTTGTTGTTTTGCTTAGGTGATCTGTCCATCGCTGTAAGTGAGGTGTCAAAGTCCCCTACTCTTATTGTATTATTATCAGTTAGTTCTTCATGTTTACTATTAATTATATTCAGGTACTCCCAAATTGGGGGCATCCATATTTACCATTGTTAGACCCTTTTGAAGGATAAATCACTTAATTATGATATGATGCCCTTCTTTATCTCTTGTTGCAGTCTTTGTTTTAAAACCTAGTTTGTCTGATATAAGTATGGCTATACTGGCTTTCTTTTGACATCCATTAACATGATATATGGTTCTCCATCCCCTCACTTTCAATCTGCAGGTATCTTTAGTTCTAAAATGCATCTCTTTTAGGCAGCACATAGATGGATATATATATATATATTTTAATCCATTCTGATATCCTGTGTCTTTTGATTGGAGCATTTAGTCTCTTTACATTCAGAGTGATTATTGAAAGTTATGAATTTAGTGCCATTGTGTTCCCTGTAGAGTTGGTGTTTCTGGTGATCTCTGGTCCTTTCTAGTCTTTGTTGCTTTTGTTCTTTCTTTTTTCCCCACTCAAAGAATCTCCCTTAATATTTCTTGCAGGACTGGTTTAGTGGTCATGAACTCCTTTAGTTTTTGTTTGTCTGGGAAACTCTTTATCTCTCCTTTTGTTCTGAATGACAGCATTGCTGGATAAAGGATTCTTGACTGCATATTTTTCTCATTCAACCTGTTGCATATATCCTGCCATTCTTTTCAGGCCTGCCAGTTTCTGTGGACAGCTCTGCTGCAAACTTGATCTATCTTCCTTTGTAGGTTAAGGACTTTTTTCCCCCTTGCTCCTTTCAAGATTCTTTCCCTGTTTCTGTATTTTGTGAATTTGACTATGATATGCCTTGGCTATGGTCATCTTTTGTTGAATTTAAGGGAGTTCTCTGTGCTTCTTGGATTTTGATGTCTGTGTCCTTCCCCAGACTAGGGAAGTTTTCAGCTATAATTTGCTCAAATAAATCTTCTGCCATTTTTGCTCTCTCTTCATTATCTGGGACTCCTATGTTACCAGTGTTATTATGTTTTAATACGTCACTGAGTTCCCTAAATCTACCTTCATGATCCATTGCCTTTCTTTCCCTCTTCTTTTCAACTTCATTATTTTCCATAATTTTATCTTCTGTATCACTGATTTGATCCTCTGTTTCATTCATCCTCATTTTTAAGGCCTTCATTTGTTTTTGCATCTCAGTTACAGTATTTTTAATTTCAGCCTGACTAGATTTTAGTTCTTTTATCTTTGTAGTAAGGGCAAGTGTGTCTGAGAGCCAGAAAAGCAGGATCAGCACAAACCTCCCTGCATGCACCAAGTCTACTAACGATAGAGTGCTGAAAAATTTCAGCTCTAGTGAATATTAGATCTAGCCTTTTTTTTTTAAACAAAGACATGAAAACTCACCTAGTTAAGACTCGACACACACAAGACAAGGTCCAAATACTCCCAACTCTTTCCATCAGAGCCAAACAATGGTAGAGGCTTTAGTCCTGGGAGGTCTCAGAAATCAGCCTGTCTCAGAGAGGAATATGCTCCTGAGCATCCATAGAGGTTCCGTACTAGAGTGCAACAAGAGAGTTTACCCAAGAATGGCAGCAGTCTGGGATTTTGGCTACTATTTTATAGGCATTGGAATAATTGTCCTCACCACCAAAACTTTCTTTGACCTCACTTTATACTTGGGAAACCTCAACTAAACTGTTACTTCTAGAAACCACTGTGATTTGTTGGAGGGTTGTGTCTTTTTAGATATCATTTTGTGGCTTTGTGGTGTAATTCTTATATGTTTTAGAAAGATTTTTTGATAAGCTCCATAAAATATTTATTATTTGAGAAACCCATGTTGGACAGGGAATCAAGAGACCTGGATTCTGGTCCCAGCTCTGATACTGACATGCTGTATGAACTTAGGCTTCATTTTCCTAGTGGGTAGAATAATAATATCTAACCTTTATTGAGCAAGTACTATATGCCAGACACTATTCTAATTGTTTACATAAATATTACATATGTGTATGCTCATTTAACACACAACAATACTACTGTCCTTATTTTAAAAATAAAGAAATGAAGACCTAGGAAGCTTAAGTAACTTTCTGAGAGCCAGTAAATGAAGCAGATAGTCTGTGTCTTAAGAGCCTGTGCTCTTAACCCCTGAACTGTACTGCTTCAATAGAATGAGAAGATTGGATTGTACCAGCATTTCCTAAACCTTGCTTTTGCTGACTGGTCCATAAGATAAGTTGTTTAAAAAGATAAAAAGGATTCTAAGGTAGAATATGTTGATACTACAAACACTGTGGAGATTCATAGTGAATTTTCACCTGTTTAAGTCTCTGAGAAACCCTGCAATAAAGAGACCTGCTTATATTTGTTTAACCCAGTGTTTCCCTAACCTGACCATAGAACTGCATGTGTGTTTACACCTATTAATGAGAAATGCTGGTGTCAATCTGGAAGGTTCATTCTAACTCTTAAGTGCTTCCAACACTTAATAATGCTAGATGTGTAGACTGAAATGCAGCATTCCTTTCTGAGTCTCGAATTTGCTTTAATTGGAGGGGTGCTGAGAAATAGGGTGTGAGGAGGCATAATTCAAGGCTAGTCTGGGTTGTATTTTAAACACTTGTTTCAAATGACTTTGTACATGTTGACTCAAAAGACTTCATTTGCCCTTCACCTTTTCCTTTCCTCCCTCCTGCCCCATTACATATTTTCTCACTTATTACTTTAAAGAAGAGACCTAAATCAGAGATGCTTGTTATGAAAGTAGGAGGACGCCTTTTTAATACATGCAGAGCACAGCAGTTGTTTTCATGACAAATGCTCTCTGCTGTCAGAGGTGATGCCACATGGGGCAGGGCTTATGTGAGACGTGTACGATTGATAGATATCACATTGTTGGTCCTCCTGAAACCAGATGTCTTATCTTTTATTTATTTTTGCAACATGTCCAAGTTATTACCAATAGTTGTGGCAAACCAGGAGATTAAATGGATTCAGAAGCCTCTGAAGTGCAACTGATTTCCTCCCTTCCTAGAATGGAAGTGTAAAAAACATGGTTTATGGTCCACAGCTTCTCCAAGAGCAAAGATCTTAAAAATGTCAGAGTGCTCTGTCTATAGCCCAGGAATGCAAAACTAACAAAGCATTTGGGTGGCTCGCCTGGAAACTAGGGTCTGTATAGTACCTAGTGGTGGTTAGTATCTTTTCTCCCCCTTTCTCTCTGTATCTCCTCCTCATCTCTCTCCTCTTTTCTCTCCCTCTCTCCTTCTCCTTTTTTTTTCTTTCTCTCTCTTCCTTTTTCTCCCCTTTTCTTCTTCACTCTCCCTTTTCCTCCTTTGCTTTCTATCTCCCTCTCCCCTTTTCTCTTTCCCCCACTCACACATGCACACACATGCACACACATTCATGCGCACGTGCACACACACACACACACACACACATGCTATGGGACTCAGGTTTCTGTGGGATAAAAGCACGCTAGGCAGAGGAACCTTCTTACCATTACTCAGTCTCAGAACTGAGAGGACACCGGTGCCCATGAATAGAGAAGGGGGAGGAACTGGATAATTGCAGGTCTTCTATAAGGTTCTATATGCTAATAGACACAGGTTCCCTGCAATGTGGAGCCCTATAGGAAATCCATATCAACAGTTTCCATTTCCTCCAAGGCTTCCTTAGGGACTACCCGCCAAGAGGCATATAGCACTCTTCATACGTGGGCATTGTAGGCTTTTGTTAGGTAGTGACTTGTGCCTTAGCAGGAACTTCTTGAGTGGCTAATTTTTTCTCTTATTGAGAATCTCCTGCTGCACAAACCAAAGATGCTTTATAGTTTAAATTTCTACTCCTTACCTCTTGCCCATTCTTTTCCTGAAGTGTGACTTCTTTTCCTCGGTGTGAGAAAATGAGCCCCTATTACAACTGGCACTGATTTCTTCTATCAACCTAATCACAGTGTGTTCCTCTGGTGACGACAAGCCTACTTTCCTTTTAACTTTCAGTTGGCTGAAGTGATCACATGCTTTTACCAAACTGTTCTCACCAAGTTACATAGCCTCTTGTATACAGATTAAAGGAAATGGTATGTACTTATGTGTCTCTTGCACCATTACTTTGCAGTCTTCCCCATAAACATTTTCTACCCCTCTATTCCTACCCTTCTTGTTCTGAGCCTGAAGATTACTGTGGATTCTTTTTTTCCTTCTTCTTTGTCCATTAGGACTGCTACAACAAAATACCAGAGACTGGGTGGCTTATAAACAAGAGAAATTTATTTCTCACAGTGCCAGAGGCTGGAAGTCTAAGATTAGGTTGCTAGTATGGTTGGGTTCTGGTACAGTTCCTCTTCTGGCTTGCAGACTGCCAACTTCTCACTGTGCCTTCACATGGGGGATGGGGGCAAGGAATCTCTCTGGAGACTCTCTTATAAGGGCACTAATTCCACTAATCTTATTTATGAAGACTCTGCCCTCAAGACCCACATCACCTCCCAAAGGCCCCATCTGAAATACCATCACATTGGGCATTAGGATTTCAACATATGAAATTTTTGGGGAATACAAACATTCAGACTGTAGCATCTCCACTTGGGTTTTTGGCCTTAAAATGTCTCCTGGGTTTTAATAATTCTTTTTCATTTATCTTACACTGGGCCATCAGAATCTGGCTTTTCATTTAACTATTCCTTCTCTAGCCTTGTCCTACCTCCCTCCCTTTTGTAATCTCCCTCCCTTTTGTAATTGGACACTTCTTTTTTTTTTTTCTCAGCGTAAATTCTTCTTTTAAATTTTATTTTGTTATGTTAGTCACCATACAATACATCATTAGTTTTTGATGTAGTGATCCATGCTTCATTGTTTTTGTATAACACCCAGTGCTGCATGCAGTACCTACCCTCCTTAATACCCATCACCAGGCTAACCCATCCCCCCACCCCTCTCCCCTCTTACACCCTCAGTTTGTTTTTCAGAGTCCATAGTCTCTTATGGTTCATCTCTCCCTCCGATTTCCCCCCCTTCATTTTTCATTTCTTTCTCCTAATGTCCTCAGGGAGAGAGGGAACATTCCTCAAGTTCATAAAATCCATCTATGGAAAACTCACAGCAAATATCATCCTCAATGGGGAAAAGGTGAGAGCCTTTCCCTTAAGATCAGGAACATGACAAGGATGCCCACTCTTGCCACTATTGTTCAACATAGTACTAGATAAAATATGCAATGGAAAAAAGACAGTCTCTTCAATAAATGGTGCTGGGAAAATTGGACAGCTATATACAGAAGAATGAAACTCGACCATTTTCTAACACCATACACAAAGATAAACTCAAAATGGATGAAAGACCTCAATGTGAGACAGGAATCCATCAAAATCCTAGAGGAGAACATAGGCAGTAACCTCTTCGACATCAGCCACAGCAACTTCTTTCAAGATACATCTCCAACACCTAGTGAAACAAAAGCAAAAATCAACTTTTGGGACTTCATTAAGATAAAAAGCTTTTTCACAGCAAAGGATACAGTCAACAAAACAAAGAGGCAACCCACAGAATGGGAGAAGATATTTGCAAATGACACTACAGATAAAGGGCTGGTATCCAAGATCTATAAAGAACTTCTCAAACTCAACATCCAAAAAGCAAATAATTGAGTCAAAAAAATGGGCAGAAGACATAAAAAGACACTTCTCCAAAGAAGACATACAAATGGCTAACAGACACATGAAAAAATGTTCATCATCATTAGCCATCAGGGAAATTCAAATCGAAACCACATTGAGATACCACCTTACACTAGTTAGAATGGCAAAAATGGACAGGGAAAGAAACAACAAATGTTGGAGAAGTTGTGGAGAAAGGGGAACCCTCTTTCACTGTTGATGGGAATGCAGGTTGGTACAGCTGCATTGGAAAACAGTGTAGAGGTGCCTCAAAAAATTAAAAATAGAGCTACACCATGACTCAGCAATTGCACTCCTGGGTATTTACCCCAAAGACACAGATGTAGTGTAAAGAAGGGCCATATGCACCCCAATGTTCATAGCAGCAATGTCCGCAATAGCTAAACTGTGGAAAGAGCCGAGATGCCCTTCAACAGATGAATGGATAAAGAAGATGTGGTCCATATATGCACTGGAATATTACTGAGCCATCAGAAAGAATGAATAGCCAACTTTTGCATCAACATGGATGGGACTGGAGGAGATCATGCTAAGTGAAATAAGTGAAGCAGAGAAAGTCAATTATCATATGGTTTCACTTATTTGTGAAATATAAGAAATAGCATGGAGGACATTAGGAGAAGGAAGGGACAAATGAAGGGGGAAATCAGAGGGAGAGATGAATCATGAGAGATTATGGACCCTGGGATCATGACCTGAGGCGAAGGCAGACGCTTAACGACTGAGCCACCCAGGCGCCCCAACACTTCTTTTTTTTTTTTTTTTTTAAAGATTTATTTATTTTGAGAGAGAGAGAGAGAGTGAGTATGGGGAGGGGCAGAGGGAAAGAATTTTTCAAACAGACTCCCCACTGAGCAAGGATTCTGACATGGGGCTTGATCCCACAACCCATGAGATCATGTCCTGAGCTGAAACCAAGAGTCAGACACTTGACCCACTGAGCCACCAGGTGCCCATGTAATTGGACACTTCTTGCTTTCTTTTCCTTCCTCCTTTTTGTCCAGCCACCTCGTAGCCATATTCTATATCTTTACCTCTAGGAAGGGTGACTGCTGGAGATAAATGCCTTACTACCCTATACAGGAAAGTAAGACTAGTTTTTCTTGGGATTGGAAAAGAGCTTTGTGTGTGTGTGTGGGGGGGTGTTAAAAAAATAACTTTAAATTTACCATTTTAACAATTTTGAAGTGCACAGTTTGGTATTGTTAAATATATTCACATTATTGTGCACCATTTCTCTAGAACTTTTTCATATTGCAGCACTGAAACTGTATGTTTACTAATCACTAATTTCTGCTCCCACCTCCTCCCAACGCATGTCATCCACCTTTCTACTTTCTGTTTCTATCATCTGATTACTATAGGTCTTTCATGTGAGTGGAATGATACAGTATTTGTCCTTTTATGACTGGGTCATTTCACTTAGTATAATGTCACCCATGTTGTGGCAGGTAGCAGGGTGTCCTTTTTTTAAGAGAGATAGAGCATGAATGGGGGAGGGGGAGAGGGAGAGAGACAATCCCAAGCAGACTCCATGCCCAGTGTGGAGCCTGATTTGGGGCTCTATCCCATGACCTTGAGATTATGACCTGAGACGAAATCAAGAGTCAGATGCTTAACTGACTGAGCCACATGGGCGCCAGGATGTCCTTTTTTAAGGCTGCATAATATTTCATTGTATGTAAATATAACATGTTCTTATTCATCTGTCTATGAACATCCCGGTTGCTTGTACCTTTTGGCTATTGTGAATAATGCTGCAGTGAACATGGGTGTTCAATTATTGCTCCAAGATCCTGCTTTGAAGTATTTTGGATATAAATCCAAAAGTGGGATTGCTGGATTAAATGATAATAATATTTTTAATTTTTTGAGGAACTTCTATACTATTTTTCATAATGTCTGCAGTATTTAACATTCCCACCAATACAGTAGAAGTGTTCCAACTTCTTTGTATCCTCATAAACATTTGCTGTTTTCTGTTCTTTTTATAGTACCCATTCTAATGGATGTGAGGTGCTATCTTATGGTTTTGATTTGATTTTCTCTTATGGTTAGTGATGTTGAGCATCTTTTCATATACTTGTTGGTCATTTATATATCTTCTTTGGAGAACTGTCTATTCAAGGCCTTTGGTGATTTTTAAAATCAGGTGGTTTTTTTTTTGTGGTTGAGTTCTTTATATGTTCTGCATATTAATGCTTTTTCAGACATATGATTTGCAAATATGTTCTATCTGTAGGTTGCTGTCTACCCTGTGAGATGTTTCTTTTGATGCACAGTTTTTAAGTTTGATGTAGTCATATTTATCTATTTTTACTTTCACTGCCTGTGCTTTTGGTGTCATATACAAGAAATAATTGCCAAATCCAGTGTCCTAAATGTGTTTTCCTATATTTTATTCTAGGAATTTTATAGTTTTTGTGCTTACATTTAGGTTTTTAATCTATTTTGAGTTAATTTTTGTGTATGATATAAGGTGTAGGCCCAAATTTCTTCTTTTGCATGTGAATATTCAGTTGTTCCCACACCATTTTTATTTTTTTTCAACTTTTTATTTAAATTCCAGTTAGTTAACATACAGCATAATATTAGTTTCACGTGTAGAATTTAGCAATTCATCACTTATATACACTAGATAGTGCTCATCACAAGTGCTCCAGTATTGAGGGGGGGGAAAGATGGCGGAGGAGTACGGGACCCTATTACAACTGGTCCCCAGAGTTGAGCTGGATATCTAACAGACCCCTCTGAGCACCCACGAAATCAGCCTGAGATGTAAGAAGATCTGGATCTCTACAAACAGAATATCGCAAGTGGTTGGTTTTGAGGTACTAAGCGGGGAGTTCTGATTCTGCAGTCAGATATCTGAGGATAAACATCAGCGGGAAGGAGCCTGGCCATGGGGATCCTACACTGCTGGTGAACGATAGCCTCCCACGCTGGGGACAGGGCGCAGACCTGTAGCGGTGAGGAAAGGACTTTAGGGCAGCCCCCGGGATGGAAACCCGGAGCTGCAGGGTCACCTGTGAGAACTAAGAGTGGCTGGCGGTTTTAGAAGCACAAAGGGCAGAGATGTGCACCCACGTGGAGGAGGGACTGGGAGTGCTGCAGAGGGGCGCACAACCCAGGATGCTGCAGTTTAAGCAGCACAGGCAGAAATGGAGATAGTGTGGCCTGGAAAGCTCACTGAAGAACAGACTGCAATCTCTCTGCTCTGAGGCAGAGGGTTGGAAACGGTCTCTTCTGCTCTGACTCTCGGAAGAGACAAGGAAAGCCGACAGGGAAAGCCGACAGAGAACAAAACCCCAAAAAACTGATTTGCTCTGAGCCCATCGCCCGCCACATAGAGGCAGGGCAACTCTGCCCAAACAGGGTTGCCTGAGTACAGCATGGCAGGCCCCTGCCCCAGAAGACAGGCTGGGAGAACAAGAGGCCAGCAACCCTAAGGTGCCTAGAAAACAGGTGCATCTTGCTTGGGTTCTAGTCAATAATTTGGACTCTATACATTCCCTCAAGCACCCATCAACAGAACGACTGGGAGGAGGAACCCCCAAAATAGGAAAGACTCAGAGATTATGACTTATGCTGCAGATTTACAAATGGATGCAGTTATAACCAAATTGTCGGAGATGGAATTCAGGCTAACATTTGTGAAGACAATAGCTAGAATGGAGAAATCAATTAATGGCAACATAGAGTCTCTAAGGGCAGAAATGAAAGCTGATTTGGCAGAACATAAAAATACTATCAATGAGATCCAATCTAATCTAGATAATCCAACAGCTAGGATAAGTGAGGCAGAAGAATGAATTAGTGACCTGGAAGACAATTTAATAGATAAAAAGGGAAAAGAGGAGGCCAGGGAGAAACAACTCAGAATCCATGAAAATAGAATCAGAGAAATCAGTGACACCATGAAACATTCCAATATAAGACTTATACTGCAATACCAGAGGGACTGGAGAGAGAGAGAGGACTAGAAGATATATTTGAGCTAATCATAGCTGAGAACTTCCCTAATTTGGGGAATGAAACAAACATTCGTGTCCTAGAGGCAGAGAGGACCCCTCCCAAGATCAAGGAAAATAGGCCAACACCCCGGCATGTAATAGTAAAACTTCCAAATCTTAGAACCAAGGAAACCATCTTCAGGGCAGTTAGGGTGAAGAGATTCCTTACATACAGAGGAACATCAGAATAATGTCAGACGTATCCACACAGACCTGGCAAGCCAGAAGTCTCTGGCAAGACATATTCAGGGTACTAAATGAGAAAAAATGCAGCCAAGAATGCTTTATCTGGCAAGGCTGTCATTTAGAATGGATGGAGAGATGCAGAACTTCCAAGACTGCCAGAAACTGAAAGAATATGTGACCAATAATCCAGCCTGCAAGAAATATTAAGGGGGGTCTATAAAAGGAGAAAGGCCCCAAGAGTGATATACAACAGAAATTTACAGGGACAATCTCTAAAAACAACATCTTCACAGGCAACATGATGACAATTAACTCATATCTTTCAATAATCACTCTCAACGGGAATGGCCTAAACGCTCCCATAAAATGGCACAGGGTTGCAGATTGGATCAAAAGACAGGACCCATCCATATGCTGCCTACAAGAAACTCATTTTGAACCTAAAGATACATCCAGGCTGAAAGTGAAGGGATGGAGATCCATCTTCCATGCCAGCGGACCTCAAAAGAAAGCTGGGGTAGCAATTCTTATATCAGACAAATTAGATTTTAAACTAAAGACTGTAGTTAGAGACACCGAAGGACACTATATCATTTTTAAAGGGTCTATCCAACAAGAAGATCTAACAATTGTAAATATCTATGCTCCCAACATGGGAACAGCCATCTACGTAAGCCAACTGTTAACCAAAGTAACGAGTCATATTGATAACAATACGTTAATTGTAGGAGACCTCAATACTCCACTCTCAGCAATAGACAGATCATCTAAGCAGAAAATCAACAAGGAAACAAGAGCTTTGAATAACACACTCGACCAGAAGGACCTCATAGATATTTACAGAACATTCCACCCTAAAACAACAGAATACTCATTCTTCTCGAGCACACATGGAACTTTCTCCAGAATAGACCATATACTGGGTCACAAATCAGGTCTCAACCGATACCAAAAGTTTGAGATTATTCCCTTCATATTCTCGGGCCACAGTGCTTTAAAACTGGAGGTCAATCACAAGAAAAAATTTGGCAGAAATTCAAACACTTGGAAGCTAAAGACCACTCTGCTCACGAATGTTTGGGTCAACCAGGAAATCAAAGAAGAACTTAAACAATTCATGGAAATCGATGAGAACGAAAACACATTGGTTGAAAACCTATCAGATACTGCAAAGGCGGTCCTAAGGGGGAAATACATAGCCATCCTAGCCTCACTCAAAAAAAAATAGAAAAATCCTGAATTCACCAACTAACTCTACACCTTAAAGAACTAGAGAAAAAGCAACAAACGATGACTAAGCCATGCATTAGAAGAGAAATAATTAAGATTAGAGCAGAGATCAATAAATTAGAAACCAGAAACACAGTAGATCAGATCAACGAAAGTCGAAGTTGGTTCTTTGAAAGAATTAATAAGATCGATAAACCACTGGCCAGACCTATCCAAAAGAAAAGCGAAAGGACCCAAATTAATAAAATTATGAATGAAAGGGGAGAGATCACGACTAACCCCAAGGAAATAGAAACAATTATTAGAAATTTTTATCAACAACTATATGCCAAGAAACTGAGCAATCTGGATGAAATGGATGCCTTCCTGGAAACCTATAATCTGCCAAGACTGAAACAGAAGGAACTTGACAACCTGAATAGGCCAATAACCAGTAACGAGAATAAAGCAGT
Source organism: Halichoerus grypus (assembly GCF_964656455.1). NCBI lineage: Eukaryota > Metazoa > Chordata > Mammalia > Carnivora > Phocidae > Halichoerus > Halichoerus grypus. The sequence continues at coordinate 80,871,463 of NC_135727.1, forward strand.
GCTCAAATCATCCCAGAAAACAAGAGTCCAGCTCCTGATGGATTCCTTGGGGAATTCTACCAAACATTCAGAGAAGAAATAATACCTATTCTACTGAGGCTGTTTCAAAAAATAGAAAGAGAAGGAAACCTTCCAAACTCATTTTATGAGGCCAGTATTACCTTAATCCCCAAACCAGGCAAAGACCCCATCAAAAAAGGAGAATTTCAAACTGATATCCCTGATGAATATGGATTCCAAAATCCCCCCCAAAATCCTAGCTAATAGAATCCAACAATACATTAAAAAGGTCATCCACCACGACCAAGTGAGATTTATCCCTGGCATAAAAGGGTGGTTCAACATTTGAAAATCAATCAATGTGATAGAACACATTAATAAGAGGAGGGAGAAGAACCATATGGTCCTCTCAATGCAGAAAAAGCATTTGACAAAATACAACATCCTTTCCTGATTAAAACTCTTCAGAGTATAGGGATAGAGGGAACATTCCTCAAGTTCATAAAATCCATCTATGAAAAACCCACAGTGAATATCATCCTCAATGGAAAAAGCTGAGAGCGGTTCCCTTAAGATCAGGAACACGTCAAGGATGCCCACTCTCGCCACTACTGTTCAGTATAGTACTAGAAGTCCTAGCAACAGCAATCAGACAACACAAAGAAATAAAAGGTATTCGAATTGCCAAAGAAGAAGTCAAACTCTCTCTTTTCACAGACGACATGATACTTTATGTGGAAAACCCAAAAGACTGCACCCCCAAATTACTAGAAGTCATACAGCAATTCAGTAATGTGGCAGGATACAAAGTCAATGCACAGAAATCAGTTGCTTTCTTATACACTAACAATGCAATTGTAGAAAGAGAAATTAGAGAGACGATTCCTTTTACAATAGCACCAAAAACCATAATATACCTCGGAATAAACCTAATGAAAGAGGTAAAGGATCTATACTCTAGGAACTACAGAACACTCATGAAAGAAACTGAAGAAGACACAAAAAGATGGAAAAATATTCCATGCTCATGGATCGGAAGAATAAACATTGTTGAAATGTCTGTGCTACCCAGAGCAATTTATACCTTCAGTGCCATCCTGATGAAAATTCCAATGGCATTTTTCAAAGCGCTGGAACAAACAATCCTAAAATTTGTATGGAATCAGAAAAAACCCCGAATTGCCAAGGAAATGTTGAAAAAGAAAAACAAAGCTGGGGGCCTCATGTTGCCCGATTTTAAGCTATGTTACAAAGCAGTGATCACCAAGAGAACATGGTACTGGCAGAAAAACAGACATACAGACCAGTGGAACAGAATAGAGAACCCAGATATGGACCCTCAAGTCTAAGGTCAAATAATGTTTGTTGAAGCAGGAAAAAACCTGCAATGGAAAAATGACAGTCTCTTCAATAAATGGTGCTGGGAAAATTGGACAGCCACATGCAGAAGAATGAAACTCGGCCATTCTCTAGCACCATACACAAAGATAAATTCAAAATGGATGAAAGACCTCAATATGAGACAGGAATCCATCAAAATCCTAGAGGAGAACATAGGCAGTAACCTCTTTGACATCGGCCACAGCAACTTCTTTCAAGATACATCTCTAAGAGCTAGTGAACCAAAAGCAAAAATGAACTTTTGGGACTCCATCAAAATAAAAAGCTTCTGCACAGCAAAGGAAACAGTCAACAAAGAGGTAACCCACAGAATGGGAGAAGATACTTGCAAATGACACTACAGGTAAAGGGCTGGTATCCAAGATCTATAAAGAACTTCTCAAACTCAACACCCAAAAAACAAATAATCAAGTCAAAAAATGGGCAGAAGGCATGAACAGACACTTCTCTGAAGAAGACATACAAATGGCTAATAGACCCATGAAGAAATGTTCATCATCATTAGCCATCAGGGAAATTCCAATCAAAACCACATTGAGATACTACCTTACACCAGTTAGAATGGCAAAAATGGACCGGGCAAGAAACAACAAATGTTGGAGAAGTTGTGGAGAAAGGGGAACCCTCTTACACTGTTGGTGGGAATGAAGTTGGTAGAGCCACTTTGGAAAACAGTGTAGAGGTGCCTCAAAAAATTAAAAATAGTGCTACCCTATGACCCAGCAATTGCCCTCCTGGGTATTTACCCCAAAGACACATATATAGTGAAAAGAAGGGTCATACGCACCCCAATGTTCATAGCCGCAATGTCCTCAATAGCCTAACTGTGGAAAGAGCCGAGATGCCCTTCAACAGATGAATGGATAAAGAAGATGTGGTCCATATATATAAAATGGCATATTACTCAGCCATTAGAAAGGATGAATACCCAACTTTTACATCAACATGGATGGGACTGGAGGAGACTTGCTAAGTGAAATAAGTGAAGCAGAGAAAGTCAATTATCATATGGTTTCACTTATTTGTGGAACATAAGGAATAGCATGGACTATATTAGGAGAAGGACAGGAAAAATGAAGGGGGTGAAATGGGAGGGAGAGATGAACCATGAGAGACTATGGACTCTGAGAGACAAACAGGGTTTTAGATGGGAGGGGGGAGGCGGGATTGGTTAGCCCGGTGATGGGTATTAAGGAGGGCACGTACTGCATGGAGCACTGGGTGTTATACAAAAACAGTGGATCGTGGATCACCACATCAAAAACTAATGATGTATTGTGTGGTGACTAACATAACATAATAAAATTAAAAAAAAATGTTTGCAGTTAAAAAAATAAATAAAACAAGCGCTCCACTATTAATGCCCATCAAATATTTAACCCATTCCCTCACCCACCTCCTCTCCAGTAACCTGCAGTTTGTTCTCTACAGTTGAGTCTGTTCCCTGGTTTGCCTCTTTCACCACACCATGTTCATTTGTTTTGTCAGTTAATTCCACATATGAGTGAAATCATATGGTATTTGTCTTTCTCTGACTGACTCATTTCACTTAGCATAATGATCTCTAGCTCCATCCACATCAATGTGCTGTTGAATTTGGTTTGGTAGTATCTTGTTGAGAATGTTTGCATCCGTGGTATTCAGGGATATTGGCCTGTATTTTTCCTTTTAGTAGAGTCTTTGATTTGTGAGTCAAGGTAGTTTTGGCCTTGAAGAATGAGTTTGAAATGCTTCGTTCCATTTCTGTTTTTTGGAACAATTTGAGAATAGGTATTAACTCTTCTTTAAATGTCTGGTAGAATTACCCTGGGAAGCCATCTGGTCCTGTAGTTCTGTTTGTTGGGAGATTTTTGTTTACTGATTTAATTTCTTTGCTGGTTATGGACCTGCTCAAATTTTCTATTTCTTCCTCAGTTTGGGTAGTTTATATGTGTCTAGGAATTTATCCATTTATTCCAAATTGCCCAATTTTTAAATATATACTATTTCTTAATATTCTCTTAGAATTGTTTGTATTTCTTTGGACCTGGTTGTTACTTCTCTCTCCTTTGTGATTTTACTTTTTTGGTCATTTTTCTTTTTGATAAGTATGGCTTGGGGTTTATTTATTTTGTTAATTATTCCAAAGAATTAGCTCCTAGTGTTACAAGATTTCTATTCCCTTAGTGCCCACGGTTCTTGATCATTCCACTTCCGAGAATGAAGAGGTAGACCAGATGAAGAGTGGTGGGCAGCAAGGTATAGTTTTTTGAGTGACAGTACAAAGCTCCTGGAGAGGGAGGGGAATCAAGAAGGTTGCCATTTTGGCGTTCAAATCTAGGGGGTTTTTATAAGCTCTTTTCTTTTTTTTTAAGATTTTATTTATTTGACAGAGAGAGAGAGACAGCGAGAGAGGGAACACAAGCAGGGGGAGTGGGAGAGGGAAAAGCAGGCTTCCTGCGGAGCAGGAAGCCCGATGCAGGGCTCAATCCCATGACTCTGGGATCATGACCTGAGCCAAAGGCAGACGCTTAATGACTGAGCCACCCAGGTGCCCCTATAAGCTCTTTTCTAGAAGTATTTTAAGCAACTAGAGTGTGGGCCTCCTGCAAATTGGCTGCTAAGGCGTGCCAGTCAGGGTTTTGATCATGTACTCGTGTACCTATCAGGTCAATGTTTATGTGCTGATGGTCTTTTTGGGCTGACATCTGGAGATTTATGTCTTAACTTGTTATAGTGACAAATGTTTCATTGTAAATTGTTTTATCGCAGGACTTTATTGCAAGTCATTTCTGCAGAAGCTGCTAGACAGGGGGCTGTTGTGGTCTTGTCTAAGCTGCAAGACAGGATGGTAGTGTGGTTTTGTCTTAGCTATCCCTGCTCCCTGTTTTCTTGTTGGGGATCCTGGCCCTGACTGCCTAATTGTCCAACTAACTCCTAACATTCATTAATCTACTGTTGTTTTTTTTTTTTTTTTAATTTCTGTATCATTTATTTCTGCTCTAATCTATTATTTCCTTCTTCTGGCTTTATGCTTCATTTGTTGTTCTTTTCCTAGCACCTTTATCTATGAGATTAGGTTCTATATTAGAGATTTTTTTCTTGATTTTTAAGGTAGTCTTGTATTGCCATATATTTCCCTCTTATGACTACTATTGCTGCATACCAAATGTTTTGGACCATCCTGTTACATTTTAATTTGTTTCCATGCATTTTTTAAATTTCTTCTTTAATTTCCTGGTTAACCCATTCATTCTTTAGTCAGAGGTTCTTTAACTTCCATGTATTTGTAGTCTTTCTAAATGTTATCTTGTGGTTGAATTCAAGTTTCAAAGCATTGTGGTCTGAAAATATGCATAGTATGATCTCTAGCTTTTTGAACTTGTTGAGGGCTGATTTGTGACCCAGTTTGTGATCTATTCTGGAGAATGTTCCATGTGCACTTGAGAAGAATGTGTATTCTGCTGCTTTAGGATGAAATGTGGCCCACTGTGTCATTCAAAGCCACTGTTTCCTTTTTGATTTTTTGCTTAGATGATCTGTCCATGGCAGTAAGTGGGCTGTTGAAGTTCCCTGCTATTATTGTATTATTATCAATGATTTCCTTTATGGTTGTTATGAATTGTTTTATGTATTTGGGTACTCCCAAGTTGGGGCATAAATATTTACTGTTGTTAATCTTCCAATTGGATGGACTTCTTTATTATGATATAGTTTCCTTCTTCATCTCCTGTTACAGTCTTTGTTTTAAAATCTAGTTTCTCTGATGTATTTTTACTCTGGCTTTCTCTTGATGTCCATCAGCATGATCAATGTTTCTCCCCCTCCTCTTACTTTCTTTTTTTTTTTTTAAGATTTTTAATTTATTTGACAGAGAGAGAACAAGCAGAGGGAGACAGAGGGAGAAGCAGACTCCCTGCTGAGCAAGGAGCCCGATGTGGGACTCGATCCCAGGACCCTGGGATCATGACCCGGGCCGAAGGCAGCCGCTTAACCGACTGAGCCTCCCAGGCGTCCCCTCCTCTTACTTTCTTTCTGGAGGTGTCTTTAGGTATAAAATGAGTCTCTTGTAGGCAGCATATAGATGAATATTGTTTTTTTTAGCCATTCTGATACCCTATGTCTTTTGATTGGAACATTTATTCCATTTACATTCAGAGTAATCACTGATAGATATGAATTTAGCTCCATTGTATTACCTGTAAAATTGCTGATTCTGGAGATTTTCTCTGTTCCTTTCTAGTCTTTGTTGATTTTGGTCTTTCTTTCCCTCTCAAGGAGTTCTCTTCAATATGTCTTGCAGGGCTGATTTAGTGGTCAGAAACTCCTTTAGTTTTTGCTTGGGTAACTCTGTACCTCTCTTTCTGAATGACAGCTTCAGTGGATAGTGTATTCTTGGCTGCATATTTTTCCCATTCAGCATGTTGAATATATCTTCCCACTGTCTTCTGGTCTGCCAAGTTTCAGTGGAGAGATCCGCTGCCAACCTTATTTGTCTTCCCTTGTAAATTGGGTACTTTTTTCCCATGCTGCTTTTAGGATGTTTTTCTTTATCTCTATATTTTGTAAATATAACTACATTATGTCTTGGTGTTGGCCAGCTTTTGTTGATTTTGATGAGCGTTCTCTGTGCATCCTGCATTTGGATTTTTTTCCTCCCCAGATTAGGAAAATTTTAAGCTTTAATTTCCTCAAATAAATCTTCTGTCCCTTTTTCCGTGTCTTCTTCTTCTGGGACTCCTATGATATGAATGTTATGCTTTATGGAGTCATTGATTTCCCTGAGTCTACATTAGTGATCTAATATTTTTCTTGCCCTCTTTTTTTGTTTCATTATTTTCCAGAAATTTATCTTCTATATCACCTATTCATTCCTCTACTTCTTCCATCCTTGTGTTCATTACATCCAATTGGATTTGCATCTTGGCTTATTGCTGCTTGACTAGTTTTTTAGGTCTTTCATCTCTGCACTAAGGGCCTCCCTAGTATCTTCTATGCTTTTCTCAATCTCCACTAATATTCTTATGATTATTGTTTAAAAATCTGATTCAGGCATATTACTTATATCTGTTTTTTTTTTAAGATTTTATTTATTTATTTGACAGAGAGAGACACAGTGAGAGAGGGAACACAAGCAGGGGGAGTGGGGGAGGGAGAAGCAGGCTTCCTGATCAGCAGGAAGCCTGGTGCAGGGCTCAATCCCAGGACTCTGGGATCATGACCTGAGCCAAAGGCAGACGCTTAAGGACGGAGTCACCCAGGCGCCCCTACTTATATTTGTTTTGATTAGAACCCTGGCCATGACCTTTTGTTGTTCTTTCTTTGGGGATGAATTTCTCCATCTTGGCATTTTGTTTAGGTCTCTGTCTTCTGTGTGTTAGGAAAGCCTGTTATGTTTCTTGCTTCTGAGGGTAAAGGCTATATTAAGAAGGTATAATATAGTGAGCAGGGCTTCGTGCTTCAGGAAGTGTTTCTGTGTCGACTGTGTGCACTCTGCTGTTGTGTTTTGGCTGATTTTTCCATCAGGTCAGTCCTCTGCAGAGTTTCACCTTGCCTGCAGTTGGGAATATTTGGACCCTTTCCTGTGTGTGTCGAGTTTCAACTAGGTGTGTTTTCATGTCTTTGTTAGAAAAAAAAAGCCTATATCTAATATCCACTAGAGCTGAAGTTTTTCAGCACTCTATCGTTAGTAGACTTGGTGCATGCAGGGTGGTTTGTGCTGGTCTTCCGGGGGAAGACCTCTGCTTTTCTGGCTCTCAGACACACTTGCCCTAATAACAAAGCACCTGCAGAGTGCAGGGTGGTGGGGCTTGGTGTAAATGGCTAAGTCTCCGCTGTGGGCGATGTGCTGCTCACTGAAGTCCCTCTGTGCTGATTGGTGGGGGATAAAAATGGCATCATTGCTCTCTTTCATCCCTCGAGAGGGGAGTTTGCACCTGCTGCTGTTCAGGAAACCCTCATAGAAGAGCGATCAATCTCCCCTCGTGTGTTCCAGGGATCCCTCAGATCCCTAAGTTCACCCTGTCTATGTCCAAACTATCTGCCCACCCGGCGGCATAGTGCTCCTGTGTTTTATCCCAGGTGGACTGGCTGGGTTTTAAAACTCTGTACGTTGCCTTTTCATTTTGTTGACTCTTTCCTTTGCTGTGCAGAAGCTTTTTATCTTGATGAAGTCCCAATAGTTCATTTTTGCTTTTGTTTCCCTTGCCTTTAGAGACGTATCTTGCAAGAAGTTGCTTTGTCCAAGCCTGAAGAGGTTACTGCTTGTGTTCTCTAGGATTTTAATGGATTCCTGTCTCACATTTAGATCTTTCATCCATTTTGAGTTTATCTTTGTGTATGGTGTAGGAGAATGGTCCAGTTTCATTCTTCTGCATGTGGCTGTCCAATTTTCCCAGCACCATTTATTGAAGAGACTGTCTTTTTTCTATTGGATATTCTTTCCTGCTTTGTCGAAGATTAGTTGACCATCGAGTTGAAGGTCCATTTCTGGGCTCTATATTCTGTTCCATTGATCTATGTGCCTGTTTTTGTGCCAGCACCATGCTGTTTGGCATGTTATTTATATCTGTTTCACTTAGATCTCTGGCTGTGGCCTTGTTCTGCTCTTTCATTTGGGACAGACTCCTCTGTCTTCTCATTTTATCTAAATATGCCTGCTTTCATGTGTTAGAAAAGTTAGGCACGTCCCTGATCTTGAAGATAATGGCATTATGAAAAAGAGGTCCTATAGTATATTGTATTGTCCCACTACCCCTCCATGCCTTGCCACTTCATGGAGTGCTTCCACTGTGTACTGTGTGTGCTATTTTTTTGTCCTGGCTTCTTTACCCTTCAGGCAAATCATCTACAGAGACTTTCTTCGCATGCTGTGCACAGTGTTTGGTCCCTGGCTTGAATGTGGCGAGCTTTAACTAAGTTTGCTCTGGTCTGCATGTGAGATGGTATCTGTCACCACTGCTACCAGAACTGAGGTCTTGCAAAACTCCCAGGTCAGGAGTCGTGGTGTGGCCAGGGACTTTGGCCAGTTTTCTGCGGGAGGGGGGCCTATAGAGTTGGGACTGAGGCAAGCATGACTGGGAAAGGCAGTTCCACCAGAGGGTGGGGGGGTGGGTCTTGTTGTAAGCAAGTTAGGGTTATACTGAGGGCAGATGAGGGAAATGGCCCCGGGCAGTTCCTTTGTTCCTGGATGGGTCTCTATGAATGCTGCCCCTCTGGGACTCACTCCAAGAGCAAATAACCTCCTCCCCACTGTGTCCCACAATTGCTCTTCTGATGCTGTTTGCACAGTGTATGTCTGCAGGCTGTTTGCCCTCCCTTCTCTTCAAGAGCAGCACAATACCCTCTGGCCTCTCCCTGAGCCAAGTCCACTAGCCTTAAGAACTCTTGGCTTTAAGTCCTGTTGGTTGCAAAAACTCATGAAATTCAGCCCCTTTTGCTTTCCAAGCCAATTGCTATGGGGGATCATCTTCCCTGTGGGCTCCTCTGTGTGCTTGTCTGTCTCTCTGTTCTCTGTGACTGCAGCTCCATCCCCATGGCAGCAGTCATGATCTGTTTCTTTCCCAAACCATGTATCCACACTTCCTATCTTTTTCTGATGGCCTCTTCTCTATCTTCAGTTGTGCAGTTTGTTCTGTCAGTCTTCAGGTCAATTTCTGGGGTATTTGGTATGATTTAGTAGTTATCTAGTTGTATTCTTGGGATGAAGCAAGTCTAGGGCCCTCTTGCTCCACTGACATCTTCCTACCAATTCTCTTAATTGCTTTTCAAGCTGCTGCTTCTATGTTTTATCTTGGTGAGGTTGTTTCTTATGCTTGCATGGTAAGGGTGGAGACTTAGTGTCCTATTGCTCTCTAACTCTTCCAGAGTTAAACCTGTTGATGTTTAAAATATCTGCAGTTAAGCCTTGCTGATTGCAAAAACTTGGGAAGTTAAGCCCCATTGATTTTCAAAGCCAAATGTTATGGGGACTCCTTTTCCCAGTACTGGTGCCCTGTGTCTGGGTTGCCTGGTATGGTGTCTGCTCTTCTCCCTTCTCTGTACTTGTGGTGTCCCTTTTATTCTTTGGTGGTTTTGGACCATATCTCTGTTTCTGCTTTTTTGATGTGGCCTTTCATCTTGTGTTTGTTTGAGTAAGCTAATTCCTAGATTTCTACGTGGTTTTTCTTGCCATTATGAATGATATTTTCTTAATGGTCATTGCTTATATAGAAAAATACTATTGATTTTTGTAGTTTGATATTTTATCTGGCAACGTTGTTGAATTCCTCTCAGATTAGTTCTAATAATTTGTTAGTTCTTTTGCTTGATTCAAGCAAAAAAATCACTGCTTGATTTTTTTCTTGGTACATAATTATCTTCAGTGTAAATTATGCCAGATATAGCACTTCCTTTCCAATTATTGCATTCTTAAATGTCTCCCCTCTTTTTCCTCATGTATTGGCTAAGATTATCTAAAACAGTAGCGGTGTTAGTTTGTGTCTTGTTGATAATTTTAAATTCATGCATTTAGTTTCTCCATTACACATAACATTCTTTGAAGGTTTTTGGTATATGTAATCATTACCAAGTTAAGGATGTTCACTTCTCTTCCTAATTCACCAAGTTATCATCAAATAGAATTCAATTAGATGTTTCTTTTTCTGTGCCAATTGAAATAAAGCGTCTGATTTTTAATCTCATCATGTGATATATGATATTGACATTTTCTGATATTGAACTATTTTCCTTTATTGAGATACATTGCACTTGATCAAGGGTATTTTTATAGTGCTGATTCCTTAACTGTATTTTTATTTGGAATTTTTTTGCATCTATATTTCATAAGTGAAATTGGTGTAAATTTTATTTTCTTATACTTGTTTATTTCGGTTTAGAATAGACTATTGTTCTTTTTGTAATCACTACAATCAATTGGATAAGGTAGTCATTCACTGTTTCTTAAAAGTTTGTTAGAATTCACCTATAAAATCATGGACCTGAGGTTTTTTTGTAGGGGGAATTTTTGACTAATAGTGCTTTTTTATATTTTCTGGGAATTTGTCAGTCTGTGTAGATTTGTCAATGTATTATCATATTGTCCATAATAATCTTGTTTTAAAAATTTTTTCTGGGCGCCTTGGTGGGTCAGTTGGTTAAGCAACTGCCTTCGGCTCAGGTCATGATCCTGGAGTCCCAGGATTGAGTCCCGCGTCGGGCTCCCTGCTCAGCAGGGAGTCTGCTTCTCCCTCTGACCCTCCCCCTCTCATGTGCTCTCTCTCTCTCATTCTCTCTCTCAAATAAATAAATAAAATCTTAAAAAAAATTTGAAAAAGTAAAAATTTTTTCTTATGTTGGTTACTGAGGGGGAGGTCGGTGGGAGGTGGGTGAAATAGGTGATGGGGATTAAGGAGTGCACTTGTTGTAATGAGACCTGGGTATTGTATGGAAGTGTTGAATCACTACATTGTACAACTGAAACTAATATCACACAGTATATTAACTAACTGGAATTGAAATTAAAACTTTTATTTATTATTTATTTATTTAAAGATTTTATTTATTTATTTGACAGAGAGAGAGAGAGACAGCAAGAGAGGGAACACAAGCAGGGGGAGTGGGAGAGGGAGAAGCAGGCTTCCCGCCAAGCAGGGAGCCCAATGTGGGGCTCAATCCCAGGACCCTGGAATCATGACCTGAGCTGAAGGCAAACACTTAATGACTGAGCCACCCAGGCGTCCCTAAAATAAAAACTTTTAAAAAATGGAATGCACTTGTGATGAGCACTGGGTGATGTATGGAATGGTTCAGTTACTAGATTGTATACTGGAAACTAATATAACACTGTATGTTAACTGTAATTTTAAAAAAAATCTTACATTGTGTCCCCGTTTTCATTCTGTATTTTGTTTATTTGCCTCTTTTCCCCCCTTCTTTTTAACTGATCAGTCTTTTTGAAGATCAATCCTATTACTTTAAAGAATTAAATTCTAGGGGTGCTGGGTGGCTCAGTCGTTAAGCATCTGCCTTTGGCTCAGGTCATGATTCCAGGGTCTGGGGATTGGGTCCCACATCAGGATCCCTGCTCGGTGAGAAGCTTGCTTCTCCTTCTCCCACTCCCCCTGCTTGTGTTCCCTGTCTCACTGTGTCTCTTTCTTTCAAATAAATAAGTAAAGTCTTTAAAAAACTAGAAAAAAATTAAATTCTAGTTTTGGTCATCTTTTCTGGTTTCTTTTGTTTTGTTTTTAATTGAGTTTTTATTTAAATTCTAGTTAATTGAGGTTGGGGGAAAAGATGGCAGAGGAGTAGGAGACCCTATTTCAACCAGTCCCTGGAATTGAGCGGGATATCTACCAGAGCACTCTGAATACCCACGAAATCAGCCTGAGATGTAAGAAGATAGATCTGGATCTCTACAAACAGAATATCCCAGGTGGTTGGTTTCGAGGTACAAAGCGGGGAGCTGTTATTCACCAGGCAGATATCAGAGGATAAATGGAACGGGGGGGGGAGCCCAGCCATCGGGATCCTACAGCGTCAGTAAGCGATAACCTCCTGTGCTTGGGACTGGGCACAGACTCACAGAATGGTAGCAACGGGAAAAGGACTTTAGGGCAGCCCCCTGGAATGAAACCCGGAGTGGTGGGGCCACTCATGCGAACTGGGGGTAGCTCACGGTTTAGAGGCACAAAAGGCAGAGACGTGCCCCGACCTGGAGGTGAGGACTGGGAGCGCTGTTGAGGGGCACACAACCCAGGATGCTGCAGTTTATAGCACCACAGACAGAAATGGAGATAGTGTAGCCTGGAGTGCTCACTGAAGTACAGACTCTGAACCCTCTGCTCTGAGATAGAGGGTTGGAAATGGTATTTTCTGCTCTGACTCTTGGAAGACACAAGGAAAGCCAACAGGGAAAGACGCCAGAGAACAAAAGCCCCATAAAACCAGTTTTCACTGAGCCCATCCCCAATGAGAATGAAAACACATCAGTCCGAAACCAATGGGATACTGCAAATGCGGTCCTAAGGGGGAAATACATAGCCATCCAAGCCTCACTCAAAAAAATAGAAAAATCTGAATTCACCAACTAACTCGACACTTTAAAGAACTAGAAAAAAAAAGCAATAAACGATGCCTAAGCCACGCATTAGAAGAGAAATAATTAAGATTAGAGCAGAGATCAATGAATTTGAAACCAGAAACACAGTAGATCAAATCAACAAAACTAGAAACTGGTTCTTTGAAAGAATTAGAAGATCGATAGAAGCCAGACATATCCAAAAGAAAAGAGAAAGGACCCAAATTAATACAGTTATGTATGAAAGGGGTGAGATCATGACTAACACCAACAATATTATCAACAACTATATGCCAATAAATTAAGCAACCTGGAAGAAATGAATGCCTTCCTGGTAACCTATAAATTGCCAAGACTGGAGCAGGAAGAAAAGGACTACCTGACTAGGCCAATAACCAGTAACGAGATTGAAGCAGTGATCAAAAACCTCCCAAAAAACAATCCGGCCTGTTGGATTCCCTGGGGAATTCTACCAAACATTCAAAGAAGAAATAATACCTCTTCTCCTGTAGCTGTTTCCAAAACTAGAAACAGAAGGAAGGCTTCCAGACTCATTGTATGAGGCCAACATTACCTTGAACTCCAAACTAGGCAAAGACCCCATCAAAAAGGAGAATTTCAGACCGATATCCCTGATGAATATGGATTCCAAAATCCTCAACAAAAATCCTAGCTAATAGGATCCAACAATACATTAGAAGGATCATCCACCACAACCACATGGGATTTATCCCTGCGATGCAAGTTTCGTTCAACATTCGCAAATCAATCAATGTGATAGAGCACATTAATAAGAGGAGAGAGAAGAACCATATGGTCCTCCCAATTGATGCAGAAAAAGCATTTGACAAAATACAACATCCTTTCCTGATTAAAACTCTTCAGAATATAGGGATAGAGGGAACATTCCTCAAGTTCATAAAATCCATCTATGAAAAACCCACAGTGAATATCATCCTCAATGGGGAAAAGCTCAGAGCTTTCCCTTAAGATCAGGAACATGTCAAGGATGCCCACTCTCGCCACTATTGTTCAACATAGTACTAGAAGTCCTAGCAACAGCAAACAGATAACAAAAAGAAATAAAAGGTATTCACATTGGCAAAGAAGAAGTCAAACTCTCTCTTTTCTCAGATGACATGATACTTTATGTGGAAAACCCAAAAGACTTCCCCCCCCCAAATTACTAGAACTCATCCAGCAATTCAGTAATGTGGCAGGCTACAAAATCAATGCACAGAAATCAGTTGCTTTCTTATACACTAACAATGCAATTGTAGAAAGAGAAATTAGAGAAATGATTCCATGTAGAATAGCACCAAAAACCATAAGATACCTTGGAATAAACCTAAGCAAAGAGGTAAAGGACCTATACTCTAGAACTACAGAACACTCATGAAAGAAATTGAGGAAGACACAAAAAGATGGAAAAACATTCCATGCTCATGGATCCGGAAGAATAAACATTGTTAAAATGTCTGTGCTACCCGGAGCGATCTATACCTTCAATGGCATCCTGATGAAGATTCCAATGACATTTTTCAAAGTGCTGGAACAAACAATCCTAAAATTTGTATGGAATCAGAAAAGACACTGATTTGCCAAGTAAATGTTGAAAAAGAGAAACAAGGCTGGGGGCATCCTGTTGTCTGATTTCAAGCTACATTACAAAGCATTGATCACCAAGACAGCATGGTACTGGCACAAAAAGAGACATGTAGACCAATGGAACAGATTAGAAAGCCCAGATATCGACCCCCAACTCTATGGCCAAATAATCTTCAACAAAGCAGGAAAAAATATGCAATGTTAATAAGACCATGTCTTCAATAAATGGTGCTGGGAAAATTGGACAGCTATATACAGAGGAATGAAACTTGAGCATTCTCTAACACCATACAGAACACCTCCAAATGGATGAAAGACCTCAATGTGACACAGGAATCCATCAAATTCCTAGAAGAGAACATAGGCAGTAAGCTCTTTGACATCGCCCACATCAACTTCTTTGAAGATACATCTCCAAAGGCTAGTGAAACAAAGTGAAAAATGAACTTTTGGGACTTCATCAAGATAAAAAGCTTCTGCACAGCAAAGGAAACAGTCAACAAAATAAAGAGGCAACCCACAGAATGGGAGAAGATATTTGCAAATGACCCTGCAGATAAAGGGCTGGTATCCAAGATCTATAAAGAACTTCTCCAACTCAACACCCAAAAAACAAATAATCAAGTCAAAAAATGGGCAGAAGACATGAACAGACACTTCTCCAAAGAAGACATAGAAATGGCTAACAGACACATGAAAAAATGTTCATCATCATTAGCCATCAGGGAAATCCAAATCAAAACCACACTGAGATACCACCTTACACCAGTTAGAATGGCAAAATGGACAGGGAAAGAAACAACAAATGTTGGAGAGGTTGTGGAGAATTGGGAACCCTCTTACCCTGTTGGTGGGAATGCAAGTTGGTAGAGCCACTTTGGAAAACAGTGTGGAGATTCCTCAAAAAATTAAAAATTGAGTAACCCTATGACCCAGCAATTGCACTACTGGGTATTTACCCCAAAGCACATATGTAGTGAAAAGAAGGGCCATATGCACCCCAATGTTCACAGCAGCAATGTCCACAATAGCCAAAATGTGGAAAGAGCCTAGATGCCCTTCAACAGATGAATGGATAAAGAAGATGTGGTCCATATATACAATGGAATATTACTGAGCCATCAGAAAGAATGAATACCCAATTTTTAAATCAACATAGATGGGACTGGAGGAGATTATGCTAAGTGAAATAAGTGAAGCAGAGAAAGTCAGTTATCATATGGTTTCACTTATTTGTGGAACATAAGGAATAGCATGTAGGACATTAGGAGAAGGAAGGGGAAAATGTAGGTGGGAGAAATCGGAAGGACAGAAACCATGAGAGACCATGGACTCTGAGAAACAGACTGAGGGTTTTAGAAGGGAGGGGGTCTGGGGATGGGTAGCCCGGTGATGGGTATTAAGGAGGGCACATACTGCATGGAGCGCTGGGGGTTGCACAAAAACAATGAATCATGGATCCCCGCATCGAAAACTGATGATGTATTGTATGGTGACTAACATAACATAATAAAATAAGAAAGAAAAAAAGAAACTATATAGGTCATATAATACTAATAAAATATGTTGTTAAAAAAATAAGTTCTAGCTAACTAACATACAGTGTATTATTAGTTTTTGGTGTACAATATAGTGTTTCAATACTTACATACAATACCTAGTACTCATTACAAAAGGTGCCCTACTTAATACCCATCGCCAATTAACCTATCTCCTTACCTACCTCCCTTCTGGAAATCATTTATTTGTTCTTAATAGTTCAGAGTCTGTTTCTTGGTTTCCCTCTCATTTTCTCCCTTTGTTCTTTTGTGTTGTTTCTTAAATTCCACATATGAGTGAAATCATATGGTATTTTTTTTCTCTGACTGACTTAGTTCATGTAGCATAATACTCTCTAACTACATCCTTGTTGATGCAAATGGAAAGATTTCCTTCTTTTTTATGGCTAAATATAATATTCCTCTGTGTTTGTGTGTGTGCGTGCATGCGTGCACACTGTATGTTAAGTAAGTACAATTTAAATAAAATGAGTTGATGATGTATATACTTTATTTAAAATTTAGTTAACATACAGTAAAATATTAGTTTCTGGAGTAGAATTCAGGGATTCATCACTTAAATACACCACCCAGTTCTCATCACAACAAGTACCCTCTTTAATACCCATCACCCATCTAGCCGATTCTCTACTCAACTCCCTCCATCAACCCTCAGTTTGTTCTTTATCATTGAGAGCCCCTCAGGGCTTATTTCCCTCTCCTTTTTTTTTTTTTTCCCCTTTTCCCTCTATCTGTTTTGTTTCTTAAATTCCACATATGAGTGAAACCATATATTTGTCTTTCTTTGACTGACTTATGTTGCTTACCATAATACACTCTAGTTCCAACCACATTGGTTCAAATAGCAAGATTTCATTGTTTTTGATAGCCAAGTAATATTCCATTATATCATTTTATGTATTTTTTTATCCATTTGTTAGTCAATGACATTTGGGCTCTTTCCACAATTTGGCTATTGCTAGTAGTGCTCCTATAAACATTAGGGTGCATGTGTCCCTTCCAGTCAGCACTTTTCTATCCTATGGAGAAATACATAGTAGTGCAGTTGCTGAGTCATAGTATAGGTAGTTCTACTTTTAACTTTTTGAGGAAACTGCATACTGTTTTACAGAGTAGCTGTACCAGTTTGCATTCCCACCAACAGTGTAAGAGGGTTCCTCTTTTCTTCCTCGCCAATATCTGTTGTTTCTTGAGTTGTTAATTTTAGCCATTCTGACGTGATAGATGGTATCTTGTGGTTTTGATTTATATTTCCTGATGAAAGATGTTGAGCATCTTTTCATGTGTCTACTAGCCATCTGGATGTCTTCTTTGGAAGAATATCTATTCATGTCTTCTGCCCATGTCTTAACTGGATTTGTTATTTTTGGGGTGTTGAGTTTGATAAGTTCTTTATAGATTTTGGATACTAGCCCTTTATCCAATACGTCATTTGCAAATATTGTCTCACGTTCTGTTGGTTGCCTTTTAGTTGTGTTGATTGTTTCCTTTGCTGTGCAGAAGCTTTTTATCTTGATGAAGTCCCAATTGTTCATTTTTGCTTTTGTTTCCCCTGCCTCCAGGGATGTGTCTAGTAAGAAGTTGCTGTGGCTGAGGTCAAAGGGGTTGCTGACTGTGTTCTCCTCTAGGATTTTGAATTTTTCCTGTCTTACATTTAAATATTTCATCCATTTTGAATTTATTTTGTGTATTTTGTGTTAAAAAGTGGCCCAGATTCATTCTTCTGCATGTAGCTGTCCAATTTTCCCAGCAACATTTGTTGAGGAGACTTTTTTTTCCACTGGATATTCTTTCCTGCTTTGTTGAAGGTTAGTTGACTATACAGTTTTGGATTCATTACTGGGTTCTCTATTCGGTTCCATTGATTTATGTTGCTGTTTTTGTGCTAGTACCATACTGTCTTGATCACAGCTTTGTAATATAGCTTGAAGTCTGGAGTTGTGATGCTTCCAGCTTTGGTTTTCTTTTTCAACATTACTTTGGCTATTTGCAGTTTTTTCTGGTTCCATACAAATTTTAGAATTATTTGCTCAAGGTCTGTGAAAAATCCTGGTGTTTGTTATTATTATTTTTTTTAATGTAGGCTCCATGTGCAGTGTGGAGCCCAAAGCAGGGCTTGAAGTTTACGACCCTGAGATCAAGACATGAGCTGCATTCAAGAGTTGGACACTTAACTGACTGAGATACCCAGGCTCCCCATGCTGGTGTTATTTTGATAGGGATTACATTGAATGTTTAGATTGCTTTAGGTATTATAGACATTTTAACAATATTTGTTCTTTCAATCCATGTGCATGGAATGTTTTTCCAATTCTTGGAGTCCTCTTCAATTTCTTTCGCAAGTGTTTTATAGTTTTCAGAGTACAGATCTTTTACTTCTTTGGTTAAGTATATTCCTATGTATATTATGGTTTTTGGTACAATGGGAAATGGAATCAATTCCTTGATTTCTCTTTCTGCTGCTTCATTATTGGTATATAGAAATGCAACAGGCTTCTGTGCATTGAATATCCTGTGACTTTGCTGAATACCTATGTCAGTTCCAGCAATTTTTTGGTGGACTTACTTGGTTTTCCACATAGAGTATAATGTCATCTGCAAGAGTGAAATTTTGACTTCTTCCTTGCTAATCTGGATGCCTTTTATTTCTTTTTATTTTCTGATTACTGAGGCTAGGACTTCCAGTACTATGGTGAACAATAGTGGTGAGAGTGGACAAAGCTTTCAGTTTTTCCCCATTAAGGATGATATGAGGTGTGGGTGTTTTGTATATGGCCTTTATGATGTTGAGGTATGTTCCTTCTATCCCTACTTTGTTGAGGGTTATCATCAAGAAAGATGTTGTATTTTGTCAAATGCTTTTTCTGCATCTGTAGAGAGGATCATATGGTTCTTATACTTTCTTTTATTAATGTGGTGTATCACATTGATTGATTTGGGGATATTGAACCACTTCTGTAGCCCAGGATTAAATGCCACTTGATTGTGGTGAATAATCCTTTTAATGCACTGTTAGAGTCAATGAGCAAATATGTTGTTGAGAATTTTTGCATCCATGTTGATCAAGAACATTAGTCTGTAATTCTCCTTTTTAGTGGGGTCTTTGTCTGGTTTTGAGATCATGGTAATGCTGGCCTCATAAGAATGAGTTAGGAAGTTTTCCTTCCATTCCTATTTTTGGAACAATTTCAGAAGAGGTATTATTCTTTAAATGTTCGGTAGAATTCCCCTGGGAAGCCATCCAACCCTGACTCTTGTTGGGAGATGTTTGGTTAGTGATTCAATTTCTTTGCTGGTTATGCATCTGTTCAGATTTTCTATTTCTTACTCTTTCAGTTTTGGTAGTTTATGTTTCTGGGAATTTATCTAATTCTTCCAGATTGCCTGCTTTCTTGACATGTAATTGCTCATAATATTCTCTTATAATTCTTTGTATTTCTTCAGAGTTGATTGTTATCTCTCCTCTTTAATTCATGAGTCTATTTATTTGGGTCCTTTCTCTTTTTGATATGTCTGGGTAGGGGTGTATCAATTTTGATACTATTTTCAAAGAACCAGCTCCTAGTTTTGTTTATCTGTTCTATTGTTTTTATTTTATTTATTTATTTTTTGATGTCTATATTTGTGCTCTAATCTTTAATAATTTCCCTTTTCCTGCTGGATTTATGCTATATTTGCTGTTCTCTTTCCAGCTCCTTTGTAAGTTTAGGTTGTGTATTTTGAGGCTTTTCTTGCTTCTTCAGGAAAGCATGTATTAGGCCTGTATTGCTCTATACTTACCTCTTTGGACTGCCTTTGCTGCATCCCAAAGGTTTTGGAATTTCATGTTTTCATTTTTATTTGCTTCCATGTATTTTTTAAAATTTTCTTTAATTTTCTGGTTGACCCACTCATTCTTTAGTAGGGTGTTCTATTTTTTCAGTTATTTTATTTAAGTTAAATATGGTTAACATACTGTATTACTAGTTTCAGGAGTAGAATTTAGTGCTTCATCAGTCGCATAGAACAACCGGTGCTCATTATATCAAGTGCCCTCCTTAATGCCCATCACCCAATTAACCCATCCCCCCACCTACCTCCTCTCCAGCAACCCTTAGTTTCTTTCTTACAGTTAAGAGTCTCTTATGGTTTGCCTCCCTCTTGGTTTTCATCTTTTATTCCCTTCTCCTATGTTCACCTGAAACTCAACATGAGTGAAATCATACGATATTTGTCTTTCTCTGAATGACTTATTTCACTTAGCATAAAATCCTCAAGTTCTAGCCATGTCTTGCAAATGGCAAGATTTCCTTCTTTTTGATGACTAATATTCCACTGTATGTATGTATACATACATCACTCTTCTTTACCATTCATCTGTCAATGGACATCTGGGCTCTTTCCATATTTTGGCTATTGTGGACATTGCTGCTATACACATTGCAGTGCAGGTACCCCTTGGAATCATTATTTTTGCATCCCGTTGGATAAATACCTATTAGTGAAATTGCTGGGTCATAGGGTAGTTCTATTTTCAAGTTTTTTTCCAGAATGGCTGCATCAGTTTGCATTCCCACCAGCAGTGCAAGTGGGTTCCCCTTTCTCCATATCCTAGACAACATTTGTTGTTTATTGAGTTGTTCATATTAGCTATTCTAACCAGTGTTAGTTGGTATCTCATTTTGGTTTTGATTTGTATTTCCCTGATGCCGAGTGATGTTCAGCATTTTTGCATGTGTCTCTTAGCCATTTGTGTGTCTTCTTTAGAGAAATATTTGTTCATGTCTTCAGCCCATTTCCTGACTGGATTTTTTGTTTTATGGGTGTTGAGTTTGATAAGTTCCTTATAGGTTTTGGATACTAGCCCTGTATCTGATAAGTCATTTGCACATATCTTCTCCCATTCCATAGGTTGCACTTTATTTTTGTAGACTATTTACTTTGCTGTGCAAAAGTTTTTTATCTTAATGAAGTCCCAATATTTCATTTTTGCTTTTGTTTCCCTTGCCTTTGGAGACGTGTCTAGCAAGAAGATGCTGTAGCTTAGGTCAAAGCGGTTACTGCTTGTGTTCTCCTCTAAGATTTTGATGGATTCCTGTCTCACATTTAGGTCTTTCAACCATTTTGAGTTTATCTTTGTGTATGGTATAAGAAAGTGGTCCAGTTTCATTCTTCCACATGTCGCGATCTAGTTTCCAGTTTCCCCAACACCATTTATTGAAGAGACTCTTTTTTTCCCATTGGATATTCTTTCCTGCTTTGTTGAAGATTAGTAGACCATAGAGTTGAGGGTCCATTTCTAGATTCTCTATTCTGTTCCATTGGTATATGTCTGTTTTTGTGCCAGTGCTATACTGTCTTGATGATTACAGATGTGTAATACAGCTTGATGTCTGGAATTGTGATGCTTTCAGCTTTGGTTTACTTTTTCAACATTCCTCTGGTTATTTGGAGTCTTTTCTGGTTCCATACAAATTTTTAGTGTTGTTTGTTCCAGCTCTGTGAAAAATATTGATGGTATTTTGTTAGAGATTACATTGAATGTGTAGATTGCTCTGGGTAGCATAGACATTTGCACGTTATTTGTTCTTCCAATCCATGAGCATTGGATATTTTTCCATTTCTTTGTGTCTTCCTCAATTTCTTTTGTAAGTGTTCTATAGTTTTCAGGGTACAGATCCCTTACATCTTTGGTTAGGTTTATTCCTAGGTATCTTACGGTTTTTGGTGTAATTGGAAATGGTATAGATTCCTTGATTTCTCTTTCTTCTGCCTCAATTTTAGTGTATAGAAATGCAACTGATCTCTGTTCATTGATTATATATCCTGCCAGTTTGCTGAATTCTTCTGTCAGTTGTAACAATTTTGGGGTGGAGTCATTTGGATTTTCTACATAAAGTATCATGTCATCTGCAGAGAGTGAGAGTTTGACTTCTTCTTTGCCAATTTGGATCCCTTTAGGACTTCCAGTACTCTGTTGAACAACAGGGATACGATATTCACTGTGGTCTTTCCTATATGGCTTTTATGATATCGAGATATGTTCCCTCTGTCCCAACCTTGTGGATGGTTTTTATTTAAAAATGATGGTGTATTTTGTCAAATACTTTTTCTGCATGTTTTGAGAGGATCATATGGTTTCTTGTCTTTTTATTAATGTGTGTTATCACATTGATTGTCTTGGGGATGTTGAACCAACCTTGCAGACCAGGAATAAATCAAAGTTGGTAGTGATAAGTAATCTTTTTAATGTATTGTTGGATTGTATTAGGTAGTATCCTGTTGAGAATTTTTGCATCCATGTTCATCACGGAAATTGGTCTGTAATTCTTCTATTTAGTGAACGGTTTGTCTGGTTTTTGATCAAGGTAATGCTGGCCTCATAGGATGAGTTTGGATGTTTTCCTCCATTTCTATTTTTGGGAACAGCTGCAAAATAGTAGTTATGAATTATTTTTTAAATGTTTGGGAAACCATCCAGTAATGCACTGTTGTTTTTTGGGAGATTTTGTTTTTAAATTTTCATTTAAAATGAATTTGGTGGATTACTGCATCGAAAACTGGTGATGTATTGTATGGTGACTAACAACATAATAAAATAAACTTTAAAAAATATTTAAAAAAATGAATTTGGTTAACACATATTGTATTATTAGTCAGGGGCAGTGTTTAGTTGCATATCACACCCAGTGCTCATTGCATCAAGTGACCTCCTTAATTCCCATCACCCAGTTATCCCATCCCCCAGTGTCCTCCCCTCCAGCCACTCTCAGTTTGTTTCCTATAGTTAAGAGTCTTGTGCAGTTTGGTTCTTTGTCAGTTTTTTTCTTATTTTAGTTTTCCTTCCTTTCTCCTATGTTCATCTCATTTTTCCTTATTTTCCAGGTACTAATGAAATCATATGGTATTTATATTTCTCTGACTGACTTATTTGGTTTAAGATAATACTCTAGTTCCATCCATGTCATTGCAAATGGCAAGATTTCATTCTCTTTGATGGCTGAGGAATATTCCATTGTATATATATACCACATCTTCTTTATCCATTCATCTGTCAGTGACATCTGGGCTCTTTCCATATTTTGGCTATCTTGGACATTGCTGCTATACACATGGGGTGCAGGAGATTTTTGATTACTGATTCAGTTTCTTTGCAGGGTATGAGTCTCTTCAGGTTTTCTATTTCTTCCTGTTTCCATTTTGATAGTTTGTATGTTTCTACATATTTATCCATTTCTTCTAGATTGCCTACTTTGTTGGCATATAATTGCTCATAATATTCTCTTATAATTGTTTGTATTTCTTCAGTGTTAGTTGTCATCTCTCATTTCATTCCTTCTTTTATTTATTTGGGTTCTTTCTCTTTTCTTTTTGATAACTCTGGTAGGAGTTTATCAATCTTATTAATTCTTTCAATGAAGCAGTTCCTAATTTTGTTGATGTGTTGTACTGTTTCTTTTTGATTTCTGTATCATTGATTTCTGCTCTAATCTTTATTATATCTCTTCTGCTGGATTTAGGCTTTACTTGCTGTTCTTTTTCCAGCTCATTTAGGTGTAAAGTTAAGTTGTGTATTTAAGACTTTCCTTGTTTCTTGAGGAAGGCCTTTATTGCTGTATACATGCCTCTTTGGACCACCTTTGCTGCATCGCAAAGGATTTTTTCCCCTTTTATTTATTTATTTTTTATTATGTTCAGTTAGCCACTGTATGATACATTGTTAGTTTTTGATGTAACGTTCAGTGATTCATTAGTTACGTATAACACCCAGTGCTCATCACAGCACGTACCCTCCTCAATATCCATCACCTAATTACTGCATCCCCCCACCCCTCTCCCCTCTGAAACCCTAAGTTTGTTTCCCGTGGTCCATAGTCTCTCATAGTTCATCTCCCTCTCTGATTTCTCCCCCTTCAGATATCCCTCCCTTCCACTATGGACCTCTGTGCTATTGCTTATGTGTCACATATGAATGTGACCATATAATTGTCTTTCTCTGCTTTACTTACTTCACTTAGCGTAATCCCCTCCAGTTCCATCCATGTCCATGCAAATGGTGGATATTAATCCTTTCTGATGGCTGAATAATATTCCATTGTATATAGGTACTATGTCTTCTTTATCCATTCATCTGTTGAAGGGCATCTCAGCTCCTTACACAGTTTGGCTATTGTGGACAATGCTGCTATGAATATTGGGGATGCCGCCCCTTCTTTTCACTACATTTGTATCTTTGGGGTAAATACCTAGTAGTGCAATTGCTGGGTCATAGGGTAGCTCTATATTTAACATATTGAGGAACCTCCATACTGTTATCCAGAGGAGTTGTACCAACTTGCATTCCCACCAACAGTATAAGAGAGTTCCCCTATCTCCACATCCTCGCCAACATTTGTTTCCTGTTTTAAGTTTTGCCATTCTAACTGGTATAAGGTGGTATCTCATTGTGGTTTTTATTTTGTATTTCCCTGATGGCTAGTGATGTTGAGCATTTTTTCATGTGTCTGTTAGCCATTTCTGTGTCTTCTTTGGAGAAGTGTCTGTTCATGTCTTCTGCCCATTTTTTGACTAGGTTACTTGTTATTTGAGTGTCGAGTTTGAGAAGTTCTTTATAGATCTCGGATACCAGCGCTTTATCTGTAGTCTCATTTCCAAATATCTTCTCCCATTCCGTCAGTTTCCTCTTAGTTTTGTTGACTGTTTCCTTTGTTATGCAGAAGCATTTTATCTTGATGAAGTCCCAAAAGTTCATTTTTGCTTTTGTTTCCCTTGTCTTTGGAGACATGTGTTGAAAGAATTTGCTGTGGGCAATGTTGAAGAGGTCACTGCCTATATTCTCCTCTAGGATTTTGATGGATTCCTGTCTCACATTGAGGTTTTTCATCCATTTTTAGCTTATCTTTGTGTATGGTGTAGGGGAATGTCCATTTTCATTCTTCTATATTTAGCTGTCCAATTTTCCCAGCACCATTTATTGAAGAGACTGTCTTTTATCCATCGGATATTTTTTCCTGATTGTTCAAGGGTTAGTTGACCATAGAGTTGAGGATCCATTAATGGAGTCTCTATTCTGTTCCATTGGTCTATGTTTCTGTTTTCTCTTTTTAAAAAATTTTATTTATTTATTTGAGATAGAATGAGAGAGAGAAAGAGAGCATGAGACGGGGGAGTGTCAGAGGGAGAAGCAGACTCCCCACTTAGCAGGGATCCCAATGGTGGACTTAATCCCGGGACTCCAGGATCATGACCTGAGCCAAAGGCAGTTGCTTAACCAACTGAGCCACCCAGTTGCCCTATGTTTCTGTTTTTATGCCAACACCATGCTGTCTTGGTGATCACACCTTTGTAATAGAGCTTAAAGTCAGGCAACGTGATGTCCGGAGCTTTCTTTTTTCCCATCATTCCCTTGGCAGTTTGCCATCTTTTCTTGTTCCATACAAATTTCAGGATTGCTTATCCAAGCACTTTGAAAAATGCCAATGGTATTTTAATAGGGATGGCTTTAAAAGTGTAAATTGCTCTGGGCCGGATAGACATTTTAACAGTGTTTATTATTCCAATCCATGAGCATGGAATGTTTTTTCCAACTTTTTGTGTTTTCCTCAATTTCTTTCATAAGTGCTCTGTAGTTTGTAGAGTGTATATCCATTACCTCTTTGGTTAGGTTTATTCCTAGGTATCTTATGGTTTTTGTTGCTATTGTAAATGGAATCGATTCCTTAAATTCTTTTTCTACACTTACATTGTTCATGTATAGAAAAGCAACTGATTTCTGTGCATTGATTTTGTATCCTACCACATTGCTGAACTGCTATATGAGTTCTAGTAATTTGGGGGTGGAGTCTTTTGGGTTTTCCACATAAGGTATCATGTCATCTGCAAAGAGAGAGAGTTTGATTTCTTCTTTGCCATCTTGGATGCCTTTTATTTCTTTTTGTTGTCTGATTGCTGAGGCTAGGACTTCTAGCACTATGTTGAACAATAGTGGTGAGAGTGGGCATCCCTGTCGTGCTCCTGACCTTAAGGGAAAAGCTCTCAGCTATTCCTCATTGATAATGATATTCACTGTGGGCTTTTCATAAATGGTTTTTATGATATTGAGGAATGTTCCCTCTATCCCTATACTCTGAAGAGTTTTAATCAGGAAAAGATGCTGTATTTTGTCAAATGCTTTTTCTGCATCAATTGAAAGGATCATATGTTTCTTTTTTATCTTTTATTAATGTGCTCTATCACGGTGATTGATTTGCTAATACTGAACCACCTCTCATCCCAGGAATAAATTCCACCTGGTTGTGGTGAATAATCCTTTTAATGTACTGTTGGATCCTATTGGCTAAGATCTTGTTGAGTATTTTGGCATTCATGTTCATCAGGGATATTGGTTTATAATTCTCCTTTTTGATGGGGTCTTTGCCTGGTTTTGGGATCAAGGTAATGCTGGCCTCATAGAAGGAGTTTGGAAGTTCTCCTTCTGTTTCATTTTTTGAAACAGCTTCAGTAGAATAGGTATGATTTCTTTAAATATTTGGTAGAATTCCCCTGGGAAGCCATCTGTCCCTGGAATCTTGTTTTTTGGAAGGTTTTTGGTTATTGTTTTGATTTCATTACTGGTTGTCTATTCAGATTGTCTATTTCTTCCTGTTTCAGTCTTGGTAGTTTGTAAGTTTCCAGATAGGCATCCTTTTCTTCCAGGTTGCTTAATTTGTTGGCATATTGTTCTTTGTAATAATTTCTAAGAATTGTTTCTATTTCCTGGGTGTTATTTCTGATCTCTCCCCTTTCATTCATGATTTTATTAATTTGGGTCCTTTCTCTTTTCTTTTGGACAAGTCTGGCCAGTCATTTATCGATCTTATTAATGCTTTCAAAGAAACTCCTTCTAGTTTTGTTGATCTGTTCTACTGTTTTTCTGGTTTCTATTTCATTGATCTCTGCAATAATCTTTATTATTTCTCTTCTGCTTGGTTTAGGTTTTATTTGTTGTTCTTTGTCCAGCTCCTTTAGGTGTAAGGTTAGCTTGTGCATTTGGGATTTTTCTAATTTTCTGAGAAAGGCTTGTATGGCTATGTATTTCCCTCTTAGGACCTCCTTTGCAGTATCCCATAGGTTTTGGACTGAAGTGTTTTCAGTCTCATTAGTCTCCATAATTGTTTAAGTTCTTCTTTAATTTCCTGGTTCACCCAGTCATTCTTTAGCAGGATGCTCTTTAACTTTCAAGTGTTTGAATTCCTTCCAAAGTTTTCCTTGTGACTGAGTTCCAGTTTCAAGGCATTGTAGTCTGATAACATGCAGGGAATAATCTCAATCTTTTGGTATTGGCTGAGACCTCATTTTTTTACCCAGAATGTGATCTATTTTGGAGAAAGTTCTTTGTGCATTTGAGACAAATAATTATTTTTGTTTTAGGCTGGAATGTTCTGTATATATCTATGAAGTCCATCTGGTCCAATGTGTCATTCATAACTCTTGTTTCTTTGTTGGTCTTCTGTTTAGATGATCTGTCCTTGCTTAGAGTGGAGTGTTAAAATCTCCTACTATTAATGTATTACTGTCGAACTGATTCTTTATTTTGGTTCACAGCTGGCATATGTAGTTGGCTGCTCCCATGTTTGGAGCATAGATATTTACAATTGTTAGATTTTCTTGTTGGATAGACCCTTTTAGAATGATATAGTCTCCCTCTGGATCTCTTAATACAATCTTTGGTTTAATTTGTAATTTGTCTGATATGAGAATTGCTACCCCAGCTTTCATCTCAGGTCCTTTGGCATGAAAAATGGTTCTCCATCCTCTCACTTTAACTCTGGAGGAGTCTTTAAGTTCAAAGTGAGTCTCTTGTAGCCCACATATGGATTGGTCCTGACTTGATATCCAATCTGCAACCCTGTGCCATTTCCCGGGAGCATTTAGGCCGTTCACATTGAGAATAACTCCTGAAAGATATCTATTTATTGCCATCCTATTTTCTGTACAGTCCCTGCTTTTATAGAGCCTCTGTAAATTTCTGGTCTATCTTACTCTTGGGGTCTTTCTTCTTTTATAGAGTCCCTCTTAGTATTTCTTGAAGGTGTGCTTGGTGGTCACATATTCTTTCAATTTTTGCCAGTCCTGGAAGTTCTTTATCTCTCCATCTGTTTTGAATGATAGCTTGCTGGATTAAGTATTCTTGGATGCATGTTCTTCTCATTTAGTACCCTGAATATGTCTTGACAGCCCAATCTGGCTTGCTAGGTCTCTGTGGACACGCCTGACATTATTCTGATATTCCTCCCTCCGTACGTAAAAAATGTCTTCCCCCTTGCTCCTCTCAAGATAGCTTCCTTGGTTCTAGGATTTGCGAGTTTTACTATTATATGGCAGGGCCTTGGTCTCTTCTCCTTGATCTTGGGAGGGGTCCTCTCTGCCTCTTGGATGTGAATGCTATTTCCTTCCCCAGGTTAGGGAAATTTTCAGCTACGATTTGCTCAAATATACCTTCTAGACCTCTGTCTCTCTCTCTCCACCCCCTCAGGGATTCCAATAGTTCTGACATTGGAACATTTCATGGCATCATTAATCTCTCTAAGTCTGTTCTCACGGATTTTAAGCTGTTTGGTCCAGCCCTCCTCCTCTTTCTTCCTATCAGCTTATCTTCTAGATCACTAATCCATTCTTCTGCCTCATTTACCCTAGCTGTTAGAGTATTCAGTTTAGACTGCATCTCACTTATAGTATTTTTAAGTTCAGCCTTATTAGCTCTCATTTCTGCCCTTAGAGATTCTATATTGCTGCTAATGGTTTTCTCAAGCCTAGCTATTGACTTCATAACTGGTACCCTGAAGTCTATCTCTGACATCTTGCTTATATCCATATCCATTAAGTCTGCTGGAGAGGCCATTGTCTCTGGTTCTTTTCTTTGTTGGGAGTTCCTCCTCCTATTCATTCTGTTGAGAGGTGGTTGAGGGAATGTACAGATCCCAAAGTATCAACCACGATCCTGGCAAGATGCACCCAGGGACAATCTGGAGCAGTCGAAAGTCACCATTGAAAAATCAAAAGCAAAATGAAACCCAAGAATAAAATTTATAATGTTAAAAAATTGAAAAGAATTTAAAAATTGAAAATTAAAAAGAAAGGGGGGTCAGCGGAGGGGGTCTGTAATCTCTGAGTGTGGGCTAGGTAGGGTGTTTCAGTTCTTCCTAGGTGTATTTTGATCTGTTAGAGGTTTAGTACTTCTCAGAGTTATAGGGAAAATAAAACTGTGATATATATAATGGTAATATTGAATAGGGAAAAAAGGACTACATTGAAGCTTAAATCTGTATAAAAAAACATAGGTGTGAAAAAGTACAAGTTAAAAAACTACTATGAATTATGTTATATTAAACATCTAGTTGAAATGAGAAAAAGGTGAAAAAAAAAAACCCAGAGAAGCATGAGAAAAAATAAAAAGGAAAAAAAGGAAAAAAATTGTATCTGAAAAATATACCAGCTGTGAGGCAGTGCGTGGAGCTCAATATACTACTTTCCCTTGGTGTTGGGGTTATAGAGTTTAATGGGGACCCTAGTGTTGTCGTCCTCTTGTTCTTCCAGCTTGTCTTCTGGGAGAAGGGCCTGCAGCGCTGTTTCTCAGGCATCCTTGCTTGGTAGGAGTTGCCCTGCCCCTTGTGAAGGGGCTGGTCTCCATGGAAACCGGTTTTTTGGGCTTTTGTTCTTTGGCCTGCCTTTTCTCAGGGCCAGAGCAAAAGAAAATGTCCACTCGCAGACCTCTGACCCAGAGCAGAGAAATCACAGGCTACTCTTCTCTGAACCCTCCAGGACACACAGTCTCTGTTTCTGCAAGCGCTGCTGAAAACCGCAGCCTTCCACGGGCGGTGCACATCTGCAGCGACCCTCTCAGCAATCAACTCAGGAGCCCCACTTGTCTCTGCCTTTTGTGCTTCTAAAACCCTGAGTGGTCCCGCAGCTCCTGGATCCTATTTGAGCGCTGTTATAAAGTGGCCTGCCGGCCCACTGCTGGCGCTCTGCGTTATTGGCGGTCCCCTGGCGCAGGCCGCTCTTGCGCTTCGGTGTCATATCACTTTCCAGTGCCAGCTTATGGGGGCTCCCTCCCCCTTCTGTTTACCTTCTGATATCTACCCAGAGAATCATGACTCCACCCTTCATACCTCAGACTGGCATATAATTTCTTTTTTTTTTAAGATTTTATTTATTTGAGAGAGAGAATGAGATAGAGAGAGAGAGCATGAGAGGGGGGAGGGTCAGAGGGAGAAGCAGACTCCCCGCTGAGCAGGGAGCCCGACTCGGGACTTGATCCTGGGACTGCAGGATCATGACCTGAGCCGAAGGTAGTCGCTTAACCAACTGAGCCACCCAGGCTCCCTGGCAGATAATTTCTGCTTTTAGAGATCCAGATATATATTCTTACATCTCAGCCTGATTTCGTGGGTGTTCAGAATGGTTTGGTAGATATCCACGTAAATTCAGGGGACTGGTTGAAATGGAGTCTCCTACTCCTCTGCCATATTGCCCACCTCTGCATCCCAAAGGTTTTGAACTGTCATGTTTTCATTTTCTTTTGCTTCCATATATTTTTTTAAATTCTTCTTTAATTTTTTGGTTGACCCATTCATTGTTTAGCAGGATATTCTTTAACCTCCATGTATGTGTGGTCCTTTTAAATTTCTTCTTGTGGTTGACTTTGTTTCCTAGCATGTGGTCTGAAAATATACATGGTATGATCTCAGTCTTTTTGTACCGGTTGAGGCCTGAGTGTGACCCATTATGTGATCTGTTCTGGAGAATGTTCCATGTGCACTCAAAGGGAATGTGTATTCTGCTGCCTTAGGATGAAATGTTCTGAATATATTTGTTAAGTCCATCTGGTCCAGTGTGTCATTCAAAGTCTTTGTTTCCTTGTTGATCTCCTCTGCTTAGATGATCTGTCCATTGCTATCAGTGGTGTGCTAAAGTCCCCTACTATTATTGTATTATTATCAGTGAGTTTCTTTAAGTTTGTTATTAATTGATTGCATATTTGGCTTCTCCCAGATTAGGAGGCATAAATATTTACAACTATTAAGCCTTCTTGATGGATAGACAGTTTTATGATATAATGTACTTCATCTCTTATTACAGTCTTTGGTTTATAATCTAGTTTGTCTGATATTAATATGGATATTCCAGCTTTCTTTTGATGGCAATTAGCATGATAAATGGTTTTCCATCCTCTCACTTTCAATCTGGAGGCGTCTTTTGGTCAAACGTGGGTCTTTTGTAAGCATGATATCCATGGGTGTTGTTTTCTTTTTAATCCATTTTGATACCCTATGACTTTTGATTGGAGCATTTAGTCCTTTTACATTCAGAATAATAATTGAAAGTTATGAATTTCATGCCATTTTATTACCTGTAAAGTTGCTGTTCCTGATGGTTGTCTCTGTTCCTTTCTAGTCTTTGTTACTTTTTTTGTGTTTCCCATTCAAAGGGTCCACTTTAGTTTTTCTTGCAGAGCTGGCTTAGGGTCAATGAACTTCTTTAGTTTTTGTTTGTCCTGGAAACTCTTTATCTCTCCTTTTATTCTGAACAACAGCCTTGGGGATAAAGTATTCTTGGCTGCATATTTTTCCCATTTAGTACATTGAATATATCATGCTGTTTTTTCTGGCCTGCCTAGTTTCTATGGACAGGTCTGCTGCAGCCTTGTGTGTCTACCCTTCTAGGTTACGGATCTTTTGTACCTAGCTGCCTTCAGAATTGTCTTTTTATCTTTGTATTTGCAAGTTTCACTATGAAATGTCTTGTTGATGTGTTTTTGTTGATATTAAGGGTAGTTCTTTGTGCCTCTTGGACTTGAATGCCTGTTTTCTTCCTTAGATTAGGGAAGTTCTCAGCTACAATTTGTCAAGTAAATCTTCTGCCTCTTTTTTCCCACTCTTCTTCTTCTGGGACTCCTATGATATGAATTTTATTTCACTTTGTGGAATTGCTGAGTTTCCTAAGTCTATATTCATGATCTAATAGTTTTTTCCCCCTCTTCTTTTCAGCTGCATTATTTTCCATAATTTTATCTTCTCTACCACCTCTTCTCTCCTCTGCCTCTTCAATCCTTGTCGTGATTATATCTATCCAATCTGTTTTGCATCTCAGTTATAGCATTTTTTATTTCACCCTGACTACTTTTTAGGTCTTTTATCTCTAAAGCCAGCGTTTGTCTTTTGTCTTCTATGATTCTTTCAAGCCCAGCTAGTATTCTTATGACTGTTGTTCTAAATTCTTGTTCAGATATATTGCTTATATCTGTTTTGATTAAAGTCTTCATTGTGATTTCTTTGTGATCTTTCTTTGGGGAGAATTCCTCTGTATTATCATTATGTCTAGTTTTCTATTTTTTGCATATTTTGAAAGCTTGTGATTTTTCTTTGCTCCTGAGAGTAATACTGTATTAAAAATGGCTTCTGCACTGTCTAGGTCCTGGAGCTTCAGGAAGTGTTCCTGGTGCATGTTGTGTGCAGTCTGGGATTGTATTTTGTCTGCTCTTTCCCACAGGTCAGTTCTCTGCAGAGGTTCTCCCTTGCTTGCAGTGTGGAATGTTTGGACTTTTAACTAGGTGTACTTGGATTTGTTTGTTAAGATAAGCCTGATTAAAAACAAAAAAAAGGACAGATCCAAGAAGAGAAAATCAAGGGGAACCAAAAAGGAAACAGAGAAATGAAAAGTATAATCCTGATTCCAAAGAATAAGAAAGAAGGAAAAAAGAAAAGAAAGAGAAAAAAAAGAAGCCTCATCCAAAAAACAAGAAAAGGAAACAGACCAACAAATGAAGAAGAAACTATAAGCCTAATACCAAAGAAAAAAGAAGAAAAAAATATATATATAAAAAAATAAAAGATTTGAAGAAAAAAGTAAGCATGGTCCTGGTCCTCTTCCTCCAGAACTGTAGCTGATCCTTTGGAGCACTCTATGATCAGGAGACCTGGTATATGCTGGGGCGCCTGTGTTGGTCTTCTAAAGGAGAGGCCTCTCACGCTGGCTCACAGTCAGCCCTGCCTTTGCAAAGATGCCTCTACCCAGGCACAGTGAGGTGAGATTCGTTGTAAGTCACTGTAGCTTCCACCGGAGGTGCTGTGTTTCTCTCTAAAATCCAACTGTGCTGTGGGTCAGGGGGGTGGGGGGGTGGAAGATGGTGTCAACCCACCCTCTTGTCTCTGGGGATGGGGACTCGTGTTTGTCACTGTCGAGGTGGCCTTCACAGAAAAGTGAACAATTTCTGTTGTCCCAGGCTTTCATCTGATAGTTGCCCTCACCCTGTCTGTGCCCAGCTGTCTGCACCTGTGTTTTAGCTCTGGGGTGCAGCTGGGATTCAAAACTCCAAATCTTAAGGAGCTTAGCAAATTGTGGACACGCTTCCCTCCCCCAGAGGAGAGCTTTGTGGTGCACCTATCAGCATTCTGTCCCAGAAAAGCAGTGGCAAGGTATGCATGCAGTGTCTGCAGTCTATTGTGATGCACAGTGAAAAGTTGTGACCAGGTTATCTACCCTCGGTGTGTGTCTCTGTCCCTTGCTGCTGAAGGGCAGCAATGGCTCCTGGCAGGTTCTTTGTCCTTGGTGAGGCAAAAAATACCCTCCTCCAAATGTACGCCAGGAGGGGGAGCAATCTCTCATCTCTCTCAGTGCGACCCAGAGGATCCCCTCCCCTCAGTTTATTGTGTGAACCCTACTTGCTGCTTTCTCTCGATTCTCTCCCTCTCTCCCTGACTTTGCTTCACGAAAATGGCTCCCTCTCCTTCATGGCACAGCAGCTTTTCCCTCCTCCAGTTCACAGCTCCAAACCTTGCATCTACCATGTTCTCTACCTCCAATTGTGCTGATTGTTTTCTTAGTCCTCAGATTGATTTCCTAGATGTTCAAAATGATTTGTTGTTGATCTAGCTGTGTTCAAGGGACAAGGGAAGCTTGTCCGCCATCTTAACTACCCTCATCTTCTTTATCCATTCATCAGTCAATGGACATTTGGGCTTTTTCCATAATTTGGCTATTGTAAATAATGCTGCTATAAACATTGGGGTACATATATGCCTTCAAATTAGATTTTTTGTTTTTTGGGTTTTTTTTTGTGTGTGTGTGTGTGTGAATGTGTATGTGTGGGGGGGGATACTTTGCTTTTTAATATCTGTATTTTCCTTGTTTCTTTGTTCTTTTGGTGTTTTCATTGAATTGACTTATTCACTAGTTTATTTTTAACCTTTGTTGTTTTTTGATAAATGTGCTTAAAGCCATACATTTCCTTCTTAGTTCTGTTTTAGCTGTGCCACATAGATTTTCATTTGTTGTGCTTTTATTATAATTCACTTTTAAATATCTCTTAATTTTGTTTAGAATTTCCTTTTAAGCCATGATTAATTTAATAGTATGGCATTTTGTTTCCAAACACATGCTAAATATTGGCTTTTATTTTTTATAATTTCTAATGCCATTGTATTATGGTTGGAGAACATGGACTGTGTGATATTGAGTCTTTTGACTTTATTGAGGCTTTCTTAATAGCCATAATCATGTTGCTTTTTTGGAAATATTTTGTTTGTTGTCTTGAGTGATTATATGTTCTCTGTTGGATAGAGTTCTACTCTGTGTATGAAATAGCTTGAGTTTTTTACTTGTATTCTGCAAGTGTTCTATATCTCTATTAATTTTTTTTGCATTCTTAATCTGTCGTTTTCTAAGTAGAGTGTTAAAATATCCAAATGTTTTTTTCTCTAAAGTTCTGCTACAAGTAAAGTACATCAAGTGAGATGTATTTCAAAACTGTATTGTAAGACGCATATGTATATGATGTGTATATCTTCTGTTTTTGTCACCTAATTCGATTTTGTCAGATACTGAAAATGCTACTCCAGCTTTGTTTTGGTTCACATTTGTTCAGTATATCTCTTCCATCTTTTATTTCTATCTTATTTATATCTCTTTAAGTGTATCTTTTCTAGACTGAATATTATTGAATCTTTTATTTTTATCCAATCTGTCTTGATTTTTTTTAAATTTTATTATATTATGTTAGTCACCATACAATACATCATTGGTTTTTGATGTGGTGATCCACGATCCATTGTTTTCGTATAACACCCAGTGCTCCATGCAGTACGTGCCCTCCTTAATACCCATCACCAGGCTAACCAATCCCCCTGCCCCCTTCCATCTAAAACCCTTTTGTTTCTCAGAGTCCATAGTCTCTCATGGTTCATCTCTCCCCCAACCCCCTCCCCGATTTTTCCCTTCCTTCTCCTAATGTCGTCCATGCTATTCCTTATGTTCCACAAATAAGTGAAACCATATGATAATTGACTTTCTCTGCTTGACTTATTTCACTTAGCATAATCTCCTCCAGTCCCATCCATGTTGATGTAAAAGTTGGGTATTCATCTTTTCTGATGGCGGAGTGATATTCCATTGTATATATGGACCACATCTTCTTTATCCATTCATCTGTTGAAGGGCATCTTGGCTCTTTCCACAGTTTGGCTGTTGCAGACATTGCTGCTATGAACATTGGGGTGCATATGGCCCTTCTTTTCACTACATCTGTGTCTTTGGGGTAAATACCCAGGACTGCAATTGCTGGGTCATAGGGAAGCTCTATTTTTAAATTTTTGAGGCACCTCCACACTGTTTTCCAAAGTGGCTATACCAACTTGCATTCCCACCAACAGTGTAGGAGGGTTCCCAATTCTCCACAACCTCTCCAACATTTGTTGTTTCTTTCCCTGTCCATTTTTGCCATTCTAACTGGTGTAAGGTGGTATCTCAATGTGGTTTTGATTTGGAATTCCCTGATGGCTAATGATGATGAACATTTTTTCATGTGTCTGTTACCCATTTGTATGTCTTCTTCAGAGAAGTGTCTCTTCATAATTTATGCCCACTTTTTGACTTGGTTCTTTGTTTTTTTGGGTGTCGAGTTTGAGAAGTTCTTTATAGATTTTGGATACCAGCCCTTTATCTGTAGTGTCATTTGCAAATATCTTCTCCCATTCTGTGGGTTGCCTCTTTGTTTTGTTGACTGTTTCCTTTGCTGTGCAGAAGCTTTTTATCTTGATGAAGTCCCAAAAGTTCCTTTTTGCTTTCGTTTTGCTAGCTTTTGGAGATGTATCTTGAAAGAAGTTGCTGTGGGCGATGTCCAAGAGGTTACTGCCTATGTTCTCCTCTAGGATTTTGTTGGATTCCTGTCTCACATTGAGGTCTTTCATCCACTTTGAGTTTATCTTTGTGAATGGTGTTAGAGAATGGCCGAGTTTCATTCTTCTGCATGTGGCTGTCCAATTTTCCCAGCACCATTTATTGAAGAGACTGTCTTTTTTCCATTGCAGGTTTTTTCTTGCTTCGTCAAAGATTATTTGACCATAGAGTTGAGGGTCCATATCTAGGTGCTCTATTCTGTTCCATTGGTCTGTATGTCTGTTTTTGTGCCAGTACAGATCTTGGTGATCACAGCTTTATAATATAGCTTGAAATCGGGCAACATGTTGCCCCCAGCTTTGTTTTTCTTTTTCAACATTTCCTTGGTGATTCGGGGTCTTTTCTGATTCCATACAAATTTTAGGAATGTCTATTCCAGCGCTTTGAAAAATGTCATTGGAATTTTGATCGGGATGGCATTGAAGGTATAGATTGCTCTGGGTAGCATAGACATTTTAACAATGTTTATTCTTCTGATCATTGAGTATGGAATATTTTTCCATCTTTTTGTGTCTTCTTCAGTTTCTTTCATGAGTGTTTTGTAGTTTGAAGAGTATAGATCCTTTACCTCTTTGGTTAGGTTTATTCCGAGGTATCTTAGGGTTTTTGGTGCTATTGTAAATGGAATCATTTCTCTAATTTCTCTTTCTACAGTTGCGATGTTAGTGTATAAGAAGGCAACTGATTTCTGTGCATTGATTTTGTAGCCTGCCAAGTTACTGAATTGCTGTATGAGTTTTACAAATTTGGGGGTGGAGACTTTTGGGTTTTCCACATAAAGTATCATGTCGTCTGTGAAAAGAGAGAGTTTGACTTCTTCTTTGCCAATTTGAATACCTTTTATTTCTTTTTGTTCTCTGATTGCTGTTGCTAGGTCTTGTATTACTATGTTGAACAACAGTGGCGTGAGTGGGCATCCTTCACATGTTCCTGATCTTAAGGGAAAGGCTCTCAGCTTTTCCCCATTGAGGATGATGTTCACTGTGGGTTTTTCATAGATGGATTTTATGAACTTGAGGAATGTTCCCTCTATCCCTATACTCTGGAGAGTTTAATCAGGAGAGTCAAATGCTTTTTCTGCATCAATTGAGAGGACCATATGGTTCTTCTCCTTCCTCTTATTAATGTGTTCTATCACATTGATTGATTTGCGAATGTTGAACCACCCTTGCATCCCGGGGATAAATCCCACTTGGTCGTGGTGGATGATCCTTTTAATGTATTGTTGGATCCTATTAGCTAGGATTTGTTGAGGATTTTGGAATCCATATTCATCAGGGATATAGGTCTGAAATTCTCCTTTTTGATGGGTTCTTTGCCTGGTTTGGGGATTAAGGTAATGCTGGCCTCATAGAATGAGTTTGGAGGGTTTCCTTCTGTTTTTTGTATTTTGTTTTTTTTTTGAAACGGCTTCAGTAGAATAGGTATTATTTCTTCTTTGAATGTTTGGTAGAATTCCCCAGGGAATCCATCAGGCCCTGGACTCTTGTTTTTTGATCACTGCTTCGTTCTCCTTACTGGTGATTAGCCTATTCAGGTTGTCAATTTCTTCCTGTTTCAGTCTTGGCAGCTTATAGGTTTCCAGGAAGGCCTCCATTTCATCCATTGCTCAGTTTATTGGCATATAGTTGTTGATAAAAATTTCTAAAAATTGTTTCTATTTCCTTGGTGTTAGTCGTGATCTCTCCCCTTTCATTCATAATTTTATTAATTTGGGTCCTTTCTCTTTTCTTTTGGATAGGTCTGGCCAGTGGTTTATCGATCTTATTTATTCTTTCATAGAACCAACTTCTAGTTTCCTTGATCTGATCTACTGTGTTTCTGGTTTCTAATGCATTGATTTCTGCTCTAATTTTAATTATTTCTCTTCTGATGCATGGCTTAGGCATCGTTTGTTGCTTTTTGTCTAGTTCTTTAAGGTGTAGAGTTAGTTGGTGCATTCGGGATTTTTCTGTTTTTTTGAGTGTGGCTTGGATGGCTATGTATTTCCCCCTTAGAACCGCCTTTGCAATATCCCATACATTTGGGACCAATGTGTTTCGTTCTCATTGATTTCCATGAATTGTTTAAGTTCTTCTTTGATTTCCTGGTTGACCCAAACATTCTTGAGCAGAATGGTCATTAGCTTCCAAGTGTTTGAATTTCTGCCAAATTTTTTCTTGTGATTCAGTTCCAGTTTCAGAGCATTGTGGTCTGAGAATATGCAGGGAATAATCTCAGTCTTTTGGTATGGGTTGAGACCTGATTTGTGACCCAGTATATGGTCTATTCTGGAGAAAGTTCCATGTGCACTTGAGAAGAATGAGTATTCTGTTGTTTTAGGGTGGAATGTTCTGTAAATATCTATGAGGTCCATCTGGTCCAATGTATCATTCAAAGCTCTTGTTTCCTTGTTGATTTTCTGCTTAGATGATCTGTCTATTGCTGAGAGTGGAGTATTGCGGTCTCCTACAATTAACGTATTGTTATCAATATGACTCTTTATTTTGGTTAACAGTTGGCTTATGTAGATGGCTGCTCCCATGTTGGGGGCATAGATATTTACAATTGTTAGATCTTCTTGTTGGATAGACCCTTTAAGAATGATATAGTGTCCTTCTGTGTCTCTAACTACAGACTTTAGTTTAAAATATAATTTGTATGATATAAGAATTGCTACCCTAGCTTTCTTTTGAGGTCCGCTGGCATGGAAGATGGATCTCCATCCCTTCATTTTCAGTCTGGATGTACCTTTAGGTTCAAAATGAGTCTCTTGTAGGCAGCATATGGATGGATCCTGTCTTTTTATCCAATCTGCAACCCTGTGCCGTTTTATGGGAGTGTTTAGGACATTCCCATTGAGAATGATTATTGAAAGATATGAATTAATTGTCATCATGTTGCCTGTGAAGACGTTGTTTTCATAGATTGTCCCTGTAAATTTCTGTTGTATATCACTCTTGGCGTCTTTCTCCTTTTATAGACCCCCCCCCCCTTAATATTTCTTGCAGAGCTGGCTTAGTGGTCACATATTCTTTCAGTTGCTACCGGTCATGGAAGCTCTGCATCTCTCCATCCATTCTAAATGACAGCTTTGCTGGATAAACTATTCTTGGGTGCATGTTCTTCTCATTTAGTACCCTGACTATGTCTTTCCAGGCCTTTCTGGCTTGCCAGGTCTCTGTGGATAGGTCTGACGTTATTCTGATATTCCTCCCTCTGTACGTAAGGAATCTCTTCCCCCTAACTGCCCTGAAGATGGTTTTCTTGGTTCTAAGATTTGCAAGTTTTACTATTACATGCCGGGGTGCTGGCCTGTTTTCCTTGATCTTAGGAGGGGTCCTCTCTGCCTCTAGGATGCGAATGTTTGTTTCATTCCCCAGATTAGGGAGGTTCTCATCTACGATTTGCTCAAATACATCTTCTAGTCCTCTCTCTCCACTCCTTCTGGGATTCCAATTATTCTGACATTGGAACGCTTCATTGTGTCACTTATTTCTCTGATTCTATTTTCATGGATTCTGAGTTGTTTTTCCCTGGCCTCCTCTTTTCCCTTTTTATCTATTATATTGTCTTCCAGGTCTCTTTTTTGCTCTTCTGCCTCAGATACCCTAGCTGTTAGATTATCTAGATTGGATTGAATCTCACTGATAGCATTTTTAAGTTCTGCCAATTCTCCTTTAGTTTCTGCCCTTAGAGACTCTAGGTTGCCATTAATTGATTTCTCCATTCTAGCCATTGTCTTCACAATTGCTAGCTTGAATTCCATCTCCGACATCTTGGTTATCTCTGCATCCATTTGTAAATCTGCAGCATAAGTCATAATCTCTGAGTCTTTCTATTTTGGCGGCTCCTCCTCCTAGTCATTCTGTGGATGGGTGTTTGAGGGAATGTATAGAGTCCAAATTATTGACCAGAACCCAAGCAAGTTGCACCTGTTTTCTTGGGACCTTAGGGTTGCTGGCCTCTCATTTTCCCAGCCTGTCTTCTGCGGGAAGGGCCTGCCAGGCTGTTACTCAGGCAAGCCTGTTTGGGCGGAGTTGCCCTGCCCCCGTGTGGCTGGGGATGGGCTCAGCGGGAATCAGTCTTTGGGGATTTTGTTCTCTGGCGGCTGTCCCTGGTGCCTTCCTTTCTTTCTTTTTTTTTTTTTTTTAATTTTTTATTGTTATGTTAATCACCATACATTACAACATTAGTTTTTGTTGTAGTGTTCCATTATTCATTGTTTGTGCATAACACCCTGTGCTCCATGCAGAACGTGCCCTCTTTAATACCCATCACCGGGCTAACCCATCCTCCCAACCCCCTCCCCTGCAGAACCCTCAGTTTGTTTTTCAGAGTCCATCGTCTCTCATGGTTTTCTTCCCCTCCAATTCCCCCCCTTCATTCTTCCCCACCTGCTATCTTCTTTTTTTTTTTCTTAACATATATTGCATTATGTTTTTCAGAGGTACAGATCTGTGATTCAACAGTCTTGCAAAATTCACAGTGCTAACCAGAGCACATACTGTCCCCAGTGTCTATCAGCCAGTCACCCCATCCCTCCCATCCCACCCCCCACTCCAGCACCCTCAGATTGTTTCCTGAGATTAAGAATTCCTCACATCCCTGAGGTCATATGATACATGTCTTTCTCAGTTTGACTTATTTCCCTCAGCATAATACCCTCCAGTTCCATCCACATTGTTTGAAATGGCATGATCCCATTCCTTTTGATGGCTGGATAATATTCCATTGTATATATATACCACATCTTCTTTATCCATTCATCTGTCGATGGACATGTTGGCTCTTTCCACAGTTTGGCTATTGTGGACATTGCTGCTATAAACATCGGGGTGCACGTACTCCTTCGGATCCCTATATTTGTATCCTTGGGGTAAATACCCAGTAGTGCAATTGCTGGATCGTATGGTATCTCTATTTTCAACTTTTTGAGGAACCTCCATACTGTTTTCCAGAGTGGCTGCACCAGCTTGCATTCCCACCAACAGTGTAGGAGGGTTCCCCTTTCTCCGCATCCCCGCCAACATCTGTCGTTTCCTGACATGTTAATTTTAGCCATTCTGACTGGTGTGAGGTGGTATCTCATTGAGGTTTTGATTTGGATTTTCCTGATGCCGAGCGATGTTGAGCACTTTTTCATGTGTCTGTTGGTCATTTGCATGTCTTATTTGGAAAAATGTCTGTTCATGTCTTATGCCCATTTCTTGATTGGATTCTTTGTTCTTTGGGTGTTGACTTTGATAAGTTCTTTATAGATTTTGGATACTAGCCCTTTATCTGATATGTCATTTGCAAATATCTTCTCCCATTCTGTTGGTTGTCTTTTGGTTTTGTTGAGTGTTTCTTTTGCTTTGCAAAAGCTTTTTATCTTGATGAGGTCCCAATAGTTCATTTTTGCCCTTGCTTCCCTTGCCTTTGGCGATGTTTCTAGGAGGAAGTTGCTGCGGCTTAGGCCGAAGAGGTTGCTGCCTGTGTTCTCCTTTAGGATTTTGATGGACTCCTGTCTCACATTTAGGTCTTTCAACCATTTGGAGTCTACTTTTGTGTGTGGTGTAAGGAAATGGTCCAGTTTCATTCTTCTGCATGTGGCTGTCCAATTTTCCCAACACCATTTGTTCAAGAGACTGTCTTTTTTCCATTGGACACTCTTTCCTGCTTTGTCAAAGATTAGTTGACCATAGAGTTGAAGGTCCATTTCTGGGCTCTCTATTCTGTTCCATTGACCTATGTGTCTGTTTTTGTGCCAGTACCATACTGTCTTGATGATGACAGCTTTGTAATAGAGCTGGAAGTCTGGAATTGTGATGCCGCCAGCTTTGCTTTTCTTTTTCAATATTCCTGTGGCTATGCGGGGTCTTTTCTGGTTCCATACAAATTTTAGGATTATTTGTTCCATTTCTTTGAAAAGAGTTATTTTGATGGGGCTTGCACTGTATATGTAGATTGCTCTAAGTAGCATTGACATCTTCACAATATTTGTTCTTCCAATCCATGAGCATGGAACGTTTTTCCATTTCTGTGTGTCTTCCTCCATTTCTTTCATGAGTATTTTATAGTTTTCTGAGTACAGATCCTTTGCCCCTTTGTTGAGATTTATTCCTAGGTATCTTATGGTTTTGGGTGCAATTGTAAATGGGATCGACTCCTTAATTTCTCTTTCTTCTGTCTTGTTGTTGGTGTATAGGAATGCCACTGATTTCTGTGCATTGATTTTATATCCTGCCACTTGACTGAATTCCTGTATGAGTTCTAGCAGTTTTGGGGTGGAGTCTTTTGGGTTTTCCACATAAAGTATCATATCATCTGCAAACAGTGAGAGTTTGACTTCTTCTTTGCAGATTCAGATGCCTTTTATTTCTTTTTGTTGTCTGATTGCTGTGTATA
Organism: Halichoerus grypus; assembly: GCF_964656455.1. NCBI lineage: Eukaryota > Metazoa > Chordata > Mammalia > Carnivora > Phocidae > Halichoerus > Halichoerus grypus. The sequence goes on from NC_135727.1 coordinate 80,913,628, forward strand.
GGACTTCTAATACTATGTTGAATAACAGTGGTGATAGTGGACATCCTTGCCGTGTTCCTGACCTTAGGGGGAAGATCTCAGTTTTTCCCCATTAAGAATGATATTTGCTGTACGTTTTTCATAGATGGCTTTCATGATATTGAGGTATGTACTCTCTATGCCTATACTCTGAAGAGTTTTGATCAAGAAAGGATGCTGTACTTTGTCAAATGCTTTTTCTGCATCTATTGAGAGGATCATATGATTCTTGTTCTTTCTTTTGTTAATGTATTGTATCACATTAATTGATTTGCGGATGTTGAACCAACCTTGAAGCCCAGGGATGAATCCCACTTGGTCGTGGTGAATAATCCTTTTAATGTATTGTTGGATCCTATAGGCTAGTATTTTGGTGAGAATCTTTGCATCCATGTTCATCAAGGATATTGGTCTGTAATTCTCCTTTTTGAAGGGGTCTTTGTCTGGTTTGGGGATCAAGGTAATGGTGGCCTCATAAAATGAGTTTGGAAGTTTTCCTTCCATTTCTATTTTTTGGAACAGTTTCAGAAGAATAGGTATTAATTCTTCTTTAAACGTTTGGTAGAATTCCCCTCGGAAGCCATCTGGCCCTGTGCTTTTTTTTGTTGGGAGATTTCTGATGACTGCTTCTATTTCCTTAGTGGTTATAGGTCTGTTCAGGTTTTCTGTTTCTTCCTGGTTCAGTTTTGGTAGTTGATACATCTCTAGGAAAGCATCCATTTCTTCCAGGTTATCTAATTTGCTGGCATAGAGTTTCTCATAATATGTTCTTATAATTGTTTGTATTTCTTTGGTGTTGGTTGTGATTTCTCCTCTTTCATTCATGATTTTGTTGATTTGGGTCATTTCTCTTTTCTTTTTGATAAGTCTGGCCAGGGGTTTATCAATCTTACTAATTCTTTCAAAGAACCAGCTCCTAGTTTCGTTGATCTGTTCTACTGTTCTTTTAGTTTCTATTTCATTGATTTCTGCTCTGAAATTTATTATTTCTCTTCTCCTGCTGGGTTTAGGCTTTATTTGCTGTTCTTTCTCCAGCTCCTTCAGGTGTAGGGTTAGGTTGTGTACTTGAGACCTTTCTTGTTTCTTGAGAAAGGCTTGTATTGCTCTATACTTTCCTCTTAGGGCTGCCTTTGCTGCATCCCAAAGATTTTGAATAGTTGTGTTTTCATTTTCATTGGTTTCCATGAAGTTTTTTAATTCTTCTCTAATTTCCTGGTTGACCCATTCATTCTTTAGTAGGATGTTCTTTAGCCTCCATGTATTTGAGTTCTTTCCGACTTTCTTCTTGTGATTGAGTTTTAGTTTCAAAGCATTGTGGTCTGAAAATATGCAGGGAATGATCCCAATCTTTTGGTACCAGTTGAGACCTGAATGTGATCTATTCTGGAGAATGTTCCATGGGCACTAGAGAAAAATTTGTATTCCGTTGGTTTGGGATGGAATGTTCTGAATATATCTGTGAAGTCCATTTTGTCTAGTGTGTCATTTAAAGTCTTTATTTCCTTGTTGATCTTTTGCTTAGATGATTTGTCCATTTCAGTGAGGGGAGTGTTAATATCCCCCACTATTATTGTATTGTTGTCATTGTGTTTCTTTGCTTTTGTTATTAATTGCCTTATATAATTGGCTGCTCCCATGTTAGGGGCATAGATATTTACAATTGTTAGATCTTCTTGTTGGATAGACCCTTTAAGTAGGATATACTGTCCTTCCTCATCTCTTATTATAGTCTTTGGTTTAAAATCTAATTTTCTGATATAAGGATTGCCACCCCAGCTTTCTTTTGGTGTCCATTAGCATGGTAAATGGTTTTCCACGCCCTCACTTTCAATTTGGGGGTGTCTTTGGGTCTAAAATAAGTCTCTTGCAGACAGCATATCGATGGGTCTTGTTTTTTAATCCAATCTGATAGCCTGTGTCTTTTGATTGGGGCATTTAGCCCATTTACATTCAGGGTAACTATTGAAAGATATGAATTTAGTGCCATTGTATTGCCTGTAAGGTGACTGTTACTGTATATTGTCTGTGTTCCTTTCTGGTCTATGTTGCTTTTAGGCTCTCTCTTTGCTTAGAGGACCCCTTTCAATATTTCTTGTAGGGCTGGTTTTGTGTTTGCAAATTCCTTTAGTTTTTGTTTGAGCTGGAAGCTTTTTATCTCTCCTTCAATTTTCAATGACAGCCTAGCTGGATATAGTATTCTTGGCTGCATATTTTTCTCATTTAGTGTTCTGAATATGTCCTGCCAGTCCTTTCTGGCCTGCCAGGTCTCTGTGGATAGGTCTGTTGCCAATCTAATGTTTCTACCATTGTAGGTTACATATCTCTTCTCCCGAGCTGCTTTCAGGATTTTCTCTTTGTCTCTGAGACTCGTAAGTTTTACTATTAGATGTCGGGGTGTTGACCTATTTTTATTGATTTTGAGAGGGGTTCTCTGTGCTTCCTGGATTTTGATGCCTGTTTCCTTCCCCAAATTAGGGAAGTTCTCTGCTATAATTTGCTCCAATACACCTTCTGCCCCTCTCTCTCTTTCTTCTTCTTCCGGGATCCCAATTATTGTAATGTTGTTTCGTCTTATGATATCACTCACCTCTCGAATTCTGCCCTCGTGATCTAGTAGTTGTTTATCTCTCTTTTTCTCAGCTTCTTTATTTTCCATCATTTGGTCTTTTATATCACTGATTCACTCTTCTGCCTCATTTATCCTAGCAGTTAGCACCCCCATATTTGATTGCACCTCATTAATAGCCTTTTTGATTTCGACTTGATTAGATTTTAGTTCTTTTATTTCTCCAGAAAGGGTTTCTCTCATAACTTCCATGCTTTTTTCGAGCCCAGCTAGTATCTTTAAAGTGATGATTCTGAACTCTAGATCCAACATCGTACTAATGTCCATATTGAGTAGGTCCCTGGCAGTCGGTATTACCTCTTGTTCTTTTTGTTGAGGTGATTTTTTCCATCTTGTCATTTTGTCAAGAGGAGAATGGGTTGATGAGAGAACAAAATGCTAACAGGGGAACAACGTCCCCAGAAATTCTACTTTAAACAAATCAGAAAAGACCCAAAGCAGGGGGAAAAGAAAGGGAAAGAGAGAGAAAAGAAAAAGAAAGGAAAAGATAAATATAAAAACTAACAAAAACAGAATAAAACAAAAACAGAATATCATCAAATATGATCAGGCTGGTACATAGATGAGTGCCCCACACTAGATTTTGGGTGTATTTTTCTCCGTTAGAAGAAAGTGCCTCTCAAAATTTTAAAGAAAGAAAAACTTATATATGTACAAAAATAAGGGTTGATATGATGAAGGGATGGAATATGACTGTAAAGATGAAAATTATAAAAAATTTTATGAAAGGAATAGATAAGAAGTTGTTTGAAAAAAGAAAGAAGAGGATTTAGAAAAAAAAAAGGAAAAAAAAGGGAGAGAATGTGATCAGGCAGAAAAGAACCATACACTAGAGATTTAGGGTATATTTTGATCTGTTAGAAGAAACTATCTCAAAATTTTAAGGAGAGAACAACTTATATATATATATGCCAAAAATGTAGGTAACTACTATGAAAGGATAGAATATGACTCTAAAAATGAAAAATAGAAATGATTTTTATAAAAGGGATTGATAAGATGGTGGTTGAAAAAGGGAAAAAGAAAAATTCAAAAAAAAAGGACAGTTAAAAAAAAATTAACTTTGAGCAGGTAAAATGGCGGGCTCGCGGTGAGCGGCTGTCAGGGATGAAAATAGGTATACCTGCAAGAAGATTTTAAAATCAGTTTCTCTTCAAATCATCTTCTTTCTCACCACCTAATAAGCATCTTGATTCACCATGGCGTTAGCAGCAGTAAAATGGGCGATATCAAACAGAGCTATCTGGAAACATTTATTTCCAATTCAAAACGGAGCTTTATATTGTGTTTGTCATAAATCTACGTATTCTTCTCTACCAGATGACTATAATTGCAAAGTAGAGCTTGCTTTGACATCGGATGGCAGGACAATAGTATGCTACCACCCTTCTGTGGACATTCCATATGAACATACAAAACCTATACCTCGGCCAGATCCTGTGCATAATAATGAAGAAACACATGACCAAGTGCTGAAAACCAGATTAGAAGAAAAAAATGAGCAATTCGAGCAAGGACCCATGATAGAACAACTTAGCAAAATGTTCTTTACTACTAAGCACCGTTGGTATCCTCGTGGACAGTATCATAGACGTCGTAGGAACCTGGATCCTCCAAAAGACAGATGATACTGAGGTTTTTAGGAATTAAAAAGATGTCATCTTGTGTCTCATTTGCCATTTGAGAAAATGCAATTGAGTATATTTACTAATATGTTATATAGCAAAATAATAAAATGTCTTCATGTATTAGCATGTATATTTCTTTATATATATTAGGGAATTGTGGATTTGACATTCTTACTTACAGAAACCTACTTCATCTTACTTTGCTTTTGAGATATTAAGATCTACCATTTATTTTTACGTGTGTAGTGTGATTATTTTTACATTATCAGCCAAATATTGTTAGTATTAATAGAAATACGCATGGCTCTCCTTCTCAAGGAGATTTTTAAATTGCCTTTGAAAAGAAACTCATGAGGTCCACCCAGAAAATAAATGTTACAATTCTTTCTTGTGGCTTCTAGGAAATAATTAAATTACGGTTGACCCTTGAACAACTCCAATTTGAATCGTGTGGGTCCATTTATACATAGATTTTTTTTTTAATAAATATAGTCCAGTACTGTAAATGTATTTTCTCTTTCTTATGATTTTCTTAGTAACATTTTCTTCTCCCTAGCTTTATTGTAAGAATACAATATAAAATACATATAACATGTAAAATATATGTTAACTGACTATGTTATTAGTAAGGCTACCAGTCAACAGTAGGTCATTAGTAATTAAGTTTTTGGGGAGTCAAAGTTATAGATGGATTTTTGACTGCGTAGCAGGTTGGTATCTCTAACTCCCTTGTTGTTCAAGGGTCAACTGTAGTTACATTTTAATTAGTTCTGTCTGCTGGGTCCTTTATATACATCATTATTAAATTCTCACAATAATCCTTTAAAGATAGAGCATCATCCCCATTTTATGGGTAGGGCCAAGTGACTTGAACCCTATCTACTTAGCAAGTGGGAGAGCCAAAATCCAAATGGTCAGGCCCCAAAGCTTTTTTACAGTGCATTACAGTGACAAAGGGGTATTCTCTTTCACCCAAGAATGTACTTTCCTAGAAAGAAAGTACATTTTGCTTACAAATTATATAATTTGCTTTGAGATTTTTTTTTTTTACTGGCTCTTTAAAAAATTATGCTAGCTTCAGAACACATGCAGCTCTGGTTAAAATGTTAATATCACTAAACTAGTGTTATGAGAACATTAATAGATTATTCTGCTGTTGATTGTCACTACCACTTTATATGTGATCTTTGATGGCATTACTGCCCCTGTGATTTCTATTTAGGAGGTGAGGAATCTCTTAAGAAGGTGGAGAAATGTTTTATTCAAACTTGTAAAATATTTGTGGTATTTTAAAATTTGATGTGAAAGATGATTTCAGTGAAGGGAAATTGAAATGAAATTCATTGAAATGAAACTTCATTTAAAGGCTGTTGTTGAATCTAGTTCTTTTAATAAAGGAACTCTAGCTGAAGGTTTAAGTATTTAGTAGAATCTATGGAATAATAAATAGGGAAGAGTAAGGGAAATAATTAATAATGGCCACCCTCTGTTATCAAAACGAAATGTCTTTTAGTGGCTTACTTCTTCATTAATATATTGGGGGGGAAAGATTAAAGAAAAACAAGTTGATAGAACTTAGTAATCAGAAAGTTTTACCAGACATGTTTAATGACATTGAAAAATGGTTAAATTTTTTTCAGGCTGATTTATATCCAAATTTTTATAAAGATTGAGATATGCCACATTTTAAAAGTAGGGAGAATAAAGAATTGAATTAAATAAAAAATTTTTTTCTAAGTACAAAAAAAAAAAATTAACTTTGAAAGACTAAAGAATCATGGATTCTAAAAAAGCCATGGATTCTATGTGCAGTATTCCCCTAGCACTGGAGTTCTGCCGTTCTCATTGATGGGTAAACTTGGTCTTGGCTGGCTGTTCTCGCTGATCTTCTGGGGGAGGGGCCTGTTTCCATGGTTCCCAAATGTCTTTGCCGGAGGTGGAATTGCCCTGCCCTTGCCAGGTCCAGGCTAAGTAATCTGCTCAGATTTGCTCTCGGGAGCTTTTGTTCCCTGCAAGCTTTCCGTACAGCTCCAGAGGCCGAGAGTGAAAATGGCGGCTTCCCAGTCTCCACCCCAGAGGAGCCGAGAACTCGGGGCCCCGCTCCTCAGTGCGCCCCCAGAGAAAAGTGTTCAGTCACTCCTGTCTCCCTGGTCTCCGGCCACACTCTGTGCTCCCCCGGCCTGTGACCGCGCGTTTCTATCTCTGGCACCCGTTCCTGTGTGGAGTCTCCAAACCCAGCAGATACTTGCGGTGCACTCCTGCGCCGCTCCTCCCGGGGGAGTCTCCCCGGATCTGCCGCTTGTTGGGTCCCTGCTGGAGGAGCAGTGGCCCGACTGTGCTGCGGATTACGGTTTATGGCAACCCCGAGCTGAGAGCCCGCTCCTCAGCTCCGTCTCTGCAGCCGGCTTCCCCGCTCCAATACCTGGGAGCTCTTCCACAGTCAGGCACCCCTGGTCTTTCTGTGACCCCGAGGGTCCTGAGACCACACTGTCCCGCGAGGGTTCCACCCCCCGCTTAGCCACTGGAGCGACGTCCCACAGCGGAGCACACTTCTAAAAGTTCTGATTTTGTGCTCCGCAGCTCTATCACTTGCCAAAAGTGGCCGACAGAGGCCCCCTCCCCCGCCGTCTATCCTCCCGAATATCACCTGGGATTCACTTCTCCACACGTCCTACCTTCCAGAATGTGGTCGCTTTTCTGTTCAGAGAGTTGTTGCTATTCTTTTCTTCGATCTCCTTTTGAGTTTGTAGGTGTTCAGAATGGTTTGATCCCTATCCAGCTGAATTCCTGAGACCAGAAGAAATCCAGGTCTCCTACTCCTCTGCCATCTTGCTCCGCCCCCTCCCTGGCAGCTTTCTGCGTCTCTTCCAGGAGTCAGAGCAGAAGAGACCGTTTCCAACCCTCTGCCTCAGAGCAGAGAGACCGCAGTCTGTTCTTCAGGGAGCTCTCCAGGCCACACCGTCTCCGTTTCTATCCGTGCTGCTATAAACTGCAGTGTCCTGGATTGTGCACCCTCCGCAGTGCCCCTAGTCCTGCCTCCAGGTTGGAGCATGTCTCTGCCCTTTGTGCTTCTAAAACCGCCAGCTGTTCCCAGCTCGCACGCGCGTGACCCCAGCGCTCCGGGTTTCCGTCCAGGGGGCTGCACTTTGCAGGCGTGACCCCAGTGCTCTGGGTTTCCACCCCGGGGGCTGCCTGAAAGTCCTTTCCCCGCTGCTACGGGTCTGCGAGTCTTTGCCCCGTCAGCAGCACGTGAGGCTGTCACTCACCAGCGGTGTAGGATCCCCACGGCCAGGCACCCTCTTGCTGCCATTTATCCTCCGGTATCTGCCCACAGAATCACGGCTCTCCACTTTGTACCTCAAAACCAACCACCTGTGATATTCTGTTTGTAGAGATCCAGATCTTCTTACATCTCAGGCTGGTTTCATGGGTGCTCAGAGTGGTCTGGTAGATATCCAGCTCAATTCCGGGGACCAGTTGAAATAGGGTCCCCTACTCCTCCGCCATCTTTCCCCCCTCTCTTTATTTTTTTAAAGATTTTATTTATTAATTTGAGAGAGAGAAAGAGAGTGTGCATGCATGTGAGCATGTGCAGGAGCAGGGAGAGGGGCAGAGGGAGAAGCAGACTCCCCACTGAGCTGGGAGCCCAAAATGGGGCTCAATCCCATGACCCTGAGATTATGACCTGAGCTGAAGACACACACTTAACCAACTGCACCCCCCAGGCACCCCTGTAAGTCTGTCTTTAATTGGTAAGTTTAATTCATGTACATTTATTGTGAAGTTGTCTTTTATTATTATTTTTTTATTTTAGTATTGTTGACACATGCAGTTTCATTAGTTTGAGGTGTGCAACTTAGTGATTCAACAACTATATATGTTATGCTTTGCTCACCACAAGTGTAGGTGGCATTTCACTTTTTACTTTTCATTTATGATATTTTTTGTTTTTTTTGTGTGTATTTTTTTTTCCTTTTTGCTTTCTATAAGATAGATCAAGTTTTCTCCTGTTTTATAGAAAATTATATATTTTCTTACCCTTTAACTTAAGATCTGACCTCATGTTATTCACCCCTATTGAGTTTTACCCATACAATAACTGCAACTTCTTTCAACAACATATCTACCTTTGCAGGCTCTTATGTTTCATTTATCTTCCTTTCACACCTACCCCGTCATGGTAACATCATCTAGAATTTTAATCTTTCCTAGAATCCATGTTTCCCCTCTCACTTTTATAGTTTCTCCAGGGCTGATTTAGGAAATACAGACCATACTAGTTTGCTACCTTGCTACTAGAAAGCCTCAAAGAAGTTTTGTAGCAAATTAAGAGCATTTATCTTGCTTTGAATTATCCAACTTTAATCGCAGGAGGCAGTGAGTCAATAACTTAATCAGTATTTTTTCCCCAAATAACAGGTAGAAAATGTGAAATTACTGGATCGTCATGTGTGTAAGAAGCCTGCTAATGGGATTCTATATCTTACTGCAACCCATCTGACATATGTAGAGGCTTCTGGTGCAGCCCAGAAAGAAACATGGGTATGTTTACAAGAAGAAATATCAAAGGGTCTTAAAGAGTTGTGTTTACATGCTAATATGGTAGTTTCTTGAAATTTAAAGTAACAGTCAAATTGCTCTGAAACCTTTTCTTCAAAGAATCTATTCTATGTTTTTTTTATCATAGATTGAATCATATGACTCTTTGTCCCTCAAGTTATTGACTGTGGTCATCTTAGTCATTTAAAACTACATTTTTTTTCTCAATATTTTTAGGTAGGTTAGTCTCTGCTCATTTTCTGAGCCTAGTTGATAAGCATCCTGAAGCAATTTAAAACCTTGCTACCCATAAAGTGTGGCCTAAGAACCTGGGTGCCTGTTAAAAATGCAGAGTCTCATTTCTAAGATTTTTAGTATTTTAAGGATTTATTTATTTGAGAGAGTGAGATAGAAAGAGAGAGTGAGCACTGAGCAAGGGGGAGGAGCAGAGAGAGAAGAAGAAGCAGACTCCCTACTGAGCAAAGATCCTGATTCAGGGCTGGATCCCAAGACCCTGAGATCACGACCTGAGCTGAAGGTAGACGCTTAACCCTTTGAGCCACCCAGGCGCCCTAGATTTTAAATTTCTGAAAAGCTCTTAGGTGTTGCAGATGGCCCACGGACTATACTTTGGGTATCATTTATTTGAACCATCTCTCTGACCTAAGACAGGTTATGTTTTTCATGTGCATATCTGTGTGTTTCTTGTTATACCTTTAAACAATGTTTTCTAATTAGTTTAGCACCCCAAACATCACTATATGCCTTCCCCACCCTAAAGTAGCATCATTGAATCTTAACTTAATCATTAGCCAGATTTATGCTTAGACTTATTTGTTTATAACAAGTGTAACATACTTCTGGTATATGACATACCATAGTAATTAAGATCACAAGCTCTAGAGCCAGTCTGCTCAAGGTGAAATCCCAGCTTCAACATGTATTATCTTAGTAACCTTGGGCAATTTATTTAATTTTTCTGTGTCTCACTTCTCTCATGTGTAAAATAGGGATAATAATAATACCTTGTTATGAGTGTTGTTTCTTCGAGTTAGAACGCTAGCTATTAGCCTTCCATGCAAAAGTGGGGCTGCCGTGCTAGCTTGATGAAACACATGGGGAGTCGTGTTCTGCCTTCTGCTGGGGCCTGAGTCTCACTCGCAAAAAGCTTTGGACTCCCTTGCAGGGCTCTCATGCACGCACACACCAAAATGCTTCCACCCTCAGGAGCGGCTGTTTTAGCTGAAGCATGGATTCGCCACCGAGTTTTTCCTTCGAGTTAGGCGGTTTTCATTAAGCCTGCACACACACCCGGGGCAACGGTACTAGCCCCATAACCATGGTGTGAGTTGAGAGCTGCCTTCTCTCCGGCCTGTCTCTCCCTCGATTTTACGAAACGGAACCCGTCCCCAGGCTCTCACCCACAGTACACCCTAAACTGCTTCTTCCCGGGTCTCTTCAGTGTTGTTTCTCCGAGTTAGAACGCTTGCTATTAATGTCCACAATAGCCAAACTGTGGAAAGAGCCAAGATGTCCATCAACAGATGAATGGATAAAGAAGATGTGCTATATATATATATATATATACAATGGAATATTATGCAGCCATCAAAAGGAATGAGATCTTGCCATTTGCAATGACGTGGATGGAACTGGAGGGTATTATGCTGAGCGAAATAAGTCAAACAGAGAAAGACATGTATCATATGACCTCACTGATATGAGGAATTCTTAATCTCAGGAAACAAACTGAGGGTTGCTGGAGTGGGGGGTGGGGTGGGAGGGATGGGGTGACTGGGTGACGGACACTGGGGAGGGTATGTGTTCTGGTAAGCGCTGTGAATTGTGCAAGACTGTTGAATCTCAGATCTGTACCTCTGAAACAAATAATGCAATATATGTTAAGAAAGAAAAAAAGAAGAAGAAGAAAGTAGCAGGAGGGGAAGAATGAAGGGGGAGAAATCGGAGGGGGAGAAGAACCATGAGAGACGATGGACTCTGAAAAACAAACTGAGGGTTCTAGAGGGGAGGGGGGTGGGAGGATGGGTTAGCCTGGTGATGGGTATTGAGGAGGGCACGTTCTGCATGGAGCACTGGGTGTTATGCACAAACAATGAATCATGGAACACTATATCTAAAACTACCGATGTAATGTATGGGGATTAACATAACAATAAAAACATTTAATAAAAACAAAAAAGAACGCTTGCTATTAGACTTCCATGCAAAAGTGGGGCCGCAGTGCTAGCCTCAGGAAACAAGTGGGGAGTCGTGTTCTGCCTTCTGCCGGGGCCTGAGTCCCACACGGAAAATGGTTCTGGACTCACTTGCAGTGCGCTCACGCATGCACACAGCAAAATGCGTCCACCCTCCGGCATGGCTACTTTAGCCGAAGCAGGAATTCTCTACAGAGTTGTTCCTCTGAGTTAGGTGGTTGGCTTTAGGCCTGCAGGCACACCCGGGGCAAGGGTACCAGCCTCATAAACAAGAGGTGAGTTGAGAGCTGCCTTCCGCTCCGGCCTGTTTCTCACTCCATTTCACGTATGGGACCCTTTCCCCGGGCTCTCATACACGAGCACTGTCAAATTCCCCTGGCTTCAGGAACGGCAACGTTAACTCAAGCGCAGTAACTCTAGAGCATTGATTCTTGGTGTTAGTAGCCTGGTAACTAGGCATCCAGGCACACAGGGTACAGCAGTGCTAATCTCCTCAAACAAGAGGTGAGTCCACAGCAGCCTTCCTTCCAGGCCTGCTTCTCACTCCGAGTTACGTTTAGGTTCCATTTCTCATGCTTTCACAAAAACACACAATAGATGAAGTGCACGCTCAGGAAGGGCGATCTTTGCTGAGGCACGGGTCCTCTGCACTTTTGTTCCTTTGCGTTGGGTGGATGACACTTAGGACTACACACACACACACGGGAGAGCCGATCTAGTTTCCCGAAACAAGAGTTGAGTCGAGAGCTGCCTCCTGCCCATGCTTATTTCTCCCTCGGAATTCTGCTGGGACTCCTTCCCCAGGTTTGCACTCAAGCAGAGTTGAAAATGCTGCCACCCTGTGGAGAGGCGAATGAGCTGAAGCTGGGATTCTTGACCGGCTTCTTTCTGCCAAATCAGTGTGGAGCACTTGGCATTCCTATGCACACATGGAGCGGTAGTGTTAGCTTCAGGTAACAAGAGCTGAGTCGAGAGGTGCCTTCTGGCCCGGACTTCTTCTCCCTCGGTCTCACGTAAGGAACCCGTTCCCCAGGCTCTCACCCACGGTAGCCTGGAAACTGCTTCCTCCCTCAGAGACGTGGATGGTAGCTAAAGCACGATTTCTCTACCCTGTTGTTTCTTCGAGTTAGAACGCTAGCGATTAGACTTCCATGCGAAAGTGGGGCCGCAGTGCTAGCTTGATGAAACACAGGGGGAGTCGTGTTCTGCCTTCTGCTGGGGCCTGAGTCTCACTCGCAAAAAGCTCTGGACTCCCTTGCAGGGCTCTCACGCACGCACACAACAAAATGCTTCCCCACCCTCTGGAGTGGCTGTTTTAGCTGAAGCATGGATTCTCTACCAAGTTTTTCCTTCGAGTTAGGTGGTTGTCTTTAAGCCTGCACGCACACCCGGGGTAACGGTACTAGCCCCATAGCCATGGTATGAGTGGAGGGCTGCCTTGTGTACCGGCCTGTCTCTCCCCCGATTTTACGAAATGGAACCCGTCCCCAGGCTCTCACCCACAGTCCACCCTATACTGCTTCCTCCCACAGAGGTCGACGGTAGCTAAAGCACGGTTTCTCTACAGTGTTGTTTCTCCGAGTTACAACGCTAGCGATTAGACTTCCATGCAAAAGTGGGGCCGCAGTGCTAACTTCATGAAACAAGTGGGGAGGCGTGTCCTCCCTTCTCCCGGGGCCTGAGTCTCACACGGAAAATGGTTTGGGACTCCATTGCACTTCTCTCACGCAGGCACACAGCAAAATGCTTCCAGCCTCAGGAATGCCTATGTTCGCTGAAGCAGGAATTCTCTACAGAGTTGTTCCTTCGACTTAGGTGCTTGGCTTTAGGCCTGCAGGCACACCCGGGGCAACTGCACTAGCCTCGTAAACAACAGGTGAGTTGACAGCTGCCTTCTGCACTGGCCTGTCTCTCCCTCGATTTTACCTATGGAACCTGTCCCCAGGCTCTCACCCACAGTGCAGCGTAAACTGCTTTCTCACACAGGGAGGTCGACGGTAGCTAAAGCACGCTTTCTCTACACTGTTGTTTCTTGGAGTTTGAACGCTAGCGATTAGGCTTCCAGGCAAAAGTGGGGCCGCAGTGCTAGCTTGATGAAACACAGGGGGAGTCGTGTTCTGCCTTCTGCTGGGGCCTGAGTCTCACTCGCAAAAAGCTTTGGACTCCCTTGCAGGGCTCTCACGCACGCACACAACAAAATGCTTCCACCCTCTGGAGTGGCTGTTTTAGCTGAAGCATGGATTCTCTACCAAGTTTTTCCTTCGAGTTCGGTGGTTGTCTTTAAGCCTGCACGCACACCCGGGGCAACGGTACTAGCCCCATAACCATGGTGTGAGCGGAGAGCTGCCTTGTGTACCGGCCTGTCCCTCCCCCGATTTTCCGAAATGGAACCCGTCCTCAGGCTCTCACCCACAGTACACCCTAAACTGCTTCCTCCCACACAGAGGTCGACGGTACCTAAAGCACGGTTTCTCTAGTGTTGTTTCTCCGAGTTAGAATGCTAGCGATTAGACTTCCATGCAAAAGTGGGGCCGCAGTGCTAGCTTCATGAAACAAGTGGGGAGTCGTGTTCTGCTTTCTTCCGGGGCCTGAGTCTCACACAGAAAATGGTTTGGGACTCAGCTGCAGGGCGCTCACCCTTGCACACAGCAAAATGCGTCCACCCTCAGGCATGGCTCTTTTAGCCGAAGCAGGAATTCTCTAAGGAGTTGTTCCCTTGAGTTAGGTGGTTGGCTTTAGGCCTGCAGGCACCCCCGGGGCAAGGGTACTAGCATCAGAAACAAGAGGTGAGTTTAGAGCTCCCTTCCACACCGGCCTGTTGCTCACTCCATTTCACGTATGGGACCCTTTCCCGGTCTCTCCTACAGGAGCACTGTAAAATTCCTCCGTCTTCAGGAACGGCAATGTTACATAAAGGGCAGTAACTATACACCATTGCTTCGTGGCCTTAGTAGCCTGGTAGGCGAATGAGCTGCAGCTGGGATTCTTTACAGGCTCGTTCCTTCCAAGGCAGTGTTGAGCACGGAGCATTCCAAGCACACATGGAGCAGTAGTGTTAGCTTCAGGTAGCAAGATCTGAGTCCAGAGGTGCCTTCTGCCCGGAACGGTTTCTCCCTCGGTTTCACGTATGGAAACCGTTCCCCAGGCTCTCACCCACGGTACCCTGTATACTGCTTCCTCTGCGTGGAGGTCGACAGTAACTAAAGCACGATTTCTCTACACTGTTGTTTCTTTGAGTTAGAACGCTAGTGATGAGACTTCCATGCAAAAGTGGGGCCGCAGTGCTAGCTTGATGAAACACGGGGGGAGTCGTGTTCTGCCTTCTGCTGGGGCCTGAGTCTCACTCGCAAAAAGCTTTGGACTCCCTTGCAGGGCTCTCATGCACGCACACACCAAAATGCTTCCACCCTCAGGAGCGGCTGTTTTAGCTGAAGCATGGATTCGCCACCGAGTTTTTCCTTCGAGTTAGGCGGTTTTCATTAAGCCTGCACACACACCCGGGGCAACGGTACTAGCCCCATAACCATGGTGTGAGTTGAGAGCTGCCTTCTCTCCGGCCTGTCTCTCCCTCGATTTTACGAAACGGAACCCGTCCCCAGGCTCTCACCCACAGTACACCCTAAACTGCTTCTTCCCGGGTCTCTTCAGTGTTGTTTCTCCGAGTTAGAACGCTTGCTATTAATGTCCACAATAGCCAAACTGTGGAAAGAGCCAAGATGTCCATCAACAGATGAATGGATAAAGAAGATGTGCTATATATATATATATATATATATATATATATATATATATATATACAATGGAATATTATGCAGCCATCAAAAGGAATGAGATCTTGCCATTTGCAATGACGTGGATGGAACTGGAGGGTATTATGCTGAGCGAAATAAGTCAAACAGAGAAAGACATGTATCATATGACCTCACTGATATGAGGAATTCTTAATCTCAGGAAACAAACTGAGGGTTGCTGGAGTGGGGGGTGGGGTGGGAGGGATGGGGTGACTGGGTGACGGACACTGGGGAGGGTATGTGTTCTGGTAAGCGCTGTGAATTGTGCAAGACTGTTGAATCTCAGATCTGTACCTCTGAAACAAATAATGCAATATATGTTAAGAAAGAAAAAAAGAAGAAGAAGAAAGTAGCAGGAGGGGAAGAATGAAGGGGGAGAAATCGGAGGGGGAGAAGAACCATGAGAGACGATGGACTCTGAAAAACAAACTGAGGGTTCTAGAGGGGAGGGGGGTGGGAGGATGGGTTAGCCTGGTGATGGGTATTGAGGAGGGCACGTTCTGCATGGAGCACTGGGTGTTATGCACAAACAATGAATCATGGAACACTATATCTAAAACTACCGATGTAATGTATGGGGATTAACATAACAATAAAAACATTTAATAAAAACAAAAAAGAACGCTTGCTATTAGACTTCCATGCAAAAGTGGGGCCGCAGTGCTAGCCTCAGGAAACAAGTGGGGAGTCGTGTTCTGCCTTCTGCCGGGGCCTGAGTCCCACACGGAAAATGGTTCTGGACTCACTTGCAGTGCGCTCACGCATGCACACAGCAAAATGCGTCCACCCTCCGGCATGGCTACTTTAGCCGAAGCAGGAATTCTCTACAGAGTTGTTCCTCTGAGTTAGGTGGTTGGCTTTAGGCCTGCAGGCACACCCGGGGCAAGGGTACCAGCCTCATAAACAAGAGGTGAGTTGAGAGCTGCCTTCCGCTCCGGCCTGTTTCTCACTCCATTTCACGTATGGGACCCTTTCCCCGGGCTCTCATACACGAGCACTGTCAAATTCCCCTGGCTTCAGGAACGGCAACGTTAACTCAAGCGCAGTAACTCTAGAGCATTGATTCTTGGTGTTAGTAGCCTGGTAACTAGGCATCCAGGCACACAGGGTACAGCAGTGCTAATCTCCTCAAACAAGAGGTGAGTCCACAGCAGCCTTCCTTCCAGGCCTGCTTCTCACTCCGAGTTACGTTTAGGTTCCATTTCTCATGCTTTCACAAAAACACACAATAGATGAAGTGCACGCTCAGGAAGGGCGATCTTTGCTGAGGCACGGGTCCTCTGCACTTTTGTTCCTTTGCGTTGGGTGGATGACACTTAGGACTACACACACACACACGGGAGAGCCGATCTAGTTTCCCGAAACAAGAGTTGAGTCGAGAGCTGCCTCCTGCCCATGCTTATTTCTCCCTCGGAATTCTGCTGGGACTCCTTCCCCAGGTTTGCACTCAAGCAGAGTTGAAAATGCTGCCACCCTGTGGAGAGGCGAATGAGCTGAAGCTGGGATTCTTGACCGGCTTCTTTCTGCCAAATCAGTGTGGAGCACTTGGCATTCCTATGCACACATGGAGCGGTAGTGTTAGCTTCAGGTAACAAGAGCTGAGTCGAGAGGTGCCTTCTGGCCCGGACTTCTTCTCCCTCGGTCTCACGTAAGGAACCCGTTCCCCAGGCTCTCACCCACGGTAGCCTGGAAACTGCTTCCTCCCTCAGAGACGTGGATGGTAGCTAAAGCACGATTTCTCTACCCTGTTGTTTCTTCGAGTTAGAACGCTAGCGATTAGACTTCCATGCGAAAGTGGGGCCGCAGTGCTAGCTTGATGAAACACAGGGGGAGTCGTGTTCTGCCTTCTGCTGGGGCCTGAGTCTCACTCGCAAAAAGCTCTGGACTCCCTTGCAGGGCTCTCACGCACGCACACAACAAAATGCTTCCCCACCCTCTGGAGTGGCTGTTTTAGCTGAAGCATGGATTCTCTACCAAGTTTTTCCTTCGAGTTAGGTGGTTGTCTTTAAGCCTGCACGCACACCCGGGGTAACGGTACTAGCCCCATAGCCATGGTATGAGTGGAGGGCTGCCTTGTGTACCGGCCTGTCTCTCCCCCGATTTTACGAAATGGAACCCGTCCCCAGGCTCTCACCCACAGTCCACCCTATACTGCTTCCTCCCACAGAGGTCGACGGTAGCTAAAGCACGGTTTCTCTACAGTGTTGTTTCTCCGAGTTACAACGCTAGCGATTAGACTTCCATGCAAAAGTGGGGCCGCAGTGCTAACTTCATGAAACAAGTGGGGAGGCGTGTCCTCCCTTCTCCCGGGGCCTGAGTCTCACACGGAAAATGGTTTGGGACTCCATTGCACTTCTCTCACGCAGGCACACAGCAAAATGCTTCCAGCCTCAGGAATGCCTATGTTCGCTGAAGCAGGAATTCTCTACAGAGTTGTTCCTTCGACTTAGGTGCTTGGCTTTAGGCCTGCAGGCACACCCGGGGCAACTGCACTAGCCTCGTAAACAACAGGTGAGTTGACAGCTGCCTTCTGCACTGGCCTGTCTCTCCCTCGATTTTACCTATGGAACCTGTCCCCAGGCTCTCACCCACAGTGCAGCGTAAACTGCTTTCTCACACAGGGAGGTCGACGGTAGCTAAAGCACGCTTTCTCTACACTGTTGTTTCTTGGAGTTTGAACGCTAGCGATTAGGCTTCCAGGCAAAAGTGGGGCCGCAGTGCTAGCTTGATGAAACACAGGGGGAGTCGTGTTCTGCCTTCTGCTGGGGCCTGAGTCTCACTCGCAAAAAGCTTTGGACTCCCTTGCAGGGCTCTCACGCACGCACACAACAAAATGCTTCCACCCTCTGGAGTGGCTGTTTTAGCTGAAGCATGGATTCTCTACCAAGTTTTTCCTTCGAGTTCGGTGGTTGTCTTTAAGCCTGCACGCACACCCGGGGCAACGGTACTAGCCCCATAACCATGGTGTGAGCGGAGAGCTGCCTTGTGTACCGGCCTGTCCCTCCCCCGATTTTCCGAAATGGAACCCGTCCTCAGGCTCTCACCCACAGTACACCCTAAACTGCTTCCTCCCACACAGAGGTCGACGGTACCTAAAGCACGGTTTCTCTAGTGTTGTTTCTCCGAGTTAGAATGCTAGCGATTAGACTTCCATGCAAAAGTGGGGCCGCAGTGCTAGCTTCATGAAACAAGTGGGGAGTCGTGTTCTGCTTTCTTCCGGGGCCTGAGTCTCACACAGAAAATGGTTTGGGACTCAGCTGCAGGGCGCTCACCCTTGCACACAGCAAAATGCGTCCACCCTCAGGCATGGCTCTTTTAGCCGAAGCAGGAATTCTCTAAGGAGTTGTTCCCTTGAGTTAGGTGGTTGGCTTTAGGCCTGCAGGCACCCCCGGGGCAAGGGTACTAGCATCAGAAACAAGAGGTGAGTTTAGAGCTCCCTTCCACACCGGCCTGTTGCTCACTCCATTTCACGTATGGGACCCTTTCCCGGTCTCTCCTACAGGAGCACTGTAAAATTCCTCCGTCTTCAGGAACGGCAATGTTACATAAAGGGCAGTAACTATACACCATTGCTTCGTGGCCTTAGTAGCCTGGTAGGCGAATGAGCTGCAGCTGGGATTCTTTACAGGCTCGTTCCTTCCAAGGCAGTGTTGAGCACGGAGCATTCCAAGCACACATGGAGCAGTAGTGTTAGCTTCAGGTAGCAAGATCTGAGTCCAGAGGTGCCTTCTGCCCGGAACGGTTTCTCCCTCGGTTTCACGTATGGAAACCGTTCCCCAGGCTCTCACCCACGGTACCCTGTATACTGCTTCCTCCGCCTGGAGGTCGACAGTAACTAAAGCACGATTTCTCTACACTGTTGTTTCTTTGAGTTAGAATGCTAGTGATGAGACTTCCATGCAAAAGTGGGGCCGCAGTGCTAGCTTGATGAAACACAGGGGGAGTGCTGTTCTGCCTTCTGCTGGGGCCTGAGTCTCACTCGCAAAAAGCTTTGGACTCCCTTGCAGGGCTCTCATGCACGCACACACCAAAATGCTTCCACCCTCAGGAGCGGCTGTTTTAGCTGAAGCATGGATTCACCACCGAGTCTTTCCTTCGAGTTAGGCGGTTTTCATTAAGCCTGCACACACACCCGGGGCAACGGTACTAGCCCCATAACCATGGTGTGAGTTGAGAGCTGCCTTCTCTCCGGCCTGTCTCTCCCTCGATTTTCCGAAACGGAACCCGTCCCCAGGCTCTCACCCACAGTACACCCTAAACTGCTTCCTCCCGGGTCTCTTCAGTGTTGTTTCTCCAAGTTAGAACGCTTGCTATTAATGTCCACAATAGCCAAACTGTGGAAAGAGCCAAGATGTCCATCAACAGATGAATGGATAAAGAAGATGTGGTATATATATATATATATATATATATATATATATATATATATATACAATGGAATATTATGCAGCCATCAAAAGGAATGAGATTTTGCCATTTGCAATGACGTGGATGGAACTGGAGGGTATTATGCTATTAATGTCCACAATAGCCAAACTGTGGAAAGAGCCAAGATGTCCATCAACAGATGAATGGATAAAGAAGATGTGGTATATATATATATATATATATATATATATATATATATATATACAATGGAATATTATGCAGCCATCAAAAGGAATGAGATTTTGCCATTTGCAATGACGTGGATGGAACTGGAGGGTATTATGCTGAGCGAAATAAGTCAAACAGAGAAAGACATGTATCATATGACCTCACTGATATGAGGAATTCTTAATCTCAGGAAACAAACTGAGGGTTGCTGGAGTGGGGGGTGGGGTGGGAGGGATGGGGTGACTGGGTGACGGACACTGGGGAGGGTATGTGTTCTGGTAAGCGCTGTGAATTGTGCAAGACTGTTGAATCTCAGATCTGTACCTCTGAAACAAATAATGCAATATATGTTAAGAAAGAAAAAAAGAAGAAGAAGAAAGTAGCAGGAGGGGAAGAATGAAGGGGGAGAAATCGGAGGGGGAGAAGAACCATGAGAGACGATGGACTCTGAAAAACAAACTGAGGGTTCTAGAGGGGAGGGGGGTGGGAGGATGGGTTAGCCTGGTGATGGGTATTGAGGAGGGCACGTTCTGCATGGAGCACTGGGTGTTATGCACAAACAATGAATCATGGAACACTATATCTAAAACTACCGATGTAATGTATGGGGATTAACATAACAATAAAAACATTTAATAAAAACAAAAAAGAACGCTTGCTATTAGACTTCCATGCAAAAGTGGGGCCGCAGTGCTAGCCTCAGGAAACAAGTGGGGAGTCGTGTTCTGCCTTCTGCCGGGGCCTGAGTCCCACACGGAAAATGGTTCTGGACTCACTTGCAGTGCGCTCACGCATGCACACAGCAAAATGCGTCCACCCTCCGGCATGGCTACTTTAGCCGAAGCAGGAATTCTCTACAGAGTTGTTCCTCTGAGTTAGGTGGTTGGCTTTAGGCCTGCAGGCACACCCGGGGCAAGGGTACCAGCCTCATAAACAAGAGGTGAGTTGAGAGCTGCCTTCCGCTCCGGCCTGTTTCTCACTCCATTTCACGTATGGGACCCTTTCCCCGGGCTCTCATACACGAGCACTGTCAAATTCCCCTGGCTTCAGGAACGGCAACGTTAACTCAAGCGCAGTAACTCTAGAGCATTGATTCTTGGTGTTAGTAGCCTGGTAACTAGGCATCCAGGCACACAGGGTACAGCAGTGCTAATCTCCTCAAACAAGAGGTGAGTCCACAGCAGCCTTCCTTCCAGGCCTGCTTCTCACTCCGAGTTACGTTTAGGTTCCATTTCTCATGCTTTCACAAAAACACACAATAGATGAAGTGCACGCTCAGGAAGGGCGATCTTTGCTGAGGCACGGGTCCTCTGCACTTTTGTTCCTTTGCGTTGGGTGGATGACACTTAGGACTACACACACACACACGGGAGAGCCGATCTAGTTTCCCGAAACAAGAGTTGAGTCGAGAGCTGCCTCCTGCCCATGCTTATTTCTCCCTCGGAATTCTGCTGGGACTCCTTCCCCAGGTTTGCACTCAAGCAGAGTTGAAAATGCTGCCACCCTGTGGAGAGGCGAATGAGCTGAAGCTGGGATTCTTGACCGGCTTCTTTCTGCCAAATCAGTGTGGAGCACTTGGCATTCCTATGCACACATGGAGCGGTAGTGTTAGCTTCAGGTAACAAGAGCTGAGTCGAGAGGTGCCTTCTGGCCCGGACTTCTTCTCCCTCGGTCTCACGTAAGGAACCCGTTCCCCAGGCTCTCACCCACGGTAGCCTGGAAACTGCTTCCTCCCTCAGAGACGTGGATGGTAGCTAAAGCACGATTTCTCTACCCTGTTGTTTCTTCGAGTTAGAACGCTAGCGATTAGACTTCCATGCGAAAGTGGGGCCGCAGTGCTAGCTTGATGAAACACAGGGGGAGTCGTGTTCTGCCTTCTGCTGGGGCCTGAGTCTCACTCGCAAAAAGCTCTGGACTCCCTTGCAGGGCTCTCACGCACGCACACAACAAAATGCTTCCCCACCCTCTGGAGTGGCTGTTTTAGCTGAAGCATGGATTCTCTACCAAGTTTTTCCTTCGAGTTAGGTGGTTGTCTTTAAGCCTGCACGCACACCCGGGGTAACGGTACTAGCCCCATAGCCATGGTATGAGTGGAGGGCTGCCTTGTGTACCGGCCTGTCTCTCCCCCGATTTTACGAAATGGAACCCGTCCCCAGGCTCTCACCCACAGTCCACCCTATACTGCTTCCTCCCACAGAGGTCGACGGTAGCTAAAGCACGGTTTCTCTACAGTGTTGTTTCTCCGAGTTACAACGCTAGCGATTAGACTTCCATGCAAAAGTGGGGCCGCAGTGCTAACTTCATGAAACAAGTGGGGAGGCGTGTCCTCCCTTCTCCCGGGGCCTGAGTCTCACACGGAAAATGGTTTGGGACTCCATTGCACTTCTCTCACGCAGGCACACAGCAAAATGCTTCCAGCCTCAGGAATGCCTATGTTCGCTGAAGCAGGAATTCTCTACAGAGTTGTTCCTTCGACTTAGGTGCTTGGCTTTAGGCCTGCAGGCACACCCGGGGCAACTGCACTAGCCTCGTAAACAACAGGTGAGTTGACAGCTGCCTTCTGCACTGGCCTGTCTCTCCCTCGATTTTACCTATGGAACCTGTCCCCAGGCTCTCACCCACAGTGCAGCGTAAACTGCTTTCTCACACAGGGAGGTCGACGGTAGCTAAAGCACGCTTTCTCTACACTGTTGTTTCTTGGAGTTTGAACGCTAGCGATTAGGCTTCCAGGCAAAAGTGGGGCCGCAGTGCTAGCTTGATGAAACACAGGGGGAGTCGTGTTCTGCCTTCTGCTGGGGCCTGAGTCTCACTCGCAAAAAGCTTTGGACTCCCTTGCAGGGCTCTCACGCACGCACACAACAAAATGCTTCCACCCTCTGGAGTGGCTGTTTTAGCTGAAGCATGGATTCTCTACCAAGTTTTTCCTTCGAGTTCGGTGGTTGTCTTTAAGCCTGCACGCACACCCGGGGCAACGGTACTAGCCCCATAACCATGGTGTGAGCGGAGAGCTGCCTTGTGTACCGGCCTGTCCCTCCCCCGATTTTCCGAAATGGAACCCGTCCTCAGGCTCTCACCCACAGTACACCCTAAACTGCTTCCTCCCACACAGAGGTCGACGGTACCTAAAGCACGGTTTCTCTAGTGTTGTTTCTCCGAGTTAGAATGCTAGCGATTAGACTTCCATGCAAAAGTGGGGCCGCAGTGCTAGCTTCATGAAACAAGTGGGGAGTCGTGTTCTGCTTTCTTCCGGGGCCTGAGTCTCACACAGAAAATGGTTTGGGACTCAGCTGCAGGGCGCTCACCCTTGCACACAGCAAAATGCGTCCACCCTCAGGCATGGCTCTTTTAGCCGAAGCAGGAATTCTCTAAGGAGTTGTTCCCTTGAGTTAGGTGGTTGGCTTTAGGCCTGCAGGCACCCCCGGGGCAAGGGTACTAGCATCAGAAACAAGAGGTGAGTTTAGAGCTCCCTTCCACACCGGCCTGTTGCTCACTCCATTTCACGTATGGGACCCTTTCCCGGTCTCTCCTACAGGAGCACTGTAAAATTCCTCCGTCTTCAGGAACGGCAATGTTACATAAAGGGCAGTAACTATACACCATTGCTTCGTGGCCTTAGTAGCCTGGTAGGCGAATGAGCTGCAGCTGGGATTCTTTACAGGCTCGTTCCTTCCAAGGCAGTGTTGAGCACGGAGCATTCCAAGCACACATGGAGCAGTAGTGTTAGCTTCAGGTAGCAAGATCTGAGTCCAGAGGTGCCTTCTGCCCGGAACGGTTTCTCCCTCGGTTTCACGTATGGAAACCGTTCCCCAGGCTCTCACCCACGGTACCCTGTATACTGCTTCCTCTGCGTGGAGGTCGACAGTAACTAAAGCACGATTTCTCTACACTGTTGTTTCTTTGAGTTAGAACGCTAGTGATGAGACTTCCATGCAAAAGTGGGGCCGCAGTGCTAGCTTGATGAAACACGGGGGGAGTCGTGTTCTGCCTTCTGCTGGGGCCTGAGTCTCACTCGCAAAAAGCTTTGGACTCCCTTGCAGGGCTCTCATGCACGCACACACCAAAATGCTTCCACCCTCAGGAGCGGCTGTTTTAGCTGAAGCATGGATTCGCCACCGAGTTTTTCCTTCGAGTTAGGCGGTTTTCATTAAGCCTGCACACACACCCGGGGCAACGGTACTAGCCCCATAACCATGGTGTGAGTTGAGAGCTGCCTTCTCTCCGGCCTGTCTCTCCCTCGATTTTACGAAACGGAACCCGTCCCCAGGCTCTCACCCACAGTACACCCTAAACTGCTTCTTCCCGGGTCTCTTCAGTGTTGTTTCTCCGAGTTAGAACGCTTGCTATTAATGTCCACAATAGCCAAACTGTGGAAAGAGCCAAGATGTCCATCAACAGATGAATGGATAAAGAAGATGTGCTATATATATATATATATATATATATATATATATATATATACAATGGAATATTATGCAGCCATCAAAAGGAATGAGATCTTGCCATTTGCAATGACGTGGATGGAACTGGAGGGTATTATGCTGAGCGAAATAAGTCAAACAGAGAAAGACATGTATCATATGACCTCACTGATATGAGGAATTCTTAATCTCAGGAAACAAACTGAGGGTTGCTGGAGTGGGGGGTGGGGTGGGAGGGATGGGGTGACTGGGTGACGGACACTGGGGAGGGTATGTGTTCTGGTAAGCGCTGTGAATTGTGCAAGACTGTTGAATCTCAGATCTGTACCTCTGAAACAAATAATGCAATATATGTTAAGAAAGAAAAAAAGAAGAAGAAGAAAGTAGCAGGAGGGGAAGAATGAAGGGGGAGAAATCGGAGGGGGAGAAGAACCATGAGAGACGATGGACTCTGAAAAACAAACTGAGGGTTCTAGAGGGGAGGGGGGTGGGAGGATGGGTTAGCCTGGTGATGGGTATTGAGGAGGGCACGTTCTGCATGGAGCACTGGGTGTTATGCACAAACAATGAATCATGGAACACTATATCTAAAACTACCGATGTAATGTATGGGGATTAACATAACAATAAAAACATTTAATAAAAACAAAAAAGAACGCTTGCTATTAGACTTCCATGCAAAAGTGGGGCCGCAGTGCTAGCCTCAGGAAACAAGTGGGGAGTCGTGTTCTGCCTTCTGCCGGGGCCTGAGTCCCACACGGAAAATGGTTCTGGACTCACTTGCAGTGCGCTCACGCATGCACACAGCAAAATGCGTCCACCCTCCGGCATGGCTACTTTAGCCGAAGCAGGAATTCTCTACAGAGTTGTTCCTCTGAGTTAGGTGGTTGGCTTTAGGCCTGCAGGCACACCCGGGGCAAGGGTACCAGCCTCATAAACAAGAGGTGAGTTGAGAGCTGCCTTCCGCTCCGGCCTGTTTCTCACTCCATTTCACGTATGGGACCCTTTCCCCGGGCTCTCATACACGAGCACTGTCAAATTCCCCTGGCTTCAGGAACGGCAACGTTAACTCAAGCGCAGTAACTCTAGAGCATTGATTCTTGGTGTTAGTAGCCTGGTAACTAGGCATCCAGGCACACAGGGTACAGCAGTGCTAATCTCCTCAAACAAGAGGTGAGTCCACAGCAGCCTTCCTTCCAGGCCTGCTTCTCACTCCGAGTTACGTTTAGGTTCCATTTCTCATGCTTTCACAAAAACACACAATAGATGAAGTGCACGCTCAGGAAGGGCGATCTTTGCTGAGGCACGGGTCCTCTGCACTTTTGTTCCTTTGCGTTGGGTGGATGACACTTAGGACTACACACACACACACGGGAGAGCCGATCTAGTTTCCCGAAACAAGAGTTGAGTCGAGAGCTGCCTCCTGCCCATGCTTATTTCTCCCTCGGAATTCTGCTGGGACTCCTTCCCCAGGTTTGCACTCAAGCAGAGTTGAAAATGCTGCCACCCTGTGGAGAGGCGAATGAGCTGAAGCTGGGATTCTTGACCGGCTTCTTTCTGCCAAATCAGTGTGGAGCACTTGGCATTCCTATGCACACATGGAGCGGTAGTGTTAGCTTCAGGTAACAAGAGCTGAGTCGAGAGGTGCCTTCTGGCCCGGACTTCTTCTCCCTCGGTCTCACGTAAGGAACCCGTTCCCCAGGCTCTCACCCACGGTAGCCTGGAAACTGCTTCCTCCCTCAGAGACGTGGATGGTAGCTAAAGCACGATTTCTCTACCCTGTTGTTTCTTCGAGTTAGAACGCTAGCGATTAGACTTCCATGCGAAAGTGGGGCCGCAGTGCTAGCTTGATGAAACACAGGGGGAGTCGTGTTCTGCCTTCTGCTGGGGCCTGAGTCTCACTCGCAAAAAGCTCTGGACTCCCTTGCAGGGCTCTCACGCACGCACACAACAAAATGCTTCCCCACCCTCTGGAGTGGCTGTTTTAGCTGAAGCATGGATTCTCTACCAAGTTTTTCCTTCGAGTTAGGTGGTTGTCTTTAAGCCTGCACGCACACCCGGGGTAACGGTACTAGCCCCATAGCCATGGTATGAGTGGAGGGCTGCCTTGTGTACCGGCCTGTCTCTCCCCCGATTTTACGAAATGGAACCCGTCCCCAGGCTCTCACCCACAGTCCACCCTATACTGCTTCCTCCCACAGAGGTCGACGGTAGCTAAAGCACGGTTTCTCTACAGTGTTGTTTCTCCGAGTTACAACGCTAGCAATTAGACTTCCATGCAAAAGTGGGGCCGCAGTGCTAACTTCATGAAACAAGTGGGGAGGCGTGTCCTCCCTTCTCCCGGGGCCTGAGTCTCACACGGAAAATGGTTTGGGACTCCATTGCACTTCTCTCACGCAGGCACACAGCAAAATGCTTCCAGCCTCAGGAATGCCTATGTTCGCTGAAGCAGGAATTCTCTACAGAGTTGTTCCTTCGACTTAGGTGCTTGGCTTTAGGCCTGCAGGCACACCCGGGGCAACTGCACTAGCCTCGTAAACAACAGGTGAGTTGACAGCTGCCTTCTGCACTGGCCTGTCTCTCCCTCGATTTTACCTATGGAACCTGTCCCCAGGCTCTCACCCACAGTGCAGCGTAAACTGCTTTCTCACACAGGGAGGTCGACGGTAGCTAAAGCACGCTTTCTCTACACTGTTGTTTCTTGGAGTTTGAACGCTAGCGATTAGGCTTCCAGGCAAAAGTGGGGCCGCAGTGCTAGCTTGATGAAACACAGGGGGAGTCGTGTTCTGCCTTCTGCTGGGGCCTGAGTCTCACTCGCAAAAAGCTTTGGACTCCCTTGCAGGGCTCTCACGCACGCACACAACAAAATGCTTCCACCCTCTGGAGTGGCTGTTTTAGCTGAAGCATGGATTCTCTACCAAGTTTTTCCTTCGAGTTCGGTGGTTGTCTTTAAGCCTGCACGCACACCCGGGGCAACGGTACTAGCCCCATAACCATGGTGTGAGCGGAGAGCTGCCTTGTGTACCGGCCTGTCCCTCCCCCGATTTTCCGAAATGGAACCCGTCCTCAGGCTCTCACCCACAGTACACCCTAAACTGCTTCCTCCCACACAGAGGTCGACGGTACCTAAAGCACGGTTTCTCTAGTGTTGTTTCTCCGAGTTAGAATGCTAGCGATTAGACTTCCATGCAAAAGTGGGGCCGCAGTGCTAGCTTCATGAAACAAGTGGGGAGTCGTGTTCTGCTTTCTTCCGGGGCCTGAGTCTCACACAGAAAATGGTTTGGGACTCAGCTGCAGGGCGCTCACCCTTGCACACAGCAAAATGCGTCCACCCTCAGGCATGGCTCTTTTAGCCGAAGCAGGAATTCTCTAAGGAGTTGTTCCCTTGAGTTAGGTGGTTGGCTTTAGGCCTGCAGGCACCCCCGGGGCAAGGGTACTAGCATCAGAAACAAGAGGTGAGTTTAGAGCTCCCTTCCACACCGGCCTGTTTCTCACTCCATTTCACGTATGGGACCCTTTCCCGGTCTCTCCTACAGGAGCACTGTAAAATTCCTCCGTCTTCAGGAACGGCAATGTTACATAAAGGGCAGTAACTATACACCATTGCTTCGTGGCCTTAGTAGCCTGGTAGGCGAATGAGCTGCAGCTGGGATTCTTTACAGGCTCGTTCCTTCCAAGGCAGTGTTGAGCACGGAGCATTCCAAGCACACATGGAGCAGTAGTGTTAGCTTCAGGTAGCAAGATCTGAGTCCAGAGGTGCCTTCTGCCCGGAACGGTTTCTCCCTCGGTTTCACGTATGGAAACCGTTCCCCAGGCTCTCACCCACGGTACCCTGTATACTGCTTCCTCTGCGTGGAGGTCGACAGTAACTAAAGCACGATTTCTCTACACTGTTGTTTCTTTGAGTTAGAACGCTAGTGATGAGACTTCCATGCAAAAGTGGGGCCGCAGTGCTAGCTTGATGAAACACGGGGGGAGTCGTGTTCTGCCTTCTGCTGGGGCCTGAGTCTCACTCGCAAAAAGCTTTGGACTCCCTTGCAGGGCTCTCATGCACGCACACACCAAAATGCTTCCACCCTCAGGAGCGGCTGTTTTAGCTGAAGCATGGATTCGCCACCGAGTTTTTCCTTCGAGTTAGGCGGTTTTCATTAAGCCTGCACACACACCCGGGGCAACGGTACTAGCCCCATAACCATGGTGTGAGTTGAGAGCTGCCTTCTCTCCGGCCTGTCTCTCCCTCGATTTTACGAAACGGAACCCGTCCCCAGGCTCTCACCCACAGTACACCCTAAACTGCTTCTTCCCGGGTCTCTTCAGTGTTGTTTCTCCGAGTTAGAACGCTTGCTATTAATGTCCACAATAGCCAAACTGTGGAAAGAGCCAAGATGTCCATCAACAGATGAATGGATAAAGAAGATGTGCTATATATATATATATATATATATATATATATATATATACAATGGAATATTACGCAGCGATCAAAAGGAATGAGATCTTGCCATTTGCAATGACGTGGATGGAACTGGAGGGTATTATGCTGAGCGAAATAAGTCAAACAGAGAAAGACATGTATCATATGACCTCACTGATATGAGGAATTCTTAATCTCAGGAAACAAACTGAGGGTTGCTGGAGTGGGGGGTGGGGTGGGAGGGATGGGGTGACTGGGTGACGGACACTGGGGAGGGTATGTGTTCTGGTAAGCGCTGTGAATTGTGCAAGACTGTTGAATCTCAGATCTGTACCTCTGAAACAAATAATGCAATGTATGTTAAGAAAGAAAAAAAGAAGAAGAAGAAAGTAGCAGGAGGGGAAGAATGAAGGGGGAGAAATCGGAGGGGGAGAAGAACCATGAGAGACGATGGACTCTGAAAAACAAACTGAGGGTTCTAGAGGGGAGGGGGGTGGGAGGATGGGTTAGCCTGGTGATGGGTATTGAGGAGGGCACGTTCTGCATGGAGCACTGGGTGTTATGCACAAACAATGAATCATGGAACACTATATCTAAAACTACCGATGTAATGTATGGGGATTAACATAACAATAAAAACATTTAATAAAAACAAAAAAGAACGCTTGCTATTAGACTTCCATGCAAAAGTGGGGCCGCAGTGCTAGCCTCAGGAAACAAGTGGGGAGTCGTGTTCTGCCTTCTGCCGGGGCCTGAGTCCCACACGGAAAATGGTTCTGGACTCACTTGCAGTGCGCTCACGCATGCACACAGCAAAATGCGTCCACCCTCCGGCATGGCTACTTTAGCCGAAGCAGGAATTCTCTACAGAGTTGTTCCTCTGAGTTAGGTGGTTGGCTTTAGGCCTGCAGGCACACCCGGGGCAAGGGTACCAGCCTCATAAACAAGAGGTGAGTTGAGAGCTGCCTTCCGCTCCGGCCTGTTTCTCACTCCATTTCACGTATGGGACCCTTTCCCCGGGCTCTCATACACGAGCACTGTCAAATTCCCCTGGCTTCAGGAACGGCAACGTTAACTCAAGCGCAGTAACTCTAGAGCATTGATTCTTGGTGTTAGTAGCCTGGTAACTAGGCATCCAGGCACACAGGGTACAGCAGTGCTAATCTCCTCAAACAAGAGGTGAGTCCACAGCAGCCTTCCTTCCAGGCCTGCTTCTCACTAGGAGTTACGTTTAGGTTCCATTTCTCATGCTTTCACAAAAACACACAATAGATGAAGTGCACGCTCAGGAAGGGCGATCTTTGCTGAGGCACGGGTCCTCTGCACTTTTGTTCCTTTGCGTTGGGTGGATGACACTTAGGACTACACACACACACACGGGAGAGCCGATCTAGTTTCCCGAAACAAGAGTTGAGTCGAGAGCTGCCTCCTGCCCATGCTTATTTCTCCCTCGGAATTCTGCTGGGACTCCTTCCCCAGGTTTGCACTCAAGCAGAGTTGAAAATGCTGCCACCCTGTGGAGAGGCGAATGAGCTGAAGCTGGGATTCTTGACCGGCTTCTTTCTGCCAAATCAGTGTGGAGCACTTGGCATTCCTATGCACACATGGAGCGGTAGTGTTAGCTTCAGGTAACAAGAGCTGAGTCGAGAGGTGCCTTCTGGCCCAGACTTCTTCTCCCTCGGTCTCACGTAAGGAACCCGTTCCCCAGGCTCTCACCCACGGTAGCCTGGAAACTGCTTCCTCCCTCAGAGACGTGGATGGTAGCTAAAGCACGATTTCTCTACCCTGTTGTTTCTTCGAGTTAGAACGCTAGCGATTAGACTTCCATGCGAAAGTGGGGCCGCAGTGCTAGCTTGATGAAACACAGGGGGAGTCGTGTTCTGCCTTCTGCTGGGGCCTGAGTCTCACTCGCAAAAAGCTCTGGACTCCCTTGCAGGGCTCTCACGCACGCACACAACAAAATGCTTCCCCACCCTCTGGAGTGGCTGTTTTAGCTGAAGCATGGATTCTCTACCAAGTTTTTCCTTCGAGTTCGGTGGTTGTCTTTAAGCCTGCACGCACACCCGGGGCAACGGTACTAGCCCCATAACCATGGTGTGAGCGGAGAGCTGCCTTGTGTACCAGCCTGTCCCTCCCCCGATTTTCCGAAATGGAACCCGTCCTCAGGCTCTCACCCACAGTACACCCTAAACTGCTTCCTCCCACACAGAGGTCGACGGTACCTAAAGCACGGTTTCTCTAGTGTTGTTTCTCCGAGTTAGAATGCTAGCGATTAGACTTCCATGCAAAAGTGGGGCCGCAGTGCTAGCTTCATGAAACAAGTGGGGAGTCGTGTTCTGCTTTCTTCCGGGGCCTGAGTCTCACACAGAAAATGGTTTGGGACTCAGCTGCAGGGCGCTCACCCTTGCACACAGCAAAATGCGTCCACCCTCAGGCATGGCTCTTTTAGCCGAAGCAGGAATTCTCTAAAGAGTTGTTCCCTTGAGTTAGGTGGTTGGCTTTAGGCCTGCAGGCACCCCCGGGGCAAGGGTACTAGCATCAGAAACAAGAGGTGAGTTTAGAGCTCCCTTCCACACCGGCCTGTTGCTCACTCCATTTCACGTATGGGACCCTTTCCCGGTCTCTCCTACAGGAGCACTGTAAAATTCCTCCGTCTTCAGGAACGGCAATGTTACATAAAGGGCAGTAACTATACACCATTGCTTCGTGGCCTTAGTAGCCTGGTAGGCGAATGAGCTGCAGCTGGGATTCTTTACAGGCTCGTTCCTTCCAAGGCAGTGTTGAGCACGGAGCATTCCAAGCACACATGGAGCAGTAGTGTTAGCTTCAGGTAGCAAGATCTGAGTCCAGAGGTGCCTTCTGCCCGGAACGGTTTCTCCCTCGGTTTCACGTATGGAAACCGTTCCCCAGGCTCTCACCCACGGTACCCTGTATACTGCTTCCTCCGCCTGGAGGTCGACAGTAACTAAAGCACGATTTCTCTACACTGTTGTTTCTTTGAGTTAGAACGCTAGTGATGAGACTTCCATGCAAAAGTGGGGCCGCAGTGCTAGCTTGATGAAACACGGGGGGAGTCGTGTTCTGCCTTCTGCTGGGGCCTGAGTCTCACTCGCAAAAAGCTTTGGACTCCCTTGCAGGGCTCTCATGCACGCACACACCAAAATGCTTCCACCCTCAGGAGCGGCTGTTTTAGCTGAAGCATGGATTCGCCACCGAGTCTTTCCTTCGAGTTAGGCGGTTTTCATTAAGCCTGCACACACACCCGGGGCAACGGTACTAGCCCCATAACCATGGTGTGAGTTGAGAGCTGCCTTCTCTCCGGCCTGTCTCTCCCTCGATTTTCCGAAACGGAACCCGTCCCCAGGCTCTCACCCACAGTACACCCTAAACTGCTTCCTCCCGGGTCTCTTCAGTGTTGTTTCTCCAAGTTAGAACGCTTGCTATTAATGTCCACAATAGCCAAACTGTGGAAAGAGCCAAGATGTCCATCAACAGATGAATGGATAAAGAAGATGTGGTATATATATATATATATATATATATATATATATATATACAATGGAATATTATGCAGCCATCAAAAGGAATGAGATTTTGCCATTTGCAATGACGTGGATGGAACTGGAGGGAATTATGCTATTAATGTCCACAATAGCCAAACTGTGGAAAGAGCCAAGATGTCCATCAACAGATGAATGGATAAAGAAGATGTGCTATATATATATATATATATATATATATATATACACAATGGAATATTATGCAGCCATCAAAAGGAATGAGATCTTGCCATTTGCAATGATGTGGATGGAACTGGAGGGTATTATGCTGAGCGAAATAAGTCAAACAGAGAAAGACATGTATCATATGACCTCACTGATATGAGGAATTCTTAATCTCAGGAAACAAACTGAGGGTTGCTGGAGTGGGGGGTGGGGTGGGAGGGATGGGGTGACTGGGTGACGGACACTGGGGAGGGTATGTGTTCTGGTAAGCGCTGTGAATTGTGCAAGACTGTTGAATCTCAGATCTGTACCTCTGAAACAAATAATGCAATATATGTTAAGAAAGAAAAAAAGAAGAAGAAGAAAGTAGCAGGAGGGGAAGAATGAAGGGGGAGAAATCGGAGGGGGAGAAGAACCATGAGAGACGATGGACTCTGAAAAACAAACTGAGGGTTCTAGAGGGGAGGGGGGTGGGAGGATGGGTTAGCCTGGTGATGGGTATTGAGGAGGGCACGTTCTGCATGGAGCACTGGGTGTTATGCACAAACAATGAATCATGGAACACTATATCTAAAACTACCGATGTAATGTATGGGGATTAACATAACAATAAAAACATTTAATAAAAACAAAAAAGAACGCTTGCTATTAGACTTCCATGCAAAAGTGGGGCCGCAGTGCTAGCCTCAGGAAACAAGTGGGGAGTCGTGTTCTGCCTTCTGCCGGGGCCTGAGTCCCACACGGAAAATGGTTCTGGACTCACTTGCAGTGCGCTCACGCATGCACACAGCAAAATGCGTCCACCCTCCGGCATGGCTACTTTAGCCGAAGCAGGAATTCTCTACAGAGTTGTTCCTCTGAGTTAGGTGGTTGGCTTTAGGCCTGCAGGCACACCCGGGGCAAGGGTACCAGCCTCATAAACAAGAGGTGAGTTGAGAGCTGCCTTCCGCTCCGGCCTGTTTCTCACTCCATTTCACGTATGGGACCCTTTCCCCGGGCTCTCATACACGAGCACTGTCAAATTCCCCTGGCTTCAGGAACGGCAACGTTAACTCAAGCGCAGTAACTCTAGAGCATTGATTCTTGGTGTTAGTAGCCTGGTAACTAGGCATCCAGGCACACAGGGTACAGCAGTGCTAATCTCCTCAAACAAGAGGTGAGTCCACAGCAGCCTTCCTTCCAGGCCTGCTTCTCACTCGGAGTTACGTTTAGGTTCCATTTCTCATGCTTTCACAAAAACACACAATAGATGAAGTGCACGCTCAGGAAGGGCGATCTTTGCTGAGGCACGGGTCCTCTGCACTTTTGTTCCTTTGCGTTGGGTGGATGACACTTAGAACTACACACACACACACGGGAGAGCCGATCTAGTTTCCCGAAACAAGAGTTGAGTCGAGAGCTGCCTCCTGCCCATGCTTATTTCTCCCTCGGAATTCTGCTGGGACTCCTTCCCCAGGTTTGCACTCAAGCAGAGTTGAAAATGCTGCCACCCTGTGGAGAGGCGAATGAGCTGAAGCTGGGATTCTTGACCGGCTTCTTTCTGCCAAATCAGTGTGGAGCACTTGGCATTCCTATGCACACATGGAGCGGTAGTGTTAGCTTCAGGTAACAAGAGCTGAGTCGAGAGGTGCCTTCTGGCCCGGACTTCTTCTCCCTCGGTCTCACGTAAGGAACCCGTTCCCCAGGCTCTCACCCACGGTAGCCTGGAAACTGCTTCCTCCCTCAGAGACGTGGATGGTAGCTAAAGCACGATTTCTCTACCCTGTTGTTTCTTCGAGTTAGAACGCTAGCGATTAGACTTCCATGCGAAAGTGGGGCCGCAGTGCTAGCTTGATGAAACACAGGGGGAGTCGTGTTCTGCCTTCTGCTGGGGCCTGAGTCTCACTCGCAAAAAGCTCTGGACTCCCTTGCAGGGCTCTCACGCACGCACACAACAAAATGCTTCCCCACCCTCTGGAGTGGCTGTTTTAGCTGAAGCATGGATTCTCTACCAAGTTTTTCCTTCGAGTTAGGTGGTTGTCTTTAAGCCTGCACGCACACCCGGGGTAACGGTACTAGCCCCATAGCCATGGTATGAGTGGAGGGCTGCCTTGTGTACCGGCCTGTCTCTCCCCCGATTTTACGAAATGGAACCCGTCCCCAGGCTCTCACCCACAGTCCACCCTATACTGCTTCCTCCCACAGAGGTCGACGGTAGCTAAAGCACGGTTTCTCTACAGTGTTGTTTCTCCGAGTTACAACGCTAGCGATTAGACTTCCATGCAAAAGTGGGGCCGCAGTGCTAACTTCATGAAACAAGTGGGGAGGCGTGTCCTCCCTTCTCCCGGGGCCTGAGTCTCACACGGAAAATGGTTTGGGACTCCATTGCACTTCTCTCACGCAGGCACACAGCAAAATGCTTCCAGCCTCAGGAATGCCTATGTTCGCTGAAGCAGGAATTCTCTACAGAGTTGTTCCTTCGACTTAGGTGCTTGGCTTTAGGCCTGCAGGCACACCCGGGGCAACTGCACTAGCCTCGTAAACAACAGGTGAGTTGACAGCTGCCTTCTGCACTGGCCTGTCTCTCCCTCGATTTTACCTATGGAACCTGTCCCCAGGCTCTCACCCACAGTGCAGCGTAAACTGCTTTCTCACACAGGGAGGTCGACGGTAGCTAAAGCACGCTTTCTCTACACTGTTGTTTCTTGGAGTTTGAACGCTAGCGATTAGGCTTCCAGGCAAAAGTGGGGCCGCAGTGCTAGCTTGATGAAACACAGGGGGAGTCGTGTTCTGCCTTCTGCTGGGGCCTGAGTCTCACTCGCAAAAAGCTTTGGACTCCCTTGCAGGGCTCTCACGCACGCACACAACAAAATGCTTCCACCCTCTGGAGTGGCTGTTTTAGCTGAAGCATGGATTCTCTACCAAGTTTTTCCTTCGAGTTCGGTGGTTGTCTTTAAGCCTGCACGCACACCCGGGGCAACGGTACTAGCCCCATAACCATGGTGTGAGCGGAGAGCTGCCTTGTGTACCGGCCTGTCCCTCCCCCGATTTTCCGAAATGGAACCCGTCCTCAGGCTCTCACCCACAGTACACCCTAAACTGCTTCCTCCCACACAGAGGTCGACGGTACCTAAAGCACGGTTTCTCTAGTGTTGTTTCTCCGAGTTAGAATGCTAGCGATTAGACTTCCATGCAAAAGTGGGGCCGCAGTGCTAGCTTCATGAAACAAGTGGGGAGTCGTGTTCTGCTTTCTTCCGGGGCCTGAGTCTCACACAGAAAATGGTTTGGGACTCAGCTGCAGGGCGCTCACCCTTGCACACAGCAAAATGCGTCCACCCTCAGGCATGGCTCTTTTAGCCGAAGCAGGAATTCTCTAAGGAGTTGTTCCCTTGAGTTAGGTGGTTGGCTTTAGGCCTGCAGGCACCCCCGGGGCAAGGGTACTAGCATCAGAAACAAGAGGTGAGTTTAGAGCTCCCTTCCACACCGGCCTGTTGCTCACTCCATTTCACGTATGGGACCCTTTCCCGGTCTCTCCTACAGGAGCACTGTAAAATTCCTCCGTCTTCAGGAACGGCAATGTTACATAAAGGGCAGTAACTATACACCATTGCTTCGTGGCCTTAGTAGCCTGGTAGGCGAATGAGCTGCAGCTGGGATTCTTTACAGGCTCGTTCCTTCCAAGGCAGTGTTGAGCACGGAGCATTCCAAGCACACATGGAGCAGTAGTGTTAGCTTCAGGTAGCAAGATCTGAGTCCAGAGGTGCCTTCTGCCCGGAACGGTTTCTCCCTCGGTTTCACGTATGGAAACCGTTCCCCAGGCTCTCACCCACGGTACCCTGTATACTGCTTCCTCCGCCTGGAGGTCGACAGTAACTAAAGCACGATTTCTCTACACTGTTGTTTCTTTGAGTTAGAACGCTAGTGATGAGACTTCCATGCAAAAGTGGGGCCGCAGTGCTAGCTTGATGAAACACGGGGGGAGTCGTGTTCTGCCTTCTGCTGGGGCCTGAGTCTCACTCGCAAAAAGCTTTGGACTCCCTTGCAGGGCTCTCATGCACGCACACACCAAAATGCTTCCACCCTCAGGAGCGGCTGTTTTAGCTGAAGCATGGATTCGCCACCGAGTTTTTCCTTCGAGTTAGGCGGTTTTCATTAAGCCTGCACACACACCCGGGGCAACGGTACTAGCCCCATAACCATGGTGTGAGTTGAGAGCTGCCTTCTCTCCGGCCTGTCTCTCCCTCGATTTTACGAAACGGAACCCGTCCCCAGGCTCTCACCCACAGTACACCCTAAACTGCTTCTTCCCGGGTCTCTTCAGTGTTGTTTCTCCGAGTTAGAACGCTTGCTATTAATGTCCACAATAGCCAAACTGTGGAAAGAGCCAAGATGTCCATCAACAGATGAATGGATAAAGAAGATGTGCTATATATATATATATATATATACAATGGAATATTATGCAGCCATCAAAAGGAATGAGATCTTGCCATTTGCAATGACGTGGATGGAACTGGAGGGTATTATGCTGAGCGAAATAAGTCAAACAGAGAAAGACATGTATCATATGACCTCACTGATATGAGGAATTCTTAATCTCAGGAAACAAACTGAGGGTTGCTGGAGTGGGGGGTGGGGTGGGAGGGATGGGGTGACTGGGTGACGGACACTGGGGAGGGTATGTGTTCTGGTAAGCGCTGTGAATTGTGCAAGACTGTTGAATCTCAGATCTGTACCTCTGAAACAAATAATGCAATATATGTTAAGAAAGAAAAAAAGAAGAAGAAGAAAGTAGCAGGAGGGGAAGAATGAAGGGGGAGAAATCGGAGGGGGAGAAGAACCATGAGAGACGATGGACTCTGAAAAACAAACTGAGGGTTCTAGAGGGGAGGGGGGTGGGAGGATGGGTTAGCCTGGTGATGGGTATTGAGGAGGGCACGTTCTGCATGGAGCACTGGGTGTTATGCACAAACAATGAATCATGGAACACTATATCTAAAACTACCGATGTAATGTATGGGGATTAACATAACAATAAAAACATTTAATAAAAACAAAAAAGAACGCTTGCTATTAGACTTCCATGCAAAAGTGGGGCCGCAGTGCTAGCCTCAGGAAACAAGTGGGGAGTCGTGTTCTGCCTTCTGCCGGGGCCTGAGTCCCACACGGAAAATGGTTCTGGACTCACTTGCAGTGCGCTCACGCATGCACACAGCAAAATGCGTCCACCCTCCGGCATGGCTACTTTAGCCGAAGCAGGAATTCTCTACAGAGTTGTTCCTCTGAGTTAGGTGGTTGGCTTTAGGCCTGCAGGCACACCCGGGGCAAGGGTACCAGCCTCATAAACAAGAGGTGAGTTGAGAGCTGCCTTCCGCTCCGGCCTGTTTCTCACTCCATTTCACGTATGGGACCCTTTCCCCGGGCTCTCATACACGAGCACTGTCAAATTCCCCTGGCTTCAGGAACGGCAACGTTAACTCAAGCGCAGTAACTCTAGAGCATTGATTCTTGGTGTTAGTAGCCTGGTAACTAGGCATCCAGGCACACAGGGTACAGCAGTGCTAATCTCCTCAAACAAGAGGTGAGTCCACAGCAGCCTTCCTTCCAGGCCTGCTTCTCACTCCGAGTTACGTTTAGGTTCCATTTCTCATGCTTTCACAAAAACACACAATAGATGAAGTGCACGCTCAGGAAGGGCGATCTTTGCTGAGGCACGGGTCCTCTGCACTTTTGTTCCTTTGCGTTGGGTGGATGACACTTAGGACTACACACACACACACGGGAGAGCCGATCTAGTTTCCCGAAACAAGAGTTGAGTCGAGAGCTGCCTCCTGCCCATGCTTATTTCTCCCTCGGAATTCTGCTGGGACTCCTTCCCCAGGTTTGCACTCAAGCAGAGTTGAAAATGCTGCCACCCTGTGGAGAGGCGAATGAGCTGAAGCTGGGATTCTTGACCGGCTTCTTTCTGCCAAATCAGTGTGGAGCACTTGGCATTCCTATGCACACATGGAGCGGTAGTGTTAGCTTCAGGTAACAAGAGCTGAGTCGAGAGGTGCCTTCTGGCCCGGACTTCTTCTCCCTCGGTCTCACGTAAGGAACCCGTTCCCCAGGCTCTCACCCACGGTAGCCTGGAAACTGCTTCCTCCCTCAGAGACGTGGATGGTAGCTAAAGCACGATTTCTCTACCCTGTTGTTTCTTCGAGTTAGAACGCTAGCGATTAGACTTCCATGCGAAAGTGGGGCCGCAGTGCTAGCTTGATGAAACACAGGGGGAGTCGTGTTCTGCCTTCTGCTGGGGCCTGAGTCTCACTCGCAAAAAGCTCTGGACTCCCTTGCAGGGCTCTCACGCACGCACACAACAAAATGCTTCCCCACCCTCTGGAGTGGCTGTTTTAGCTGAAGCATGGATTCTCTACCAAGTTTTTCCTTCGAGTTAGGTGGTTGTCTTTAAGCCTGCACGCACACCCGGGGTAACGGTACTAGCCCCATAGCCATGGTATGAGTGGAGGGCTGCCTTGTGTACCGGCCTGTCTCTCCCCCGATTTTACGAAATGGAACCCGTCCCCAGGCTCTCACCCACAGTCCACCCTATACTGCTTCCTCCCACAGAGGTCGACGGTAGCTAAAGCACGGTTTCTCTACAGTGTTGTTTCTCCGAGTTACAACGCTAGCGATTAGACTTCCATGCAAAAGTGGGGCCGCAGTGCTAACTTCATGAAACAAGTGGGGAGGCGTGTCCTCCCTTCTCCCGGGGCCTGAGTCTCACACGGAAAATGGTTTGGGACTCCATTGCACTTCTCTCACGCAGGCACACAGCAAAATGCTTCCAGCCTCAGGAATGCCTATGTTCGCTGAAGCAGGAATTCTCTACAGAGTTGTTCCTTCGACTTAGGTGCTTGGCTTTAGGCCTGCAGGCACACCCGGGGCAACTGCACTAGCCTCGTAAACAACAGGTGAGTTGACAGCTGCCTTCTGCACTGGCCTGTCTCTCCCTCGATTTTACCTATGGAACCTGTCCCCAGGCTCTCACCCACAGTGCAGCGTAAACTGCTTTCTCACACAGGGAGGTCGACGGTAGCTAAAGCACGCTTTCTCTACACTGTTGTTTCTTGGAGTTTGAACGCTAGCGATTAGGCTTCCAGGCAAAAGTGGGGCCGCAGTGCTAGCTTGATGAAACACAGGGGGAGTCGTGTTCTGCCTTCTGCTGGGGCCTGAGTCTCACTCGCAAAAAGCTTTGGACTCCCTTGCAGGGCTCTCACGCACGCACACAACAAAATGCTTCCACC
This sequence comes from Halichoerus grypus, assembly GCF_964656455.1. Taxonomy (NCBI): domain Eukaryota; kingdom Metazoa; phylum Chordata; class Mammalia; order Carnivora; family Phocidae; genus Halichoerus; species Halichoerus grypus. The sequence goes on from NC_135727.1 coordinate 80,952,864, forward strand.
CTCTGGAGTGGCTGTTTTAGCTGAAGCATGGATTCTCTACCAAGTTTTTCCTTCGAGTTCGGTGGTTGTCTTTAAGCCTGCACGCACACCCGGGGCAACGGTACTAGCCCCATAACCATGGTGTGAGCGGAGAGCTGCCTTGTGTACCGGCCTGTCCCTCCCCCGATTTTCCGAAATGGAACCCGTCCTCAGGCTCTCACCCACAGTACACCCTAAACTGCTTCCTCCCACACAGAGGTCGACGGTACCTAAAGCACGGTTTCTCTAGTGTTGTTTCTCCGAGTTAGAATGCTAGCGATTAGACTTCCATGCAAAAGTGGGGCCGCAGTGCTAGCTTCATGAAACAAGTGGGGAGTCGTGTTCTGCTTTCTTCCGGGGCCTGAGTCTCACACAGAAAATGGTTTGGGACTCAGCTGCAGGGCGCTCACCCTTGCACACAGCAAAATGCGTCCACCCTCAGGCATGGCTCTTTTAGCCGAAGCAGGAATTCTCTAAGGAGTTGTTCCCTTGAGTTAGGTGGTTGGCTTTAGGCCTGCAGGCACCCCCGGGGCAAGGGTACTAGCATCAGAAACAAGAGGTGAGTTTAGAGCTCCCTTCCACACCGGCCTGTTGCTCACTCCATTTCACGTATGGGACCCTTTCCCGGTCTCTCCTACAGGAGCACTGTAAAATTCCTCCGTCTTCAGGAACGGCAATGTTACATAAAGGGCAGTAACTATACACCATTGCTTCGTGGCCTTAGTAGCCTGGTAGGCGAATGAGCTGCAGCTGGGATTCTTTACAGGCTCGTTCCTTCCAAGGCAGTGTTGAGCACGGAGCATTCCAAGCACACATGGAGCAGTAGTGTTAGCTTCAGGTAGCAAGATCTGAGTCCAGAGGTGCCTTCTGCCCGGAACGGTTTCTCCCTCGGTTTCACGTATGGAAACCGTTCCCCAGGCTCTCACCCACGGTACCCTGTATACTGCTTCCTCTGCGTGGAGGTCGACAGTAACTAAAGCATGATTTCTCTACACTGTTGTTTCTTTGAGTTAGAACGCTAGTGATGAGACTTCCATGCAAAAGTGGGGCCGCAGTGCTAGCTTGATGAAACACGGGGGGAGTCGTGTTCTGCCTTCTGCTGGGGCCTGAGTCTCACTCGCAAAAAGCTTTGGACTCCCTTGCAGGGCTCTCATGCACGCACACACCAAAATGCTTCCACCCTCAGGAGCGGCTGTTTTAGCTGAAGCATGGATTCGCCACCGAGTTTTTCCTTCGAGTTAGGCGGTTTTCATTAAGCCTGCACACACACCCGGGGCAACGGTACTAGCCCCATAACCATGGTGTGAGTTGAGAGCTGCCTTCTCTCCGGCCTGTCTCTCCCTCGATTTTACGAAACGGAACCCGTCCCCAGGCTCTCACCCACAGTACACCCTAAACTGCTTCTTCCCGGGTCTCTTCAGTGTTGTTTCTCCGAGTTAGAACGCTTGCTATTAATGTCCACAATAGCCAAACTGTGGAAAGAGCCAAGATGTCCATCAACAGATGAATGGATAAAGAAGATGTGCTATATATATATATATATATATATATATATACAATGGAATATTATGCAGCCATCAAAAGGAATGAGATCTTGCCATTTGCAATGACGTGGATGGAACTGGAGGGTATTATGCTGAGCGAAATAAGTCAAACAGAGAAAGACATGTATCATATGACCTCACTGATATGAGGAATTCTTAATCTCAGGAAACAAACTGAGGGTTGCTGGAGTGGGGGGTGGGGTGGGAGGGATGGGGTGACTGGGTGACGGACACTGGGGAGGGTATGTGTTCTGGTAAGCGCTGTGAATTGTGCAAGACTGTTGAATCTCAGATCTGTACCTCTGAAACAAATAATGCAATATATGTTAAGAAAGAAAAAAAGAAGAAGAAGAAAGTAGCAGGAGGGGAAGAATGAAGGGGGAGAAATCGGAGGGGGAGAAGAACCATGAGAGACGATGGACTCTGAAAAACAAACTGAGGGTTCTAGAGGGGAGGGGGGTGGGAGGATGGGTTAGCCTGGTGATGGGTATTGAGGAGGGCACGTTCTGCATGGAGCACTGGGTGTTATGCACAAACAATGAATCATGGAACACTATATCTAAAACTACCGATGTAATGTATGGGGATTAACATAACAATAAAAACATTTAATAAAAACAAAAAAGAACGCTTGCTATTAGACTTCCATGCAAAAGTGGGGCCGCAGTGCTAGCCTCAGGAAACAAGTGGGGAGTCGTGTTCTGCCTTCTGCCGGGGCCTGAGTCCCACACGGAAAATGGTTCTGGACTCACTTGCAGTGCGCTCACGCATGCACACAGCAAAATGCGTCCACCCTCCGGCATGGCTACTTTAGCCGAAGCAGGAATTCTCTACAGAGTTGTTCCTCTGAGTTAGGTGGTTGGCTTTAGGCCTGCAGGCACACCCGGGGCAAGGGTACCAGCCTCATAAACAAGAGGTGAGTTGAGAGCTGCCTTCCGCTCCGGCCTGTTTCTCACTCCATTTCACGTATGGGACCCTTTCCCCGGGCTCTCATACACGAGCACTGTCAAATTCCCCTGGCTTCAGGAACGGCAACGTTAACTCAAGCGCAGTAACTCTAGAGCATTGATTCTTGGTGTTAGTAGCCTGGTAACTAGGCATCCAGGCACACAGGGTACAGCAGTGCTAATCTCCTCAAACAAGAGGTGAGTCCACAGCAGCCTTCCTTCCAGGCCTGCTTCTCACTCCGAGTTACGTTTAGGTTCCATTTCTCATGCTTTCACAAAAACACACAATAGATGAAGTGCACGCTCAGGAAGGGCGATCTTTGCTGAGGCACGGGTCCTCTGCACTTTTGTTCCTTTGCGTTGGGTGGATGACACTTAGGACTACACACACACACACGGGAGAGCCGATCTAGTTTCCCGAAACAAGAGTTGAGTCGAGAGCTGCCTCCTGCCCATGCTTATTTCTCCCTCGGAATTCTGCTGGGACTCCTTCCCCAGGTTTGCACTCAAGCAGAGTTGAAAATGCTGCCACCCTGTGGAGAGGCGAATGAGCTGAAGCTGGGATTCTTGACCGGCTTCTTTCTGCCAAATCAGTGTGGAGCACTTGGCATTCCTATGCACACATGGAGCGGTAGTGTTAGCTTCAGGTAACAAGAGCTGAGTCGAGAGGTGCCTTCTGGCCCGGACTTCTTCTCCCTCGGTCTCACGTAAGGAACCCGTTCCCCAGGCTCTCACCCACGGTAGCCTGGAAACTGCTTCCTCCCTCAGAGACGTGGATGGTAGCTAAAGCACGATTTCTCTACCCTGTTGTTTCTTCGAGTTAGAACGCTAGCGATTAGACTTCCATGCGAAAGTGGGGCCGCAGTGCTAGCTTGATGAAACACAGGGGGAGTCGTGTTCTGCCTTCTGCTGGGGCCTGAGTCTCACTCGCAAAAAGCTCTGGACTCCCTTGCAGGGCTCTCACGCACGCACACAACAAAATGCTTCCCCACCCTCTGGAGTGGCTGTTTTAGCTGAAGCATGGATTCTCTACCAAGTTTTTCCTTCGAGTTAGGTGGTTGTCTTTAAGCCTGCACGCACACCCGGGGTAACGGTACTAGCCCCATAGCCATGGTATGAGTGGGGGGCTGCCTTGTGTACCGGCCTGTCTCTCCCCCGATTTTACGAAATGGAACCCGTCCCCAGGCTCTCACCCACAGTCCACCCTATACTGCTTCCTCCCACAGAGGTCGACGGTAGCTAAAGCACGGTTTCTCTACAGTGTTGTTTCTCCGAGTTACAACGCTAGCGATTAGACTTCCATGCAAAAGTGGGGCCGCAGTGCTAACTTCATGAAACAAGTGGGGAGGCGTGTCCTCCCTTCTCCCGGGGCCTGAGTCTCACACGGAAAATGGTTTGGGACTCCATTGCACTTCTCTCACGCAGGCACACAGCAAAATGCTTCCAGCCTCAGGAATGCCTATGTTCGCTGAAGCAGGAATTCTCTACAGAGTTGTTCCTTCGACTTAGGTGCTTGGCTTTAGGCCTGCAGGCACACCCGGGGCAACTGCACTAGCCTCGTAAACAACAGGTGAGTTGACAGCTGCCTTCTGCACTGGCCTGTCTCTCCCTCGATTTTACCTATGGAACCTGTCCCCAGGCTCTCACCCACAGTGCAGCGTAAACTGCTTTCTCACACAGGGAGGTCGACGGTAGCTAAAGCACGCTTTCTCTACACTGTTGTTTCTTGGAGTTTGAACGCTAGCGATTAGGCTTCCAGGCAAAAGTGGGGCCGCAGTGCTAGCTTGATGAAACACAGGGGGAGTCGTGTTCTGCCTTCTGCTGGGGCCTGAGTCTCACTCGCAAAAAGCTTTGGACTCCCTTGCAGGGCTCTCACGCACGCACACAACAAAATGCTTCCACCCTCTGGAGTGGCTGTTTTAGCTGAAGCATGGATTCTCTACCAAGTTTTTCCTTCGAGTTCGGTGGTTGTCTTTAAGCCTGCACGCACACCCGGGGCAACGGTACTAGCCCCATAACCATGGTGTGAGCGGAGAGCTGCCTTGTGTACCGGCCTGTCCCTCCCCCGATTTTCCGAAATGGAACCCGTCCTCAGGCTCTCACCCACAGTACACCCTAAACTGCTTCCTCCCACACAGAGGTCGACGGTACCTAAAGCACGGTTTCTCTAGTGTTGTTTCTCCGAGTTAGAATGCTAGCGATTAGACTTCCATGCAAAAGTGGGGCCGCAGTGCTAGCTTCATGAAACAAGTGGGGAGTCGTGTTCTGCTTTCTTCCGGGGCCTGAGTCTCACACAGAAAATGGTTTGGGACTCAGCTGCAGGGCGCTCACCCTTGCACACAGCAAAATGCGTCCACCCTCAGGCATGGCTCTTTTAGCCGAAGCAGGAATTCTCTAAGGAGTTGTTCCCTTGAGTTAGGTGGTTGGCTTTAGGCCTGCAGGCACCCCCGGGGCAAGGGTACTAGCATCAGAAACAAGAGGTGAGTTTAGAGCTCCCTTCCACACCGGCCTGTTGCTCACTCCATTTCACGTATGGGACCCTTTCCCGGTCTCTCCTACAGGAGCACTGTAAAATTCCTCCGTCTTCAGGAACGGCAATGTTACATAAAGGGCAGTAACTATACACCATTGCTTCGTGGCCTTAGTAGCCTGGTAGGCGAATGAGCTGCAGCTGGGATTCTTTACAGGCTCGTTCCTTCCAAGGCAGTGTTGAGCACGGAGCATTCCAAGCACACATGGAGCAGTAGTGTTAGCTTCAGGTAGCAAGATCTGAGTCCAGAGGTGCCTTCTGCCCGGAACGGTTTCTCCCTCGGTTTCACGTATGGAAACCGTTCCCCAGGCTCTCACCCACGGTACCCTGTATACTGCTTCCTCTGCGTGGAGGTCGACAGTAACTAAAGCATGATTTCTCTACACTGTTGTTTCTTTGAGTTAGAACGCTAGTGATGAGACTTCCATGCAAAAGTGGGGCCGCAGTGCTAGCTTGATGAAACACGGGGGGAGTCGTGTTCTGCCTTCTGCTGGGGCCTGAGTCTCACTCGCAAAAAGCTTTGGACTCCCTTGCAGGGCTCTCATGCACGCACACACCAAAATGCTTCCACCCTCAGGAGCGGCTGTTTTAGCTGAAGCATGGATTCGCCACCGAGTTTTTCCTTCGAGTTAGGCGGTTTTCATTAAGCCTGCACACACACCCGGGGCAACGGTACTAGCCCCATAACCATGGTGTGAGTTGAGAGCTGCCTTCTCTCCGGCCTGTCTCTCCCTCGATTTTACGAAACGGAACCCGTCCCCAGGCTCTCACCCACAGTACACCCTAAACTGCTTCTTCCCGGGTCTCTTCAGTGTTGTTTCTCCGAGTTAGAACGCTTGCTATTAATGTCCACAATAGCCAAACTGTGGAAAGAGCCAAGATGTCCATCAACAGATGAATGGATAAAGAAGATGTGCTATATATATATATATATATATATATATATACAATGGAATATTATGCAGCCATCAAAAGGAATGAGATCTTGCCATTTGCAATGACGTGGATGGAACTGGAGGGTATTATGCTGAGCGAAATAAGTCAAACAGAGAAAGACATGTATCATATGACCTCACTGATATGAGGAATTCTTAATCTCAGGAAACAAACTGAGGGTTGCTGGAGTGGGGGGTGGGGTGGGAGGGATGGGGTGACTGGGTGACGGACACTGGGGAGGGTATGTGTTCTGGTAAGCGCTGTGAATTGTGCAAGACTGTTGAATCTCAGATCTGTACCTCTGAAACAAATAATGCAATATATGTTAAGAAAGAAAAAAAGAAGAAGAAGAAAGTAGCAGGAGGGGAAGAATGAAGGGGGAGAAATCGGAGGGGGAGAAGAACCATGAGAGACGATGGACTCTGAAAAACAAACTGAGGGTTCTAGAGGGGAGGGGGGTGGGAGGATGGGTTAGCCTGGTGATGGGTATTGAGGAGGGCACGTTCTGCATGGAGCACTGGGTGTTATGCACAAACAATGAATCATGGAACACTATATCTAAAACTACCGATGTAATGTATGGGGATTAACATAACAATAAAAACATTTAATAAAAACAAAAAAGAACGCTTGCTATTAGACTTCCATGCAAAAGTGGGGCCGCAGTGCTAGCCTCAGGAAACAAGTGGGGAGTCGTGTTCTGCCTTCTGCCGGGGCCTGAGTCCCACACGGAAAATGGTTCTGGACTCACTTGCAGTGCGCTCACGCATGCACACAGCAAAATGCGTCCACCCTCCGGCATGGCTACTTTAGCCGAAGCAGGAATTCTCTACAGAGTTGTTCCTCTGAGTTAGGTGGTTGGCTTTAGGCCTGCAGGCACACCCGGGGCAAGGGTACCAGCCTCATAAACAAGAGGTGAGTTGAGAGCTGCCTTCCGCTCCGGCCTGTTTCTCACTCCATTTCACGTATGGGACCCTTTCCCCGGGCTCTCATACACGAGCACTGTCAAATTCCCCTGGCTTCAGGAACGGCAACGTTAACTCAAGCGCAGTAACTCTAGAGCATTGATTCTTGGTGTTAGTAGCCTGGTAACTAGGCATCCAGGCACACAGGGTACAGCAGTGCTAATCTCCTCAAACAAGAGGTGAGTCCACAGCAGCCTTCCTTCCAGGCCTGCTTCTCACTCCGAGTTACGTTTAGGTTCCATTTCTCATGCTTTCACAAAAACACACAATAGATGAAGTGCACGCTCAGGAAGGGCGATCTTTGCTGAGGCACGGGTCCTCTGCACTTTTGTTCCTTTGCGTTGGGTGGATGACACTTAGGACTACACACACACACACGGGAGAGCCGATCTAGTTTCCCGAAACAAGAGTTGAGTCGAGAGCTGCCTCCTGCCCATGCTTATTTCTCCCTCGGAATTCTGCTGGGACTCCTTCCCCAGGTTTGCACTCAAGCAGAGTTGAAAATGCTGCCACCCTGTGGAGAGGCGAATGAGCTGAAGCTGGGATTCTTGACCGGCTTCTTTCTGCCAAATCAGTGTGGAGCACTTGGCATTCCTATGCACACATGGAGCGGTAGTGTTAGCTTCAGGTAACAAGAGCTGAGTCGAGAGGTGCCTTCTGGCCCGGACTTCTTCTCCCTCGGTCTCACGTAAGGAACCCGTTCCCCAGGCTCTCACCCACGGTAGCCTGGAAACTGCTTCCTCCCTCAGAGACGTGGATGGTAGCTAAAGCACGATTTCTCTACCCTGTTGTTTCTTCGAGTTAGAACGCTAGCGATTAGACTTCCATGCGAAAGTGGGGCCGCAGTGCTAGCTTGATGAAACACAGGGGGAGTCGTGTTCTGCCTTCTGCTGGGGCCTGAGTCTCACTCGCAAAAAGCTCTGGACTCCCTTGCAGGGCTCTCACGCACGCACACAACAAAATGCTTCCCCACCCTCTGGAGTGGCTGTTTTAGCTGAAGCATGGATTCTCTACCAAGTTTTTCCTTCGAGTTAGGTGGTTGTCTTTAAGCCTGCACGCACACCCGGGGTAACGGTACTAGCCCCATAGCCATGGTATGAGTGGGGGGCTGCCTTGTGTACCGGCCTGTCTCTCCCCCGATTTTACGAAATGGAACCCGTCCCCAGGCTCTCACCCACAGTCCACCCTATACTGCTTCCTCCCACAGAGGTCGACGGTAGCTAAAGCACGGTTTCTCTACAGTGTTGTTTCTCCGAGTTACAACGCTAGCGATTAGACTTCCATGCAAAAGTGGGGCCGCAGTGCTAACTTCATGAAACAAGTGGGGAGGCGTGTCCTCCCTTCTCCCGGGGCCTGAGTCTCACACGGAAAATGGTTTGGGACTCCATTGCACTTCTCTCACGCAGGCACACAGCAAAATGCTTCCAGCCTCAGGAATGCCTATGTTCGCTGAAGCAGGAATTCTCTACAGAGTTGTTCCTTCGACTTAGGTGCTTGGCTTTAGGCCTGCAGGCACACCCGGGGCAACTGCACTAGCCTCGTAAACAACAGGTGAGTTGACAGCTGCCTTCTGCACTGGCCTGTCTCTCCCTCGATTTTACCTATGGAACCTGTCCCCAGGCTCTCACCCACAGTGCAGCGTAAACTGCTTTCTCACACAGGGAGGTCGACGGTAGCTAAAGCACGCTTTCTCTACACTGTTGTTTCTTGGAGTTTGAACGCTAGCGATTAGGCTTCCAGGCAAAAGTGGGGCCGCAGTGCTAGCTTGATGAAACACAGGGGGAGTCGTGTTCTGCCTTCTGCTGGGGCCTGAGTCTCACTCGCAAAAAGCTTTGGACTCCCTTGCAGGGCTCTCACGCACGCACACAACAAAATGCTTCCACCCTCTGGAGTGGCTGTTTTAGCTGAAGCATGGATTCTCTACCAAGTTTTTCCTTCGAGTTCGGTGGTTGTCTTTAAGCCTGCACGCACACCCGGGGCAACGGTACTAGCCCCATAACCATGGTGTGAGCGGAGAGCTGCCTTGTGTACCGGCCTGTCCCTCCCCCGATTTTCCGAAATGGAACCCGTCCTCAGGCTCTCACCCACAGTACACCCTAAACTGCTTCCTCCCACACAGAGGTCGACGGTACCTAAAGCACGGTTTCTCTAGTGTTGTTTCTCTGAGTTAGAATGCTAGCGATTAGACTTCCATGCAAAAGTGGGGCCGCAGTGCTAGCTTCATGAAACAAGTGGGGAGTCGTGTTCTGCTTTCTTCCGGGGCCTGAGTCTCACACAGAAAATGGTTTGGGACTCAGCTGCAGGGCGCTCACCCTTGCACACAGCAAAATGCGTCCACCCTCAGGCATGGCTCTTTTAGCCGAAGCAGGAATTCTCTAAAGAGTTGTTCCCTTGAGTTAGGTGGTTGGCTTTAGGCCTGCAGGCACCCCCGGGGCAAGGGTACTAGCATCAGAAACAAGAGGTGAGTTTAGAGCTCCCTTCCACACCGGCCTGTTGCTCACTCCATTTCACGTATGGGACCCTTTCCCGGTCTCTCCTACAGGAGCACTGTAAAATTCCTCCGTCTTCAGGAACGGCAATGTTACATAAAGGGCAGTAACTATACACCATTGCTTCGTGGCCTTAGTAGCCTGGTAGGCGAATGAGCTGCAGCTGGGATTCTTTACAGGCTCGTTCCTTCCAAGGCAGTGTTGAGCACGGAGCATTCCAAGCACACATGGAGCAGTAGTGTTAGCTTCAGGTAGCAAGATCTGAGTCCAGAGGTGCCTTCTGCCCGGAACGGTTTCTCCCTCGGTTTCACGTATGGAAACCGTTCCCCAGGCTCTCACCCACGGTACCCTGTATACTGCTTCCTCTGCGTGGAGGTCGACAGTAACTAAAGCACGATTTCTCTACACTGTTGTTTCTTTGAGTTAGAACGCTAGTGATGAGACTTCCATGCAAAAGTGGGGCCGCAGTGCTAGCTTGATGAAACACGGGGGGAGTCGTGTTCTGCCTTCTGCTGGGGCCTGAGTCTCACTCGCAAAAAGCTTTGGACTCCCTTGCAGGGCTCTCATGCACGCACACACCAAAATGCTTCCACCCTCAGGAGCGGCTGTTTTAGCTGAAGCATGGATTCGCCACCGAGTTTTTCCTTCGAGTTAGGCGGTTTTCATTAAGCCTGCACACACACCCGGGGCAACGGTACTAGCCCCATAACCATGGTGTGAGTTGAGAGCTGCCTTCTCTCCGGCCTGTCTCTCCCTCGATTTTACGAAACGGAACCCGTCCCCAGGCTCTCACCCACAGTACACCCTAAACTGCTTCTTCCCGGGTCTCTTCAGTGTTGTTTCTCCGAGTTAGAACGCTTGCTATTAATGTCCACAATAGCCAAACTGTGGAAAGAGCCAAGATGTCCATCAACAGATGAATGGATAAAGAAGATGTGCTATATATATATATATATATATATATATATATATATATACAATGGAATATTATGCAGCCATCAAAAGGAATGAGATCTTGCCATTTGCAATGACGTGGATGGAACTGGAGGGTATTATGCTGAGCGAAATAAGTCAAACAGAGAAAGACATGTATCATATGACCTCACTGATATGAGGAATTCTTAATCTCAGGAAACAAACTGAGGGTTGCTGGAGTGGGGGGTGGGGTGGGAGGGATGGGGTGACTGGGTGACGGACACTGGGGAGGGTATGTGTTCTGGTAAGCGCTGTGAATTGTGCAAGACTGTTGAATCTCAGATCTGTACCTCTGAAACAAATAATGCAATATATGTTAAGAAAGAAAAAAAGAAGAAGAAGAAAGTAGCAGGAGGGGAAGAATGAAGGGGGAGAAATCGGAGGGGGAGAAGAACCATGAGAGACGATGGACTCTGAAAAACAAACTGAGGGTTCTAGAGGGGAGGGGGGTGGGAGGATGGGTTAGCCTGGTGATGGGTATTGAGGAGGGCACGTTCTGCATGGAGCACTGGGTGTTATGCACAAACAATGAATCATGGAACACTATATCTAAAACTACCGATGTAATGTATGGGGATTAACATAACAATAAAAACATTTAATAAAAACAAAAAAGAACGCTTGCTATTAGACTTCCATGCAAAAGTGGGGCCGCAGTGCTAGCCTCAGGAAACAAGTGGGGAGTCGTGTTCTGCCTTCTGCCGGGGCCTGAGTCCCACACGGAAAATGGTTCTGGACTCACTTGCAGTGCGCTCACGCATGCACACAGCAAAATGCGTCCACCCTCCGGCATGGCTACTTTAGCCGAAGCAGGAATTCTCTACAGAGTTGTTCCTCTGAGTTAGGTGGTTGGCTTTAGGCCTGCAGGCACACCCGGGGCAAGGGTACCAGCCTCATAAACAAGAGGTGAGTTGAGAGCTGCCTTCCGCTCCGGCCTGTTTCTCACTCCATTTCACGTATGGGACCCTTTCCCCGGGCTCTCATACACGAGCACTGTCAAATTCCCCTGGCTTCAGGAACGGCAACGTTAACTCAAGCGCAGTAACTCTAGAGCATTGATTCTTGGTGTTAGTAGCCTGGTAACTAGGCATCCAGGCACACAGGGTACAGCAGTGCTAATCTCCTCAAACAAGAGGTGAGTCCACAGCAGCCTTCCTTCCAGGCCTGCTTCTCACTCCGAGTTACGTTTAGGTTCCATTTCTCATGCTTTCACAAAAACACACAATAGATGAAGTGCACGCTCAGGAAGGGCGATCTTTGCTGAGGCACGGGTCCTCTGCACTTTTGTTCCTTTGCGTTGGGTGGATGACACTTAGGACTACACACACACACACGGGAGAGCCGATCTAGTTTCCCGAAACAAGAGTTGAGTCGAGAGCTGCCTCCTGCCCATGCTTATTTCTCCCTCGGAATTCTGCTGGGACTCCTTCCCCAGGTTTGCACTCAAGCAGAGTTGAAAATGCTGCCACCCTGTGGAGAGGCGAATGAGCTGAAGCTGGGATTCTTGACCGGCTTCTTTCTGCCAAATCAGTGTGGAGCACTTGGCATTCCTATGCACACATGGAGCGGTAGTGTTAGCTTCAGGTAACAAGAGCTGAGTCGAGAGGTGCCTTCTGGCCCGGACTTCTTCTCCCTCGGTCTCACGTAAGGAACCCGTTCCCCAGGCTCTCACCCACGGTAGCCTGGAAACTGCTTCCTCCCTCAGAGACGTGGATGGTAGCTAAAGCACGATTTCTCTACCCTGTTGTTTCTTCGAGTTAGAACGCTAGCGATTAGACTTCCATGCGAAAGTGGGGCCGCAGTGCTAGCTTGATGAAACACAGGGGGAGTCGTGTTCTGCCTTCTGCTGGGGCCTGAGTCTCACTCGCAAAAAGCTCTGGACTCCCTTGCAGGGCTCTCACGCACGCACACAACAAAATGCTTCCCCACCCTCTGGAGTGGCTGTTTTAGCTGAAGCATGGATTCTCTACCAAGTTTTTCCTTCGAGTTAGGTGGTTGTCTTTAAGCCTGCACGCACACCCGGGGTAACGGTACTAGCCCCATAGCCATGGTATGAGTGGAGGGCTGCCTTGTGTACCGGCCTGTCTCTCCCCCGATTTTACGAAATGGAACCCGTCCCCAGGCTCTCACCCACAGTCCACCCTATACTGCTTCCTCCCACAGAGGTCGACGGTAGCTAAAGCACGGTTTCTCTACAGTGTTGTTTCTCCGAGTTACAACGCTAGCGATTAGACTTCCATGCAAAAGTGGGGCCGCAGTGCTAACTTCATGAAACAAGTGGGGAGGCGTGTCCTCCCTTCTCCCGGGGCCTGAGTCTCACACGGAAAATGGTTTGGGACTCCATTGCACTTCTCTCACGCAGGCACACAGCAAAATGCTTCCAGCCTCAGGAATGCCTATGTTCGCTGAAGCAGGAATTCTCTACAGAGTTGTTCCTTCGACTTAGGTGCTTGGCTTTAGGCCTGCAGGCACACCCGGGGCAACTGCACTAGCCTCGTAAACAACAGGTGAGTTGACAGCTGCCTTCTGCACTGGCCTGTCTCTCCCTCGATTTTACCTATGGAACCTGTCCCCAGGCTCTCACCCACAGTGCAGCGTAAACTGCTTTCTCACACAGGGAGGTCGACGGTAGCTAAAGCACGCTTTCTCTACACTGTTGTTTCTTGGAGTTTGAACGCTAGCGATTAGGCTTCCAGGCAAAAGTGGGGCCGCAGTGCTAGCTTGATGAAACACAGGGGGAGTCGTGTTCTGCCTTCTGCTGGGGCCTGAGTCTCACTCGCAAAAAGCTTTGGACTCCCTTGCAGGGCTCTCACGCACGCACACAACAAAATGCTTCCACCCTCTGGAGTGGCTGTTTTAGCTGAAGCATGGATTCTCTACCAAGTTTTTCCTTCGAGTTCGGTGGTTGTCTTTAAGCCTGCACGCACACCCGGGGCAACGGTACTAGCCCCATAACCATGGTGTGAGCGGAGAGCTGCCTTGTGTACCGGCCTGTCCCTCCCCCGATTTTCCGAAATGGAACCCGTCCTCAGGCTCTCACCCACAGTACACCCTAAACTGCTTCCTCCCACACAGAGGTCGACGGTACCTAAAGCACGGTTTCTCTAGTGTTGTTTCTCCGAGTTAGAATGCTAGCGATTAGACTTCCATGCAAAAGTGGGGCCGCAGTGCTAGCTTCATGAAACAAGTGGGGAGTCGTGTTCTGCTTTCTTCCGGGGCCTGAGTCTCACACAGAAAATGGTTTGGGACTCAGCTGCAGGGCGCTCACCCTTGCACACAGCAAAATGCGTCCACCCTCAGGCATGGCTCTTTTAGCCGAAGCAGGAATTCTCTAAGGAGTTGTTCCCTTGAGTTAGGTGGTTGGCTTTAGGCCTGCAGGCACCCCCGGGGCAAGGGTACTAGCATCAGAAACAAGAGGTGAGTTTAGAGCTCCCTTCCACACCGGCCTGTTGCTCACTCCATTTCACGTATGGGACCCTTTCCCGGTCTCTCCTACAGGAGCACTGTAAAATTCCTCCGTCTTCAGGAACGGCAATGTTACATAAAGGGCAGTAACTATACACCATTGCTTCGTGGCCTTAGTAGCCTGGTAGGCGAATGAGCTGCAGCTGGGATTCTTTACAGGCTCGTTCCTTCCAAGGCAGTGTTGAGCACGGAGCATTCCAAGCACACATGGAGCAGTAGTGTTAGCTTCAGGTAGCAAGATCTGAGTCCAGAGGTGCCTTCTGCCCGGAACGGTTTCTCCCTCGGTTTCACGTATGGAAACCGTTCCCCAGGCTCTCACCCACGGTACCCTGTATACTGCTTCCTCTGCGTGGAGGTCGACAGTAACTAAAGCACGATTTCTCTACACTGTTGTTTCTTTGAGTTAGAACGCTAGTGATGAGACTTCCATGCAAAAGTGGGGCCGCAGTGCTAGCTTGATGAAACACGGGGGGAGTCGTGTTCTGCCTTCTGCTGGGGCCTGAGTCTCACTCGCAAAAAGCTTTGGACTCCCTTGCAGGGCTCTCATGCACGCACACACCAAAATGCTTCCACCCTCAGGAGCGGCTGTTTTAGCTGAAGCATGGATTCGCCACCGAGTTTTTCCTTCGAGTTAGGCGGTTTTCATTAAGCCTGCACACACACCCGGGGCAACGGTACTAGCCCCATAACCATGGTGTGAGTTGAGAGCTGCCTTCTCTCCGGCCTGTCTCTCCCTCGATTTTACGAAACGGAACCCGTCCCCAGGCTCTCACCCACAGTACACCCTAAACTGCTTCTTCCCGGGTCTCTTCAGTGTTGTTTCTCCGAGTTAGAACGCTTGCTATTAATGTCCACAATAGCCAAACTGTGGAAAGAGCCAAGATGTCCATCAACAGATGAATGGATAAAGAAGATGTGCTATATATATATATATATATATATATATATATATATATACAATGGAATATTATGCAGCCATCAAAAGGAATGAGATCTTGCCATTTGCAATGACGTGGATGGAACTGGAGGGTATTATGCTGAGCGAAATAAGTCAAACAGAGAAAGACATGTATCATATGACCTCACTGATATGAGGAATTCTTAATCTCAGGAAACAAACTGAGGGTTGCTGGAGTGGGGGGTGGGGTGGGAGGGATGGGGTGACTGGGTGACGGACACTGGGGAGGGTATGTGTTCTGGTAAGCGCTGTGAATTGTGCAAGACTGTTGAATCTCAGATCTGTACCTCTGAAACAAATAATGCAATATATGTTAAGAAAGAAAAAAAGAAGAAGAAGAAAGTAGCAGGAGGGGAAGAATGAAGGGGGAGAAATCGGAGGGGGAGAAGAACCATGAGAGACGATGGACTCTGAAAAACAAACTGAGGGTTCTAGAGGGGAGGGGGGTGGGAGGATGGGTTAGCCTGGTGATGGGTATTGAGGAGGGCACGTTCTGCATGGAGCACTGGGTGTTATGCACAAACAATGAATCATGGAACACTATATCTAAAACTACCGATGTAATGTATGGGGATTAACATAACAATAAAAACATTTAATAAAAACAAAAAAGAACGCTTGCTATTAGACTTCCATGCAAAAGTGGGGCCGCAGTGCTAGCCTCAGGAAACAAGTGGGGAGTCGTGTTCTGCCTTCTGCCGGGGCCTGAGTCCCACACGGAAAATGGTTCTGGACTCACTTGCAGTGCGCTCACGCATGCACACAGCAAAATGCGTCCACCCTCCGGCATGGCTACTTTAGCCGAAGCAGGAATTCTCTACAGAGTTGTTCCTCTGAGTTAGGTGGTTGGCTTTAGGCCTGCAGGCACACCCGGGGCAAGGGTACCAGCCTCATAAACAAGAGGTGAGTTGAGAGCTGCCTTCCGCTCCGGCCTGTTTCTCACTCCATTTCACGTATGGGACCCTTTCCCCGGGCTCTCATACACGAGCACTGTCAAATTCCCCTGGCTTCAGGAACGGCAACGTTAACTCAAGCGCAGTAACTCTAGAGCATTGATTCTTGGTGTTAGTAGCCTGGTAACTAGGCATCCAGGCACACAGGGTACAGCAGTGCTAATCTCCTCAAACAAGAGGTGAGTCCACAGCAGCCTTCCTTCCAGGCCTGCTTCTCACTCCGAGTTACGTTTAGGTTCCATTTCTCATGCTTTCACAAAAACACACAATAGATGAAGTGCACGCTCAGGAAGGGCGATCTTTGCTGAGGCACGGGTCCTCTGCACTTTTGTTCCTTTGCGTTGGGTGGATGACACTTAGGACTACACACACACACACGGGAGAGCCGATCTAGTTTCCCGAAACAAGAGTTGAGTCGAGAGCTGCCTCCTGCCCATGCTTATTTCTCCCTCGGAATTCTGCTGGGACTCCTTCCCCAGGTTTGCACTCAAGCAGAGTTGAAAATGCTGCCACCCTGTGGAGAGGCGAATGAGCTGAAGCTGGGATTCTTGACCGGCTTCTTTCTGCCAAATCAGTGTGGAGCACTTGGCATTCCTATGCACACATGGAGCGGTAGTGTTAGCTTCAGGTAACAAGAGCTGAGTCGAGAGGTGCCTTCTGGCCCGGACTTCTTCTCCCTCGGTCTCACGTAAGGAACCCGTTCCCCAGGCTCTCACCCACGGTAGCCTGGAAACTGCTTCCTCCCTCAGAGACGTGGATGGTAGCTAAAGCACGATTTCTCTACCCTGTTGTTTCTTCGAGTTAGAACGCTAGCGATTAGACTTCCATGCGAAAGTGGGGCCGCAGTGCTAGCTTGATGAAACACAGGGGGAGTCGTGTTCTGCCTTCTGCTGGGGCCTGAGTCTCACTCGCAAAAAGCTCTGGACTCCCTTGCAGGGCTCTCACGCACGCACACAACAAAATGCTTCCCCACCCTCTGGAGTGGCTGTTTTAGCTGAAGCATGGATTCTCTACCAAGTTTTTCCTTCGAGTTAGGTGGTTGTCTTTAAGCCTGCACGCACACCCGGGGTAACGGTACTAGCCCCATAGCCATGGTATGAGTGGAGGGCTGCCTTGTGTACCGGCCTGTCTCTCCCCCGATTTTACGAAATGGAACCCGTCCCCAGGCTCTCACCCACAGTCCACCCTATACTGCTTCCTCCCACAGAGGTCGACGGTAGCTAAAGCACGGTTTCTCTACAGTGTTGTTTCTCCGAGTTACAACGCTAGCGATTAGACTTCCATGCAAAAGTGGGGCCGCAGTGCTAACTTCATGAAACAAGTGGGGAGGCGTGTCCTCCCTTCTCCCGGGGCCTGAGTCTCACACGGAAAATGGTTTGGGACTCCATTGCACTTCTCTCACGCAGGCACACAGCAAAATGCTTCCAGCCTCAGGAATGCCTATGTTCGCTGAAGCAGGAATTCTCTACAGAGTTGTTCCTTCGACTTAGGTGCTTGGCTTTAGGCCTGCAGGCACACCCGGGGCAACTGCACTAGCCTCGTAAACAACAGGTGAGTTGACAGCTGCCTTCTGCACTGGCCTGTCTCTCCCTCGATTTTACCTATGGAACCTGTCCCCAGGCTCTCACCCACAGTGCAGCGTAAACTGCTTTCTCACACAGGGAGGTCGACGGTAGCTAAAGCACGCTTTCTCTACACTGTTGTTTCTTGGAGTTTGAACGCTAGCGATTAGGCTTCCAGGCAAAAGTGGGGCCGCAGTGCTAGCTTGATGAAACACAGGGGGAGTCGTGTTCTGCCTTCTGCTGGGGCCTGAGTCTCACTCGCAAAAAGCTTTGGACTCCCTTGCAGGGCTCTCACGCACGCACACAACAAAATGCTTCCACCCTCTGGAGTGGCTGTTTTAGCTGAAGCATGGATTCTCTACCAAGTTTTTCCTTCGAGTTCGGTGGTTGTCTTTAAGCCTGCACGCACACCCGGGGCAACGGTACTAGCCCCATAACCATGGTGTGAGCGGAGAGCTGCCTTGTGTACCGGCCTGTCCCTCCCCCGATTTTCCGAAATGGAACCCGTCCTCAGGCTCTCACCCACAGTACACCCTAAACTGCTTCCTCCCACACAGAGGTCGACGGTACCTAAAGCACGGTTTCTCTAGTGTTGTTTCTCCGAGTTAGAATGCTAGCGATTAGACTTCCATGCAAAAGTGGGGCCGCAGTGCTAGCTTCATGAAACAAGTGGGGAGTCGTGTTCTGCTTTCTTCCGGGGCCTGAGTCTCACACAGAAAATGGTTTGGGACTCAGCTGCAGGGCGCTCACCCTTGCACACAGCAAAATGCGTCCACCCTCAGGCATGGCTCTTTTAGCCGAAGCAGGAATTCTCTAAGGAGTTGTTCCCTTGAGTTAGGTGGTTGGCTTTAGGCCTGCAGGCACCCCCGGGGCAAGGGTACTAGCATCAGAAACAAGAGGTGAGTTTAGAGCTCCCTTCCACACCGGCCTGTTGCTCACTCCATTTCACGTATGGGACCCTTTCCCGGTCTCTCCTACAGGAGCACTGTAAAATTCCTCCGTCTTCAGGAACGGCAATGTTACATAAAGGGCAGTAACTATACACCATTGCTTCGTGGCCTTAGTAGCCTGGTAGGCGAATGAGCTGCAGCTGGGATTCTTTACAGGCTCGTTCCTTCCAAGGCAGTGTTGAGCACGGAGCATTCCAAGCACACATGGAGCAGTAGTGTTAGCTTCAGGTAGCAAGATCTGAGTCCAGAGGTGCCTTCTGCCCGGAACGGTTTCTCCCTCGGTTTCACGTATGGAAACCGTTCCCCAGGCTCTCACCCACGGTACCCTGTATACTGCTTCCTCTGCGTGGAGGTCGACAGTAACTAAAGCACGATTTCTCTACACTGTTGTTTCTTTGAGTTAGAACGCTAGTGATGAGACTTCCATGCAAAAGTGGGGCCGCAGTGCTAGCTTGATGAAACACGGGGGGAGTCGTGTTCTGCCTTCTGCTGGGGCCTGAGTCTCACTCGCAAAAAGCTTTGGACTCCCTTGCAGGGCTCTCATGCACGCACACACCAAAATGCTTCCACCCTCAGGAGCGGCTGTTTTAGCTGAAGCATGGATTCGCCACCGAGTTTTTCCTTCGAGTTAGGCGGTTTTCATTAAGCCTGCACACACACCCGGGGCAACGGTACTAGCCCCATAACCATGGTGTGAGTTGAGAGCTGCCTTCTCTCCGGCCTGTCTCTCCCTCGATTTTACGAAACGGAACCCGTCCCCAGGCTCTCACCCACAGTACACCCTAAACTGCTTCTTCCCGGGTCTCTTCAGTGTTGTTTCTCCGAGTTAGAACGCTTGCTATTAATGTCCACAATAGCCAAACTGTGGAAAGAGCCAAGATGTCCATCAACAGATGAATGGATAAAGAAGATGTGCTATATATATATATATATATATATATATATATATATATATACAATGGAATATTATGCAGCCATCAAAAGGAATGAGATCTTGCCATTTGCAATGACGTGGATGGAACTGGAGGGTATTATGCTGAGCGAAATAAGTCAAACAGAGAAAGACATGTATCATATGACCTCACTGATATGAGGAATTCTTAATCTCAGGAAACAAACTGAGGGTTGCTGGAGTGGGGGGTGGGGTGGGAGGGATGGGGTGACTGGGTGACGGACACTGGGGAGGGTATGTGTTCTGGTAAGCGCTGTGAATTGTGCAAGACTGTTGAATCTCAGATCTGTACCTCTGAAACAAATAATGCAATATATGTTAAGAAAGAAAAAAAGAAGAAGAAGAAAGTAGCAGGAGGGGAAGAATGAAGGGGGAGAAATCGGAGGGGGAGAAGAACCATGAGAGACGATGGACTCTGAAAAACAAACTGAGGGTTCTAGAGGGGAGGGGGGTGGGAGGATGGGTTAGCCTGGTGATGGGTATTGAGGAGGGCACGTTCTGCATGGAGCACTGGGTGTTATGCACAAACAATGAATCATGGAACACTATATCTAAAACTACCGATGTAATGTATGGGGATTAACATAACAATAAAAACATTTAATAAAAACAAAAAAGAACGCTTGCTATTAGACTTCCATGCAAAAGTGGGGCCGCAGTGCTAGCCTCAGGAAACAAGTGGGGAGTCGTGTTCTGCCTTCTGCCGGGGCCTGAGTCCCACACGGAAAATGGTTCTGGACTCACTTGCAGTGCGCTCACGCATGCACACAGCAAAATGCGTCCACCCTCCGGCATGGCTACTTTAGCCGAAGCAGGAATTCTCTACAGAGTTGTTCCTCTGAGTTAGGTGGTTGGCTTTAGGCCTGCAGGCACACCCGGGGCAAGGGTACCAGCCTCATAAACAAGAGGTGAGTTGAGAGCTGCCTTCCGCTCCGGCCTGTTTCTCACTCCATTTCACGTATGGGACCCTTTCCCCGGGCTCTCATACACGAGCACTGTCAAATTCCCCTGGCTTCAGGAACGGCAACGTTAACTCAAGCGCAGTAACTCTAGAGCATTGATTCTTGGTGTTAGTAGCCTGGTAACTAGGCATCCAGGCACACAGGGTACAGCAGTGCTAATCTCCTCAAACAAGAGGTGAGTCCACAGCAGCCTTCCTTCCAGGCCTGCTTCTCACTCCGAGTTACGTTTAGGTTCCATTTCTCATGCTTTCACAAAAACACACAATAGATGAAGTGCACGCTCAGGAAGGGCGATCTTTGCTGAGGCACGGGTCCTCTGCACTTTTGTTCCTTTGCGTTGGGTGGATGACACTTAGGACTACACACACACACACGGGAGAGCCGATCTAGTTTCCCGAAACAAGAGTTGAGTCGAGAGCTGCCTCCTGCCCATGCTTATTTCTCCCTCGGAATTCTGCTGGGACTCCTTCCCCAGGTTTGCACTCAAGCAGAGTTGAAAATGCTGCCACCCTGTGGAGAGGCGAATGAGCTGAAGCTGGGATTCTTGACCGGCTTCTTTCTGCCAAATCAGTGTGGAGCACTTGGCATTCCTATGCACACATGGAGCGGTAGTGTTAGCTTCAGGTAACAAGAGCTGAGTCGAGAGGTGCCTTCTGGCCCGGACTTCTTCTCCCTCGGTCTCACGTAAGGAACCCGTTCCCCAGGCTCTCACCCACGGTAGCCTGGAAACTGCTTCCTCCCTCAGAGACGTGGATGGTAGCTAAAGCACGATTTCTCTACCCTGTTGTTTCTTCGAGTTAGAACGCTAGCGATTAGACTTCCATGCGAAAGTGGGGCCGCAGTGCTAGCTTGATGAAACACAGGGGGAGTCGTGTTCTGCCTTCTGCTGGGGCCTGAGTCTCACTCGCAAAAAGCTCTGGACTCCCTTGCAGGGCTCTCACGCACGCACACAACAAAATGCTTCCCCACCCTCTGGAGTGGCTGTTTTAGCTGAAGCATGGATTCTCTACCAAGTTTTTCCTTCGAGTTAGGTGGTTGTCTTTAAGCCTGCACGCACACCCGGGGTAACGGTACTAGCCCCATAGCCATGGTATGAGTGGAGGGCTGCCTTGTGTACCGGCCTGTCTCTCCCCCGATTTTACGAAATGGAACCCGTCCCCAGGCTCTCACCCACAGTCCACCCTATACTGCTTCCTCCCACAGAGGTCGACGGTAGCTAAAGCACGGTTTCTCTACAGTGTTGTTTCTCCGAGTTACAACGCTAGCGATTAGACTTCCATGCAAAAGTGGGGCCGCAGTGCTAACTTCATGAAACAAGTGGGGAGGCGTGTCCTCCCTTCTCCCGGGGCCTGAGTCTCACACGGAAAATGGTTTGGGACTCCATTGCACTTCTCTCACGCAGGCACACAGCAAAATGCTTCCAGCCTCAGGAATGCCTATGTTCGCTGAAGCAGGAATTCTCTACAGAGTTGTTCCTTCGACTTAGGTGCTTGGCTTTAGGCCTGCAGGCACACCCGGGGCAACTGCACTAGCCTCGTAAACAACAGGTGAGTTGACAGCTGCCTTCTGCACTGGCCTGTCTCTCCCTCGATTTTACCTATGGAACCTGTCCCCAGGCTCTCACCCACAGTGCAGCGTAAACTGCTTTCTCACACAGGGAGGTCGACGGTAGCTAAAGCACGCTTTCTCTACACTGTTGTTTCTTGGAGTTTGAACGCTAGCGATTAGGCTTCCAGGCAAAAGTGGGGCCGCAGTGCTAGCTTGATGAAACACAGGGGGAGTCGTGTTCTGCCTTCTGCTGGGGCCTGAGTCTCACTCGCAAAAAGCTTTGGACTCCCTTGCAGGGCTCTCACGCACGCACACAACAAAATGCTTCCACCCTCTGGAGTGGCTGTTTTAGCTGAAGCATGGATTCTCTACCAAGTTTTTCCTTCGAGTTCGGTGGTTGTCTTTAAGCCTGCACGCACACCCGGGGCAACGGTACTAGCCCCATAACCATGGTGTGAGCGGAGAGCTGCCTTGTGTACCGGCCTGTCCCTCCCCCGATTTTCCGAAATGGAACCCGTCCTCAGGCTCTCACCCACAGTACACCCTAAACTGCTTCCTCCCACACAGAGGTCGACGGTACCTAAAGCACGGTTTCTCTAGTGTTGTTTCTCCGAGTTAGAATGCTAGCGATTAGACTTCCATGCAAAAGTGGGGCCGCAGTGCTAGCTTCATGAAACAAGTGGGGAGTCGTGTTCTGCTTTCTTCCGGGGCCTGAGTCTCACACAGAAAATGGTTTGGGACTCAGCTGCAGGGCGCTCACCCTTGCACACAGCAAAATGCGTCCACCCTCAGGCATGGCTCTTTTAGCCGAAGCAGGAATTCTCTAAGGAGTTGTTCCCTTGAGTTAGGTGGTTGGCTTTAGGCCTGCAGGCACCCCCGGGGCAAGGGTACTAGCATCAGAAACAAGAGGTGAGTTTAGAGCTCCCTTCCACACCGGCCTGTTGCTCACTCCATTTCACGTATGGGACCCTTTCCCGGTCTCTCCTACAGGAGCACTGTAAAATTCCTCCGTCTTCAGGAACGGCAATGTTACATAAAGGGCAGTAACTATACACCATTGCTTCGTGGCCTTAGTAGCCTGGTAGGCGAATGAGCTGCAGCTGGGATTCTTTACAGGCTCGTTCCTTCCAAGGCAGTGTTGAGCACGGAGCATTCCAAGCACACATGGAGCAGTAGTGTTAGCTTCAGGTAGCAAGATCTGAGTCCAGAGGTGCCTTCTGCCCGGAACGGTTTCTCCCTCGGTTTCACGTATGGAAACCGTTCCCCAGGCTCTCACCCACGGTACCCTGTATACTGCTTCCTCTGCGTGGAGGTCGACAGTAACTAAAGCATGATTTCTCTACACTGTTGTTTCTTTGAGTTAGAACGCTAGTGATGAGACTTCCATGCAAAAGTGGGGCCGCAGTGCTAGCTTGATGAAACACGGGGGGAGTCGTGTTCTGCCTTCTGCTGGGGCCTGAGTCTCACTCGCAAAAAGCTTTGGACTCCCTTGCAGGGCTCTCATGCACGCACACACCAAAATGCTTCCACCCTCAGGAGCGGCTGTTTTAGCTGAAGCATGGATTCGCCACCGAGTTTTTCCTTCGAGTTAGGCGGTTTTCATTAAGCCTGCACACACACCCGGGGCAACGGTACTAGCCCCATAACCATGGTGTGAGTTGAGAGCTGCCTTCTCTCCGGCCTGTCTCTCCCTCGATTTTACGAAACGGAACCCGTCCCCAGGCTCTCACCCACAGTACACCCTAAACTGCTTCTTCCCGGGTCTCTTCAGTGTTGTTTCTCCGAGTTAGAACGCTTGCTATTAATGTCCACAATAGCCAAACTGTGGAAAGAGCCAAGATGTCCATCAACAGATGAATGGATAAAGAAGATGTGCTATATATATATATATATATATATATATATATATATATATATACAATGGAATATTATGCAGCCATCAAAAGGAATGAGATCTTGCCATTTGCAATGACGTGGATGGAACTGGAGGGTATTATGCTGAGCGAAATAAGTCAAACAGAGAAAGACATGTATCATATGACCTCACTGATATGAGGAATTCTTAATCTCAGGAAACAAACTGAGGGTTGCTGGAGTGGGGGGTGGGGTGGGAGGGATGGGGTGACTGGGTGACGGACACTGGGGAGGGTATGTGTTCTGGTAAGCGCTGTGAATTGTGCAAGACTGTTGAATCTCAGATCTGTACCTCTGAAACAAATAATGCAATATATGTTAAGAAAGAAAAAAAGAAGAAGAAGAAAGTAGCAGGAGGGGAAGAATGAAGGGGGAGAAATCGGAGGGGGAGAAGAACCATGAGAGACGATGGACTCTGAAAAACAAACTGAGGGTTCTAGAGGGGAGGGGGGTGGGAGGATGGGTTAGCCTGGTGATGGGTATTGAGGAGGGCACGTTCTGCATGGAGCACTGGGTGTTATGCACAAACAATGAATCATGGAACACTATATCTAAAACTACCGATGTAATGTATGGGGATTAACATAACAATAAAAACATTTAATAAAAACAAAAAAGAACGCTTGCTATTAGACTTCCATGCAAAAGTGGGGCCGCAGTGCTAGCCTCAGGAAACAAGTGGGGAGTCGTGTTCTGCCTTCTGCCGGGGCCTGAGTCCCACACGGAAAATGGTTCTGGACTCACTTGCAGTGCGCTCACGCATGCACACAGCAAAATGCGTCCACCCTCCGGCATGGCTACTTTAGCCGAAGCAGGAATTCTCTACAGAGTTGTTCCTCTGAGTTAGGTGGTTGGCTTTAGGCCTGCAGGCACACCCGGGGCAAGGGTACCAGCCTCATAAACAAGAGGTGAGTTGAGAGCTGCCTTCCGCTCCGGCCTGTTTCTCACTCCATTTCACGTATGGGACCCTTTCCCCGGGCTCTCATACACGAGCACTGTCAAATTCCCCTGGCTTCAGGAACGGCAACGTTAACTCAAGCGCAGTAACTCTAGAGCATTGATTCTTGGTGTTAGTAGCCTGGTAACTAGGCATCCAGGCACACAGGGTACAGCAGTGCTAATCTCCTCAAACAAGAGGTGAGTCCACAGCAGCCTTCCTTCCAGGCCTGCTTCTCACTCGGAGTTACGTTTAGGTTCCATTTCTCATGCTTTCACAAAAACACACAATAGATGAAGTGCACGCTCAGGAAGGGCGATCTTTGCTGAGGCACGGGTCCTCTGCACTTTTGTTCCTTTGCGTTGGGTGGATGACACTTAGGACTACACACACACACACGGGAGAGCCGATCTAGTTTCCCGAAACAAGAGTTGAGTCGAGAGCTGCCTCCTGCCCATGCTTATTTCTCCCTCGGAATTCTGCTGGGACTCCTTCCCCAGGTTTGCACTCAAGCAGAGTTGAAAATGCTGCCACCCTGTGGAGAGGCGAATGAGCTGAAGCTGGGATTCTTGACCGGCTTCTTTCTGCCAAATCAGTGTGGAGCACTTGGCATTCCTATGCACACATGGAGCGGTAGTGTTAGCTTCAGGTAACAAGAGCTGAGTCGAGAGGTGCCTTCTGGCCCGGACTTCTTCTCCCTCGGTCTCACGTAAGGAACCCGTTCCCCAGGCTCTCACCCACGGTAGCCTGGAAACTGCTTCCTCCCTCAGAGACGTGGATGGTAGCTAAAGCACGATTTCTCTACCCTGTTGTTTCTTCGAGTTAGAACGCTAGCGATTAGACTTCCATGCGAAAGTGGGGCCGCAGTGCTAGCTTGATGAAACACAGGGGGAGTCGTGTTCTGCCTTCTGCTGGGGCCTGAGTCTCACTCGCAAAAAGCTCTGGACTCCCTTGCAGGGCTCTCACGCACGCACACAACAAAATGCTTCCCCACCCTCTGGAGTGGCTGTTTTAGCTGAAGCATGGATTCTCTACCAAGTTTTTCCTTCGAGTTAGGTGGTTGTCTTTAAGCCTGCACGCACACCCGGGGTAACGGTACTAGCCCCATAGCCATGGTATGAGTGGAGGGCTGCCTTGTGTACCGGCCTGTCTCTCCCCCGATTTTACGAAATGGAACCCGTCCCCAGGCTCTCACCCACAGTCCACCCTATACTGCTTCCTCCCACAGAGGTCGACGGTAGCTAAAGCACGGTTTCTCTACAGTGTTGTTTCTCCGAGTTACAACGCTAGCGATTAGACTTCCATGCAAAAGTGGGGCCGCAGTGCTAACTTCATGAAACAAGTGGGGAGGCGTGTCCTCCCTTCTCCCGGGGCCTGAGTCTCACACGGAAAATGGTTTGGGACTCCATTGCACTTCTCTCACGCAGGCACACAGCAAAATGCTTCCAGCCTCAGGAATGCCTATGTTCGCTGAAGCAGGAATTCTCTACAGAGTTGTTCCTTCGACTTAGGTGCTTGGCTTTAGGCCTGCAGGCACACCCGGGGCAACTGCACTAGCCTCGTAAACAACAGGTGAGTTGACAGCTGCCTTCTGCACTGGCCTGTCTCTCCCTCGATTTTACCTATGGAACCTGTCCCCAGGCTCTCACCCACAGTGCAGCGTAAACTGCTTTCTCACACAGGGAGGTCGACGGTAGCTAAAGCACGCTTTCTCTACACTGTTGTTTCTTGGAGTTTGAACGCTAGCGATTAGGCTTCCAGGCAAAAGTGGGGCCGCAGTGCTAGCTTGATGAAACACAGGGGGAGTCGTGTTCTGCCTTCTGCTGGGGCCTGAGTCTCACTCGCAAAAAGCTTTGGACTCCCTTGCAGGGCTCTCACGCACGCACACAACAAAATGCTTCCACCCTCTGGAGTGGCTGTTTTAGCTGAAGCATGGATTCTCTACCAAGTTTTTCCTTCGAGTTCGGTGGTTGTCTTTAAGCCTGCACGCACACCCGGGGCAACGGTACTAGCCCCATAACCATGGTGTGAGCGGAGAGCTGCCTTGTGTACCGGCCTGTCCCTCCCCCGATTTTCCGAAATGGAACCCGTCCTCAGGCTCTCACCCACAGTACACCCTAAACTGCTTCCTCCCACACAGAGGTCGACGGTACCTAAAGCACGGTTTCTCTAGTGTTGTTTCTCCGAGTTAGAATGCTAGCGATTAGACTTCCATGCAAAAGTGGGGCCGCAGTGCTAGCTTCATGAAACAAGTGGGGAGTCGTGTTCTGCTTTCTTCCGGGGCCTGAGTCTCACACAGAAAATGGTTTGGGACTCAGCTGCAGGGCGCTCACCCTTGCACACAGCAAAATGCGTCCACCCTCAGGCATGGCTCTTTTAGCCGAAGCAGGAATTCTCTAAGGAGTTGTTCCCTTGAGTTAGGTGGTTGGCTTTAGGCCTGCAGGCACCCCCGGGGCAAGGGTACTAGCATCAGAAACAAGAGGTGAGTTTAGAGCTCCCTTCCACACCGGCCTGTTGCTCACTCCATTTCACGTATGGGACCCTTTCCCGGTCTCTCCTACAGGAGCACTGTAAAATTCCTCCGTCTTCAGGAACGGCAATGTTACATAAAGGGCAGTAACTATACACCATTGCTTCGTGGCCTTAGTAGCCTGGTAGGCGAATGAGCTGCAGCTGGGATTCTTTACAGGCTCGTTCCTTCCAAGGCAGTGTTGAGCACGGAGCATTCCAAGCACACATGGAGCAGTAGTGTTAGCTTCAGGTAGCAAGATCTGAGTCCAGAGGTGCCTTCTGCCCGGAACGGTTTCTCCCTCGGTTTCACGTATGGAAACCGTTCCCCAGGCTCTCACCCACGGTACCCTGTATACTGCTTCCTCTGCGTGGAGGTCGACAGTAACTAAAGCACGATTTCTCTACACTGTTGTTTCTTTGAGTTAGAACGCTAGTGATGAGACTTCCATGCAAAAGTGGGGCCGCAGTGCTAGCTTGATGAAACACGGGGGGAGTCGTGTTCTGCCTTCTGCTGGGGCCTGAGTCTCACTCGCAAAAAGCTTTGGACTCCCTTGCAGGGCTCTCATGCACGCACACACCAAAATGCTTCCACCCTCAGGAGCGGCTGTTTTAGCTGAAGCATGGATTCGCCACCGAGTTTTTCCTTCGAGTTAGGCGGTTTTCATTAAGCCTGCACACACACCCGGGGCAACGGTACTAGCCCCATAACCATGGTGTGAGTTGAGAGCTGCCTTCTCTCCGGCCTGTCTCTCCCTCGATTTTACGAAACGGAACCCGTCCCCAGGCTCTCACCCACAGTACACCCTAAACTGCTTCTTCCCGGGTCTCTTCAGTGTTGTTTCTCCGAGTTAGAACGCTTGCTATTAATGTCCACAATAGCCAAACTGTGGAAAGAGCCAAGATGTCCATCAACAGATGAATGGATAAAGAAGATGTGCTATATATATATATATATATACAATGGAATATTATGCAGCCATCAAAAGGAATGAGATCTTGCCATTTGCAATGACGTGGATGGAACTGGAGGGTATTATGCTGAGCGAAATAAGTCAAACAGAGAAAGACATGTATCATATGACCTCACTGATATGAGGAATTCTTAATCTCAGGAAACAAACTGAGGGTTGCTGGAGTGGGGGGTGGGGTGGGAGGGATGGGGTGACTGGGTGACGGACACTGGGGAGGGTATGTGTTCTGGTAAGCGCTGTGAATTGTGCAAGACTGTTGAATCTCAGATCTGTACCTCTGAAACAAATAATGCAATATATGTTAAGAAAGAAAAAAAGAAGAAGAAGAAAGTAGCAGGAGGGGAAGAATGAAGGGGGAGAAATCGGAGGGGGAGAAGAACCATGAGAGACGATGGACTCTGAAAAACAAACTGAGGGTTCTAGAGGGGAGGGGGGTGGGAGGATGGGTTAGCCTGGTGATGGGTATTGAGGAGGGCACGTTCTGCATGGAGCACTGGGTGTTATGCACAAACAATGAATCATGGAACACTATATCTAAAACTACCGATGTAATGTATGGGGATTAACATAACAATAAAAACATTTAATAAAAACAAAAAAGAACGCTTGCTATTAGACTTCCATGCAAAAGTGGGGCCGCAGTGCTAGCCTCAGGAAACAAGTGGGGAGTCGTGTTCTGCCTTCTGCCGGGGCCTGAGTCCCACACGGAAAATGGTTCTGGACTCACTTGCAGTGCGCTCACGCATGCACACAGCAAAATGCGTCCACCCTCCGGCATGGCTACTTTAGCCGAAGCAGGAATTCTCTACAGAGTTGTTCCTCTGAGTTAGGTGGTTGGCTTTAGGCCTGCAGGCACACCCGGGGCAAGGGTACCAGCCTCATAAACAAGAGGTGAGTTGAGAGCTGCCTTCCGCTCCGGCCTGTTTCTCACTCCATTTCACGTATGGGACCCTTTCCCCGGGCTCTCATACACGAGCACTGTCAAATTCCCCTGGCTTCAGGAACGGCAACGTTAACTCAAGCGCAGTAACTCTAGAGCATTGATTCTTGGTGTTAGTAGCCTGGTAACTAGGCATCCAGGCACACAGGGTACAGCAGTGCTAATCTCCTCAAACAAGAGGTGAGTCCACAGCAGCCTTCCTTCCAGGCCTGCTTCTCACTCCGAGTTACGTTTAGGTTCCATTTCTCATGCTTTCACAAAAACACACAATAGATGAAGTGCACGCTCAGGAAGGGCGATCTTTGCTGAGGCACGGGTCCTCTGCACTTTTGTTCCTTTGCGTTGGGTGGATGACACTTAGGACTACACACACACACACGGGAGAGCCGATCTAGTTTCCCGAAACAAGAGTTGAGTCGAGAGCTGCCTCCTGCCCATGCTTATTTCTCCCTCGGAATTCTGCTGGGACTCCTTCCCCAGGTTTGCACTCAAGCAGAGTTGAAAATGCTGCCACCCTGTGGAGAGGCGAATGAGCTGAAGCTGGGATTCTTGACCGGCTTCTTTCTGCCAAATCAGTGTGGAGCACTTGGCATTCCTATGCACACATGGAGCGGTAGTGTTAGCTTCAGGTAACAAGAGCTGAGTCGAGAGGTGCCTTCTGGCCCGGACTTCTTCTCCCTCGGTCTCACGTAAGGAACCCGTTCCCCAGGCTCTCACCCACGGTAGCCTGGAAACTGCTTCCTCCCTCAGAGACGTGGATGGTAGCTAAAGCACGATTTCTCTACCCTGTTGTTTCTTCGAGTTAGAACGCTAGCGATTAGACTTCCATGCGAAAGTGGGGCCGCAGTGCTAGCTTGATGAAACACAGGGGGAGTCGTGTTCTGCCTTCTGCTGGGGCCTGAGTCTCACTCGCAAAAAGCTCTGGACTCCCTTGCAGGGCTCTCACGCACGCACACAACAAAATGCTTCCCCACCCTCTGGAGTGGCTGTTTTAGCTGAAGCATGGATTCTCTACCAAGTTTTTCCTTCGAGTTAGGTGGTTGTCTTTAAGCCTGCACGCACACCCGGGGTAACGGTACTAGCCCCATAGCCATGGTATGAGTGGAGGGCTGCCTTGTGTACCGGCCTGTCTCTCCCCCGATTTTACGAAATGGAACCCGTCCCCAGGCTCTCACCCACAGTCCACCCTATACTGCTTCCTCCCACAGAGGTCGACGGTAGCTAAAGCACGGTTTCTCTACAGTGTTGTTTCTCCGAGTTACAACGCTAGCGATTAGACTTCCATGCAAAAGTGGGGCCGCAGTGCTAACTTCATGAAACAAGTGGGGAGGCGTGTCCTCCCTTCTCCCGGGGCCTGAGTCTCACACGGAAAATGGTTTGGGACTCCATTGCACTTCTCTCACGCAGGCACACAGCAAAATGCTTCCAGCCTCAGGAATGCCTATGTTCGCTGAAGCAGGAATTCTCTACAGAGTTGTTCCTTCGACTTAGGTGCTTGGCTTTAGGCCTGCAGGCACACCCGGGGCAACTGCACTAGCCTCGTAAACAACAGGTGAGTTGACAGCTGCCTTCTGCACTGGCCTGTCTCTCCCTCGATTTTACCTATGGAACCTGTCCCCAGGCTCTCACCCACAGTGCAGCGTAAACTGCTTTCTCACACAGGGAGGTCGACGGTAGCTAAAGCACGCTTTCTCTACACTGTTGTTTCTTGGAGTTTGAACGCTAGCGATTAGGCTTCCAGGCAAAAGTGGGGCCGCAGTGCTAGCTTGATGAAACACAGGGGGAGTCGTGTTCTGCCTTCTGCTGGGGCCTGAGTCTCACTCGCAAAAAGCTTTGGACTCCCTTGCAGGGCTCTCACGCACGCACACAACAAAATGCTTCCACCCTCTGGAGTGGCTGTTTTAGCTGAAGCATGGATTCTCTACCAAGTTTTTCCTTCGAGTTCGGTGGTTGTCTTTAAGCCTGCACGCACACCCGGGGCAACGGTACTAGCCCCATAACCATGGTGTGAGCGGAGAGCTGCCTTGTGTACCGGCCTGTCCCTCCCCCGATTTTCCGAAATGGAACCCGTCCTCAGGCTCTCACCCACAGTACACCCTAAACTGCTTCCTCCCACACAGAGGTCGACGGTACCTAAAGCACGGTTTCTCTAGTGTTGTTTCTCCGAGTTAGAATGCTAGCGATTAGACTTCCATGCAAAAGTGGGGCCGCAGTGCTAGCTTCATGAAACAAGTGGGGAGTCGTGTTCTGCTTTCTTCCGGGGCCTGAGTCTCACACAGAAAATGGTTTGGGACTCAGCTGCAGGGCGCTCACCCTTGCACACAGCAAAATGCGTCCACCCTCAGGCATGGCTCTTTTAGCCGAAGCAGGAATTCTCTAAGGAGTTGTTCCCTTGAGTTAGGTGGTTGGCTTTAGGCCTGCAGGCACCCCCGGGGCAAGGGTACTAGCATCAGAAACAAGAGGTGAGTTTAGAGCTCCCTTCCACACCGGCCTGTTGCTCACTCCATTTCACGTATGGGACCCTTTCCCGGTCTCTCCTACAGGAGCACTGTAAAATTCCTCCGTCTTCAGGAACGGCAATGTTACATAAAGGGCAGTAACTATACACCATTGCTTCGTGGCCTTAGTAGCCTGGTAGGCGAATGAGCTGCAGCTGGGATTCTTTACAGGCTCGTTCCTTCCAAGGCAGTGTTGAGCACGGAGCATTCCAAGCACACATGGAGCAGTAGTGTTAGCTTCAGGTAGCAAGATCTGAGTCCAGAGGTGCCTTCTGCCCGGAACGGTTTCTCCCTCGGTTTCACGTATGGAAACCGTTCCCCAGGCTCTCACCCACGGTACCCTGTATACTGCTTCCTCTGCGTGGAGGTCGACAGTAACTAAAGCACGATTTCTCTACACTGTTGTTTCTTTGAGTTAGAACGCTAGTGATGAGACTTCCATGCAAAAGTGGGGCCGCAGTGCTAGCTTGATGAAACACGGGGGGAGTCGTGTTCTGCCTTCTGCTGGGGCCTGAGTCTCACTCGCAAAAAGCTTTGGACTCCCTTGCAGGGCTCTCATGCACGCACACACCAAAATGCTTCCACCCTCAGGAGCGGCTGTTTTAGCTGAAGCATGGATTCGCCACCGAGTTTTTCCTTCGAGTTAGGCGGTTTTCATTAAGCCTGCACACACACCCGGGGCAACGGTACTAGCCCCATAACCATGGTGTGAGTTGAGAGCTGCCTTCTCTCCGGCCTGTCTCTCCCTCGATTTTACGAAACGGAACCCGTCCCCAGGCTCTCACCCACAGTACACCCTAAACTGCTTCTTCCCGGGTCTCTTCAGTGTTGTTTCTCCGAGTTAGAACGCTTGCTATTAATGTCCACAATAGCCAAACTGTGGAAAGAGCCAAGATGTCCATCAACAGATGAATGGATAAAGAAGATGTGCTATATATATATATATATATATATATATATATATATATATACAATGGAATATTATGCAGCCATCAAAAGGAATGAGATCTTGCCATTTGCAATGACGTGGATGGAACTGGAGGGTATTATGCTGAGCGAAATAAGTCAAACAGAGAAAGACATGTATCATATGACCTCACTGATATGAGGAATTCTTAATCTCAGGAAACAAACTGAGGGTTGCTGGAGTGGGGGGTGGGGTGGGAGGGATGGGGTGACTGGGTGACGGACACTGGGGAGGGTATGTGTTCTGGTAAGCGCTGTGAATTGTGCAAGACTGTTGAATCTCAGATCTGTACCTCTGAAACAAATAATGCAATATATGTTAAGAAAGAAAAAAAGAAGAAGAAGAAAGTAGCAGGAGGGGAAGAATGAAGGGGGAGAAATCGGAGGGGGAGAAGAACCATGAGAGACGATGGACTCTGAAAAACAAACTGAGGGTTCTAGAGGGGAGGGGGGTGGGAGGATGGGTTAGCCTGGTGATGGGTATTGAGGAGGGCACGTTCTGCATGGAGCACTGGGTGTTATGCACAAACAATGAATCATGGAACACTATATCTAAAACTACCGATGTAATGTATGGGGATTAACATAACAATAAAAACATTTAATAAAAACAAAAAAGAACGCTTGCTATTAGACTTCCATGCAAAAGTGGGGCCGCAGTGCTAGCCTCAGGAAACAAGTGGGGAGTCGTGTTCTGCCTTCTGCCGGGGCCTGAGTCCCACACGGAAAATGGTTCTGGACTCACTTGCAGTGCGCTCACGCATGCACACAGCAAAATGCGTCCACCCTCCGGCATGGCTACTTTAGCCGAAGCAGGAATTCTCTACAGAGTTGTTCCTCTGAGTTAGGTGGTTGGCTTTAGGCCTGCAGGCACACCCGGGGCAAGGGTACCAGCCTCATAAACAAGAGGTGAGTTGAGAGCTGCCTTCCGCTCCGGCCTGTTTCTCACTCCATTTCACGTATGGGACCCTTTCCCCGGGCTCTCATACACGAGCACTGTCAAATTCCCCTGGCTTCAGGAACGGCAACGTTAACTCAAGCGCAGTAACTCTAGAGCATTGATTCTTGGTGTTAGTAGCCTGGTAACTAGGCATCCAGGCACACAGGGTACAGCAGTGCTAATCTCCTCAAACAAGAGGTGAGTCCACAGCAGCCTTCCTTCCAGGCCTGCTTCTCACTCCGAGTTACGTTTAGGTTCCATTTCTCATGCTTTCACAAAAACACACAATAGATGAAGTGCACGCTCAGGAAGGGCGATCTTTGCTGAGGCACGGGTCCTCTGCACTTTTGTTCCTTTGCGTTGGGTGGATGACACTTAGGACTACACACACACACACGGGAGAGCCGATCTAGTTTCCCGAAACAAGAGTTGAGTCGAGAGCTGCCTCCTGCCCATGCTTATTTCTCCCTCGGAATTCTGCTGGGACTCCTTCCCCAGGTTTGCACTCAAGCAGAGTTGAAAATGCTGCCACCCTGTGGAGAGGCGAATGAGCTGAAGCTGGGATTCTTGACCGGCTTCTTTCTGCCAAATCAGTGTGGAGCACTTGGCATTCCTATGCACACATGGAGCGGTAGTGTTAGCTTCAGGTAACAAGAGCTGAGTCGAGAGGTGCCTTCTGGCCCGGACTTCTTCTCCCTCGGTCTCACGTAAGGAACCCGTTCCCCAGGCTCTCACCCACGGTAGCCTGGAAACTGCTTCCTCCCTCAGAGACGTGGATGGTAGCTAAAGCACGATTTCTCTACCCTGTTGTTTCTTCGAGTTAGAACGCTAGCGATTAGACTTCCATGCGAAAGTGGGGCCGCAGTGCTAGCTTGATGAAACACAGGGGGAGTCGTGTTCTGCCTTCTGCTGGGGCCTGAGTCTCACTCGCAAAAAGCTCTGGACTCCCTTGCAGGGCTCTCACGCACGCACACAACAAAATGCTTCCCCACCCTCTGGAGTGGCTGTTTTAGCTGAAGCATGGATTCTCTACCAAGTTTTTCCTTCGAGTTAGGTGGTTGTCTTTAAGCCTGCACGCACACCCGGGGTAACGGTACTAGCCCCATAGCCATGGTATGAGTGGAGGGCTGCCTTGTGTACCGGCCTGTCTCTCCCCCGATTTTACGAAATGGAACCCGTCCCCAGGCTCTCACCCACAGTCCACCCTATACTGCTTCCTCCCACAGAGGTCGACGGTAGCTAAAGCACGGTTTCTCTACAGTGTTGTTTCTCCGAGTTACAACGCTAGCGATTAGACTTCCATGCAAAAGTGGGGCCGCAGTGCTAACTTCATGAAACAAGTGGGGAGGCGTGTCCTCCCTTCTCCCGGGGCCTGAGTCTCACACGGAAAATGGTTTGGGACTCCATTGCACTTCTCTCACGCAGGCACACAGCAAAATGCTTCCAGCCTCAGGAATGCCTATGTTCGCTGAAGCAGGAATTCTCTACAGAGTTGTTCCTTCGACTTAGGTGCTTGGCTTTAGGCCTGCAGGCACACCCGGGGCAACTGCACTAGCCTCGTAAACAACAGGTGAGTTGACAGCTGCCTTCTGCACTGGCCTGTCTCTCCCTCGATTTTACCTATGGAACCTGTCCCCAGGCTCTCACCCACAGTGCAGCGTAAACTGCTTTCTCACACAGGGAGGTCGACGGTAGCTAAAGCACGCTTTCTCTACACTGTTGTTTCTTGGAGTTTGAACGCTAGCGATTAGGCTTCCAGGCAAAAGTGGGGCCGCAGTGCTAGCTTGATGAAACACAGGGGGAGTCGTGTTCTGCCTTCTGCTGGGGCCTGAGTCTCACTCGCAAAAAGCTTTGGACTCCCTTGCAGGGCTCTCACGCACGCACACAACAAAATGCTTCCACCCTCTGGAGTGGCTGTTTTAGCTGAAGCATGGATTCTCTACCAAGTTTTTCCTTCGAGTTCGGTGGTTGTCTTTAAGCCTGCACGCACACCCGGGGCAACGGTACTAGCCCCATAACCATGGTGTGAGCGGAGAGCTGCCTTGTGTACCGGCCTGTCCCTCCCCCGATTTTCCGAAATGGAACCCGTCCTCAGGCTCTCACCCACAGTACACCCTAAACTGCTTCCTCCCACACAGAGGTCGACGGTACCTAAAGCACGGTTTCTCTAGTGTTGTTTCTCCGAGTTAGAATGCTAGCGATTAGACTTCCATGCAAAAGTGGGGCCGCAGTGCTAGCTTCATGAAACAAGTGGGGAGTCGTGTTCTGCTTTCTTCCGGGGCCTGAGTCTCACACAGAAAATGGTTTGGGACTCAGCTGCAGGGCGCTCACCCTTGCACACAGCAAAATGCGTCCACCCTCAGGCATGGCTCTTTTAGCCGAAGCAGGAATTCTCTAAGGAGTTGTTCCCTTGAGTTAGGTGGTTGGCTTTAGGCCTGCAGGCACCCCCGGGGCAAGGGTACTAGCATCAGAAACAAGAGGTGAGTTTAGAGCTCCCTTCCACACCGGCCTGTTGCTCACTCCATTTCACGTATGGGACCCTTTCCCGGTCTCTCCTACAGGAGCACTGTAAAATTCCTCCGTCTTCAGGAACGGCAATGTTACATAAAGGGCAGTAACTATACACCATTGCTTCGTGGCCTTAGTAGCCTGGTAGGCGAATGAGCTGCAGCTGGGATTCTTTACAGGCTCGTTCCTTCCAAGGCAGTGTTGAGCACGGAGCATTCCAAGCACACATGGAGCAGTAGTGTTAGCTTCAGGTAGCAAGATCTGAGTCCAGAGGTGCCTTCTGCCCGGAACGGTTTCTCCCTCGGTTTCACGTATGGAAACCGTTCCCCAGGCTCTCACCCACGGTACCCTGTATACTGCTTCCTCTGCGTGGAGGTCGACAGTAACTAAAGCACGATTTCTCTACACTGTTGTTTCTTTGAGTTAGAACGCTAGTGATGAGACTTCCATGCAAAAGTGGGGCCGCAGTGCTAGCTTGATGAAACACGGGGGGAGTCGTGTTCTGCCTTCTGCTGGGGCCTGAGTCTCACTCGCAAAAAGCTTTGGACTCCCTTGCAGGGCTCTCATGCACGCACACACCAAAATGCTTCCACCCTCAGGAGCGGCTGTTTTAGCTGAAGCATGGATTCGCCACCGAGTTTTTCCTTCGAGTTAGGCGGTTTTCATTAAGCCTGCACACACACCCGGGGCAACGGTACTAGCCCCATAACCATGGTGTGAGTTGAGAGCTGCCTTCTCTCCGGCCTGTCTCTCCCTCGATTTTACGAAACGGAACCCGTCCCCAGGCTCTCACCCACAGTACACCCTAAACTGCTTCTTCCCGGGTCTCTTCAGTGTTGTTTCTCCGAGTTAGAACGCTTGCTATTAATGTCCACAATAGCCAAACTGTGGAAAGAGCCAAGATGTCCATCAACAGATGAATGGATAAAGAAGATGTGCTATATATATATATATATATATATATATATATATATATATATACAATGGAATATTATGCAGCCATCAAAAGGAATGAGATCTTGCCATTTGCAATGACGTGGATGGAACTGGAGGGTATTATGCTGAGCGAAATAAGTCAAACAGAGAAAGACATGTATCATATGACCTCACTGATATGAGGAATTCTTAATCTCAGGAAACAAACTGAGGGTTGCTGGAGTGGGGGGTGGGGTGGGAGGGATGGGGTGACTGGGTGACGGACACTGGGGAGGGTATGTGTTCTGGTAAGCGCTGTGAATTGTGCAAGACTGTTGAATCTCAGATCTGTACCTCTGAAACAAATAATGCAATATATGTTAAGAAAGAAAAAAAGAAGAAGAAGAAAGTAGCAGGAGGGGAAGAATGAAGGGGGAGAAATCGGAGGGGGAGAAGAACCATGAGAGACGATGGACTCTGAAAAACAAACTGAGGGTTCTAGAGGGGAGGGGGGTGGGAGGATGGGTTAGCCTGGTGATGGGTATTGAGGAGGGCACGTTCTGCATGGAGCACTGGGTGTTATGCACAAACAATGAATCATGGAACACTATATCTAAAACTACCGATGTAATGTATGGGGATTAACATAACAATAAAAACATTTAATAAAAACAAAAAAGAACGCTTGCTATTAGACTTCCATGCAAAAGTGGGGCCGCAGTGCTAGCCTCAGGAAACAAGTGGGGAGTCGTGTTCTGCCTTCTGCCGGGGCCTGAGTCCCACACGGAAAATGGTTCTGGACTCACTTGCAGTGCGCTCACGCATGCACACAGCAAAATGCGTCCACCCTCCGGCATGGCTACTTTAGCCGAAGCAGGAATTCTCTACAGAGTTGTTCCTCTGAGTTAGGTGGTTGGCTTTAGGCCTGCAGGCACACCCGGGGCAAGGGTACCAGCCTCATAAACAAGAGGTGAGTTGAGAGCTGCCTTCCGCTCCGGCCTGTTTCTCACTCCATTTCACGTATGGGACCCTTTCCCCGGGCTCTCATACACGAGCACTGTCAAATTCCCCTGGCTTCAGGAACGGCAACGTTAACTCAAGCGCAGTAACTCTAGAGCATTGATTCTTGGTGTTAGTAGCCTGGTAACTAGGCATCCAGGCACACAGGGTACAGCAGTGCTAATCTCCTCAAACAAGAGGTGAGTCCACAGCAGCCTTCCTTCCAGGCCTGCTTCTCACTCCGAGTTACGTTTAGGTTCCATTTCTCATGCTTTCACAAAAACACACAATAGATGAAGTGCACGCTCAGGAAGGGCGATCTTTGCTGAGGCACGGGTCCTCTGCACTTTTGTTCCTTTGCGTTGGGTGGATGACACTTAGGACTACACACACACACACGGGAGAGCCGATCTAGTTTCCCGAAACAAGAGTTGAGTCGAGAGCTGCCTCCTGCCCATGCTTATTTCTCCCTCGGAATTCTGCTGGGACTCCTTCCCCAGGTTTGCACTCAAGCAGAGTTGAAAATGCTGCCACCCTGTGGAGAGGCGAATGAGCTGAAGCTGGGATTCTTGACCGGCTTCTTTCTGCCAAATCAGTGTGGAGCACTTGGCATTCCTATGCACACATGGAGCGGTAGTGTTAGCTTCAGGTAACAAGAGCTGAGTCGAGAGGTGCCTTCTGGCCCGGACTTCTTCTCCCTCGGTCTCACGTAAGGAACCCGTTCCCCAGGCTCTCACCCACGGTAGCCTGGAAACTGCTTCCTCCCTCAGAGACGTGGATGGTAGCTAAAGCACGATTTCTCTACCCTGTTGTTTCTTCGAGTTAGAACGCTAGCGATTAGACTTCCATGCGAAAGTGGGGCCGCAGTGCTAGCTTGATGAAACACAGGGGGAGTCGTGTTCTGCCTTCTGCTGGGGCCTGAGTCTCACTCGCAAAAAGCTCTGGACTCCCTTGCAGGGCTCTCACGCACGCACACAACAAAATGCTTCCCCACCCTCTGGAGTGGCTGTTTTAGCTGAAGCATGGATTCTCTACCAAGTTTTTCCTTCGAGTTAGGTGGTTGTCTTTAAGCCTGCACGCACACCCGGGGTAACGGTACTAGCCCCATAGCCATGGTATGAGTGGAGGGCTGCCTTGTGTACCGGCCTGTCTCTCCCCCGATTTTACGAAATGGAACCCGTCCCCAGGCTCTCACCCACAGTCCACCCTATACTGCTTCCTCCCACAGAGGTCGACGGTAGCTAAAGCACGGTTTCTCTACAGTGTTGTTTCTCCGAGTTACAACGCTAGCGATTAGACTTCCATGCAAAAGTGGGGCCGCAGTGCTAACTTCATGAAACAAGTGGGGAGGCGTGTCCTCCCTTCTCCCGGGGCCTGAGTCTCACACGGAAAATGGTTTGGGACTCCATTGCACTTCTCTCACGCAGGCACACAGCAAAATGCTTCCAGCCTCAGGAATGCCTATGTTCGCTGAAGCAGGAATTCTCTACAGAGTTGTTCCTTCGACTTAGGTGCTTGGCTTTAGGCCTGCAGGCACACCCGGGGCAACTGCACTAGCCTCGTAAACAACAGGTGAGTTGACAGCTGCCTTCTGCACTGGCCTGTCTCTCCCTCGATTTTACCTATGGAACCTGTCCCCAGGCTCTCACCCACAGTGCAGCGTAAACTGCTTTCTCACACAGGGAGGTCGACGGTAGCTAAAGCACGCTTTCTCTACACTGTTGTTTCTTGGAGTTTGAACGCTAGCGATTAGGCTTCCAGGCAAAAGTGGGGCCGCAGTGCTAGCTTGATGAAACACAGGGGGAGTCGTGTTCTGCCTTCTGCTGGGGCCTGAGTCTCACTCGCAAAAAGCTTTGGACTCCCTTGCAGGGCTCTCACGCACGCACACAACAAAATGCTTCCACCCTCTGGAGTGGCTGTTTTAGCTGAAGCATGGATTCTCTACCAAGTTTTTCCTTCGAGTTCGGTGGTTGTCTTTAAGCCTGCACGCACACCCGGGGCAACGGTACTAGCCCCATAACCATGGTGTGAG
Organism: Halichoerus grypus; assembly: GCF_964656455.1. NCBI lineage: Eukaryota > Metazoa > Chordata > Mammalia > Carnivora > Phocidae > Halichoerus > Halichoerus grypus. The sequence continues at coordinate 80,992,749 of NC_135727.1, forward strand.
CGGAGAGCTGCCTTGTGTACCGGCCTGTCCCTCCCCCGATTTTCCGAAATGGAACCCGTCCTCAGGCTCTCACCCACAGTACACCCTAAACTGCTTCCTCCCACACAGAGGTCGACGGTACCTAAAGCACGGTTTCTCTAGTGTTGTTTCTCCGAGTTAGAATGCTAGCGATTAGACTTCCATGCAAAAGTGGGGCCGCAGTGCTAGCTTCATGAAACAAGTGGGGAGTCGTGTTCTGCTTTCTTCCGGGGCCTGAGTCTCACACAGAAAATGGTTTGGGACTCAGCTGCAGGGCGCTCACCCTTGCACACAGCAAAATGCGTCCACCCTCAGGCATGGCTCTTTTAGCCGAAGCAGGAATTCTCTAAGGAGTTGTTCCCTTGAGTTAGGTGGTTGGCTTTAGGCCTGCAGGCACCCCCGGGGCAAGGGTACTAGCATCAGAAACAAGAGGTGAGTTTAGAGCTCCCTTCCACACCGGCCTGTTGCTCACTCCATTTCACGTATGGGACCCTTTCCCGGTCTCTCCTACAGGAGCACTGTAAAATTCCTCCGTCTTCAGGAACGGCAATGTTACATAAAGGGCAGTAACTATACACCATTGCTTCGTGGCCTTAGTAGCCTGGTAGGCGAATGAGCTGCAGCTGGGATTCTTTACAGGCTCGTTCCTTCCAAGGCAGTGTTGAGCACGGAGCATTCCAAGCACACATGGAGCAGTAGTGTTAGCTTCAGGTAGCAAGATCTGAGTCCAGAGGTGCCTTCTGCCCGGAACGGTTTCTCCCTCGGTTTCACGTATGGAAACCGTTCCCCAGGCTCTCACCCACGGTACCCTGTATACTGCTTCCTCTGCGTGGAGGTCGACAGTAACTAAAGCACGATTTCTCTACACTGTTGTTTCTTTGAGTTAGAACGCTAGTGATGAGACTTCCATGCAAAAGTGGGGCCGCAGTGCTAGCTTGATGAAACACGGGGGGAGTCGTGTTCTGCCTTCTGCTGGGGCCTGAGTCTCACTCGCAAAAAGCTTTGGACTCCCTTGCAGGGCTCTCATGCACGCACACACCAAAATGCTTCCACCCTCAGGAGCGGCTGTTTTAGCTGAAGCATGGATTCGCCACCGAGTTTTTCCTTCGAGTTAGGCGGTTTTCATTAAGCCTGCACACACACCCGGGGCAACGGTACTAGCCCCATAACCATGGTGTGAGTTGAGAGCTGCCTTCTCTCCGGCCTGTCTCTCCCTCGATTTTACGAAACGGAACCCGTCCCCAGGCTCTCACCCACAGTACACCCTAAACTGCTTCTTCCCGGGTCTCTTCAGTGTTGTTTCTCCGAGTTAGAACGCTTGCTATTAATGTCCACAATAGCCAAACTGTGGAAAGAGCCAAGATGTCCATCAACAGATGAATGGATAAAGAAGATGTGCTATATATATATATATATATATATATATATATATATATATATACAATGGAATATTATGCAGCCATCAAAAGGAATGAGATCTTGCCATTTGCAATGACGTGGATGGAACTGGAGGGTATTATGCTGAGCGAAATAAGTCAAACAGAGAAAGACATGTATCATATGACCTCACTGATATGAGGAATTCTTAATCTCAGGAAACAAACTGAGGGTTGCTGGAGTGGGGGGTGGGGTGGGAGGGATGGGGTGACTGGGTGACGGACACTGGGGAGGGTATGTGTTCTGGTAAGCGCTGTGAATTGTGCAAGACTGTTGAATCTCAGATCTGTACCTCTGAAACAAATAATGCAATATATGTTAAGAAAGAAAAAAAGAAGAAGAAGAAAGTAGCAGGAGGGGAAGAATGAAGGGGGAGAAATCGGAGGGGGAGAAGAACCATGAGAGACGATGGACTCTGAAAAACAAACTGAGGGTTCTAGAGGGGAGGGGGGTGGGAGGATGGGTTAGCCTGGTGATGGGTATTGAGGAGGGCACGTTCTGCATGGAGCACTGGGTGTTATGCACAAACAATGAATCATGGAACACTATATCTAAAACTACCGATGTAATGTATGGGGATTAACATAACAATAAAAACATTTAATAAAAACAAAAAAGAACGCTTGCTATTAGACTTCCATGCAAAAGTGGGGCCGCAGTGCTAGCCTCAGGAAACAAGTGGGGAGTCGTGTTCTGCCTTCTGCCGGGGCCTGAGTCCCACACGGAAAATGGTTCTGGACTCACTTGCAGTGCGCTCACGCATGCACACAGCAAAATGCGTCCACCCTCCGGCATGGCTACTTTAGCCGAAGCAGGAATTCTCTACAGAGTTGTTCCTCTGAGTTAGGTGGTTGGCTTTAGGCCTGCAGGCACACCCGGGGCAAGGGTACCAGCCTCATAAACAAGAGGTGAGTTGAGAGCTGCCTTCCGCTCCGGCCTGTTTCTCACTCCATTTCACGTATGGGACCCTTTCCCCGGGCTCTCATACACGAGCACTGTCAAATTCCCCTGGCTTCAGGAACGGCAACGTTAACTCAAGCGCAGTAACTCTAGAGCATTGATTCTTGGTGTTAGTAGCCTGGTAACTAGGCATCCAGGCACACAGGGTACAGCAGTGCTAATCTCCTCAAACAAGAGGTGAGTCCACAGCAGCCTTCCTTCCAGGCCTGCTTCTCACTCGGAGTTACGTTTAGGTTCCATTTCTCATGCTTTCACAAAAACACACAATAGATGAAGTGCACGCTCAGGAAGGGCGATCTTTGCTGAGGCACGGGTCCTCTGCACTTTTGTTCCTTTGCGTTGGGTGGATGACACTTAGGACTACACACACACACACGGGAGAGCCGATCTAGTTTCCCGAAACAAGAGTTGAGTCGAGAGCTGCCTCCTGCCCATGCTTATTTCTCCCTCGGAATTCTGCTGGGACTCCTTCCCCAGGTTTGCACTCAAGCAGAGTTGAAAATGCTGCCACCCTGTGGAGAGGCGAATGAGCTGAAGCTGGGATTCTTGACCGGCTTCTTTCTGCCAAATCAGTGTGGAGCACTTGGCATTCCTATGCACACATGGAGCGGTAGTGTTAGCTTCAGGTAACAAGAGCTGAGTCGAGAGGTGCCTTCTGGCCCGGACTTCTTCTCCCTCGGTCTCACGTAAGGAACCCGTTCCCCAGGCTCTCACCCACGGTAGCCTGGAAACTGCTTCCTCCCTCAGAGACGTGGATGGTAGCTAAAGCACGATTTCTCTACCCTGTTGTTTCTTCGAGTTAGAACGCTAGCGATTAGACTTCCATGCGAAAGTGGGGCCGCAGTGCTAGCTTGATGAAACACAGGGGGAGTCGTGTTCTGCCTTCTGCTGGGGCCTGAGTCTCACTCGCAAAAAGCTCTGGACTCCCTTGCAGGGCTCTCACGCACGCACACAACAAAATGCTTCCCCACCCTCTGGAGTGGCTGTTTTAGCTGAAGCATGGATTCTCTACCAAGTTTTTCCTTCGAGTTAGGTGGTTGTCTTTAAGCCTGCACGCACACCCGGGGTAACGGTACTAGCCCCATAGCCATGGTATGAGTGGAGGGCTGCCTTGTGTACCGGCCTGTCTCTCCCCCGATTTTACGAAATGGAACCCGTCCCCAGGCTCTCACCCACAGTCCACCCTATACTGCTTCCTCCCACAGAGGTCGACGGTAGCTAAAGCACGGTTTCTCTACAGTGTTGTTTCTCCGAGTTACAACGCTAGCGATTAGACTTCCATGCAAAAGTGGGGCCGCAGTGCTAACTTCATGAAACAAGTGGGGAGGCGTGTCCTCCCTTCTCCCGGGGCCTGAGTCTCACACGGAAAATGGTTTGGGACTCCATTGCACTTCTCTCACGCAGGCACACAGCAAAATGCTTCCAGCCTCAGGAATGCCTATGTTCGCTGAAGCAGGAATTCTCTACAGAGTTGTTCCTTCGACTTAGGTGCTTGGCTTTAGGCCTGCAGGCACACCCGGGGCAACTGCACTAGCCTCGTAAACAACAGGTGAGTTGACAGCTGCCTTCTGCACTGGCCTGTCTCTCCCTCGATTTTACCTATGGAACCTGTCCCCAGGCTCTCACCCACAGTGCAGCGTAAACTGCTTTCTCACACAGGGAGGTCGACGGTAGCTAAAGCACGCTTTCTCTACACTGTTGTTTCTTGGAGTTTGAACGCTAGCGATTAGGCTTCCAGGCAAAAGTGGGGCCGCAGTGCTAGCTTGATGAAACACAGGGGGAGTCGTGTTCTGCCTTCTGCTGGGGCCTGAGTCTCACTCGCAAAAAGCTTTGGACTCCCTTGCAGGGCTCTCACGCACGCACACAACAAAATGCTTCCCCACCCTCTGGAGTGGCTGTTTTAGCTGAAGCATGGATTCTCTACCAAGTTTTTCCTTCGAGTTCGGTGGTTGTCTTTAAGCCTGCACGCACACCCGGGGCAACGGTACTAGCCCCATAACCATGGTGTGAGCAGAGAGCTGCCTTGTGTACCGGCCTGTCCCTCCCCCGATTTTCCGAAATGGAACCCGTCCTCAGGCTCTCACCCACAGTACACCCTAAACTGCTTCCTCCCACACAGAGGTCGACGGTACCTAAAGCACGGTTTCTCTAGTGTTGTTTCTCCGAGTTAGAATGCTAGCGATTAGACTTCCATGCAAAAGTGGGGCCGCAGTGCTAGCTTCATGAAACAAGTGGGGAGTCGTGTTCTGCTTTCTTCCGGGGCCTGAGTCTCACACAGAAAATGGTTTGGGACTCAGCTGCAGGGCGCTCACCCTTGCACACAGCAAAATGCGTCCACCCTCAGGCATGGCTCTTTTAGCCGAAGCAGGAATTCTCTAAGGAGTTGTTCCCTTGAGTTAGGTGGTTGGCTTTAGGCCTGCAGGCACCCCCGGGGCAAGGGTACTAGCATCAGAAACAAGAGGTGAGTTTAGAGCTCCCTTCCACACCGGCCTGTTGCTCACTCCATTTCACGTATGGGACCCTTTCCCGGTCTCTCCTACAGGAGCACTGTAAAATTCCTCCGTCTTCAGGAACGGCAATGTTACATAAAGGGCAGTAACTATACACCATTGCTTCGTGGCCTTAGTAGCCTGGTAGGCGAATGAGCTGCAGCTGGGATTCTTTACAGGCTCGTTCCTTCCAAGGCAGTGTTGAGCACGGAGCATTCCAAGCACACATGGAGCAGTAGTGTTAGCTTCAGGTAGCAAGATCTGAGTCCAGAGGTGCCTTCTGCCCGGAACGGTTTCTCCCTCGGTTTCACGTATGGAAACCGTTCCCCAGGCTCTCACCCACGGTACCCTGTATACTGCTTCCTCTGCGTGGAGGTCGACAGTAACTAAAGCACGATTTCTCTACACTGTTGTTTCTTTGAGTTAGAACGCTAGTGATGAGACTTCCATGCAAAAGTGGGGCCGCAGTGCTAGCTTGATGAAACACGGGGGGAGTCGTGTTCTGCCTTCTGCTGGGGCCTGAGTCTCACTCGCAAAAAGCTTTGGACTCCCTTGCAGGGCTCTCATGCACGCACACACCAAAATGCTTCCACCCTCAGGAGCGGCTGTTTTAGCTGAAGCATGGATTCGCCACCGAGTTTTTCCTTCGAGTTAGGCGGTTTTCATTAAGCCTGCACACACACCCGGGGCAACGGTACTAGCCCCATAACCATGGTGTGAGTTGAGAGCTGCCTTCTCTCCGGCCTGTCTCTCCCTCGATTTTACGAAACGGAACCCGTCCCCAGGCTCTCACCCACAGTACACCCTAAACTGCTTCTTCCCGGGTCTCTTCAGTGTTGTTTCTCCGAGTTAGAACGCTTGCTATTAATGTCCACAATAGCCAAACTGTGGAAAGAGCCAAGATGTCCATCAACAGATGAATGGATAAAGAAGATGTGCTATATATATATATATATATATATATATATATATATATATATACAATGGAATATTATGCAGCCATCAAAAGGAATGAGATCTTGCCATTTGCAATGACGTGGATGGAACTGGAGGGTATTATGCTGAGCGAAATAAGTCAAACAGAGAAAGACATGTATCATATGACCTCACTGATATGAGGAATTCTTAATCTCAGGAAACAAACTGAGGGTTGCTGGAGTGGGGGGTGGGGTGGGAGGGATGGGGTGACTGGGTGACGGACACTGGGGAGGGTATGTGTTCTGGTAAGCGCTGTGAATTGTGCAAGACTGTTGAATCTCAGATCTGTACCTCTGAAACAAATAATGCAATATATGTTAAGAAAGAAAAAAAGAAGAAGAAGAAAGTAGCAGGAGGGGAAGAATGAAGGGGGAGAAATCGGAGGGGGAGAAGAACCATGAGAGACGATGGACTCTGAAAAACAAACTGAGGGTTCTAGAGGGGAGGGGGGTGGGAGGATGGGTTAGCCTGGTGATGGGTATTGAGGAGGGCACGTTCTGCATGGAGCACTGGGTGTTATGCACAAACAATGAATCATGGAACACTATATCTAAAACTACCGATGTAATGTATGGGGATTAACATAACAATAAAAACATTTAATAAAAACAAAAAAGAACGCTTGCTATTAGACTTCCATGCAAAAGTGGGGCCGCAGTGCTAGCCTCAGGAAACAAGTGGGGAGTCGTGTTCTGCCTTCTGCCGGGGCCTGAGTCCCACACGGAAAATGGTTCTGGACTCACTTGCAGTGCGCTCACGCATGCACACAGCAAAATGCGTCCACCCTCCGGCATGGCTACTTTAGCCGAAGCAGGAATTCTCTACAGAGTTGTTCCTCTGAGTTAGGTGGTTGGCTTTAGGCCTGCAGGCACACCCGGGGCAAGGGTACCAGCCTCATAAACAAGAGGTGAGTTGAGAGCTGCCTTCCGCTCCGGCCTGTTTCTCACTCCATTTCACGTATGGGACCCTTTCCCCGGGCTCTCATACACGAGCACTGTCAAATTCCCCTGGCTTCAGGAACGGCAACGTTAACTCAAGCGCAGTAACTCTAGAGCATTGATTCTTGGTGTTAGTAGCCTGGTAACTAGGCATCCAGGCACACAGGGTACAGCAGTGCTAATCTCCTCAAACAAGAGGTGAGTCCACAGCAGCCTTCCTTCCAGGCCTGCTTCTCACTCGGAGTTACGTTTAGGTTCCATTTCTCATGCTTTCACAAAAACACACAATAGATGAAGTGCACGCTCAGGAAGGGCGATCTTTGCTGAGGCACGGGTCCTCTGCACTTTTGTTCCTTTGCGTTGGGTGGATGACACTTAGGACTACACACACACACACGGGAGAGCCGATCTAGTTTCCCGAAACAAGAGTTGAGTCGAGAGCTGCCTCCTGCCCATGCTTATTTCTCCCTCGGAATTCTGCTGGGACTCCTTCCCCAGGTTTGCACTCAAGCAGAGTTGAAAATGCTGCCACCCTGTGGAGAGGCGAATGAGCTGAAGCTGGGATTCTTGACCGGCTTCTTTCTGCCAAATCAGTGTGGAGCACTTGGCATTCCTATGCACACATGGAGCGGTAGTGTTAGCTTCAGGTAACAAGAGCTGAGTCGAGAGGTGCCTTCTGGCCCGGACTTCTTCTCCCTCGGTCTCACGTAAGGAACCCGTTCCCCAGGCTCTCACCCACGGTAGCCTGGAAACTGCTTCCTCCCTCAGAGACGTGGATGGTAGCTAAAGCACGATTTCTCTACCCTGTTGTTTCTTCGAGTTAGAACGCTAGCGATTAGACTTCCATGCGAAAGTGGGGCCGCAGTGCTAGCTTGATGAAACACAGGGGGAGTCGTGTTCTGCCTTCTGCTGGGGCCTGAGTCTCACTCGCAAAAAGCTCTGGACTCCCTTGCAGGGCTCTCACGCACGCACACAACAAAATGCTTCCCCACCCTCTGGAGTGGCTGTTTTAGCTGAAGCATGGATTCTCTACCAAGTTTTTCCTTCGAGTTAGGTGGTTGTCTTTAAGCCTGCACGCACACCCGGGGTAACGGTACTAGCCCCATAGCCATGGTATGAGTGGAGGGCTGCCTTGTGTACCGGCCTGTCTCTCCCCCGATTTTACGAAATGGAACCCGTCCCCAGGCTCTCACCCACAGTCCACCCTATACTGCTTCCTCCCACAGAGGTCGACGGTAGCTAAAGCACGGTTTCTCTACAGTGTTGTTTCTCCGAGTTACAACGCTAGCGATTAGACTTCCATGCAAAAGTGGGGCCGCAGTGCTAACTTCATGAAACAAGTGGGGAGGCGTGTCCTCCCTTCTCCCGGGGCCTGAGTCTCACACGGAAAATGGTTTGGGACTCCATTGCACTTCTCTCACGCAGGCACACAGCAAAATGCTTCCAGCCTCAGGAATGCCTATGTTCGCTGAAGCAGGAATTCTCTACAGAGTTGTTCCTTCGACTTAGGTGCTTGGCTTTAGGCCTGCAGGCACACCCGGGGCAACTGCACTAGCCTCGTAAACAACAGGTGAGTTGACAGCTGCCTTCTGCACTGGCCTGTCTCTCCCTCGATTTTACCTATGGAACCTGTCCCCAGGCTCTCACCCACAGTGCAGCGTAAACTGCTTTCTCACACAGGGAGGTCGACGGTAGCTAAAGCACGCTTTCTCTACACTGTTGTTTCTTGGAGTTTGAACGCTAGCGATTAGGCTTCCAGGCAAAAGTGGGGCCGCAGTGCTAGCTTGATGAAACACAGGGGGAGTCGTGTTCTGCCTTCTGCTGGGGCCTGAGTCTCACTCGCAAAAAGCTTTGGACTCCCTTGCAGGGCTCTCACGCACGCACACAACAAAATGCTTCCACCCTCTGGAGTGGCTGTTTTAGCTGAAGCATGGATTCTCTACCAAGTTTTTCCTTCGAGTTCGGTGGTTGTCTTTAAGCCTGCACGCACACCCGGGGCAACGGTACTAGCCCCATAACCATGGTGTGAGCGGAGAGCTGCCTTGTGTACCGGCCTGTCCCTCCCCCGATTTTCCGAAATGGAACCCGTCCTCAGGCTCTCACCCACAGTACACCCTAAACTGCTTCCTCCCACACAGAGGTCGACGGTACCTAAAGCACGGTTTCTCTAGTGTTGTTTCTCCGAGTTAGAATGCTAGCGATTAGACTTCCATGCAAAAGTGGGGCCGCAGTGCTAGCTTCATGAAACAAGTGGGGAGTCGTGTTCTGCTTTCTTCCGGGGCCTGAGTCTCACACAGAAAATGGTTTGGGACTCAGCTGCAGGGCGCTCACCCTTGCACACAGCAAAATGCGTCCACCCTCAGGCATGGCTCTTTTAGCCGAAGCAGGAATTCTCTAAGGAGTTGTTCCCTTGAGTTAGGTGGTTGGCTTTAGGCCTGCAGGCACCCCCGGGGCAAGGGTACTAGCATCAGAAACAAGAGGTGAGTTTAGAGCTCCCTTCCACACCGGCCTGTTGCTCACTCCATTTCACGTATGGGACCCTTTCCCGGTCTCTCCTACAGGAGCACTGTAAAATTCCTCCGTCTTCAGGAACGGCAATGTTACATAAAGGGCAGTAACTATACACCATTGCTTCGTGGCCTTAGTAGCCTGGTAGGCGAATGAGCTGCAGCTGGGATTCTTTACAGGCTCGTTCCTTCCAAGGCAGTGTTGAGCACGGAGCATTCCAAGCACACATGGAGCAGTAGTGTTAGCTTCAGGTAGCAAGATCTGAGTCCAGAGGTGCCTTCTGCCCGGAACGGTTTCTCCCTCGGTTTCACGTATGGAAACCGTTCCCCAGGCTCTCACCCACGGTACCCTGTATACTGCTTCCTCTGCGTGGAGGTCGACAGTAACTAAAGCACGATTTCTCTACACTGTTGTTTCTTTGAGTTAGAACGCTAGTGATGAGACTTCCATGCAAAAGTGGGGCCGCAGTGCTAGCTTGATGAAACACGGGGGGAGTCGTGTTCTGCCTTCTGCTGGGGCCTGAGTCTCACTCGCAAAAAGCTTTGGACTCCCTTGCAGGGCTCTCATGCACGCACACACCAAAATGCTTCCACCCTCAGGAGCGGCTGTTTTAGCTGAAGCATGGATTCGCCACCGAGTTTTTCCTTCGAGTTAGGCGGTTTTCATTAAGCCTGCACACACACCCGGGGCAACGGTACTAGCCCCATAACCATGGTGTGAGTTGAGAGCTGCCTTCTCTCCGGCCTGTCTCTCCCTCGATTTTACGAAACGGAACCCGTCCCCAGGCTCTCACCCACAGTACACCCTAAACTGCTTCTTCCCGGGTCTCTTCAGTGTTGTTTCTCCGAGTTAGAACGCTTGCTATTAATGTCCACAATAGCCAAACTGTGGAAAGAGCCAAGATGTCCATCAACAGATGAATGGATAAAGAAGATGTGCTATATATATATATATATATATATATATATATATATATATACAATGGAATATTATGCAGCCATCAAAAGGAATGAGATCTTGCCATTTGCAATGACGTGGATGGAACTGGAGGGTATTATGCTGAGCGAAATAAGTCAAACAGAGAAAGACATGTATCATATGACCTCACTGATATGAGGAATTCTTAATCTCAGGAAACAAACTGAGGGTTGCTGGAGTGGGGGGTGGGGTGGGAGGGATGGGGTGACTGGGTGACGGACACTGGGGAGGGTATGTGTTCTGGTAAGCGCTGTGAATTGTGCAAGACTGTTGAATCTCAGATCTGTACCTCTGAAACAAATAATGCAATATATGTTAAGAAAGAAAAAAAGAAGAAGAAGAAAGTAGCAGGAGGGGAAGAATGAAGGGGGAGAAATCGGAGGGGGAGAAGAACCATGAGAGACGATGGACTCTGAAAAACAAACTGAGGGTTCTAGAGGGGAGGGGGGTGGGAGGATGGGTTAGCCTGGTGATGGGTATTGAGGAGGGCACGTTCTGCATGGAGCACTGGGTGTTATGCACAAACAATGAATCATGGAACACTATATCTAAAACTACCGATGTAATGTATGGGGATTAACATAACAATAAAAACATTTAATAAAAACAAAAAAGAACGCTTGCTATTAGACTTCCATGCAAAAGTGGGGCCGCAGTGCTAGCCTCAGGAAACAAGTGGGGAGTCGTGTTCTGCCTTCTGCCGGGGCCTGAGTCCCACACGGAAAATGGTTCTGGACTCACTTGCAGTGCGCTCACGCATGCACACAGCAAAATGCGTCCACCCTCCGGCATGGCTACTTTAGCCGAAGCAGGAATTCTCTACAGAGTTGTTCCTCTGAGTTAGGTGGTTGGCTTTAGGCCTGCAGGCACACCCGGGGCAAGGGTACCAGCCTCATAAACAAGAGGTGAGTTGAGAGCTGCCTTCCGCTCCGGCCTGTTTCTCACTCCATTTCACGTATGGGACCCTTTCCCCGGGCTCTCATACACGAGCACTGTCAAATTCCCCTGGCTTCAGGAACGGCAACGTTAACTCAAGCGCAGTAACTCTAGAGCATTGATTCTTGGTGTTAGTAGCCTGGTAACTAGGCATCCAGGCACACAGGGTACAGCAGTGCTAATCTCCTCAAACAAGAGGTGAGTCCACAGCAGCCTTCCTTCCAGGCCTGCTTCTCACTCCGAGTTACGTTTAGGTTCCATTTCTCATGCTTTCACAAAAACACACAATAGATGAAGTGCACGCTCAGGAAGGGCGATCTTTGCTGAGGCACGGGTCCTCTGCACTTTTGTTCCTTTGCGTTGGGTGGATGACACTTAGGACTACACACACACACGGGAGAGCCGATCTAGTTTCCCGAAACAAGAGTTGAGTCGAGAGCTGCCTCCTGCCCATGCTTATTTCTCCCTCGGAATTCTGCTGGGACTCCTTCCCCAGGTTTGCACTCAAGCAGAGTTGAAAATGCTGCCACCCTGTGGAGAGGCGAATGAGCTGAAGCTGGGATTCTTGACCGGCTTCTTTCTGCCAAATCAGTGTGGAGCACTTGGCATTCCTATGCACACATGGAGCGGTAGTGTTAGCTTCAGGTAACAAGAGCTGAGTCGAGAGGTGCCTTCTGGCCCGGACTTCTTCTCCCTCGGTCTCACGTAAGGAACCCGTTCCCCAGGCTCTCACCCACGGTAGCCTGGAAACTGCTTCCTCCCTCAGAGACGTGGATGGTAGCTAAAGCACGATTTCTCTACCCTGTTGTTTCTTCGAGTTAGAACGCTAGCGATTAGACTTCCATGCGAAAGTGGGGCCGCAGTGCTAGCTTGATGAAACACAGGGGGAGTCGTGTTCTGCCTTCTGCTGGGGCCTGAGTCTCACTCGCAAAAAGCTCTGGACTCCCTTGCAGGGCTCTCACGCACGCACACAACAAAATGCTTCCCCACCCTCTGGAGTGGCTGTTTTAGCTGAAGCATGGATTCTCTACCAAGTTTTTCCTTCGAGTTAGGTGGTTGTCTTTAAGCCTGCACGCACACCCGGGGTAACGGTACTAGCCCCATAGCCATGGTATGAGTGGAGGGCTGCCTTGTGTACCGGCCTGTCTCTCCCCCGATTTTACGAAATGGAACCCGTCCCCAGGCTCTCACCCACAGTCCACCCTATACTGCTTCCTCCCACAGAGGTCGACGGTAGCTAAAGCACGGTTTCTCTACAGTGTTGTTTCTCCGAGTTACAACGCTAGCGATTAGACTTCCATGCAAAAGTGGGGCCGCAGTGCTAACTTCATGAAACAAGTGGGGAGGCGTGTCCTCCCTTCTCCCGGGGCCTGAGTCTCACACGGAAAATGGTTTGGGACTCCATTGCACTTCTCTCACGCAGGCACACAGCAAAATGCTTCCAGCCTCAGGAATGCCTATGTTCGCTGAAGCAGGAATTCTCTACAGAGTTGTTCCTTCGACTTAGGTGCTTGGCTTTAGGCCTGCAGGCACACCCGGGGCAACTGCACTAGCCTCGTAAACAACAGGTGAGTTGACAGCTGCCTTCTGCACTGGCCTGTCTCTCCCTCGATTTTACCTATGGAACCTGTCCCCAGGCTCTCACCCACAGTGCAGCGTAAACTGCTTTCTCACACAGGGAGGTCGACGGTAGCTAAAGCACGCTTTCTCTACACTGTTGTTTCTTGGAGTTTGAACGCTAGCGATTAGGCTTCCAGGCAAAAGTGGGGCCGCAGTGCTAGCTTGATGAAACACAGGGGGAGTCGTGTTCTGCCTTCTGCTGGGGCCTGAGTCTCACTCGCAAAAAGCTTTGGACTCCCTTGCAGGGCTCTCACGCACGCACACAACAAAATGCTTCCACCCTCTGGAGTGGCTGTTTTAGCTGAAGCATGGATTCTCTACCAAGTTTTTCCTTCGAGTTCGGTGGTTGTCTTTAAGCCTGCACGCACACCCGGGGCAACGGTACTAGCCCCATAACCATGGTGTGAGCGGAGAGCTGCCTTGTGTACCGGCCTGTCCCTCCCCCGATTTTCCGAAATGGAACCCGTCCTCAGGCTCTCACCCACAGTACACCCTAAACTGCTTCCTCCCACACAGAGGTCGACGGTACCTAAAGCACGGTTTCTCTAGTGTTGTTTCTCCGAGTTAGAATGCTAGCGATTAGACTTCCATGCAAAAGTGGGGCCGCAGTGCTAGCTTCATGAAACAAGTGGGGAGTCGTGTTCTGCTTTCTTCCGGGGCCTGAGTCTCACACAGAAAATGGTTTGGGACTCAGCTGCAGGGCGCTCACCCTTGCACACAGCAAAATGCGTCCACCCTCAGGCATGGCTCTTTTAGCCGAAGCAGGAATTCTCTAAAGAGTTGTTCCCTTGAGTTAGGTGGTTGGCTTTAGGCCTGCAGGCACCCCCGGGGCAAGGGTACTAGCATCAGAAACAAGAGGTGAGTTTAGAGCTCCCTTCCACACCGGCCTGTTGCTCACTCCATTTCACGTATGGGACCCTTTCCCGGTCTCTCCTACAGGAGCACTGTAAAATTCCTCCGTCTTCAGGAACGGCAATGTTACATAAAGGGCAGTAACTATACACCATTGCTTCGTGGCCTTAGTAGCCTGGTAGGCGAATGAGCTGCAGCTGGGATTCTTTACAGGCTCGTTCCTTCCAAGGCAGTGTTGAGCACGGAGCATTCCAAGCACACATGGAGCAGTAGTGTTAGCTTCAGGTAGCAAGATCTGAGTCCAGAGGTGCCTTCTGCCCGGAACGGTTTCTCCCTCGGTTTCACGTATGGAAACCGTTCCCCAGGCTCTCACCCACGGTACCCTGTATACTGCTTCCTCCGCCTGGAGGTCGACAGTAACTAAAGCACGATTTCTCTACACTGTTGTTTCTTTGAGTTAGAACGCTAGTGATGAGACTTCCATGCAAAAGTGGGGCCGCAGTGCTAGCTTGATGAAACACGGGGGGAGTCGTGTTCTGCCTTCTGCTGGGGCCTGAGTCTCACTCGCAAAAAGCTTTGGACTCCCTTGCAGGGCTCTCATGCACGCACAACCAAAATGCTTCCACCCTCAGGAGCGGCTGTTTTAGCTGAAGCATGGATTCGCCACCGAGTTTTTCCTTCGAGTTAGGCGGTTTTCATTAAGCCTGCACACACACCCGGGGCAACGGTACTAGCCCCATAACCATGGTGTGAGTTGAGAGCTGCCTTCTCTCCGGCCTGTCTCTCCCTCGATTTTACGAAACGGAACCCGTCCCCAGGCTCTCACCCACAGTACACCCTAAACTGCTTCTTCCCGGGTCTCTTCAGTGTTGTTTCTCCGAGTTAGAACGCTTGCTATTAATGTCCACAATAGCCAAACTGTGGAAAGAGCCAAGATGTCCATCAACAGATGAATGGATAAAGAAGATGTGCTATATATATATATATATATATATATATATATATATATACACAATGGAATATTACGCAGCCATCAAAAGGAATGAGATCTTGCCATTTGCAATGACGTGGATGGAACTGGAGGGTATTATGCTGAGCGAAATAAGTCAAACAGAGAAAGACATGTATCATATGACCTCACTGATATGAGGAATTCTTAATCTCAGGAAACAAACTGAGGGTTGCTGGAGTGGGGGGTGGGGTGGGAGGGATGGGGTGACTGGGTGACGGACACTGGGGAGGGTATGTGTTCTGGTAAGCGCTGTGAATTGTGCAAGACTGTTGAATCTCAGATCTGTACCTCTGAAACAAATAATGCAATGTATGTTAAGAAAGAAAAAAAGAAGAAGAAGAAAGTAGCAGGAGGGGAAGAATGAAGGGGGAGAAATCGGAGGGGGAGAAGAACCATGAGAGACGATGGACTCTGAAAAACAAACTGAGGGTTCTAGAGGGGAGGGGGGTGGGAGGATGGGTTAGCCTGGTGATGGGTATTGAGGAGGGCACGTTCTGCATGGAGCACTGGGTGTTATGCACAAACAATGAATCATGGAACACTATATCTAAAACTACCGATGTAATGTATGGGGATTAACATAACAATAAAAACATTTAATAAAAACAAAAAAGAACGCTTGCTATTAGACTTCCATGCAAAAGTGGGGCCGCAGTGCTAGCCTCAGGAAACAAGTGGGGAGTCGTGTTCTGCCTTCTGCCGGGGCCTGAGTCCCACACGGAAAATGGTTCTGGACTCACTTGCAGTGCGCTCACGCATGCACACAGCAAAATGCGTCCACCCTCCGGCATGGCTACTTTAGCCGAAGCAGGAATTCTCTACAGAGTTGTTCCTCTGAGTTAGGTGGTTGGCTTTAGGCCTGCAGGCACACCCGGGGCAAGGGTACCAGCCTCATAAACAAGAGGTGAGTTGAGAGCTGCCTTCCGCTCCGGCCTGTTTCTCACTCCATTTCACGTATGGGACCCTTTCCCCGGGCTCTCATACACGAGCACTGTCAAATTCCCCTGGCTTCAGGAACGGCAACGTTAACTCAAGCGCAGTAACTCTAGAGCATTGATTCTTGGTGTTAGTAGCCTGGTAACTAGGCATCCAGGCACACAGGGTACAGCAGTGCTAATCTCCTCAAACAAGAGGTGAGTCCACAGCAGCCTTCCTTCCAGGCCTGCTTCTCACTCCGAGTTACGTTTAGGTTCCATTTCTCATGCTTTCACAAAAACACACAATAGATGAAGTGCACGCTCAGGAAGGGCGATCTTTGCTGAGGCACGGGTCCTCTGCACTTTTGTTCCTTTGCGTTGGGTGGATGACACTTAGGACTACACACACACACGGGAGAGCCGATCTAGTTTCCCGAAACAAGAGTTGAGTCGAGAGCTGCCTCCTGCCCATGCTTATTTCTCCCTCGGAATTCTGCTGGGACTCCTTCCCCAGGTTTGCACTCAAGCAGAGTTGAAAATGCTGCCACCCTGTGGAGAGGCGAATGAGCTGAAGCTGGGATTCTTGACCGGCTTCTTTCTGCCAAATCAGTGTGGAGCACTTGGCATTCCTATGCACACATGGAGCGGTAGTGTTAGCTTCAGGTAACAAGAGCTGAGTCGAGAGGTGCCTTCTGGCCCGGACTTCTTCTCCCTCGGTCTCACGTAAGGAACCCGTTCCCCAGGCTCTCACCCACGGTAGCCTGGAAACTGCTTCCTCCCTCAGAGACGTGGATGGTAGCTAAAGCACGATTTCTCTACCCTGTTGTTTCTTCGAGTTAGAACGCTAGCGATTAGACTTCCATGCGAAAGTGGGGCCGCAGTGCTAGCTTGATGAAACACAGGGGGAGTCGTGTTCTGCCTTCTGCTGGGGCCTGAGTCTCACTCGCAAAAAGCTCTGGACTCCCTTGCAGGGCTCTCACGCACGCACACAACAAAATGCTTCCCCACCCTCTGGAGTGGCTGTTTTAGCTGAAGCATGGATTCTCTACCAAGTTTTTCCTTCGAGTTAGGTGGTTGTCTTTAAGCCTGCACGCACACCCGGGGTAACGGTACTAGCCCCATAGCCATGGTATGAGTGGAGGGCTGCCTTGTGTACCGGCCTGTCTCTCCCCCGATTTTACGAAATGGAACCCGTCCCCAGGCTCTCACCCACAGTCCACCCTATACTGCTTCCTCCCACAGAGGTCGACGGTAGCTAAAGCACGGTTTCTCTACAGTGTTGTTTCTCCGAGTTACAACGCTAGCGATTAGACTTCCATGCAAAAGTGGGGCCGCAGTGCTAACTTCATGAAACAAGTGGGGAGGCGTGTCCTCCCTTCTCCCGGGGCCTGAGTCTCACACGGAAAATGGTTTGGGACTCCATTGCACTTCTCTCACGCAGGCACACAGCAAAATGCTTCCAGCCTCAGGAATGCCTATGTTCGCTGAAGCAGGAATTCTCTACAGAGTTGTTCCTTCGACTTAGGTGCTTGGCTTTAGGCCTGCAGGCACACCCGGGGCAACTGCACTAGCCTCGTAAACAACAGGTGAGTTGACAGCTGCCTTCTGCACTGGCCTGTCTCTCCCTCGATTTTACCTATGGAACCTGTCCCCAGGCTCTCACCCACAGTGCAGCGTAAACTGCTTTCTCACACAGGGAGGTCGACGGTAGCTAAAGCACGCTTTCTCTACACTGTTGTTTCTTGGAGTTTGAACGCTAGCGATTAGGCTTCCAGGCAAAAGTGGGGCCGCAGTGCTAGCTTGATGAAACACAGGGGGAGTCGTGTTCTGCCTTCTGCTGGGGCCTGAGTCTCACTCGCAAAAAGCTTTGGACTCCCTTGCAGGGCTCTCACGCACGCACACAACAAAATGCTTCCACCCTCTGGAGTGGCTGTTTTAGCTGAAGCATGGATTCTCTACCAAGTTTTTCCTTCGAGTTCGGTGGTTGTCTTTAAGCCTGCACGCACACCCGGGGCAACGGTACTAGCCCCATAACCATGGTGTGAGCGGAGAGCTGCCTTGTGTACCGGCCTGTCCCTCCCCCGATTTTCCGAAATGGAACCCGTCCTCAGGCTCTCACCCACAGTACACCCTAAACTGCTTCCTCCCACACAGAGGTCGACGGTACCTAAAGCACGGTTTCTCTAGTGTTGTTTCTCCGAGTTAGAATGCTAGCGATTAGACTTCCATGCAAAAGTGGGGCCGCAGTGCTAGCTTCATGAAACAAGTGGGGAGTCGTGTTCTGCTTTCTTCCGGGGCCTGAGTCTCACACAGAAAATGGTTTGGGACTCAGCTGCAGGGCGCTCACCCTTGCACACAGCAAAATGCGTCCACCCTCAGGCATGGCTCTTTTAGCCGAAGCAGGAATTCTCTAAAGAGTTGTTCCCTTGAGTTAGGTGGTTGGCTTTAGGCCTGCAGGCACCCCCGGGGCAAGGGTACTAGCATCAGAAACAAGAGGTGAGTTTAGAGCTCCCTTCCACACCGGCCTGTTGCTCACTCCATTTCACATATGGGACCCTTTCCCGGTCTCTCCTACAGGAGCACTGTAAAATTCCTCCGTCTTCAGGAACGGCAATGTTACATAAAGGGCAGTAACTATACACCATTGCTTCGTGGCCTTAGTAGCCTGGTAGGCGAATGAGCTGCAGCTGGGATTCTTTACAGGCTCGTTCCTTCCAAGGCAGTGTTGAGCACGGAGCATTCCAAGCACACATGGAGCAGTAGTGTTAGCTTCAGGTAGCAAGATCTGAGTCCAGAGGTGCCTTCTGCCCGGAACGGTTTCTCCCTCGGTTTCACGTATGGAAACCGTTCCCCAGGCTCTCACCCACGGTACCCTGTATACTGCTTCCTCCGCCTGGAGGTCGACAGTAACTAAAGCACGATTTCTCTACACTGTTGTTTCTTTGAGTTAGAACGCTAGTGATGAGACTTCCATGCAAAAGTGGGGCCGCAGTGCTAGCTTGATGAAACACGGGGGGAGTCGTGTTCTGCCTTCTGCTGGGGCCTGAGTCTCACTCGCAAAAAGCTTTGGACTCCCTTGCAGGGCTCTCATGCACGCACACACCAAAATGCTTCCACCCTCAGGAGCGGCTGTTTTAGCTGAAGCATGGATTCGCCACCGAGTTTTTCCTTCGAGTTAGGCGGTTTTCATTAAGCCTGCACACACACCCGGGGCAACGGTACTAGCCCCATAACCATGGTGTGAGTTGAGAGCTGCCTTCTCTCCGGCCTGTCTCTCCCTCGATTTTACGAAACGGAACCCGTCCCCAGGCTCTCACCCACAGTACACCCTAAACTGCTTCTTCCCGGGTCTCTTCAGTGTTGTTTCTCCGAGTTAGAACGCTTGCTATTAATGTCCACAATAGCCAAACTGTGGAAAGAGCCAAGATGTCCATCAACAGATGAATGGATAAAGAAGATGTGCTATATATATATATATATATATATATATATATATACAATGGAAGATTATGCAGCCATCAAAAGGAATGAGATCTTGCCATTTGCAATGACGTGGATGGAACTGGAGGGTATTATGCTGAGCGAAATAAGTCAAACAGAGAAAGACATGTATCATATGACCTCACTGATATGAGGAATTCTTAATCTCAGGAAACAAACTGAGGGTTGCTGGAGTGGGGGGTGGGGTGGGAGGGATGGGGTGACTGGGTGACGGACACTGGGGAGGGTATGTGTTCTGGTAAGCGCTGTGAATTGTGCAAGACTGTTGAATCTCAGATCTGTACCTCTGAAACAAATAATGCAATGTATGTTAAGAAAGAAAAAAAGAAGAAGAAGAAAGTAGCAGGAGGGGAAGAATGAAGGGGGAGAAATCGGAGGGGGAGAAGAACCATGAGAGACGATGGACTCTGAAAAACAAACTGAGGGTTCTAGAGGGGAGGGGGGTGGGAGGATGGGTTAGCCTGGTGATGGGTATTGAGGAGGGCACGTTCTGCATGGAGCACTGGGTGTTATGCACAAACAATGAATCATGGAACACTATATCTAAAACTACCGATGTAATGTATGGGGATTAACATAACAATAAAAACATTTAATAAAAACAAAAAAGAACGCTTGCTATTAGACTTCCATGCAAAAGTGGGGCCGCAGTGCTAGCCTCAGGAAACAAGTGGGGAGTCGTGTTCTGCCTTCTGCCGGGGCCTGAGTCCCACACGGAAAATGGTTCTGGACTCACTTGCAGTGCGCTCACGCATGCACACAGCAAAATGCGTCCACCCTCCGGCATGGCTACTTTAGCCGAAGCAGGAATTCTCTACAGAGTTGTTCCTCTGAGTTAGGTGGTTGGCTTTAGGCCTGCAGGCACACCCGGGGCAAGGGTACCAGCCTCATAAACAAGAGGTGAGTTGAGAGCTGCCTTCCGCTCCGGCCTGTTTCTCACTCCATTTCACGTATGGGACCCTTTCCCCGGGCTCTCATACACGAGCACTGTCAAATTCCCCTGGCTTCAGGAACGGCAACGTTAACTCAAGCGCAGTAACTCTAGAGCATTGATTCTTGGTGTTAGTAGCCTGGTAACTAGGCATCCAGGCACACAGGGTACAGCAGTGCTAATCTCCTCAAACAAGAGGTGAGTCCACAGCAGCCTTCCTTCCAGGCCTGCTTCTCACTCCGAGTTACGTTTAGGTTCCATTTCTCATGCTTTCACAAAAACACACAATAGATGAAGTGCACGCTCAGGAAGGGCGATCTTTGCTGAGGCACGGGTCCTCTGCACTTTTGTTCCTTTGCGTTGGGTGGATGACACTTAGGACTACACACACACACGGGAGAGCCGATCTAGTTTCCCGAAACAAGAGTTGAGTCGAGAGCTGCCTCCTGCCCATGCTTATTTCTCCCTCGGAATTCTGCTGGGACTCCTTCCCCAGGTTTGCACTCAAGCAGAGTTGAAAATGCTGCCACCCTGTGGAGAGGCGAATGAGCTGAAGCTGGGATTCTTGACCGGCTTCTTTCTGCCAAATCAGTGTGGAGCACTTGGCATTCCTATGCACACATGGAGCGGTAGTGTTAGCTTCAGGTAACAAGAGCTGAGTCGAGAGGTGCCTTCTGGCCCGGACTTCTTCTCCCTCGGTCTCACGTAAGGAACCCGTTCCCCAGGCTCTCACCCACGGTAGCCTGGAAACTGCTTCCTCCCTCAGAGACGTGGATGGTAGCTAAAGCACGATTTCTCTACCCTGTTGTTTCTTCGAGTTAGAACGCTAGCGATTAGACTTCCATGCGAAAGTGGGGCCGCAGTGCTAGCTTGATGAAACACAGGGGGAGTCGTGTTCTGCCTTCTGCTGGGGCCTGAGTCTCACTCGCAAAAAGCTCTGGACTCCCTTGCAGGGCTCTCACGCACGCACACAACAAAATGCTTCCCCACCCTCTGGAGTGGCTGTTTTAGCTGAAGCATGGATTCTCTACCAAGTTTTTCCTTCGAGTTAGGTGGTTGTCTTTAAGCCTGCACGCACACCCGGGGTAACGGTACTAGCCCCATAGCCATGGTATGAGTGGAGGGCTGCCTTGTGTACCGGCCTGTCTCTCCCCCGATTTTACGAAATGGAACCCGTCCCCAGGCTCTCACCCACAGTCCACCCTATACTGCTTCCTCCCACAGAGGTCGACGGTAGCTAAAGCACGGTTTCTCTACAGTGTTGTTTCTCCGAGTTACAACGCTAGCGATTAGACTTCCATGCAAAAGTGGGGCCGCAGTGCTAACTTCATGAAACAAGTGGGGAGGCGTGTCCTCCCTTCTCCCGGGGCCTGAGTCTCACACGGAAAATGGTTTGGGACTCCATTGCACTTCTCTCACGCAGGCACACAGCAAAATGCTTCCAGCCTCAGGAATGCCTATGTTCGCTGAAGCAGGAATTCTCTACAGAGTTGTTCCTTCGACTTAGGTGCTTGGCTTTAGGCCTGCAGGCACACCCGGGGCAACTGCACTAGCCTCGTAAACAACAGGTGAGTTGACAGCTGCCTTCTGCACTGGCCTGTCTCTCCCTCGATTTTACCTATGGAACCTGTCCCCAGGCTCTCACCCACAGTGCAGCGTAAACTGCTTTCTCACACAGGGAGGTCGACGGTAGCTAAAGCACGCTTTCTCTACACTGTTGTTTCTTGGAGTTTGAACGCTAGCGATTAGGCTTCCAGGCAAAAGTGGGGCCGCAGTGCTAGCTTGATGAAACACAGGGGGAGTCGTGTTCTGCCTTCTGCTGGGGCCTGAGTCTCACTCGCAAAAAGCTTTGGACTCCCTTGCAGGGCTCTCACGCACGCACACAACAAAATGCTTCCACCCTCTGGAGTGGCTGTTTTAGCTGAAGCATGGATTCTCTACCAAGTTTTTCCTTCGAGTTCGGTGGTTGTCTTTAAGCCTGCACGCACACCCGGGGCAACGGTACTAGCCCCATAACCATGGTGTGAGCGGAGAGCTGCCTTGTGTACCGGCCTGTCCCTCCCCCGATTTTCCGAAATGGAACCCGTCCTCAGGCTCTCACCCACAGTACACCCTAAACTGCTTCCTCCCACACAGAGGTCGACGGTACCTAAAGCACGGTTTCTCTAGTGTTGTTTCTCCGAGTTAGAATGCTAGCGATTAGACTTCCATGCAAAAGTGGGGCCGCAGTGCTAGCTTCATGAAACAAGTGGGGAGTCGTGTTCTGCTTTCTTCCGGGGCCTGAGTCTCACACAGAAAATGGTTTGGGACTCAGCTGCAGGGCGCTCACCCTTGCACACAGCAAAATGCGTCCACCCTCAGGCATGGCTCTTTTAGCCGAAGCAGGAATTCTCTAAAGAGTTGTTCCCTTGAGTTAGGTGGTTGGCTTTAGGCCTGCAGGCACCCCCGGGGCAAGGGTACTAGCATCAGAAACAAGAGGTGAGTTTAGAGCTCCCTTCCACACCGGCCTGTTGCTCACTCCATTTCACGTATGGGACCCTTTCCCGGTCTCTCCTACAGGAGCACTGTAAAATTCCTCCGTCTTCAGGAACGGCAATGTTACATAAAGGGCAGTAACTATACACCATTGCTTCGTGGCCTTAGTAGCCTGGTAGGCGAATGAGCTGCAGCTGGGATTCTTTACAGGCTCGTTCCTTCCAAGGCAGTGTTGAGCACGGAGCATTCCAAGCACACATGGAGCAGTAGTGTTAGCTTCAGGTAGCAAGATCTGAGTCCAGAGGTGCCTTCTGCCCGGAACGGTTTCTCCCTCGGTTTCACGTATGGAAACCGTTCCCCAGGCTCTCACCCACGGTACCCTGTATACTGCTTCCTCCGCCTGGAGGTCGACAGTAACTAAAGCACGATTTCTCTACACTGTTGTTTCTTTGAGTTAGAACGCTAGTGATGAGACTTCCATGCAAAAGTGGGGCCGCAGTGCTAGCTTGATGAAACACGGGGGGAGTCGTGTTCTGCCTTCTGCTGGGGCCTGAGTCTCACTCGCAAAAAGCTTTGGACTCCCTTGCAGGGCTCTCATGCACGCACACACCAAAATGCTTCCACCCTCAGGAGCGGCTGTTTTAGCTGAAGCATGGATTCGCCACCGAGTTTTTCCTTCGAGTTAGGCGGTTTTCATTAAGCCTGCACACACACCCGGGGCAACGGTACTAGCCCCATAACCATGGTGTGAGTTGAGAGCTGCCTTCTCTCCGGCCTGTCTCTCCCTCGATTTTACGAAACGGAACCCGTCCCCAGGCTCTCACCCACAGTACACCCTAAACTGCTTCTTCCCGGGTCTCTTCAGTGTTGTTTCTCCGAGTTAGAACGCTTGCTATTAATGTCCACAATAGCCAAACTGTGGAAAGAGCCAAGATGTCCATCAACAGATGAATGGATAAAGAAGATGTGCTATATATATATATATATATATATATACAATGGAAGATTATGCAGCCATCAAAAGGAATGAGATCTTGCCATTTGCAATGACGTGGATGGAACTGGAGGGTATTATGCTGAGCGAAATAAGTCAAACAGAGAAAGACATGTATCATATGACCTCACTGATATGAGGAATTCTTAATCTCAGGAAACAAACTGAGGGTTGCTGGAGTGGGGGGTGGGGTGGGAGGGATGGGGTGACTGGGTGACGGACACTGGGGAGGGTATGTGTTCTGGTAAGCGCTGTGAATTGTGCAAGACTGTTGAATCTCAGATCTGTACCTCTGAAACAAATAATGCAATGTATGTTAAGAAAGAAAAAAAGAAGAAGAAGAAAGTAGCAGGAGGGGAAGAATGAAGGGGGAGAAATCGGAGGGGGAGAAGAACCATGAGAGACGATGGACTCTGAAAAACAAACTGAGGGTTCTAGAGGGGAGGGGGGTGGGAGGATGGGTTAGCCTGGTGATGGGTATTGAGGAGGGCACGTTCTGCATGGAGCACTGGGTGTTATGCACAAACAATGAATCATGGAACACTATATCTAAAACTACCGATGTAATGTATGGGGATTAACATAACAATAAAAACATTTAATAAAAACAAAAAAGAACGCTTGCTATTAGACTTCCATGCAAAAGTGGGGCCGCAGTGCTAGCCTCAGGAAACAAGTGGGGAGTCGTGTTCTGCCTTCTGCCGGGGCCTGAGTCCCACACGGAAAATGGTTCTGGACTCACTTGCAGTGCGCTCACGCATGCACACAGCAAAATGCGTCCACCCTCCGGCATGGCTACTTTAGCCGAAGCAGGAATTCTCTACAGAGTTGTTCCTCTGAGTTAGGTGGTTGGCTTTAGGCCTGCAGGCACACCCGGGGCAAGGGTACCAGCCTCATAAACAAGAGGTGAGTTGAGAGCTGCCTTCCGCTCCGGCCTGTTTCTCACTCCATTTCACGTATGGGACCCTTTCCCCGGGCTCTCATACACGAGCACTGTCAAATTCCCCTGGCTTCAGGAACGGCAACGTTAACTCAAGCGCAGTAACTCTAGAGCATTGATTCTTGGTGTTAGTAGCCTGGTAACTAGGCATCCAGGCACACAGGGTACAGCAGTGCTAATCTCCTCAAACAAGAGGTGAGTCCACAGCAGCCTTCCTTCCAGGCCTGCTTCTCACTCCGAGTTACGTTTAGGTTCCATTTCTCATGCTTTCACAAAAACACACAATAGATGAAGTGCACGCTCAGGAAGGGCGATCTTTGCTGAGGCACGGGTCCTCTGCACTTTTGTTCCTTTGCGTTGGGTGGATGACACTTAGGACTACACACACACACGGGAGAGCCGATCTAGTTTCCCGAAACAAGAGTTGAGTCGAGAGCTGCCTCCTGCCCATGCTTATTTCTCCCTCGGAATTCTGCTGGGACTCCTTCCCCAGGTTTGCACTCAAGCAGAGTTGAAAATGCTGCCACCCTGTGGAGAGGCGAATGAG
Source organism: Halichoerus grypus (assembly GCF_964656455.1). NCBI lineage: Eukaryota > Metazoa > Chordata > Mammalia > Carnivora > Phocidae > Halichoerus > Halichoerus grypus. The sequence goes on from NC_135727.1 coordinate 81,017,780, forward strand.
CTGAAGCTGGGATTCTTGACCGGCTTCTTTCTGCCAAATCAGTGTGGAGCACTTGGCATTCCTATGCACACATGGAGCGGTAGTGTTAGCTTCAGGTAACAAGAGCTGAGTCGAGAGGTGCCTTCTGGCCCGGACTTCTTCTCCCTCGGTCTCACGTAAGGAACCCGTTCCCCAGGCTCTCACCCACGGTAGCCTGGAAACTGCTTCCTCCCTCAGAGACGTGGATGGTAGCTAAAGCACGATTTCTCTACCCTGTTGTTTCTTCGAGTTAGAACGCTAGCGATTAGACTTCCATGCGAAAGTGGGGCCGCAGTGCTAGCTTGATGAAACACAGGGGGAGTCGTGTTCTGCCTTCTGCTGGGGCCTGAGTCTCACTCGCAAAAAGCTCTGGACTCCCTTGCAGGGCTCTCACGCACGCACACAACAAAATGCTTCCCCACCCTCTGGAGTGGCTGTTTTAGCTGAAGCATGGATTCTCTACCAAGTTTTTCCTTCGAGTTAGGTGGTTGTCTTTAAGCCTGCACGCACACCCGGGGTAACGGTACTAGCCCCATAGCCATGGTATGAGTGGAGGGCTGCCTTGTGTACCGGCCTGTCTCTCCCCCGATTTTACGAAATGGAACCCGTCCCCAGGCTCTCACCCACAGTCCACCCTATACTGCTTCCTCCCACAGAGGTCGACGGTAGCTAAAGCACGGTTTCTCTACAGTGTTGTTTCTCCGAGTTACAACGCTAGCGATTAGACTTCCATGCAAAAGTGGGGCCGCAGTGCTAACTTCATGAAACAAGTGGGGAGGCGTGTCCTCCCTTCTCCCGGGGCCTGAGTCTCACACGGAAAATGGTTTGGGACTCCATTGCACTTCTCTCACGCAGGCACACAGCAAAATGCTTCCAGCCTCAGGAATGCCTATGTTCGCTGAAGCAGGAATTCTCTACAGAGTTGTTCCTTCGACTTAGGTGCTTGGCTTTAGGCCTGCAGGCACACCCGGGGCAACTGCACTAGCCTCGTAAACAACAGGTGAGTTGACAGCTGCCTTCTGCACTGGCCTGTCTCTCCCTCGATTTTACCTATGGAACCTGTCCCCAGGCTCTCACCCACAGTGCAGCGTAAACTGCTTTCTCACACAGGGAGGTCGACGGTAGCTAAAGCACGCTTTCTCTACACTGTTGTTTCTTGGAGTTTGAACGCTAGCGATTAGGCTTCCAGGCAAAAGTGGGGCCGCAGTGCTAGCTTGATGAAACACAGGGGGAGTCGTGTTCTGCCTTCTGCTGGGGCCTGAGTCTCACTCGCAAAAAGCTTTGGACTCCCTTGCAGGGCTCTCACGCACGCACACAACAAAATGCTTCCACCCTCTGGAGTGGCTGTTTTAGCTGAAGCATGGATTCTCTACCAAGTTTTTCCTTCGAGTTCGGTGGTTGTCTTTAAGCCTGCACGCACACCCGGGGCAACGGTACTAGCCCCATAACCATGGTGTGAGCGGAGAGCTGCCTTGTGTACCGGCCTGTCCCTCCCCCGATTTTCCGAAATGGAACCCGTCCTCAGGCTCTCACCCACAGTACACCCTAAACTGCTTCCTCCCACACAGAGGTCGACGGTACCTAAAGCACGGTTTCTCTAGTGTTGTTTCTCCGAGTTAGAATGCTAGCGATTAGACTTCCATGCAAAAGTGGGGCCGCAGTGCTAGCTTCATGAAACAAGTGGGGAGTCGTGTTCTGCTTTCTTCCGGGGCCTGAGTCTCACACAGAAAATGGTTTGGGACTCAGCTGCAGGGCGCTCACCCTTGCACACAGCAAAATGCGTCCACCCTCAGGCATGGCTCTTTTAGCCGAAGCAGGAATTCTCTAAAGAGTTGTTCCCTTGAGTTAGGTGGTTGGCTTTAGGCCTGCAGGCACCCCCGGGGCAAGGGTACTAGCATCAGAAACAAGAGGTGAGTTTAGAGCTCCCTTCCACACCGGCCTGTTGCTCACTCCATTTCACATATGGGACCCTTTCCCGGTCTCTCCTACAGGAGCACTGTAAAATTCCTCCGTCTTCAGGAACGGCAATGTTACATAAAGGGCAGTAACTATACACCATTGCTTCGTGGCCTTAGTAGCCTGGTAGGCGAATGAGCTGCAGCTGGGATTCTTTACAGGCTCGTTCCTTCCAAGGCAGTGTTGAGCACGGAGCATTCCAAGCACACATGGAGCAGTAGTGTTAGCTTCAGGTAGCAAGATCTGAGTCCAGAGGTGCCTTCTGCCCGGAACGGTTTCTCCCTCGGTTTCACGTATGGAAACCGTTCCCCAGGCTCTCACCCACGGTACCCTGTATACTGCTTCCTCCGCCTGGAGGTCGACAGTAACTAAAGCACGATTTCTCTACACTGTTGTTTCTTTGAGTTAGAACGCTAGTGATGAGACTTCCATGCAAAAGTGGGGCCGCAGTGCTAGCTTGATGAAACACGGGGGGAGTCGTGTTCTGCCTTCTGCTGGGGCCTGAGTCTCACTCGCAAAAAGCTTTGGACTCCCTTGCAGGGCTCTCATGCACGCACACACCAAAATGCTTCCACCCTCAGGAGCGGCTGTTTTAGCTGAAGCATGGATTCGCCACCGAGTTTTTCCTTCGAGTTAGGCGGTTTTCATTAAGCCTGCACACACACCCGGGGCAACGGTACTAGCCCCATAACCATGGTGTGAGTTGAGAGCTGCCTTCTCTCCGGCCTGTCTCTCCCTCGATTTTACGAAACGGAACCCGTCCCCAGGCTCTCACCCACAGTACACCCTAAACTGCTTCTTCCCGGGTCTCTTCAGTGTTGTTTCTCCGAGTTAGAACGCTTGCTATTAATGTCCACAATAGCCAAACTGTGGAAAGAGCCAAGATGTCCATCAACAGATGAATGGATAAAGAAGATGTGCTATATATATATATATATATATATATATACAATGGAAGATTATGCAGCCATCAAAAGGAATGAGATCTTGCCATTTGCAATGACGTGGATGGAACTGGAGGGTATTATGCTGAGCGAAATAAGTCAAACAGAGAAAGACATGTATCATATGACCTCACTGATATGAGGAATTCTTAATCTCAGGAAACAAACTGAGGGTTGCTGGAGTGGGGGGTGGGGTGGGAGGGATGGGGTGACTGGGTGACGGACACTGGGGAGGGTATGTGTTCTGGTAAGCGCTGTGAATTGTGCAAGACTGTTGAATCTCAGATCTGTACCTCTGAAACAAATAATGCAATGTATGTTAAGAAAGAAAAAAAGAAGAAGAAGAAAGTAGCAGGAGGGGAAGAATGAAGGGGGAGAAATCGGAGGGGGAGAAGAACCATGAGAGACGATGGACTCTGAAAAACAAACTGAGGGTTCTAGAGGGGAGGGGGGTGGGAGGATGGGTTAGCCTGGTGATGGGTATTGAGGAGGGCACGTTCTGCATGGAGCACTGGGTGTTATGCACAAACAATGAATCATGGAACACTATATCTAAAACTACCGATGTAATGTATGGGGATTAACATAACAATAAAAACATTTAATAAAAACAAAAAAGAACGCTTGCTATTAGACTTCCATGCAAAAGTGGGGCCGCAGTGCTAGCCTCAGGAAACAAGTGGGGAGTCGTGTTCTGCCTTCTGCCGGGGCCTGAGTCCCACACGGAAAATGGTTCTGGACTCACTTGCAGTGCGCTCACGCATGCACACAGCAAAATGCGTCCACCCTCCGGCATGGCTACTTTAGCCGAAGCAGGAATTCTCTACAGAGTTGTTCCTCTGAGTTAGGTGGTTGGCTTTAGGCCTGCAGGCACACCCGGGGCAAGGGTACCAGCCTCATAAACAAGAGGTGAGTTGAGAGCTGCCTTCCGCTCCGGCCTGTTTCTCACTCCATTTCACGTATGGGACCCTTTCCCCGGGCTCTCATACACGAGCACTGTCAAATTCCCCTGGCTTCAGGAACGGCAACGTTAACTCAAGCGCAGTAACTCTAGAGCATTGATTCTTGGTGTTAGTAGCCTGGTAACTAGGCATCCAGGCACACAGGGTACAGCAGTGCTAATCTCCTCAAACAAGAGGTGAGTCCACAGCAGCCTTCCTTCCAGGCCTGCTTCTCACTCCGAGTTACGTTTAGGTTCCATTTCTCATGCTTTCACAAAAACACACAATAGATGAAGTGCACGCTCAGGAAGGGCGATCTTTGCTGAGGCACGGGTCCTCTGCACTTTTGTTCCTTTGCGTTGGGTGGATGACACTTAGGACTACACACACACACGGGAGAGCCGATCTAGTTTCCCGAAACAAGAGTTGAGTCGAGAGCTGCCTCCTGCCCATGCTTATTTCTCCCTCGGAATTCTGCTGGGACTCCTTCCCCAGGTTTGCACTCAAGCAGAGTTGAAAATGCTGCCACCCTGTGGAGAGGCGAATGAGCTGAAGCTGGGATTCTTGACCGGCTTCTTTCTGCCAAATCAGTGTGGAGCACTTGGCATTCCTATGCACACATGGAGCGGTAGTGTTAGCTTCAGGTAACAAGAGCTGAGTCGAGAGGTGCCTTCTGGCCCGGACTTCTTCTCCCTCGGTCTCACGTAAGGAACCCGTTCCCCAGGCTCTCACCCACGGTAGCCTGGAAACTGCTTCCTCCCTCAGAGACGTGGATGGTAGCTAAAGCACGATTTCTCTACCCTGTTGTTTCTTCGAGTTAGAACGCTAGCGATTAGACTTCCATGCGAAAGTGGGGCCGCAGTGCTAGCTTGATGAAACACAGGGGGAGTCGTGTTCTGCCTTCTGCTGGGGCCTGAGTCTCACTCGCAAAAAGCTCTGGACTCCCTTGCAGGGCTCTCACGCACGCACACAACAAAATGCTTCCCCACCCTCTGGAGTGGCTGTTTTAGCTGAAGCATGGATTCTCTACCAAGTTTTTCCTTCGAGTTAGGTGGTTGTCTTTAAGCCTGCACGCACACCCGGGGTAACGGTACTAGCCCCATAGCCATGGTATGAGTGGAGGGCTGCCTTGTGTACCGGCCTGTCTCTCCCCCGATTTTACGAAATGGAACCCGTCCCCAGGCTCTCACCCACAGTCCACCCTATACTGCTTCCTCCCACAGAGGTCGACGGTAGCTAAAGCACGGTTTCTCTACAGTGTTGTTTCTCCGAGTTACAACGCTAGCGATTAGACTTCCATGCAAAAGTGGGGCCGCAGTGCTAACTTCATGAAACAAGTGGGGAGGCGTGTCCTCCCTTCTCCCGGGGCCTGAGTCTCACACGGAAAATGGTTTGGGACTCCATTGCACTTCTCTCACGCAGGCACACAGCAAAATGCTTCCAGCCTCAGGAATGCCTATGTTCGCTGAAGCAGGAATTCTCTACAGAGTTGTTCCTTCGACTTAGGTGCTTGGCTTTAGGCCTGCAGGCACACCCGGGGCAACTGCACTAGCCTCGTAAACAACAGGTGAGTTGACAGCTGCCTTCTGCACTGGCCTGTCTCTCCCTCGATTTTACCTATGGAACCTGTCCCCAGGCTCTCACCCACAGTGCAGCGTAAACTGCTTTCTCACACAGGGAGGTCGACGGTAGCTAAAGCACGCTTTCTCTACACTGTTGTTTCTTGGAGTTTGAACGCTAGCGATTAGGCTTCCAGGCAAAAGTGGGGCCGCAGTGCTAGCTTGATGAAACACAGGGGGAGTCGTGTTCTGCCTTCTGCTGGGGCCTGAGTCTCACTCGCAAAAAGCTTTGGACTCCCTTGCAGGGCTCTCACGCACGCACACAACAAAATGCTTCCACCCTCTGGAGTGGCTGTTTTAGCTGAAGCATGGATTCTCTACCAAGTTTTTCCTTCGAGTTCGGTGGTTGTCTTTAAGCCTGCACGCACACCCGGGGCAACGGTACTAGCCCCATAACCATGGTGTGAGCGGAGAGCTGCCTTGTGTACCGGCCTGTCCCTCCCCCGATTTTCCGAAATGGAACCCGTCCTCAGGCTCTCACCCACAGTACACCCTAAACTGCTTCCTCCCACACAGAGGTCGACGGTACCTAAAGCACGGTTTCTCTAGTGTTGTTTCTCCGAGTTAGAATGCTAGCGATTAGACTTCCATGCAAAAGTGGGGCCGCAGTGCTAGCTTCATGAAACAAGTGGGGAGTCGTGTTCTGCTTTCTTCCGGGGCCTGAGTCTCACACAGAAAATGGTTTGGGACTCAGCTGCAGGGCGCTCACCCTTGCACACAGCAAAATGCGTCCACCCTCAGGCATGGCTCTTTTAGCCGAAGCAGGAATTCTCTAAAGAGTTGTTCCCTTGAGTTAGGTGGTTGGCTTTAGGCCTGCAGGCACCCCCGGGGCAAGGGTACTAGCATCAGAAACAAGAGGTGAGTTTAGAGCTCCCTTCCACACCGGCCTGTTGCTCACTCCATTTCACATATGGGACCCTTTCCCGGTCTCTCCTACAGGAGCACTGTAAAATTCCTCCGTCTTCAGGAACGGCAATGTTACATAAAGGGCAGTAACTATACACCATTGCTTCGTGGCCTTAGTAGCCTGGTAGGTGAATGAGCTGCAGCTGGGATTCTTTACAGGCTCGTTCCTTCCAAGGCAGTGTTGAGCACGGAGCATTCCAAGCACACATGGAGCAGTAGTGTTAGCTTCAGGTAGCAAGATCTGAGTCCAGAGGTGCCTTCTGCCCGGAACGGTTTCTCCCTCGGTTTCACGTATGGAAACCGTTCCCCAGGCTCTCACCCACGGTACCCTGTATACTGCTTCCTCCGCCTGGAGGTCGACAGTAACTAAAGCACGATTTCTCTACACTGTTGTTTCTTTGAGTTAGAACGCTAGTGATGAGACTTCCATGCAAAAGTGGGGCCGCAGTGCTAGCTTGATGAAACACGGGGGGAGTCGTGTTCTGCCTTCTGCTGGGGCCTGAGTCTCACTCGCAAAAAGCTTTGGACTCCCTTGCAGGGCTCTCATGCACGCACACACCAAAATGCTTCCACCCTCAGGAGCGGCTGTTTTAGCTGAAGCATGGATTCGCCACCGAGTTTTTCCTTCGAGTTAGGCGGTTTTCATTAAGCCTGCACACACACCCGGGGCAACGGTACTAGCCCCATAACCATGGTGTGAGTTGAGAGCTGCCTTCTCTCCGGCCTGTCTCTCCCTCGATTTTACGAAACGGAACCCGTCCCCAGGCTCTCACCCACAGTACACCCTAAACTGCTTCTTCCCGGGTCTCTTCAGTGTTGTTTCTCCGAGTTAGAACGCTTGCTATTAATGTCCACAATAGCCAAACTGTGGAAAGAGCCAAGATGTCCATCAACAGATGAATGGATAAAGAAGATGTGCTATATATATATATATATATATATATATATATACAATGGAAGATTATGCAGCCATCAAAAGGAATGAGATCTTGCCATTTGCAATGACGTGGATGGAACTGGAGGGTATTATGCTGAGCGAAATAAGTCAAACAGAGAAAGACATGTATCATATGACCTCACTGATATGAGGAATTCTTAATCTCAGGAAACAAACTGAGGGTTGCTGGAGTGGGGGGTGGGGTGGGAGGGATGGGGTGACTGGGTGACGGACACTGGGGAGGGTATGTGTTCTGGTAAGCGCTGTGAATTGTGCAAGACTGTTGAATCTCAGATCTGTACCTCTGAAACAAATAATGCAATGTATGTTAAGAAAGAAAAAAAGAAGAAGAAGAAAGTAGCAGGAGGGGAAGAATGAAGGGGGAGAAATCGGAGGGGGAGAAGAACCATGAGAGACGATGGACTCTGAAAAACAAACTGAGGGTTCTAGAGGGGAGGGGGGTGGGAGGATGGGTTAGCCTGGTGATGGGTATTGAGGAGGGCACGTTCTGCATGGAGCACTGGGTGTTATGCACAAACAATGAATCATGGAACACTATATCTAAAACTACCGATGTAATGTATGGGGATTAACATAACAATAAAAACATTTAATAAAAACAAAAAAGAACGCTTGCTATTAGACTTCCATGCAAAAGTGGGGCCGCAGTGCTAGCCTCAGGAAACAAGTGGGGAGTCGTGTTCTGCCTTCTGCCGGGGCCTGAGTCTCACACGGAAAATGGTTCTGGACTCACTTGCAGTGCGCTCACGCATGCACACAGCAAAATGCGTCCACCCTCCGGCATGGCTACTTTAGCCGAAGCAGGAATTCTCTACAGAGTTGTTCCTCTGAGTTAGGTGGTTGGCTTTAGGCCTGCAGGCACACCCGGGGCAAGGGTACCAGCCTCATAAACAAGAGGTGAGTTGAGAGCTGCCTTCCGCTCCGGCCTGTTTCTCACTCCATTTCACGTATGGGACCCTTTCCCCGGGCTCTCATACACGAGCACTGTCAAATTCCCCTGGCTTCAGGAACGGCAACGTTAACTCAAGCGCAGTAACTCTAGAGCATTGATTCTTGGTGTTAGTAGCCTGGTAACTAGGCATCCAGGCACACAGGGTACAGCAGTGCTAATCTCCTCAAACAAGAGGTGAGTCCACAGCAGCCTTCCTTCCAGGCCTGCTTCTCACTCCGAGTTACGTTTAGGTTCCATTTCTCATGCTTTCACAAAAACACACAATAGATGAAGTGCACGCTCAGGAAGGGCGATCTTTGCTGAGGCACGGGTCCTCTGCACTTTTGTTCCTTTGCGTTGGGTGGATGACACTTAGGACTACACACACACACGGGAGAGCCGATCTAGTTTCCCGAAACAAGAGTTGAGTCGAGAGCTGCCTCCTGCCCATGCTTATTTCTCCCTCGGAATTCTGCTGGGACTCCTTCCCCAGGTTTGCACTCAAGCAGAGTTGAAAATGCTGCCACCCTGTGGAGAGGCGAATGAGCTGAAGCTGGGATTCTTGACCGGCTTCTTTCTGCCAAATCAGTGTGGAGCACTTGGCATTCCTATGCACACATGGAGCGGTAGTGTTAGCTTCAGGTAACAAGAGCTGAGTCGAGAGGTGCCTTCTGGCCCGGACTTCTTCTCCCTCGGTCTCACGTAAGGAACCCGTTCCCCAGGCTCTCACCCACGGTAGCCTGGAAACTGCTTCCTCCCTCAGAGACGTGGATGGTAGCTAAAGCACGATTTCTCTACCCTGTTGTTTCTTCGAGTTAGAACGCTAGCGATTAGACTTCCATGCGAAAGTGGGGCCGCAGTGCTAGCTTGATGAAACACAGGGGGAGTCGTGTTCTGCCTTCTGCTGGGGCCTGAGTCTCACTCGCAAAAAGCTCTGGACTCCCTTGCAGGGCTCTCACGCACGCACACAACAAAATGCTTCCCCACCCTCTGGAGTGGCTGTTTTAGCTGAAGCATGGATTCTCTACCAAGTTTTTCCTTCGAGTTAGGTGGTTGTCTTTAAGCCTGCACGCACACCCGGGGTAACGGTACTAGCCCCATAGCCATGGTATGAGTGGAGGGCTGCCTTGTGTACCGGCCTGTCTCTCCCCCGATTTTACGAAATGGAACCCGTCCCCAGGCTCTCACCCACAGTCCACCCTATACTGCTTCCTCCCACAGAGGTCGACGGTAGCTAAAGCACGGTTTCTCTACAGTGTTGTTTCTCCGAGTTACAACGCTAGCGATTAGACTTCCATGCAAAAGTGGGGCCGCAGTGCTAACTTCATGAAACAAGTGGGGAGGCGTGTCCTCCCTTCTCCCGGGGCCTGAGTCTCACACGGAAAATGGTTTGGGACTCCATTGCACTTCTCTCACGCAGGCACACAGCAAAATGCTTCCAGCCTCAGGAATGCCTATGTTCGCTGAAGCAGGAATTCTCTACAGAGTTGTTCCTTCGACTTAGGTGCTTGGCTTTAGGCCTGCAGGCACACCCGGGGCAACTGCACTAGCCTCGTAAACAACAGGTGAGTTGACAGCTGCCTTCTGCACTGGCCTGTCTCTCCCTCGATTTTACCTATGGAACCTGTCCCCAGGCTCTCACCCACAGTGCAGCGTAAACTGCTTTCTCACACAGGGAGGTCGACGGTAGCTAAAGCACGCTTTCTCTACACTGTTGTTTCTTGGAGTTTGAACGCTAGCGATTAGGCTTCCAGGCAAAAGTGGGGCCGCAGTGCTAGCTTGATGAAACACAGGGGGAGTCGTGTTCTGCCTTCTGCTGGGGCCTGAGTCTCACTCGCAAAAAGCTTTGGACTCCCTTGCAGGGCTCTCACGCACGCACACAACAAAATGCTTCCACCCTCTGGAGTGGCTGTTTTAGCTGAAGCATGGATTCTCTACCAAGTTTTTCCTTCGAGTTCGGTGGTTGTCTTTAAGCCTGCACGCACACCCGGGGCAACGGTACTAGCCCCATAACCATGGTGTGAGCGGAGAGCTGCCTTGTGTACCGGCCTGTCCCTCCCCCGATTTTCCGAAATGGAACCCGTCCTCAGGCTCTCACCCACAGTACACCCTAAACTGCTTCCTCCCACACAGAGGTCGACGGTACCTAAAGCACGGTTTCTCTAGTGTTGTTTCTCCGAGTTAGAATGCTAGCGATTAGACTTCCATGCAAAAGTGGGGCCGCAGTGCTAGCTTCATGAAACAAGTGGGGAGTCGTGTTCTGCTTTCTTCCGGGGCCTGAGTCTCACACAGAAAATGGTTTGGGACTCAGCTGCAGGGCGCTCACCCTTGCACACAGCAAAATGCGTCCACCCTCAGGCATGGCTCTTTTAGCCGAAGCAGGAATTCTCTAAAGAGTTGTTCCCTTGAGTTAGGTGGTTGGCTTTAGGCCTGCAGGCACCCCCGGGGCAAGGGTACTAGCATCAGAAACAAGAGGTGAGTTTAGAGCTCCCTTCCACACCGGCCTGTTGCTCACTCCATTTCACGTATGGGACCCTTTCCCGGTCTCTCCTACAGGAGCACTGTAAAATTCCTCCGTCTTCAGGAACGGCAATGTTACATAAAGGGCAGTAACTATACACCATTGCTTCGTGGCCTTAGTAGCCTGGTAGGCGAATGAGCTGCAGCTGGGATTCTTTACAGGCTCGTTCCTTCCAAGGCAGTGTTGAGCACGGAGCATTCCAAGCACACATGGAGCAGTAGTGTTAGCTTCAGGTAGCAAGATCTGAGTCCAGAGGTGCCTTCTGCCCGGAACGGTTTCTCCCTCGGTTTCACGTATGGAAACCGTTCCCCAGGCTCTCACCCACGGTACCCTGTATACTGCTTCCTCCGCCTGGAGGTCGACAGTAACTAAAGCACGATTTCTCTACACTGTTGTTTCTTTGAGTTAGAACGCTAGTGATGAGACTTCCATGCAAAAGTGGGGCCGCAGTGCTAGCTTGATGAAACACGGGGGGAGTCGTGTTCTGCCTTCTGCTGGGGCCTGAGTCTCACTCGCAAAAAGCTTTGGACTCCCTTGCAGGGCTCTCATGCACGCACACACCAAAATGCTTCCACCCTCAGGAGCGGCTGTTTTAGCTGAAGCATGGATTCGCCACCGAGTTTTTCCTTCGAGTTAGGCGGTTTTCATTAAGCCTGCACACACACCCGGGGCAACGGTACTAGCCCCATAACCATGGTGTGAGTTGAGAGCTGCCTTCTCTCCGGCCTGTCTCTCCCTCGATTTTACGAAACGGAACCCGTCCCCAGGCTCTCACCCACAGTACACCCTAAACTGCTTCTTCCCGGGTCTCTTCAGTGTTGTTTCTCCGAGTTAGAACGCTTGCTATTAATGTCCACAATAGCCAAACTGTGGAAAGAGCCAAGATGTCCATCAACAGATGAATGGATAAAGAAGATGTGCTATATATATATATATATATATATATATACAATGGAAGATTATGCAGCCATCAAAAGGAATGAGATCTTGCCATTTGCAATGACGTGGATGGAACTGGAGGGTATTATGCTGAGCGAAATAAGTCAAACAGAGAAAGACATGTATCATATGACCTCACTGATATGAGGAATTCTTAATCTCAGGAAACAAACTGAGGGTTGCTGGAGTGGGGGGTGGGGTGGGAGGGATGGGGTGACTGGGTGACGGACACTGGGGAGGGTATGTGTTCTGGTAAGCGCTGTGAATTGTGCAAGACTGTTGAATCTCAGATCTGTACCTCTGAAACAAATAATGCAATGTATGTTAAGAAAGAAAAAAAGAAGAAGAAGAAAGTAGCAGGAGGGGAAGAATGAAGGGGGAGAAATCGGAGGGGGAGAAGAACCATGAGAGACGATGGACTCTGAAAAACAAACTGAGGGTTCTAGAGGGGAGGGGGGTGGGAGGATGGGTTAGCCTGGTGATGGGTATTGAGGAGGGCACGTTCTGCATGGAGCACTGGGTGTTATGCACAAACAATGAATCATGGAACACTATATCTAAAACTACCGATGTAATGTATGGGGATTAACATAACAATAAAAACATTTAATAAAAACAAAAAAGAACGCTTGCTATTAGACTTCCATGCAAAAGTGGGGCCGCAGTGCTAGCCTCAGGAAACAAGTGGGGAGTCGTGTTCTGCCTTCTGCCGGGGCCTGAGTCCCACACGGAAAATGGTTCTGGACTCACTTGCAGTGCGCTCACGCATGCACACAGCAAAATGCGTCCACCCTCCGGCATGGCTACTTTAGCCGAAGCAGGAATTCTCTACAGAGTTGTTCCTCTGAGTTAGGTGGTTGGCTTTAGGCCTGCAGGCACACCCGGGGCAAGGGTACCAGCCTCATAAACAAGAGGTGAGTTGAGAGCTGCCTTCCGCTCCGGCCTGTTTCTCACTCCATTTCACGTATGGGACCCTTTCCCCGGGCTCTCATACACGAGCACTGTCAAATTCCCCTGGCTTCAGGAACGGCAACGTTAACTCAAGCGCAGTAACTCTAGAGCATTGATTCTTGGTGTTAGTAGCCTGGTAACTAGGCATCCAGGCACACAGGGTACAGCAGTGCTAATCTCCTCAAACAAGAGGTGAGTCCACAGCAGCCTTCCTTCCAGGCCTGCTTCTCACTCGGAGTTACGTTTAGGTTCCATTTCTCATGCTTTCACAAAAACACACAATAGATGAAGTGCACGCTCAGGAAGGGCGATCTTTGCTGAGGCACGGGTCCTCTGCACTTTTGTTCCTTTGCGTTGGGTGGATGACACTTAGGACTACACACACACACACGGGAGAGCCGATCTAGTTTCCCGAAACAAGAGTTGAGTCGAGAGCTGCCTCCTGCCCATGCTTATTTCTCCCTCGGAATTCTGCTGGGACTCCTTCCCCAGGTTTGCACTCAAGCAGAGTTGAAAATGCTGCCACCCTGTGGAGAGGCGAATGAGCTGAAGCTGGGATTCTTGACCGGCTTCTTTCTGCCAAATCAGTGTGGAGCACTTGGCATTCCTATGCACACATGGAGCGGTAGTGTTAGCTTCAGGTAACAAGAGCTGAGTCGAGAGGTGCCTTCTGGCCCGGACTTCTTCTCCCTCGGTCTCACGTAAGGAACCCGTTCCCCAGGCTCTCACCCACGGTAGCCTGGAAACTGCTTCCTCCCTCAGAGACGTGGATGGTAGCTAAAGCACGATTTCTCTACCCTGTTGTTTCTTCGAGTTAGAACGCTAGCGATTAGACTTCCATGCGAAAGTGGGGCCGCAGTGCTAGCTTGATGAAACACAGGGGGAGTCGTGTTCTGCCTTCTGCTGGGGCCTGAGTCTCACTCGCAAAAAGCTCTGGACTCCCTTGCAGGGCTCTCACGCACGCACACAACAAAATGCTTCCCCACCCTCTGGAGTGGCTGTTTTAGCTGAAGCATGGATTCTCTACCAAGTTTTTCCTTCGAGTTAGGTGGTTGTCTTTAAGCCTGCACGCACACCCGGGGTAACGGTACTAGCCCCATAGCCATGGTATGAGTGGAGGGCTGCCTTGTGTACCGGCCTGTCTCTCCCCCGATTTTACGAAATGGAACCCGTCCCCAGGCTCTCACCCACAGTCCACCCTATACTGCTTCCTCCCACAGAGGTCGACGGTAGCTAAAGCACGGTTTCTCTACAGTGTTGTTTCTCCGAGTTACAACGCTAGCGATTAGACTTCCATGCAAAAGTGGGGCCGCAGTGCTAACTTCATGAAACAAGTGGGGAGGCGTGTCCTCCCTTCTCCCGGGGCCTGAGTCTCACACGGAAAATGGTTTGGGACTCCATTGCACTTCTCTCACGCAGGCACACAGCAAAATGCTTCCAGCCTCAGGAATGCCTATGTTCGCTGAAGCAGGAATTCTCTACAGAGTTGTTCCTTCGACTTAGGTGCTTGGCTTTAGGCCTGCAGGCACACCTGGGGCAACTGCACTAGCCTCGTAAACAACAGGTGAGTTGACAGCTGCCTTCTGCACTGGCCTGTCTCTCCCTCGATTTTACCTATGGAACCTGTCCCCAGGCTCTCACCCACAGTGCAGCGTAAACTGCTTTCTCACACAGGGAGGTCGACGGTAGCTAAAGCACGCTTTCTCTACACTGTTGTTTCTTGGAGTTTGAACGCTAGCGATTAGGCTTCCAGGCAAAAGTGGGGCCGCAGTGCTAGCTTGATGAAACACAGGGGGAGTCGTGTTCTGCCTTCTGCTGGGGCCTGAGTCTCACTCGCAAAAAGCTTTGGACTCCCTTGCAGGGCTCTCACGCACGCACACAACAAAATGCTTCCACCCTCTGGAGTGGCTGTTTTAGCTGAAGCATGGATTCTCTACCAAGTTTTTCCTTCGAGTTCGGTGGTTGTCTTTAAGCCTGCACGCACACCCGGGGCAACGGTACTAGCCCCATAACCATGGTGTGAGCGGAGAGCTGCCTTGTGTACCGGCCTGTCCCTCCCCCGATTTTCCGAAATGGAACCCGTCCTCAGGCTCTCACCCACAGTACACCCTAAACTGCTTCCTCCCACACAGAGGTCGACGGTACCTAAAGCACGGTTTCTCTAGTGTTGTTTCTCCGAGTTAGAATGCTAGCGATTAGACTTCCATGCAAAAGTGGGGCCGCAGTGCTAGCTTCATGAAACAAGTGGGGAGTCGTGTTCTGCTTTCTTCCGGGGCCTGAGTCTCACACAGAAAATGGTTTGGGACTCAGCTGCAGGGCGCTCACCCTTGCACACAGCAAAATGCGTCCACCCTCAGGCATGGCTCTTTTAGCCGAAGCAGGAATTCTCTAAAGAGTTGTTCCCTTGAGTTAGGTGGTTGGCTTTAGGCCTGCAGGCACCCCCGGGGCAAGGGTACTAGCATCAGAAACAAGAGGTGAGTTTAGAGCTCCCTTCCACACCGGCCTGTTGCTCACTCCATTTCACGTATGGGACCCTTTCCCGGTCTCTCCTACAGGAGCACTGTAAAATTCCTCCGTCTTCAGGAACGGCAATGTTACATAAAGGGCAGTAACTATACACCATTGCTTCGTGGCCTTAGTAGCCTGGTAGGCGAATGAGCTGCAGCTGGGATTCTTTACAGGCTCGTTCCTTCCAAGGCAGTGTTGAGCACGGAGCATTCCAAGCACACATGGAGCAGTAGTGTTAGCTTCAGGTAGCAAGATCTGAGTCCAGAGGTGCCTTCTGCCCGGAACGGTTTCTCCCTCGGTTTCACGTATGGAAACCGTTCCCCAGGCTCTCACCCACGGTACCCTGTATACTGCTTCCTCCGCCTGGAGGTCGACAGTAACTAAAGCACGATTTCTCTACACTGTTGTTTCTTTGAGTTAGAACGCTAGTGATGAGACTTCCATGCAAAAGTGGGGCCGCAGTGCTAGCTTGATGAAACACGGGGGGAGTCGTGTTCTGCCTTCTGCTGGGGCCTGAGTCTCACTCGCAAAAAGCTTTGGACTCCCTTGCAGGGCTCTCATGCACGCACACACCAAAATGCTTCCACCCTCAGGAGCGGCTGTTTTAGCTGAAGCATGGATTCGCCACCGAGTTTTTCCTTCGAGTTAGGCGGTTTTCATTAAGCCTGCACACACACCCGGGGCAACGGTACTAGCCCCATAACCATGGTGTGAGTTGAGAGCTGCCTTCTCTCCGGCCTGTCTCTCCCTCGATTTTACGAAACGGAACCCGTCCCCAGGCTCTCACCCACAGTACACCCTAAACTGCTTCTTCCCGGGTCTCTTCAGTGTTGTTTCTCCGAGTTAGAACGCTTGCTATTAATGTCCACAATAGCCAAACTGTGGAAAGAGCCAAGATGTCCATCAACAGATGAATGGATAAAGAAGATGTGCTATATATATATATATATATATATATACAATGGAAGATTATGCAGCCATCAAAAGGAATGAGATCTTGCCATTTGCAATGACGTGGATGGAACTGGAGGGTATTATGCTGAGCGAAATAAGTCAAACAGAGAAAGACATGTATCATATGACCTCACTGATATGAGGAATTCTTAATCTCAGGAAACAAACTGAGGGTTGCTGGAGTGGGGGGTGGGGTGGGAGGGATGGGGTGACTGGGTGACGGACACTGGGGAGGGTATGTGTTCTGGTAAGTGCTGTGAATTGTGCAAGACTGTTGAATCTCAGATCTGTACCTCTGAAACAAATAATGCAATGTATGTTAAGAAAGAAAAAAAGAAGAAGAAGAAAGTAGCAGGAGGGGAAGAATGAAGGGGGAGAAATCGGAGGGGGAGAAGAACCATGAGAGACGATGGACTCTGAAAAACAAACTGAGGGTTCTAGAGGGGAGGGGGGTGGGAGGATGGGTTAGCCTGGTGATGGGTATTGAGGAGGGCACGTTCTGCATGGAGCACTGGGTGTTATGCACAAACAATGAATCATGGAACACTATATCTAAAACTACCGATGTAATGTATGGGGATTAACATAACAATAAAAACATTTAATAAAAACAAAAAAGAACGCTTGCTATTAGACTTCCATGCAAAAGTGGGGCCGCAGTGCTAGCCTCAGGAAACAAGTGGGGAGTCGTGTTCTGCCTTCTGCCGGGGCCTGAGTCCCACACGGAAAATGGTTCTGGACTCACTTGCAGTGCGCTCACGCATGCACACAGCAAAATGCGTCCACCCTCCGGCATGGCTACTTTAGCCGAAGCAGGAATTCTCTACAGAGTTGTTCCTCTGAGTTAGGTGGTTGGCTTTAGGCCTGCAGGCACACCCGGGGCAAGGGTACCAGCCTCATAAACAAGAGGTGAGTTGAGAGCTGCCTTCCGCTCCGGCCTGTTTCTCACTCCATTTCACGTATGGGACCCTTTCCCCGGGCTCTCATACACGAGCACTGTCAAATTCCCCTGGCTTCAGGAACGGCAACGTTAACTCAAGCGCAGTAACTCTAGAGCATTGATTCTTGGTGTTAGTAGCCTGGTAACTAGGCATCCAGGCACACAGGGTACAGCAGTGCTAATCTCCTCAAACAAGAGGTGAGTCCACAGCAGCCTTCCTTCCAGGCCTGCTTCTCACTCGGAGTTACGTTTAGGTTCCATTTCTCATGCTTTCACAAAAACACACAATAGATGAAGTGCACGCTCAGGAAGGGCGATCTTTGCTGAGGCACGGGTCCTCTGCACTTTTGTTCCTTTGCGTTGGGTGGATGACACTTAGGACTACACACACACACACGGGAGAGCCGATCTAGTTTCCCGAAACAAGAGTTGAGTCGAGAGCTGCCTCCTGCCCATGCTTATTTCTCCCTCGGAATTCTGCTGGGACTCCTTCCCCAGGTTTGCACTCAAGCAGAGTTGAAAATGCTGCCACCCTGTGGAGAGGCGAATGAGCTGAAGCTGGGATTCTTGACCGGCTTCTTTCTGCCAAATCAGTGTGGAGCACTTGGCATTCCTATGCACACATGGAGCGGTAGTGTTAGCTTCAGGTAACAAGAGCTGAGTCGAGAGGTGCCTTCTGGCCCGGACTTCTTCTCCCTCGGTCTCACGTAAGGAACCCGTTCCCCAGGCTCTCACCCACGGTAGCCTGGAAACTGCTTCCTCCCTCAGAGACGTGGATGGTAGCTAAAGCACGATTTCTCTACCCTGTTGTTTCTTCGAGTTAGAACGCTAGCGATTAGACTTCCATGCGAAAGTGGGGCCGCAGTGCTAGCTTGATGAAACACAGGGGGAGTCGTGTTCTGCCTTCTGCTGGGGCCTGAGTCTCACTCGCAAAAAGCTCTGGACTCCCTTGCAGGGCTCTCACGCACGCACACAACAAAATGCTTCCCCACCCTCTGGAGTGGCTGTTTTAGCTGAAGCATGGATTCTCTACCAAGTTTTTCCTTCGAGTTAGGTGGTTGTCTTTAAGCCTGCACGCACACCCGGGGTAACGGTACTAGCCCCATAGCCATGGTATGAGTGGAGGGCTGCCTTGTGTACCGGCCTGTCTCTCCCCCGATTTTACGAAATGGAACCCGTCCCCAGGCTCTCACCCACAGTCCACCCTATACTGCTTCCTCCCACAGAGGTCGACGGTAGCTAAAGCACGGTTTCTCTACAGTGTTGTTTCTCCGAGTTACAACGCTAGCGATTAGACTTCCATGCAAAAGTGGGGCCGCAGTGCTAACTTCATGAAACAAGTGGGGAGGCGTGTCCTCCCTTCTCCCGGGGCCTGAGTCTCACACGGAAAATGGTTTGGGACTCCATTGCACTTCTCTCACGCAGGCACACAGCAAAATGCTTCCAGCCTCAGGAATGCCTATGTTCGCTGAAGCAGGAATTCTCTACAGAGTTGTTCCTTCGACTTAGGTGCTTGGCTTTAGGCCTGCAGGCACACCCGGGGCAACTGCACTAGCCTCGTAAACAACAGGTGAGTTGACAGCTGCCTTCTGCACTGGCCTGTCTCTCCCTCGATTTTACCTATGGAACCTGTCCCCAGGCTCTCACCCACAGTGCAGCGTAAACTGCTTTCTCACACAGGGAGGTCGACGGTAGCTAAAGCACGCTTTCTCTACACTGTTGTTTCTTGGAGTTTGAACGCTAGCGATTAGGCTTCCAGGCAAAAGTGGGGCCGCAGTGCTAGCTTGATGAAACACAGGGGGAGTCGTGTTCTGCCTTCTGCTGGGGCCTGAGTCTCACTCGCAAAAAGCTTTGGACTCCCTTGCAGGGCTCTCACGCACGCACACAACAAAATGCTTCCACCCTCTGGAGTGGCTGTTTTAGCTGAAGCATGGATTCTCTACCAAGTTTTTCCTTCGAGTTCGGTGGTTGTCTTTAAGCCTGCACGCACACCCGGGGCAACGGTACTAGCCCCATAACCATGGTGTGAGCGGAGAGCTGCCTTGTGTACCGGCCTGTCCCTCCCCCGATTTTCCGAAATGGAACCCGTCCTCAGGCTCTCACCCACAGTACACCCTAAACTGCTTCCTCCCACACAGAGGTCGACGGTACCTAAAGCACGGTTTCTCTAGTGTTGTTTCTCCGAGTTAGAATGCTAGCGATTAGACTTCCATGCAAAAGTGGGGCCGCAGTGCTAGCTTCATGAAACAAGTGGGGAGTCGTGTTCTGCTTTCTTCCGGGGCCTGAGTCTCACACAGAAAATGGTTTGGGACTCAGCTGCAGGGCGCTCACCCTTGCACACAGCAAAATGCGTCCACCCTCAGGCATGGCTCTTTTAGCCGAAGCAGGAATTCTCTAAAGAGTTGTTCCCTTGAGTTAGGTGGTTGGCTTTAGGCCTGCAGGCACCCCCGGGGCAAGGGTACTAGCATCAGAAACAAGAGGTGAGTTTAGAGCTCCCTTCCACACCGGCCTGTTGCTCACTCCATTTCACATATGGGACCCTTTCCCGGTCTCTCCTACAGGAGCACTGTAAAATTCCTCCGTCTTCAGGAACGGCAATGTTACATAAAGGGCAGTAACTATACACCATTGCTTCGTGGCCTTAGTAGCCTGGTAGGCGAATGAGCTGCAGCTGGGATTCTTTACAGGCTCGTTCCTTCCAAGGCAGTGTTGAGCACGGAGCATTCCAAGCACACATGGAGCAGTAGTGTTAGCTTCAGGTAGCAAGATCTGAGTCCAGAGGTGCCTTCTGCCCGGAACGGTTTCTCCCTCGGTTTCACGTATGGAAACCGTTCCCCAGGCTCTCACCCACGGTACCCTGTATACTGCTTCCTCCGCCTGGAGGTCGACAGTAACTAAAGCACGATTTCTCTACACTGTTGTTTCTTTGAGTTAGAACGCTAGTGATGAGACTTCCATGCAAAAGTGGGGCCGCAGTGCTAGCTTGATGAAACACGGGGGGAGTCGTGTTCTGCCTTCTGCTGGGGCCTGAGTCTCACTCGCAAAAAGCTTTGGACTCCCTTGCAGGGCTCTCATGCACGCACACACCAAAATGCTTCCACCCTCAGGAGCGGCTGTTTTAGCTGAAGCATGGATTCGCCACCGAGTTTTTCCTTCGAGTTAGGCGGTTTTCATTAAGCCTGCACACACACCCGGGGCAACGGTACTAGCCCCATAACCATGGTGTGAGTTGAGAGCTGCCTTCTCTCCGGCCTGTCTCTCCCTCGATTTTACGAAACGGAACCCGTCCCCAGGCTCTCACCCACAGTACACCCTAAACTGCTTCTTCCCGGGTCTCTTCAGTGTTGTTTCTCCGAGTTAGAACGCTTGCTATTAATGTCCACAATAGCCAAACTGTGGAAAGAGCCAAGATGTCCATCAACAGATGAATGGATAAAGAAGATGTGCTATATATATATATATATATATATATATATATACAATGGAAGATTATGCAGCCATCAAAAGGAATGAGATCTTGCCATTTGCAATGACGTGGATGGAACTGGAGGGTATTATGCTGAGCGAAATAAGTCAAACAGAGAAAGACATGTATCATATGACCTCACTGATATGAGGAATTCTTAATCTCAGGAAACAAACTGAGGGTTGCTGGAGTGGGGGGTGGGGTGGGAGGGATGGGGTGACTGGGTGACGGACACTGGGGAGGGTATGTGTTCTGGTAAGCGCTGTGAATTGTGCAAGACTGTTGAATCTCAGATCTGTACCTCTGAAACAAATAATGCAATGTATGTTAAGAAAGAAAAAAAGAAGAAGAAGAAAGTAGCAGGAGGGGAAGAATGAAGGGGGAGAAATCGGAGGGGGAGAAGAACCATGAGAGACGATGGACTCTGAAAAACAAACTGAGGGTTCTAGAGGGGAGGGGGGTGGGAGGATGGGTTAGCCTGGTGATGGGTATTGAGGAGGGCACGTTCTGCATGGAGCACTGGGTGTTATGCACAAACAATGAATCATGGAACACTATATCTAAAACTACCGATGTAATGTATGGGGATTAACATAACAATAAAAACATTTAATAAAAACAAAAAAGAACGCTTGCTATTAGACTTCCATGCAAAAGTGGGGCCGCAGTGCTAGCCTCAGGAAACAAGTGGGGAGTCGTGTTCTGCCTTCTGCCGGGGCCTGAGTCCCACACGGAAAATGGTTCTGGACTCACTTGCAGTGCGCTCACGCATGCACACAGCAAAATGCGTCCACCCTCCGGCATGGCTACTTTAGCCGAAGCAGGAATTCTCTACAGAGTTGTTCCTCTGAGTTAGGTGGTTGGCTTTAGGCCTGCAGGCACACCCGGGGCAAGGGTACCAGCCTCATAAACAAGAGGTGAGTTGAGAGCTGCCTTCCGCTCCGGCCTGTTTCTCACTCCATTTCACGTATGGGACCCTTTCCCCGGGCTCTCATACACGAGCACTGTCAAATTCCCCTGGCTTCAGGAACGGCAACGTTAACTCAAGCGCAGTAACTCTAGAGCATTGATTCTTGGTGTTAGTAGCCTGGTAACTAGGCATCCAGGCACACAGGGTACAGCAGTGCTAATCTCCTCAAACAAGAGGTGAGTCCACAGCAGCCTTCCTTCCAGGCCTGCTTCTCACTCCGAGTTACGTTTAGGTTCCATTTCTCATGCTTTCACAAAAACACACAATAGATGAAGTGCACGCTCAGGAAGGGCGATCTTTGCTGAGGCACGGGTCCTCTGCACTTTTGTTCCTTTGCGTTGGGTGGATGACACTTAGGACTACACACACACACGGGAGAGCCGATCTAGTTTCCCGAAACAAGAGTTGAGTCGAGAGCTGCCTCCTGCCCATGCTTATTTCTCCCTCGGAATTCTGCTGGGACTCCTTCCCCAGGTTTGCACTCAAGCAGAGTTGAAAATGCTGCCACCCTGTGGAGAGGCGAATGAGCTGAAGCTGGGATTCTTGACCGGCTTCTTTCTGCCAAATCAGTGTGGAGCACTTGGCATTCCTATGCACACATGGAGCGGTAGTGTTAGCTTCAGGTAACAAGAGCTGAGTCGAGAGGTGCCTTCTGGCCCGGACTTCTTCTCCCTCGGTCTCACGTAAGGAACCCGTTCCCCAGGCTCTCACCCACGGTAGCCTGGAAACTGCTTCCTCCCTCAGAGACGTGGATGGTAGCTAAAGCACGATTTCTCTACCCTGTTGTTTCTTCGAGTTAGAACGCTAGCGATTAGACTTCCATGCGAAAGTGGGGCCGCAGTGCTAGCTTGATGAAACACAGGGGGAGTCGTGTTCTGCCTTCTGCTGGGGCCTGAGTCTCACTCGCAAAAAGCTCTGGACTCCCTTGCAGGGCTCTCACGCACGCACACAACAAAATGCTTCCCCACCCTCTGGAGTGGCTGTTTTAGCTGAAGCATGGATTCTCTACCAAGTTTTTCCTTCGAGTTAGGTGGTTGTCTTTAAGCCTGCACGCACACCCGGGGTAACGGTACTAGCCCCATAGCCATGGTATGAGTGGAGGGCTGCCTTGTGTACCGGCCTGTCTCTCCCCCGATTTTACGAAATGGAACCCGTCCCCAGGCTCTCACCCACAGTCCACCCTATACTGCTTCCTCCCACAGAGGTCGACGGTAGCTAAAGCACGGTTTCTCTACAGTGTTGTTTCTCCGAGTTACAACGCTAGCGATTAGACTTCCATGCAAAAGTGGGGCCGCAGTGCTAACTTCATGAAACAAGTGGGGAGGCGTGTCCTCCCTTCTCCCGGGGCCTGAGTCTCACACGGAAAATGGTTTGGGACTCCATTGCACTTCTCTCACGCAGGCACACAGCAAAATGCTTCCAGCCTCAGGAATGCCTATGTTCGCTGAAGCAGGAATTCTCTACAGAGTTGTTCCTTCGACTTAGGTGCTTGGCTTTAGGCCTGCAGGCACACCCGGGGCAACTGCACTAGCCTCGTAAACAACAGGTGAGTTGACAGCTGCCTTCTGCACTGGCCTGTCTCTCCCTCGATTTTACCTATGGAACCTGTCCCCAGGCTCTCACCCACAGTGCAGCGTAAACTGCTTTCTCACACAGGGAGGTCGACGGTAGCTAAAGCACGCTTTCTCTACACTGTTGTTTCTTGGAGTTTGAACGCTAGCGATTAGGCTTCCAGGCAAAAGTGGGGCCGCAGTGCTAGCTTGATGAAACACAGGGGGAGTCGTGTTCTGCCTTCTGCTGGGGCCTGAGTCTCACTCGCAAAAAGCTTTGGACTCCCTTGCAGGGCTCTCACGCACGCACACAACAAAATGCTTCCACCCTCTGGAGTGGCTGTTTTAGCTGAAGCATGGATTCTCTACCAAGTTTTTCCTTCGAGTTCGGTGGTTGTCTTTAAGCCTGCACGCACACCCGGGGCAACGGTACTAGCCCCATAACCATGGTGTGAGCGGAGAGCTGCCTTGTGTACCGGCCTGTCCCTCCCCCGATTTTCCGAAATGGAACCCGTCCTCAGGCTCTCACCCACAGTACACCCTAAACTGCTTCCTCCCACACAGAGGTCGACGGTACCTAAAGCACGGTTTCTCTAGTGTTGTTTCTCCGAGTTAGAATGCTAGCGATTAGACTTCCATGCAAAAGTGGGGCCGCAGTGCTAGCTTCATGAAACAAGTGGGGAGTCGTGTTCTGCTTTCTTCCGGGGCCTGAGTCTCACACAGAAAATGGTTTGGGACTCAGCTGCAGGGCGCTCACCCTTGCACACAGCAAAATGCGTCCACCCTCAGGCATGGCTCTTTTAGCCGAAGCAGGAATTCTCTAAAGAGTTGTTCCCTTGAGTTAGGTGGTTGGCTTTAGGCCTGCAGGCACCCCCGGGGCAAGGGTACTAGCATCAGAAACAAGAGGTGAGTTTAGAGCTCCCTTCCACACCGGCCTGTTGCTCACTCCATTTCACATATGGGACCCTTTCCCGGTCTCTCCTACAGGAGCACTGTAAAATTCCTCCGTCTTCAGGAACGGCAATGTTACATAAAGGGCAGTAACTATACACCATTGCTTCGTGGCCTTAGTAGCCTGGTAGGCGAATGAGCTGCAGCTGGGATTCTTTACAGGCTCGTTCCTTCCAAGGCAGTGTTGAGCACGGAGCATTCCAAGCACACATGGAGCAGTAGTGTTAGCTTCAGGTAGCAAGATCTGAGTCCAGAGGTGCCTTCTGCCCGGAACGGTTTCTCCCTCGGTTTCACGTATGGAAACCGTTCCCCAGGCTCTCACCCACGGTACCCTGTATACTGCTTCCTCCGCCTGGAGGTCGACAGTAACTAAAGCACGATTTCTCTACACTGTTGTTTCTTTGAGTTAGAACGCTAGTGATGAGACTTCCATGCAAAAGTGGGGCCGCAGTGCTAGCTTGATGAAACACGGGGGGAGTCGTGTTCTGCCTTCTGCTGGGGCCTGAGTCTCACTCGCAAAAAGCTTTGGACTCCCTTGCAGGGCTCTCATGCACGCACACACCAAAATGCTTCCACCCTCAGGAGCGGCTGTTTTAGCTGAAGCATGGATTCGCCACCGAGTTTTTCCTTCGAGTTAGGCGGTTTTCATTAAGCCTGCACACACACCCGGGGCAACGGTACTAGCCCCATAACCATGGTGTGAGTTGAGAGCTGCCTTCTCTCCGGCCTGTCTCTCCCTCGATTTTACGAAACGGAACCCGTCCCCAGGCTCTCACCCACAGTACACCCTAAACTGCTTCTTCCCGGGTCTCTTCAGTGTTGTTTCTCCGAGTTAGAACGCTTGCTATTAATGTCCACAATAGCCAAACTGTGGAAAGAGCCAAGATGTCCATCAACAGATGAATGGATAAAGAAGATGTGCTATATATATATATATATATATATATATATATACAATGGAAGATTATGCAGCCATCAAAAGGAATGAGATCTTGCCATTTGCAATGACGTGGATGGAACTGGAGGGTATTATGCTGAGCGAAATAAGTCAAACAGAGAAAGACATGTATCATATGACCTCACTGATATGAGGAATTCTTAATCTCAGGAAACAAACTGAGGGTTGCTGGAGTGGGGGGTGGGGTGGGAGGGATGGGGTGACTGGGTGACGGACACTGGGGAGGGTATGTGTTCTGGTAAGCGCTGTGAATTGTGCAAGACTGTTGAATCTCAGATCTGTACCTCTGAAACAAATAATGCAATGTATGTTAAGAAAGAAAAAAAGAAGAAGAAGAAAGTAGCAGGAGGGGAAGAATGAAGGGGGAGAAATCGGAGGGGGAGAAGAACCATGAGAGACGATGGACTCTGAAAAACAAACTGAGGGTTCTAGAGGGGAGGGGGGTGGGAGGATGGGTTAGCCTGGTGATGGGTATTGAGGAGGGCACGTTCTGCATGGAGCACTGGGTGTTATGCACAAACAATGAATCATGGAACACTATATCTAAAACTACCGATGTAATGTATGGGGATTAACATAACAATAAAAACATTTAATAAAAACAAAAAAGAACGCTTGCTATTAGACTTCCATGCAAAAGTGGGGCCGCAGTGCTAGCCTCAGGAAACAAGTGGGGAGTCGTGTTCTGCCTTCTGCCGGGGCCTGAGTCCCACACGGAAAATGGTTCTGGACTCACTTGCAGTGCGCTCACGCATGCACACAGCAAAATGCGTCCACCCTCCGGCATGGCTACTTTAGCCGAAGCAGGAATTCTCTACAGAGTTGTTCCTCTGAGTTAGGTGGTTGGCTTTAGGCCTGCAGGCACACCCGGGGCAAGGGTACCAGCCTCATAAACAAGAGGTGAGTTGAGAGCTGCCTTCCGCTCCGGCCTGTTTCTCACTCCATTTCACGTATGGGACCCTTTCCCCGGGCTCTCATACACGAGCACTGTCAAATTCCCCTGGCTTCAGGAACGGCAACGTTAACTCAAGCGCAGTAACTCTAGAGCATTGATTCTTGGTGTTAGTAGCCTGGTAACTAGGCATCCAGGCACACAGGGTACAGCAGTGCTAATCTCCTCAAACAAGAGGTGAGTCCACAGCAGCCTTCCTTCCAGGCCTGCTTCTCACTCCGAGTTACGTTTAGGTTCCATTTCTCATGCTTTCACAAAAACACACAATAGATGAAGTGCACGCTCAGGAAGGGCGATCTTTGCTGAGGCACGGGTCCTCTGCACTTTTGTTCCTTTGCGTTGGGTGGATGACACTTAGGACTACACACACACACGGGAGAGCCGATCTAGTTTCCCGAAACAAGAGTTGAGTCGAGAGCTGCCTCCTGCCCATGCTTATTTCTCCCTCGGAATTCTGCTGGGACTCCTTCCCCAGGTTTGCACTCAAGCAGAGTTGAAAATGCTGCCACCCTGTGGAGAGGCGAATGAGCTGAAGCTGGGATTCTTGACCGGCTTCTTTCTGCCAAATCAGTGTGGAGCACTTGGCATTCCTATGCACACATGGAGCGGTAGTGTTAGCTTCAGGTAACAAGAGCTGAGTCGAGAGGTGCCTTCTGGCCCGGACTTCTTCTCCCTCGGTCTCACGTAAGGAACCCGTTCCCCAGGCTCTCACCCACGGTAGCCTGGAAACTGCTTCCTCCCTCAGAGACGTGGATGGTAGCTAAAGCACGATTTCTCTACCCTGTTGTTTCTTCGAGTTAGAACGCTAGCGATTAGACTTCCATGCGAAAGTGGGGCCGCAGTGCTAGCTTGATGAAACACAGGGGGAGTCGTGTTCTGCCTTCTGCTGGGGCCTGAGTCTCACTCGCAAAAAGCTCTGGACTCCCTTGCAGGGCTCTCACGCACGCACACAACAAAATGCTTCCCCACCCTCTGGAGTGGCTGTTTTAGCTGAAGCATGGATTCTCTACCAAGTTTTTCCTTCGAGTTAGGTGGTTGTCTTTAAGCCTGCACGCACACCCGGGGTAACGGTACTAGCCCCATAGCCATGGTATGAGTGGAGGGCTGCCTTGTGTACCGGCCTGTCTCTCCCCCGATTTTACGAAATGGAACCCGTCCCCAGGCTCTCACCCACAGTCCACCCTATACTGCTTCCTCCCACAGAGGTCGACGGTAGCTAAAGCACGGTTTCTCTACAGTGTTGTTTCTCCGAGTTACAACGCTAGCGATTAGACTTCCATGCAAAAGTGGGGCCGCAGTGCTAACTTCATGAAACAAGTGGGGAGGCGTGTCCTCCCTTCTCCCGGGGCCTGAGTCTCACACGGAAAATGGTTTGGGACTCCATTGCACTTCTCTCACGCAGGCACACAGCAAAATGCTTCCAGCCTCAGGAATGCCTATGTTCGCTGAAGCAGGAATTCTCTACAGAGTTGTTCCTTCGACTTAGGTGCTTGGCTTTAGGCCTGCAGGCACACCCGGGGCAACTGCACTAGCCTCGTAAACAACAGGTGAGTTGACAGCTGCCTTCTGCACTGGCCTGTCTCTCCCTCGATTTTACCTATGGAACCTGTCCCCAGGCTCTCACCCACAGTGCAGCGTAAACTGCTTTCTCACACAGGGAGGTCGACGGTAGCTAAAGCACGCTTTCTCTACACTGTTGTTTCTTGGAGTTTGAACGCTAGCGATTAGGCTTCCAGGCAAAAGTGGGGCCGCAGTGCTAGCTTGATGAAACACAGGGGGAGTCGTGTTCTGCCTTCTGCTGGGGCCTGAGTCTCACTCGCAAAAAGCTTTGGACTCCCTTGCAGGGCTCTCACGCACGCACACAACAAAATGCTTCCACCCTCTGGAGTGGCTGTTTTAGCTGAAGCATGGATTCTCTACCAAGTTTTTCCTTCGAGTTCGGTGGTTGTCTTTAAGCCTGCACGCACACCCGGGGCAACGGTACTAGCCCCATAACCATGGTGTGAGCGGAGAGCTGCCTTGTGTACCGGCCTGTCCCTCCCCCGATTTTCCGAAATGGAACCCGTCCTCAGGCTCTCACCCACAGTACACCCTAAACTGCTTCCTCCCACACAGAGGTCGACGGTACCTAAAGCACGGTTTCTCTAGTGTTGTTTCTCCGAGTTAGAATGCTAGCGATTAGACTTCCATGCAAAAGTGGGGCCGCAGTGCTAGCTTCATGAAACAAGTGGGGAGTCGTGTTCTGCTTTCTTCCGGGGCCTGAGTCTCACACAGAAAATGGTTTGGGACTCAGCTGCAGGGCGCTCACCCTTGCACACAGCAAAATGCGTCCACCCTCAGGCATGGCTCTTTTAGCCGAAGCAGGAATTCTCTAAAGAGTTGTTCCCTTGAGTTAGGTGGTTGGCTTTAGGCCTGCAGGCACCCCCGGGGCAAGGGTACTAGCATCAGAAACAAGAGGTGAGTTTAGAGCTCCCTTCCACACCGGCCTGTTGCTCACTCCATTTCACATATGGGACCCTTTCCCGGTCTCTCCTACAGGAGCACTGTAAAATTCCTCCGTCTTCAGGAACGGCAATGTTACATAAAGGGCAGTAACTATACACCATTGCTTCGTGGCCTTAGTAGCCTGGTAGGCGAATGAGCTGCAGCTGGGATTCTTTACAGGCTCGTTCCTTCCAAGGCAGTGTTGAGCACGGAGCATTCCAAGCACACATGGAGCAGTAGTGTTAGCTTCAGGTAGCAAGATCTGAGTCCAGAGGTGCCTTCTGCCCGGAACGGTTTCTCCCTCGGTTTCACGTATGGAAACCGTTCCCCAGGCTCTCACCCACGGTACCCTGTATACTGCTTCCTCCGCCTGGAGGTCGACAGTAACTAAAGCACGATTTCTCTACACTGTTGTTTCTTTGAGTTAGAACGCTAGTGATGAGACTTCCATGCAAAAGTGGGGCCGCAGTGCTAGCTTGATGAAACACGGGGGGAGTCGTGTTCTGCCTTCTGCTGGGGCCTGAGTCTCACTCGCAAAAAGCTTTGGACTCCCTTGCAGGGCTCTCATGCACGCACACACCAAAATGCTTCCACCCTCAGGAGCGGCTGTTTTAGCTGAAGCATGGATTCGCCACCGAGTTTTTCCTTCGAGTTAGGCGGTTTTCATTAAGCCTGCACACACACCCGGGGCAACGGTACTAGCCCCATAACCATGGTGTGAGTTGAGAGCTGCCTTCTCTCCGGCCTGTCTCTCCCTCGATTTTACGAAACGGAACCCGTCCCCAGGCTCTCACCCACAGTACACCCTAAACTGCTTCTTCCCGGGTCTCTTCAGTGTTGTTTCTCCGAGTTAGAACGCTTGCTATTAATGTCCACAATAGCCAAACTGTGGAAAGAGCCAAGATGTCCATCAACAGATGAATGGATAAAGAAGATGTGCTATATATATATATATATATATATATATATATATACAATGGAAGATTATGCAGCCATCAAAAGGAATGAGATCTTGCCATTTGCAATGACGTGGATGGAACTGGAGGGTATTATGCTGAGCGAAATAAGTCAAACAGAGAAAGACATGTATCATATGACCTCACTGATATGAGGAATTCTTAATCTCAGGAAACAAACTGAGGGTTGCTGGAGTGGGGGGTGGGGTGGGAGGGATGGGGTGACTGGGTGACGGACACTGGGGAGGGTATGTGTTCTGGTAAGCGCTGTGAATTGTGCAAGACTGTTGAATCTCAGATCTGTACCTCTGAAACAAATAATGCAATGTATGTTAAGAAAGAAAAAAAGAAGAAGAAGAAAGTAGCAGGAGGGGAAGAATGAAGGGGGAGAAATCGGAGGGGGAGAAGAACCATGAGAGACGATGGACTCTGAAAAACAAACTGAGGGTTCTAGAGGGGAGGGGGGTGGGAGGATGGGTTAGCCTGGTGATGGGTATTGAGGAGGGCACGTTCTGCATGGAGCACTGGGTGTTATGCACAAACAATGAATCATGGAACACTATATCTAAAACTACCGATGTAATGTATGGGGATTAACATAACAATAAAAACATTTAATAAAAACAAAAAAGAACGCTTGCTATTAGACTTCCATGCAAAAGTGGGGCCGCAGTGCTAGCCTCAGGAAACAAGTGGGGAGTCGTGTTCTGCCTTCTGCCGGGGCCTGAGTCCCACACGGAAAATGGTTCTGGACTCACTTGCAGTGCGCTCACGCATGCACACAGCAAAATGCGTCCACCCTCCGGCATGGCTACTTTAGCCGAAGCAGGAATTCTCTACAGAGTTGTTCCTCTGAGTTAGGTGGTTGGCTTTAGGCCTGCAGGCACACCCGGGGCAAGGGTACCAGCCTCATAAACAAGAGGTGAGTTGAGAGCTGCCTTCCGCTCCGGCCTGTTTCTCACTCCATTTCACGTATGGGACCCTTTCCCCGGGCTCTCATACACGAGCACTGTCAAATTCCCCTGGCTTCAGGAACGGCAACGTTAACTCAAGCGCAGTAACTCTAGAGCATTGATTCTTGGTGTTAGTAGCCTGGTAACTAGGCATCCAGGCACACAGGGTACAGCAGTGCTAATCTCCTCAAACAAGAGGTGAGTCCACAGCAGCCTTCCTTCCAGGCCTGCTTCTCACTCCGAGTTACGTTTAGGTTCCATTTCTCATGCTTTCACAAAAACACACAATAGATGAAGTGCACGCTCAGGAAGGGCGATCTTTGCTGAGGCACGGGTCCTCTGCACTTTTGTTCCTTTGCGTTGGGTGGATGACACTTAGGACTACACACACACACGGGAGAGCCGATCTAGTTTCCCGAAACAAGAGTTGAGTCGAGAGCTGCCTCCTGCCCATGCTTATTTCTCCCTCGGAATTCTGCTGGGACTCCTTCCCCAGGTTTGCACTCAAGCAGAGTTGAAAATGCTGCCACCCTGTGGAGAGGCGAATGAGCTGAAGCTGGGATTCTTGACCGGCTTCTTTCTGCCAAATCAGTGTGGAGCACTTGGCATTCCTATGCACACATGGAGCGGTAGTGTTAGCTTCAGGTAACAAGAGCTGAGTCGAGAGGTGCCTTCTGGCCCGGACTTCTTCTCCCTCGGTCTCACGTAAGGAACCCGTTCCCCAGGCTCTCACCCACGGTAGCCTGGAAACTGCTTCCTCCCTCAGAGACGTGGATGGTAGCTAAAGCACGATTTCTCTACCCTGTTGTTTCTTCGAGTTAGAACGCTAGCGATTAGACTTCCATGCGAAAGTGGGGCCGCAGTGCTAGCTTGATGAAACACAGGGGGAGTCGTGTTCTGCCTTCTGCTGGGGCCTGAGTCTCACTCGCAAAAAGCTCTGGACTCCCTTGCAGGGCTCTCACGCACGCACACAACAAAATGCTTCCCCACCCTCTGGAGTGGCTGTTTTAGCTGAAGCATGGATTCTCTACCAAGTTTTTCCTTCGAGTTAGGTGGTTGTCTTTAAGCCTGCACGCACACCCGGGGTAACGGTACTAGCCCCATAGCCATGGTATGAGTGGAGGGCTGCCTTGTGTACCGGCCTGTCTCTCCCCCGATTTTACGAAATGGAACCCGTCCCCAGGCTCTCACCCACAGTCCACCCTATACTGCTTCCTCCCACAGAGGTCGACGGTAGCTAAAGCACGGTTTCTCTACAGTGTTGTTTCTCCGAGTTACAACGCTAGCGATTAGACTTCCATGCAAAAGTGGGGCCGCAGTGCTAACTTCATGAAACAAGTGGGGAGGCGTGTCCTCCCTTCTCCCGGGGCCTGAGTCTCACACGGAAAATGGTTTGGGACTCCATTGCACTTCTCTCACGCAGGCACACAGCAAAATGCTTCCAGCCTCAGGAATGCCTATGTTCGCTGAAGCAGGAATTCTCTACAGAGTTGTTCCTTCGACTTAGGTGCTTGGCTTTAGGCCTGCAGGCACACCCGGGGCAACTGCACTAGCCTCGTAAACAACAGGTGAGTTGACAGCTGCCTTCTGCACTGGCCTGTCTCTCCCTCGATTTTACCTATGGAACCTGTCCCCAGGCTCTCACCCACAGTGCAGCGTAAACTGCTTTCTCACACAGGGAGGTCGACGGTAGCTAAAGCACGCTTTCTCTACACTGTTGTTTCTTGGAGTTTGAACGCTAGCGATTAGGCTTCCAGGCAAAAGTGGGGCCGCAGTGCTAGCTTGATGAAACACAGGGGGAGTCGTGTTCTGCCTTCTGCTGGGGCCTGAGTCTCACTCGCAAAAAGCTTTGGACTCCCTTGCAGGGCTCTCACGCACGCACACAACAAAATGCTTCCACCCTCTGGAGTGGCTGTTTTAGCTGAAGCATGGATTCTCTACCAAGTTTTTCCTTCGAGTTCGGTGGTTGTCTTTAAGCCTGCACGCACACCCGGGGCAACGGTACTAGCCCCATAACCATGGTGTGAGCGGAGAGCTGCCTTGTGTACCGGCCTGTCCCTCCCCCGATTTTCCGAAATGGAACCCGTCCTCAGGCTCTCACCCACAGTACACCCTAAACTGCTTCCTCCCACACAGAGGTCGACGGTACCTAAAGCACGGTTTCTCTAGTGTTGTTTCTCCGAGTTAGAATGCTAGCGATTAGACTTCCATGCAAAAGTGGGGCCGCAGTGCTAGCTTCATGAAACAAGTGGGGAGTCGTGTTCTGCTTTCTTCCGGGGCCTGAGTCTCACACAGAAAATGGTTTGGGACTCAGCTGCAGGGCGCTCACCCTTGCACACAGCAAAATGCGTCCACCCTCAGGCATGGCTCTTTTAGCCGAAGCAGGAATTCTCTAAAGAGTTGTTCCCTTGAGTTAGGTGGTTGGCTTTAGGCCTGCAGGCACCCCCGGGGCAAGGGTACTAGCATCAGAAACAAGAGGTGAGTTTAGAGCTCCCTTCCACACCGGCCTGTTGCTCACTCCATTTCACATATGGGACCCTTTCCCGGTCTCTCCTACAGGAGCACTGTAAAATTCCTCCGTCTTCAGGAACGGCAATGTTACATAAAGGGCAGTAACTATACACCATTGCTTCGTGGCCTTAGTAGCCTGGTAGGCGAATGAGCTGCAGCTGGGATTCTTTACAGGCTCGTTCCTTCCAAGGCAGTGTTGAGCACGGAGCATTCCAAGCACACATGGAGCAGTAGTGTTAGCTTCAGGTAGCAAGATCTGAGTCCAGAGGTGCCTTCTGCCCGGAACGGTTTCTCCCTCGGTTTCACGTATGGAAACCGTTCCCCAGGCTCTCACCCACGGTACCCTGTATACTGCTTCCTCCGCCTGGAGGTCGACAGTAACTAAAGCACGATTTCTCTACACTGTTGTTTCTTTGAGTTAGAACGCTAGTGATGAGACTTCCATGCAAAAGTGGGGCCGCAGTGCTAGCTTGATGAAACACGGGGGGAGTCGTGTTCTGCCTTCTGCTGGGGCCTGAGTCTCACTCGCAAAAAGCTTTGGACTCCCTTGCAGGGCTCTCATGCACGCACACACCAAAATGCTTCCACCCTCAGGAGCGGCTGTTTTAGCTGAAGCATGGATTCGCCACCGAGTTTTTCCTTCGAGTTAGGCGGTTTTCATTAAGCCTGCACACACACCCGGGGCAACGGTACTAGCCCCATAACCATGGTGTGAGTTGAGAGCTGCCTTCTCTCCGGCCTGTCTCTCCCTCGATTTTACGAAACGGAACCCGTCCCCAGGCTCTCACCCACAGTACACCCTAAACTGCTTCTTCCCGGGTCTCTTCAGTGTTGTTTCTCCGAGTTAGAACGCTTGCTATTAATGTCCACAATAGCCAAACTGTGGAAAGAGCCAAGATGTCCATCAACAGATGAATGGATAAAGAAGATGTGCTATATATATATATATATATATATATATATATATACAATGGAAGATTATGCAGCCATCAAAAGGAATGAGATCTTGCCATTTGCAATGACGTGGATGGAACTGGAGGGTATTATGCTGAGCGAAATAAGTCAAACAGAGAAAGACATGTATCATATGACCTCACTGATATGAGGAATTCTTAATCTCAGGAAACAAACTGAGGGTTGCTGGAGTGGGGGGTGGGGTGGGAGGGATGGGGTGACTGGGTGACGGACACTGGGGAGGGTATGTGTTCTGGTAAGCGCTGTGAATTGTGCAAGACTGTTGAATCTCAGATCTGTACCTCTGAAACAAATAATGCAATGTATGTTAAGAAAGAAAAAAAGAAGAAGAAGAAAGTAGCAGGAGGGGAAGAATGAAGGGGGAGAAATCGGAGGGGGAGAAGAACCATGAGAGACGATGGACTCTGAAAAACAAACTGAGGGTTCTAGAGGGGAGGGGGGTGGGAGGATGGGTTAGCCTGGTGATGGGTATTGAGGAGGGCACGTTCTGCATGGAGCACTGGGTGTTATGCACAAACAATGAATCATGGAACACTATATCTAAAACTACCGATGTAATGTATGGGGATTAACATAACAATAAAAACATTTAATAAAAACAAAAAAGAACGCTTGCTATTAGACTTCCATGCAAAAGTGGGGCCGCAGTGCTAGCCTCAGGAAACAAGTGGGGAGTCGTGTTCTGCCTTCTGCCGGGGCCTGAGTCCCACACGGAAAATGGTTCTGGACTCACTTGCAGTGCGCTCACGCATGCACACAGCAAAATGCGTCCACCCTCCGGCATGGCTACTTTAGCCGAAGCAGGAATTCTCTACAGAGTTGTTCCTCTGAGTTAGGTGGTTGGCTTTAGGCCTGCAGGCACACCCGGGGCAAGGGTACCAGCCTCATAAACAAGAGGTGAGTTGAGAGCTGCCTTCCGCTCCGGCCTGTTTCTCACTCCATTTCACGTATGGGACCCTTTCCCCGGGCTCTCATACACGAGCACTGTCAAATTCCCCTGGCTTCAGGAACGGCAACGTTAACTCAAGCGCAGTAACTCTAGAGCATTGATTCTTGGTGTTAGTAGCCTGGTAACTAGGCATCCAGGCACACAGGGTACAGCAGTGCTAATCTCCTCAAACAAGAGGTGAGTCCACAGCAGCCTTCCTTCCAGGCCTGCTTCTCACTCCGAGTTACGTTTAGGTTCCATTTCTCATGCTTTCACAAAAACACACAATAGATGAAGTGCACGCTCAGGAAGGGCGATCTTTGCTGAGGCACGGGTCCTCTGCACTTTTGTTCCTTTGCGTTGGGTGGATGACACTTAGGACTACACACACACACGGGAGAGCCGATCTAGTTTCCCGAAACAAGAGTTGAGTCGAGAGCTGCCTCCTGCCCATGCTTATTTCTCCCTCGGAATTCTGCTGGGACTCCTTCCCCAGGTTTGCACTCAAGCAGAGTTGAAAATGCTGCCACCCTGTGGAGAGGCGAATGAGCTGAAGCTGGGATTCTTGACCGGCTTCTTTCTGCCAAATCAGTGTGGAGCACTTGGCATTCCTATGCACACATGGAGCGGTAGTGTTAGCTTCAGGTAACAAGAGCTGAGTCGAGAGGTGCCTTCTGGCCCGGACTTCTTCTCCCTCGGTCTCACGTAAGGAACCCGTTCCCCAGGCTCTCACCCACGGTAGCCTGGAAACTGCTTCCTCCCTCAGAGACGTGGATGGTAGCTAAAGCACGATTTCTCTACCCTGTTGTTTCTTCGAGTTAGAACGCTAGCGATTAGACTTCCATGCGAAAGTGGGGCCGCAGTGCTAGCTTGATGAAACACAGGGGGAGTCGTGTTCTGCCTTCTGCTGGGGCCTGAGTCTCACTCGCAAAAAGCTCTGGACTCCCTTGCAGGGCTCTCACGCACGCACACAACAAAATGCTTCCCCACCCTCTGGAGTGGCTGTTTTAGCTGAAGCATGGATTCTCTACCAAGTTTTTCCTTCGAGTTAGGTGGTTGTCTTTAAGCCTGCACGCACACCCGGGGTAACGGTACTAGCCCCATAGCCATGGTATGAGTGGAGGGCTGCCTTGTGTACCGGCCTGTCTCTCCCCCGATTTTACGAAATGGAACCCGTCCCCAGGCTCTCACCCACAGTCCACCCTATACTGCTTCCTCCCACAGAGGTCGACGGTAGCTAAAGCACGGTTTCTCTACAGTGTTGTTTCTCCGAGTTACAACGCTAGCGATTAGACTTCCATGCAAAAGTGGGGCCGCAGTGCTAACTTCATGAAACAAGTGGGGAGGCGTGTCCTCCCTTCTCCCGGGGCCTGAGTCTCACACGGAAAATGGTTTGGGACTCCATTGCACTTCTCTCACGCAGGCACACAGCAAAATGCTTCCAGCCTCAGGAATGCCTATGTTCGCTGAAGCAGGAATTC
This sequence comes from Halichoerus grypus, assembly GCF_964656455.1. Taxonomy (NCBI): domain Eukaryota; kingdom Metazoa; phylum Chordata; class Mammalia; order Carnivora; family Phocidae; genus Halichoerus; species Halichoerus grypus. The sequence goes on from NC_135727.1 coordinate 81,054,001, forward strand.
TCTACAGAGTTGTTCCTTCGACTTAGGTGCTTGGCTTTAGGCCTGCAGGCACACCCGGGGCAACTGCACTAGCCTCGTAAACAACAGGTGAGTTGACAGCTGCCTTCTGCACTGGCCTGTCTCTCCCTCGATTTTACCTATGGAACCTGTCCCCAGGCTCTCACCCACAGTGCAGCGTAAACTGCTTTCTCACACAGGGAGGTCGACGGTAGCTAAAGCACGCTTTCTCTACACTGTTGTTTCTTGGAGTTTGAACGCTAGCGATTAGGCTTCCAGGCAAAAGTGGGGCCGCAGTGCTAGCTTGATGAAACACAGGGGGAGTCGTGTTCTGCCTTCTGCTGGGGCCTGAGTCTCACTCGCAAAAAGCTTTGGACTCCCTTGCAGGGCTCTCACGCACGCACACAACAAAATGCTTCCACCCTCTGGAGTGGCTGTTTTAGCTGAAGCATGGATTCTCTACCAAGTTTTTCCTTCGAGTTCGGTGGTTGTCTTTAAGCCTGCACGCACACCCGGGGCAACGGTACTAGCCCCATAACCATGGTGTGAGCGGAGAGCTGCCTTGTGTACCGGCCTGTCCCTCCCCCGATTTTCCGAAATGGAACCCGTCCTCAGGCTCTCACCCACAGTACACCCTAAACTGCTTCCTCCCACACAGAGGTCGACGGTACCTAAAGCACGGTTTCTCTAGTGTTGTTTCTCCGAGTTAGAATGCTAGCGATTAGACTTCCATGCAAAAGTGGGGCCGCAGTGCTAGCTTCATGAAACAAGTGGGGAGTCGTGTTCTGCTTTCTTCCGGGGCCTGAGTCTCACACAGAAAATGGTTTGGGACTCAGCTGCAGGGCGCTCACCCTTGCACACAGCAAAATGCGTCCACCCTCAGGCATGGCTCTTTTAGCCGAAGCAGGAATTCTCTAAAGAGTTGTTCCCTTGAGTTAGGTGGTTGGCTTTAGGCCTGCAGGCACCCCCGGGGCAAGGGTACTAGCATCAGAAACAAGAGGTGAGTTTAGAGCTCCCTTCCACACCGGCCTGTTGCTCACTCCATTTCACGTATGGGACCCTTTCCCGGTCTCTCCTACAGGAGCACTGTAAAATTCCTCCGTCTTCAGGAACGGCAATGTTACATAAAGGGCAGTAACTATACACCATTGCTTCGTGGCCTTAGTAGCCTGGTAGGCGAATGAGCTGCAGCTGGGATTCTTTACAGGCTCGTTCCTTCCAAGGCAGTGTTGAGCACGGAGCATTCCAAGCACACATGGAGCAGTAGTGTTAGCTTCAGGTAGCAAGATCTGAGTCCAGAGGTGCCTTCTGCCCGGAACGGTTTCTCCCTCGGTTTCACGTATGGAAACCGTTCCCCAGGCTCTCACCCACGGTACCCTGTATACTGCTTCCTCCGCCTGGAGGTCGACAGTAACTAAAGCACGATTTCTCTACACTGTTGTTTCTTTGAGTTAGAACGCTAGTGATGAGACTTCCATGCAAAAGTGGGGCCGCAGTGCTAGCTTGATGAAACACGGGGGGAGTCGTGTTCTGCCTTCTGCTGGGGCCTGAGTCTCACTCGCAAAAAGCTTTGGACTCCCTTGCAGGGCTCTCATGCACGCACACACCAAAATGCTTCCACCCTCAGGAGCGGCTGTTTTAGCTGAAGCATGGATTCGCCACCGAGTTTTTCCTTCGAGTTAGGCGGTTTTCATTAAGCCTGCACACACACCCGGGGCAACGGTACTAGCCCCATAACCATGGTGTGAGTTGAGAGCTGCCTTCTCTCCGGCCTGTCTCTCCCTCGATTTTACGAAACGGAACCCGTCCCCAGGCTCTCACCCACAGTACACCCTAAACTGCTTCTTCCCGGGTCTCTTCAGTGTTGTTTCTCCGAGTTAGAACGCTTGCTATTAATGTCCACAATAGCCAAACTGTGGAAAGAGCCAAGATGTCCATCAACAGATGAATGGATAAAGAAGATGTGCTATATATATATATATATATATATATATATATATATATATATACAATGGAATATTATGCAGCCATCAAAAGGAATGAGATCTTGCCATTTGCAATGACGTGGATGGAACTGGAGGGTATTATGCTGAGCGAAATAAGTCAAACAGAGAAAGACATGTATCATATGACCTCACTGATATGAGGAATTCTTAATCTCAGGAAACAAACTGAGGGTTGCTGGAGTGGGGGGTGGGGTGGGAGGGATGGGGTGACTGGGTGACGGACACTGGGGAGGGTATGTGTTCTGGTAAGCGCTGTGAATTGTGCAAGACTGTTGAATCTCAGATCTGTACCTCTGAAACAAATAATGCAATATATGTTAAGAAAGAAAAAAAGAAGAAGAAGAAAGTAGCAGGAGGGGAAGAATGAAGGGGGAGAAATCGGAGGGGGAGAAGAACCATGAGAGACGATGGACTCTGAAAAACAAACTGAGGGTTCTAGAGGGGAGGGGGGTGGGAGGATGGGTTAGCCTGGTGATGGGTATTGAGGAGGGCACGTTCTGCATGGAGCACTGGGTGTTATGCACAAACAATGAATCATGGAACACTATATCTAAAACTACCGATGTAATGTATGGGGATTAACATAACAATAAAAACATTTAATAAAAACAAAAAAGAACGCTTGCTATTAGACTTCCATGCAAAAGTGGGGCCGCAGTGCTAGCCTCAGGAAACAAGTGGGGAGTCGTGTTCTGCCTTCTGCCGGGGCCTGAGTCCCACACGGAAAATGGTTCTGGACTCACTTGCAGTGCGCTCACGCATGCACACAGCAAAATGCGTCCACCCTCCGGCATGGCTACTTTAGCCGAAGCAGGAATTCTCTACAGAGTTGTTCCTCTGAGTTAGGTGGTTGGCTTTAGGCCTGCAGGCACACCCGGGGCAAGGGTACCAGCCTCATAAACAAGAGGTGAGTTGAGAGCTGCCTTCCGCTCCGGCCTGTTTCTCACTCCATTTCACGTATGGGACCCTTTCCCCGGGCTCTCATACACGAGCACTGTCAAATTCCCCTGGCTTCAGGAACGGCAACGTTAACTCAAGCGCAGTAACTCTAGAGCATTGATTCTTGGTGTTAGTAGCCTGGTAACTAGGCATCCAGGCACACAGGGTACAGCAGTGCTAATCTCCTCAAACAAGAGGTGAGTCCACAGCAGCCTTCCTTCCAGGCCTGCTTCTCACTCGGAGTTACGTTTAGGTTCCATTTCTCATGCTTTCACAAAAACACACAATAGATGAAGTGCACGCTCAGGAAGGGCGATCTTTGCTGAGGCACGGGTCCTCTGCACTTTTGTTCCTTTGCGTTGGGTGGATGACACTTAGGACTACACACACACACACGGGAGAGCCGATCTAGTTTCCCGAAACAAGAGTTGAGTCGAGAGCTGCCTCCTGCCCATGCTTATTTCTCCCTCGGAATTCTGCTGGGACTCCTTCCCCAGGTTTGCACTCAAGCAGAGTTGAAAATGCTGCCACCCTGTGGAGAGGCGAATGAGCTGAAGCTGGGATTCTTGACCGGCTTCTTTCTGCCAAATCAGTGTGGAGCACTTGGCATTCCTATGCACACATGGAGCGGTAGTGTTAGCTTCAGGTAACAAGAGCTGAGTCGAGAGGTGCCTTCTGGCCCGGACTTCTTCTCCCTCGGTCTCACGTAAGGAACCCGTTCCCCAGGCTCTCACCCACGGTAGCCTGGAAACTGCTTCCTCCCTCAGAGACGTGGATGGTAGCTAAAGCACGATTTCTCTACCCTGTTGTTTCTTCGAGTTAGAACGCTAGCGATTAGACTTCCATGCGAAAGTGGGGCCGCAGTGCTAGCTTGATGAAACACAGGGGGAGTCGTGTTCTGCCTTCTGCTGGGGCCTGAGTCTCACTCGCAAAAAGCTCTGGACTCCCTTGCAGGGCTCTCACGCACGCACACAACAAAATGCTTCCCCACCCTCTGGAGTGGCTGTTTTAGCTGAAGCATGGATTCTCTACCAAGTTTTTCCTTCGAGTTAGGTGGTTGTCTTTAAGCCTGCACGCACACCCGGGGTAACGGTACTAGCCCCATAGCCATGGTATGAGTGGAGGGCTGCCTTGTGTACCGGCCTGTCTCTCCCCCGATTTTACGAAATGGAACCCGTCCCCAGGCTCTCACCCACAGTCCACCCTATACTGCTTCCTCCCACAGAGGTCGACGGTAGCTAAAGCACGGTTTCTCTACAGTGTTGTTTCTCCGAGTTACAACGCTAGCGATTAGACTTCCATGCAAAAGTGGGGCCGCAGTGCTAACTTCATGAAACAAGTGGGGAGGCGTGTCCTCCCTTCTCCCGGGGCCTGAGTCTCACACGGAAAATGGTTTGGGACTCCATTGCACTTCTCTCACGCAGGCACACAGCAAAATGCTTCCAGCCTCAGGAATGCCTATGTTCGCTGAAGCAGGAATTCTCTACAGAGTTGTTCCTTCGACTTAGGTGCTTGGCTTTAGGCCTGCAGGCACACCCGGGGCAACTGCACTAGCCTCGTAAACAACAGGTGAGTTGACAGCTGCCTTCTGCACTGGCCTGTCTCTCCCTCGATTTTACCTATGGAACCTGTCCCCAGGCTCTCACCCACAGTGCAGCGTAAACTGCTTTCTCACACAGGGAGGTCGACGGTAGCTAAAGCACGCTTTCTCTACACTGTTGTTTCTTGGAGTTTGAACGCTAGCGATTAGGCTTCCAGGCAAAAGTGGGGCCGCAGTGCTAGCTTGATGAAACACAGGGGGAGTCGTGTTCTGCCTTCTGCTGGGGCCTGAGTCTCACTCGCAAAAAGCTTTGGACTCCCTTGCAGGGCTCTCACGCACGCACACAACAAAATGCTTCCACCCTCTGGAGTGGCTGTTTTAGCTGAAGCATGGATTCTCTACCAAGTTTTTCCTTCGAGTTCGGTGGTTGTCTTTAAGCCTGCACGCACACCCGGGGCAACGGTACTAGCCCCATAACCATGGTGTGAGCGGAGAGCTGCCTTGTGTACCGGCCTGTCCCTCCCCCGATTTTCCGAAATGGAACCCGTCCTCAGGCTCTCACCCACAGTACACCCTAAACTGCTTCCTCCCACACAGAGGTCGACGGTACCTAAAGCACGGTTTCTCTAGTGTTGTTTCTCCGAGTTAGAATGCTAGCGATTAGACTTCCATGCAAAAGTGGGGCCGCAGTGCTAGCTTCATGAAACAAGTGGGGAGTCGTGTTCTGCTTTCTTCCGGGGCCTGAGTCTCACACAGAAAATGGTTTGGGACTCAGCTGCAGGGCGCTCACCCTTGCACACAGCAAAATGCGTCCACGCTCAGGCTTGGCTCTTTTAGCCGAAGCAGGAATTCTCTAAAGAGTTGTTCCCTTGAGTTAGGTGGTTGGCTTTAGGCCTGCAGGCACCCCCGGGGCAAGGGTACTAGCATCAGAAACAAGAGGTGAGTTTAGAGCTCCCTTCCACACCGGCCTGTTGCTCACTCCATTTCACGTATGGGACCCTTTCCCGGTCTCTCCTACAGGAGCACTGTAAAATTCCTCCGTCTTCAGGAACGGCAATGTTACATAAAGGGCAGTAACTATACACCATTGCTTCGTGGCCTTAGTAGCCTGGTAGGCGAATGAGCTGCAGCTGGGATTCTTTACAGGCTCGTTCCTTCCAAGGCAGTGTTGAGCACGGAGCATTCCAAGCACACATGGAGCAGTAGTGTTAGCTTCAGGTAGCAAGATCTGAGTCCAGAGGTGCCTTCTGCCCGGAACGGTTTCTCCCTCGGTTTCACGTATGGAAACCGTTCCCCAGGCTCTCACCCACGGTACCCTGTATACTGCTTCCTCCGCCTGGAGGTCGACAGTAACTAAAGCACGATTTCTCTACACTGTTGTTTCTTTGAGTTAGAACGCTAGTGATGAGACTTCCATGCAAAAGTGGGGCCGCAGTGCTAGCTTGATGAAACACGGGGGGAGTCGTGTTCTGCCTTCTGCTGGGGCCTGAGTCTCACTCGCAAAAAGCTTTGGACTCCCTTGCAGGGCTCTCATGCACGCACACACCAAAATGCTTCCACCCTCAGGAGCGGCTGTTTTAGCTGAAGCATGGATTCGCCACCGAGTTTTTCCTTTGAGTTAGGCGGTTTTCATTAAGCCTGCACACACACCCGGGGCAACGGTACTAGCCCCATAACCATGGTGTGAGTTGAGAGCTGCCTTCTCTCCGGCCTGTCTCTCCCTCGATTTTACGAAACGGAACCCGTCCCCAGGCTCTCACCCACAGTACACCCTAAACTGCTTCTTCCCGGGTCTCTTCAGTGTTGTTTCTCCGAGTTAGAACGCTTGCTATTAATGTCCACAATAGCCAAACTGTGGAAAGAGCCAAGATGTCCATCAACAGATGAATGGATAAAGAAGATGTGCTATATATATATATATATATATATATATATATATATATATATATACAATGGAATATTATGCAGCCATCAAAAGGAATGAGATCTTGCCATTTGCAATGACGTGGATGGAACTGGAGGGTATTATGCTGAGCGAAATAAGTCAAACAGAGAAAGACATGTATCATATGACCTCACTGATATGAGGAATTCTTAATCTCAGGAAACAAACTGAGGGTTGCTGGAGTGGGGGGTGGGGTGGGAGGGATGGGGTGACTGGGTGACGGACACTGGGGAGGGTATGTGTTCTGGTAAGCGCTGTGAATTGTGCAAGACTGTTGAATCTCAGATCTGTACCTCTGAAACAAATAATGCAATATATGTTAAGAAAGAAAAAAAGAAGAAGAAGAAAGTAGCAGGAGGGGAAGAATGAAGGGGGAGAAATCGGAGGGGGAGAAGAACCATGAGAGACGATGGACTCTGAAAAACAAACTGAGGGTTCTAGAGGGGAGGGGGGTGGGAGGATGGGTTAGCCTGGTGATGGGTATTGAGGAGGGCACGTTCTGCATGGAGCACTGGGTGTTATGCACAAACAATGAATCATGGAACACTATATCTAAAACTACCGATGTAATGTATGGGGATTAACATAACAATAAAAACATTTAATAAAAACAAAAAAGAACGCTTGCTATTAGACTTCCATGCAAAAGTGGGGCCGCAGTGCTAGCCTCAGGAAACAAGTGGGGAGTCGTGTTCTGCCTTCTGCCGGGGCCTGAGTCCCACACGGAAAATGGTTCTGGACTCACTTGCAGTGCGCTCACGCATGCACACAGCAAAATGCGTCCACCCTCCGGCATGGCTACTTTAGCCGAAGCAGGAATTCTCTACAGAGTTGTTCCTCTGAGTTAGGTGGTTGGCTTTAGGCCTGCAGGCACACCCGGGGCAAGGGTACCAGCCTCATAAACAAGAGGTGAGTTGAGAGCTGCCTTCCGCTCCGGCCTGTTTCTCACTCCATTTCACGTATGGGACCCTTTCCCCGGGCTCTCATACACGAGCACTGTCAAATTCCCCTGGCTTCAGGAACGGCAACGTTAACTCAAGCGCAGTAACTCTAGAGCATTGATTCTTGGTGTTAGTAGCCTGGTAACTAGGCATCCAGGCACACAGGGTACAGCAGTGCTAATCTCCTCAAACAAGAGGTGAGTCCACAGCAGCCTTCCTTCCAGGCCTGCTTCTCACTCCGAGTTACGTTTAGGTTCCATTTCTCATGCTTTCACAAAAACACACAATAGATGAAGTGCACGCTCAGGAAGGGCGATCTTTGCTGAGGCACGGGTCCTCTGCACTTTTGTTCCTTTGCGTTGGGTGGATGACACTTAGGACTACACACACACACGGGAGAGCCGATCTAGTTTCCCGAAACAAGAGTTGAGTCGAGAGCTGCCTCCTGCCCATGCTTATTTCTCCCTCGGAATTCTGCTGGGACTCCTTCCCCAGGTTTGCACTCAAGCAGAGTTGAAAATGCTGCCACCCTGTGGAGAGGCGAATGAGCTGAAGCTGGGATTCTTGACCGGCTTCTTTCTGCCAAATCAGTGTGGAGCACTTGGCATTCCTATGCACACATGGAGCGGTAGTGTTAGCTTCAGGTAACAAGAGCTGAGTCGAGAGGTGCCTTCTGGCCCGGACTTCTTCTCCCTCGGTCTCACGTAAGGAACCCGTTCCCCAGGCTCTCACCCACGGTAGCCTGGAAACTGCTTCCTCCCTCAGAGACGTGGATGGTAGCTAAAGCACCATTTCTCTACCGTGTTGTTTCTTCGAGTTAGAACGCTAGCGATTAAACTTCCATGCGAAAGTGGGCCGCAGTGCTAGCTTGATGAAACACAGGGGGAGTCGTGTTCTGCCTTCTGCTGGGGCCTGAGTCTCACTCGCAAAAAGCTCTGGACTCCCTTGCAGGGCTCTCACGCACGCACACAACAAAATGCTTCCCCACCCTCTGGAGTGGCTGTTTTAGCTGAAGCATGGATACTCTACCAAGTTTTTCCTTCGAGTTAGGTGGTTGTCTTTAAGCCTGCACGCACACCCGGGGCAACGGTACTAGCCCCATAACCATGGTGTGAGCGGAGAGCTGCCTTGTGTACCGGCCTGTCCCTCCCCCGATTTTCCGAAATGGAACCCGTCCTCAGGCTCTCACCCACATTACACCCTAAACTGCTTCCTCCCACACAGAGGTCGACCGTACCTAAAGCACGGTTTCTCTAGTGTTGTTTCTCCGAGTTAGAATGCTAGCGATTAGACTTCCATGCAAAAGTGGGGCCGCAGTTCTAGCTTCATGAAACAAGTGGGGAGTCGTGTTCTGCTTTCTTCCGGGGCCTGAGTCTCACACAGAAAATGGTTTGGGACTCAGCTGCAGGGCGCTCACCCTTGCACACAGCAAAATGCGTCCACGCTCAGGCTTGGCTCTTTTAGCCGAAGCAGGAATTCTCTAAAGAGTTGTTCCCTTGAGTTAGGTGGTTGGCTTTAGGCCTGCAGGCACCCCCGGGGCAAGGGTACTAGCATCAGAAACAAGAGGTGAGTTTAGAGCTCCCTTCCACACCGGCCTGTTGCTCACTCCATTTCACGTATGGGACCCTTTCCCGGTCTCTCCTACAGGAGCACTGTAAAATTCCTCCGTCTTCAGGAACGGCAATGTTACATAAAGGGCAGTAACTATACACCATTGCTTCGTGGCCTTAGTAGCCTGGTAGGCGAATGAGCTGCAGCTGGGATTCTTTACAGGCTCGTTCCTTCCAAGGCAGTGTTGAGCACGGAGCATTCCAAGCACACATGGAGCAGTAGTGTTAGCTTCAGGTAGCAAGATCTGAGTCCAGAGGTGCCTTCTGCCCGGAACGGTTTCTCCCTCGGTTTCACGTATGGAAACCGTTCCCCAGGCTCTCACCCACGGTACCCTGTATACTGCTTCCTCCACCTGGAGGTCGACAGTAACTAAAGCACGATTTCTCTACACTGTTGTTTCTTTGAGTTAGAACGCTAGTGATGAGACTTCCATGCAAAAGTGGGGCCGCAGTGCTAGCTTGATGAAACACGGGGGGAGTCGTGTTCTGCCTTCTGCTGGGGCCTGAGTCTCACTCGCAAAAAGCTTTGGACTCCCTTGCAGGGCTCTCATGCACGCACACACCAAAATGCTTCCACCCTCAGGATCGGCTGTTTAAGCTGAAGCATGGATTCGCCACCGAGTCTTTCCTTCGAGTTAGGCGGTTTTCATTAAGCCTGCACACACACCCGGGGCAACGGTACTAGCCCCATAACCATGGTGTGAGTTGAGAGCTGCCTTCTCTCCGGCCTGTCTCTCCCTCGATTTTCCGAAAGGGAACCCGTCCCCAGGCTCTCACCCACAGTACACCCTAAACTGCTTCCTCCCGGGTCTCTTCAGTGTTGTTTCTCCAAGTTAGAACGCTTGCTATTAATGTCCACAATAGCCAAACTGTGGAAAGAGCCAAGATATCCATCAACAGATGAATGGATAAAGAAGATGTGCTCTATATATATATATATATATATATATATATATATATATATACAATGGAAGATTATGCAGCCATCAAAAGGAATGAGATCTTGCCATTTGCAATGACGTGGATGGAACTGGAGGGTATTATGCTGAGCGAAATAAGTCAAACAGAGAAAGACATGTATCATATGACCTCACTGATATGAGGAATTCTTAATCTCAGGAAACAAACTGAGGGTTGCTGGAGTGGGGGGTGGGGTGGGAGGGATGGGGTGACTGGGTGATGGACACTGGGGAGGGTATGTGTTCTGGTAAGCGCTGTGAATTGTGCAAGACTGTTGAATCTCAGATCTGTACCTCTGAAACAAATAATGCAATGTATGTTAAGAAAGAAAAAAAGAAGAAGAAGAAAGTAGCAGGAGGGGAAGAATGAAGGGGGAGAAATCGGAGGGGGAGAAGAACCATGAGAGACGATGGACTCTGAAAAACAAACTGAGGGTTCTAGAGGGGAGGGAGGTGGGAGGATGGGTTAGCCTGGTGATGGGTATTGAGGAGGGCACGTTCTGCATGGAGCACTGGGTGTTATGCACAAACAATGAATCATGGAACACTATATCTAAAACTACCGATGTAATGTATGGGGATTAACATAACAATAAAAACATTTAATAAAAACAAAAAAGAACGCTTGCTATTAGACTTCCATGCAAAAGTGGGGCCGCAGTGCTAGCTTCAGGAAACAAGTGGGGAGTCGTGTTCTGCCTTCTGCCGGGGCCTGAGTCCCACACGGAAAATGGTTCTGGACTCACTTGCAGTGCGCTCACGCATGCACACAGCAAAATGCGTCCACCCTCCGGCATGGCTACTTTAGCCGAAGCAGGAATTCTCTACAGAGTTGTTCCTCTGAGTTAGGTGGTTGGCTTTAGGCCTGCAGGCACACCCGGGGCAAGGGTACCAGCCTCATAAACAAGAGGTGAGTTGAGAGCTGCCTTCCGCTCCGGCCTGTTTCTCACTCCATTTCACGTATGGGACCCTTTCCCCGGGCTCTCATACACGAGCACTGTCAAATTCCCCTGGCTTCAGGAACGGCAACGTTAACTCAAGCGCAGTAACTCTAGAGCATTGATTCTTGGTGTTAGTAGCCTGGTAACTAGGCATCCAGGCACACAGGGTACAGCAGTGCTAATCTCCTCAAACAAGAGGTGAGTCCACAGCAGCCTTCCTTCCAGGCCTGCTTCTCACTCCGAGTTACGTTTAGGTTCCATTTCTCATGCTTTCACAAAAACACACAATAGATGAAGTGCACGCTCAGGAAGGGCGATCTTTGCTGAGGCACGGGTCCTCTGCACTTTTGTTCCTTTGCGTTGGGTGGATGACACTTAGGACTACACACACACACGGGAGAGCCGATCTAGTTTCCCGAAACAAGAGTTGAGTCGAGAGCTGCCTCCTGCCCATGCTTATTTCTCCCTCGGAATTCTGCTGGGACTCCTTCCCCAGGTTTGCACTCAAGCAGAGTTGAAAATGCTGCCACCCTGTGGAGAGGCGAATGAGCTGAAGCTGGGATTCTTGACCGGCTTCTTTCTGCCAAATCAGTGTGGAGCACTTGGCATTCCTATGCACACATGGAGCGGTAGTGTTAGCTTCAGGTAACAAGAGCTGAGTCGAGAGGTGCCTTCTGGCCCGGACTTCTTCTCCCTCGGTCTCACGTAAGGAACCCGTTCCCCAGGCTCTCACCCACGGTAGCCTGGAAACTGCTTCCTCCCTCAGAGACGTGGATGGTAGCTAAAGCACGATTTCTCTACCCTGTTGTTTCTTCGAGTTAGAACGCTAGCGATTAGACTTCCATGCGAAAGTGGGGCCGCAGTGCTAGCTTGATGAAACACAGGGGGAGTCGTGTTCTGCCTTCTGCTGGGGCCTGAGTCTCACTCGCAAAAAGCTCTGGACTCCCTTGCAGGGCTCTCACGCACGCACACAACAAAATGCTTCCCCACCCTCTGGAGTGGCTGTTTTAGCTGAAGCATGGATTCTCTACCAAGTTTTTCCTTCGAGTTAGGTGGTTGTCTTTAAGCCTGCACGCACACCCGGGGTAACGGTACTAGCCCCATAGCCATGGTATGAGTGGAGGGCTGCCTTGTGTACCGGCCTGTCTCTCCCCCGATTTTACGAAATGGAACCCGTCCCCAGGCTCTCACCCACAGTCCACCCTATACTGCTTCCTCCCACAGAGGTCGACGGTAGCTAAAGCACGGTTTCTCTACAGTGTTGTTTCTCCGAGTTACAACGCTAGCGATTAGACTTCCATGCAAAAGTGGGGCCGCAGTGCTAACTTCATGAAACAAGTGGGGAGGCGTGTCCTCCCTTCTCCCGGGGCCTGAGTCTCACACGGAAAATGGTTTGGGACTCCATTGCACTTCTCTCACGCAGGCACACAGCAAAATGCTTCCAGCCTCAGGAATGCCTATGTTCGCTGAAGCAGGAATTCTCTACAGAGTTGTTCCTTCGACTTAGGTGCTTGGCTTTAGGCCTGCAGGCACACCCGGGGCAACTGCACTAGCCTCGTAAACAACAGGTGAGTTGACAGCTGCCTTCTGCACTGGCCTGTCTCTCCCTCGATTTTACCTATGGAACCTGTCCCCAGGCTCTCACCCACAGTGCAGCGTAAACTGCTTTCTCACACAGGGAGGTCGACGGTAGCTAAAGCACGCTTTCTCTACACTGTTGTTTCTTGGAGTTTGAACGCTAGCGCTTAGGCTTCCAGGCAAAAGTGGGGCCGCAGTGCTAGCTTGATGAAACACATGGGGAGTCGTGTTCTGCCTTCTGCTGGGGCCTGAGTCTCACTCGCAAAAAGCTTTGGACTCCCTTGCAGGGCCCTCACGCACGCACACAACAAAATGCGTCCACCCTCTGGAGTGGCTGTTTTAGCTGAAGCATGGATTCTCTACCAAGTTTTTCCTTCGAGTTCGGTGGTTGTCTTTAAGCCTGCACGCACACCCGGGGCAACGGTACTAGCCCCATAACCATGGTGTGAGCGGAGAGCTGCCTTGTGTACCGGCCTGTCCCTCCCCCGATTTTCCGAAATGGAACCCGTCCTCAGGCTCTCACCCACAGTACACCCTAAACTGCTTCCTCCCACACAGAGGTCGACGGTACCTAAAGCACGGTTTCTCTAGTGTTGTTTCTCCGAGTTAGAATGCTAGCGATTAGACTTCCATGCAAAAGTGGGGCCGCAGTACTAGCTTCATGGAGCAAGTGGGGAGTGATGTTCTGGCTTCTTCTGGGGCCTGGGTCTCACAAGGAAAATGGTTTTGGACTCACCTGCAGTGCGCTCACGCATGCACACAGCTAAATGCGTCCACCCTGAGGCATGGCTCTTTTAGCCGAAGCAGGAATTCCCTACAGAGTTGTTCCTTTGTGTTAGGTGGTTGGCTTTAGGCCTGCAGGCACCCCCGGGCCAAGGGTACTAGCCTCATAAACCAGAGGTGACTTGAGAGCTGCCTTCCGCACCGGCCTGTTTCTCACTCCATTTTACGTATGGGACCCTTTCCCCGGTGTCTCGTACACGAGCAGTGTCAAATTCCTCCTGCTTCAGGAACGGCAATGTTAACTCAAGCGCAGTCACTCTATAGGATTGATTCTTGGTGTTAGTAGCCTGGTAACTAGGCATCCAGGCACACAGGGTACAGCAGTGCTAATCTCCTAAAATAAGAGGTGAGTGGACAGCAGCCTTCCTTCCAGGCCTGCTTCTCACTTCGAGTTACGTTTAGGTTCCATTTCTCATGCTTTCACAGAAATACACAATAGATGAAGTTCCCGGTCAGGAAGGGCGATCTTTGCTGAGGCACGGTTTCTCTACAGTTTTGTTCCTTTGCGTTATGTGGATGGCACTGAGGACTCCACGCACACATGGGGGAGCCGATCTAGTTTCCCGAAACAAGAGTTGAGTCGATAGGTGCCTTCTGCCCATGCTTATTTCTCCCTCCGAATTCTGCAGGGACTTCTTCCCCAGGTTTGCACTGGAGCTGACTTGAAAATGCTGCCACCCTCTGGAGAGGCGTGTGAGCTGAAGCTAGGGTTCTTGACCGGCTTCTTTCTGCCAAATCAGTGCGGAGCCCTTAGCATTCCTATGCACACATGGAGCCGAAGTGTTAGCTTCAGGTAACAAGAGCTGAGTCGAGAGGAGCCTTCTGGCCCGGACTCCTTCTCCCTCGGTTTCACGTAAGGAACCCGTTCCTCAGGCTCTCACCCACGGTAGACTGGAAAGTGCTTCCACCCTCAGAGACGTGGATGGTAGCTAAAGCACGGTTTCTCTCCCGTGTTGTTTCTTCCAGGGAGAACGCTAGCGATTAGACTTCCATGCAAAAGTAGGGCCGCAGTGCTAGCTAAAGGAAACACACGGGGAGTCGTGTTCTGCCTTTTGCTGGGGCCTGAGTCTCACTCGCAGAAACTTTGGACTCCCTTGCAGGGCTCTCACGCACGCACACAACCAAATGCTTCCACCCTCAGGAGTGGCTGTTTTCGCTGAAGCACGGATTCTCTACCGTGTTTTTCCTATGAGTTAGGTGGCTGTCTTTACGCCTGCACACACACCCAGGGAAACGGTACTAGCCCCATAACCATGATGTGAGTTGAGAGCTGCCTTCTGTACTGGCCTGTCTCTCCCCCGATATTACGATATTGAAACCGTCCCCAGGTTCTCAGCCACAGTACACGCTAAACTGCTTCGCCCACAGAGAGGTCGACGGTAGCTAAAGCACCGTTTCTCTACAGTGTTGTTTCTTCGAGTTAGAACGCTATCTATTAGCCTTCCATGCAAAAGTGGGGCTGCCGTGCTAGCTTGATGAAACACATGGGGAGTCGTGTTCTGCCTTTTGCTGGGGCCTGAGTCTCACTCGCAAAAAGCTTTGGACTCCCTTGCCGTGCTCTCACGCACGCACACAACAAAATGCTTCCACACTCAGGAGCAGCTGTTTGACCTGCAGCACAGGCTCTCTACCGAGTTTTTCCTTCGAGTTAGGTGGCTGTGTTTAAGCCTGCACGCACACCCTGGGCAACGGAACTAGCCCCATATCCATGTAGTGAGTTGAGAGCTGCCTTCTGTACCGGCCTGTCTCTCCCCCGATATTACGAAATGGAAACCGTCCCCAGGCTCTCAGCCACAGTACACCCTAACCTTCTTCACCCACAGAGAGGTCAACGGTAGCTAAAGCACGGTTTCTCTACAGTGTTGTTTCTTCGAGTTAGAACGCTAGCTATTAGCCTTCCATGCAAAAGTGGGGCTGCCGTGCTAGCTTGATGAAACACATGGGGAGTCGTGTTCTGCCTTTCGCTGGGGCCTGAGTCTCACTCGCAAAAAGCTTTGGACTCCCTTGCCGTGCTCTCACGCACGCACACAACAAAATGCTTCCACCCACAGGAGCAGCTGTTTTACCTGCAGCACAGGCTCTCAAGGGAGTTTTTCCTTTGAATTAGGTGGCTGTGTTTAAGCTGGCACACACACCCTGGGCAACGGTACTATCCGCATAACCATGATGTGAGTTGAGAGCTGCCTTCTGTACCGGCCTCTCTCTCCCTGATATTACGATATTGAAACCGTCCCCAGGCTCTCAGCCACAGTTTACCCTAAACTGCTTCGCCCACAGAGATGTCGACGGTAGCTAAGGCACGGTTTCTCTACAGTGTTGTTTCTTCGAGTTAGAACGCTAGCTATTAGACTTCCATGCAAAAGTGGGGCTGCCGTGCTAGCTTGATCAAACACATGGGGAGTCGTGTTCTGCCTTTCGCTCGGGCCTGGGTCTCACTCGCAAAAAGCTTTGGACTCCCTTGCAGTGCTCTCACGCATGCACACACCAAAATGCTTCCACCCTCAGGAGCAGCTGTTTTACCTGCAGCACAGGCTCTCAACCGAGTTTTTCCTTCGAGTTAGGTGGCTGTGTTTAAGCCTGCACACTCCCACGGGGCAACGGAACTTTCCCCATAACCATGTAGTGAGTTCAGAGCTGCATTATGTACCGGCCTGTCTCTCCCCCGATATTGCGAAATGGAAATCGTCCCCAGGCTCTCAGCCACAGTACACCCTAAACTGCTTCGCCCACAGAGAGGTCGATGGTAGCTAAAGCACGGTTTCTCTACAGTGTTGTTTCTTCGAGTTAGAAAGCTAGCTATTAGACTTCCATGCAAAAGTGGGGCCGCAGTACTAGTTCATGGAGCAAGTGGGGAGTCGTGTTCTGGCTTCTTCCGGGGCCTGGGTCTCACAAGGAAAATGGGTTTGGATTCACTTGTTGTGCACTCACGCATGCACACCACACAATGCGTCCACCCTGAGGCATGGCTATTTTAGCCGAAGCAGGAATTCTCTACAGAGTTTTTCCTTTGAGTTAGGTGGTTGGCTTATGACCTGCAGGCACCCCCGGGGCAAGGGTACTAGCCTCATAAACAAGAGGTGAGTTGAGAGCTGCCTTCCGCACCGGCCTGTTTCTCACTCCATTTCACGTATGGGACCCTTTCCCCGGTCTCTCATACACGAGCACTATACAACTCCTGCGGCTTCAGGAACGGCAATGTTAGCTAAAGCGCAGTAACGCTACAGCATTGATTCTTGGTGTTAGCAGCCTGGTAGGCGAATGAGCTGCAGCTGGGATTCTTGACAGGCTTGTTTCTTCCCAGTCAGTGTCGAGCACATAGCATTCCAAGCACACATGGAGCAGTAGTGTTAGCTTCAGGTAGCAAGAGCTGAGTCCAGAGGTGCCTTCTGCCCGGACCTATTTCTCCCTTGGTTTCACGTATGGAACACGTTCCCCAGGCTCTCAGCCACGGTACTCCGTGGAATGCTTCCTCCGTCTAGAGGTCGACGGTAGCTAAAGCACGGTCTCTCTACAGTGTTGTTTCTTCGAGTTAGAACGCTAGGTATTAGACTTCCATGCAAAAGTGGGGCTGCCGTGCTAGCGTGATGAAACACATGGGGAGTCATGTTCTGCCTTTCGCAGGGGCCTGAGTCTCACTCGCAAAAAGCTTTGGACTCCTTTGCAGTGCTCTCACGCACGCACACAACAAAATGCTTCCACCCTCAGGAGCAGCTGTTTTAGCTGCAGCACAGGCTCTCAACCGAGTTTTTCCTTCGAGTTCGGTGGCTGTGTTTAAGCCTGCACACACACCCTGGGCAACGGAACAAGCCCCATAACCATGTAGTGAGTTGAGAGCTGCCTTCTGTACCGGCCTATCTCTCCCCCAATATTATGAAATGGAAACCGTCCCCAGGCTCTCAGCCACAGTACACCCTAAAGTTCTTCCCCCACAGAGAGGTCGATGGTAGCTAAAGCACGGTTTCTCTACAGTGTTGTTTCTTCGAGTTAGAAAGCTAGCTATTAGACTTCCATGCAAAAGTGGGGCCGCAGTACTAGTTCATGGAGCAAGTGGGGAGTCGTGTTCTGGCTTCTTCCGGGGCCTGGGTCTCACAAGGAAAATGGGTTTGGATTCACTTGTTGTGCACTCACGCATGCACACCACACAATGCGTCCACCCTGAGGCATGGCTATTTTAGCCGAAGCAGGAATTCTCTACAGAGTTTTTCCTTTGAGTTAGGTGGTTGGCTTATGACCTGCAGGCACCCCCGGGGCAAGGGTACTAGCCTCATAAACAAGAGGTGAGTTGAGAGCTGCCTTCCGCACCGGCCTGTTTCTCACTCCATTTCACGTATGGGACCCTTTCCCCGGTCTCTCATACACGAGCACTATACAACTCCTGCGGCTT
Organism: Halichoerus grypus; assembly: GCF_964656455.1. Classification (NCBI taxonomy): domain Eukaryota; kingdom Metazoa; phylum Chordata; class Mammalia; order Carnivora; family Phocidae; genus Halichoerus; species Halichoerus grypus. The sequence continues at coordinate 81,071,624 of NC_135727.1, forward strand.
CAGGAACGGCAATGTTAGCTAAAGCGCAGTAACGCTACAGCATTGATTCTTGGTGTTAGCAGCCTGGTAGGCGAATGAGCTGCAGCTGGGATTCTTGACAGGCTTGTTTCTTCCCAGTCAGTGTCGAGCACATAGCATTCCAAGCACACATGGAGCAGTAGTGTTAGCTTCAGGTAGCAAGAGCTGAGTCCAGAGGTGCCTTCTGCCCGGACCTATTTCTCCCTTGGTTTCACGTATGGAACACGTTCCCCAGGCTCTCAGCCACGGTACTCCGTGGAATGCTTCCTCCGTCTAGAGGTCGACGGTAGCTAAAGCACGGTCTCTCTACAGTGTTGTTTCTTCGAGTTAGAACGCTAGGTATTAGACTTCCATGCAAAAGTGGGGCTGCCGTGCTAGCGTGATGAAACACATGGGGAGTCATGTTCTGCCTTTCGCAGGGGCCTGAGTCTCACTCGCAAAAAGCTTTGGACTCCTTTGCAGTGCTCTCACGCACGCACACAACAAAATGCTTCCACCCTCAGGAGCAGCTGTTTTAGCTGCAGCACAGGCTCTCAACCGAGTTTTTCCTTCGAGTTCGGTGGCTGTGTTTAAGCCTGCACACACACCCTGGGCAACGGAACAAGCCCCATAACCATGTAGTGAGTTGAGAGCTGCCTTCTGTACCGGCCTATCTCTCCCCCAATATTATGAAATGGAAACCGTCCCCAGGCTCTCAGCCACAGTACACCCTAAAGTTCTTCCCCCACAGAGAGGTCGATGGTAGCTAAAGCACGGTTTCTCTACAGTGTTGTTTCTTCGAGTTAGAACGATACCTATTAGACCTCCATGCAAAATTGGGGCCGCAGTGCTGGCTTCACGAAATAAGTGAGGAGTCATGTGCTGCCTTCTGTAGCTGCCTGAGGCTCCCTCCGAATTAGGTTTGCGACTCCCTTGCAGTGCTCTCACGCACACACACAAAAGAAGCTTCCACCTCAGGAGCAGCTGTTTTACCTGAAGCACAGATTCTGTACTGAGTTTTTCTTTCGAGTTAGGTGGTTGTGTTTAAGCCTGCACACACACCCAGGGCAACGGAACTAGCCCCATAACCATGTAGTGAGTTCAGAGCTGCTGTATGTACCAGCCTGTCTCTCCCCCGATATTACAAAATGGAAACCGTCCCCAGGCTCTCAGCCACATTACACCCTAAACTGCTTCGCCCATAGAGAGGTCAACGGTAGCTAAAGCACGGTTTCTCTACAGTGATATTTCTCCAAGTTAGAAAGCTAGCTATTAGACTTCCATGCAAAAGTGGGGCCGCAGTACTAGCTTCATGGAGCAAGTGGGGAGTCGTGTTCTGACTTCTTCCGGGGCCTGTGTCTCACAACGAAAATGGTTTTGGACTGACTTGCAGTGCGCTCACGCATGCACACAGCAAAATGCGTCCACCCTGAGGCATGGCCCTTTTAGCCGAAGCAGGAATTCCCTACAGAGTTGTTCCTTTGAGTTAGGTGGTTGGCTTTAGGCCTGCAGGCACCCCCGGGGCAAGGGTACTAGCCTCATAAACCAGAGGTGACTTGAGAGCTGCCTTCCGCACCGGCCTGTTTCTCACTCCATTTCACGTATGGGACCCTTTCCCCGGTGTCTCGTACATGAGCAGTGTCAAATTCCTCCTGCTTCAGGAACGGCAATGTTAACTGAAGCGCAGTCACTCTATAGGATTGATTCTTGATATTAGGAGCCTGGTAGGCGAATGAGCTGCAGCTGGGATTCTTTACACGTTTGTTTCTTCCACCTCAGTGTCAAGCACGTAGCATTCCAAGCACACATGGAGCAGTAGTGTTAGCTTCAGTTAGCAAGAGCTGAGTCCAGAGGTGCCTTCGGCCTGGACCTGTTTCTCCCTCGCTTTCACGTATGGAACCCGTTCCCCAGGCTCTCACCCACGGTACCCCGTGTACTGCTTCCTCTGTCTAGAGGTCGATAGTAACTAAAGCACGTTTTCTCTACACTGTTGTTTCTTTGAGTTAGAACGCTAGTGATAAGACTTCCATGCAAAAGTTGGGCCTCAGTGCTAGCTTGATGAAACACTTGGGGAGTCGTGCTCTGCCTTTTGCTGGGGACTGAGTCTCACTCGTAAAATGGCTTTGGACTCCCTTGCAATTCTGTCACGCATGCACACAGCAAAATGCTTCCACCCTCAGGAGTGGGAATTTTAGCTGCAGCACGGATTCTCTACTGAGTTTTTCCTTCAAGTTAGGTCTTTTGCTTTAGGCCTGCATGGACACCCGGGGCAACGCTAGTAGCCCCATAACCATTATATGAGTTGAGAGCTGCCTTCTGTACCGGCCTGTCTCTCCCCCGATTTTACGAAATGGAGCCAGTCCCCAGGCTCTCACCTACAGTACACCCTAAACTGCTTTCTCCCACAGAGAGCTCGTCGGAAGCTAAAACACTGTTTCTGTACACTGTTGTTTCTTCCAGTTAGAATGCTAGCGATTAGAATTCCATTCAAAAGTAGGGCCGCAGTACTAGCTGAATCAAACACACGGGAGTCTTGTTTTGCCTTTTGCTGGGGCCTAAGTCTCACTCGTAAAAAGCTTTGCACTCCCTTGCAGTGCTCTCACACACGCACACAGTAAAATGCTTCCACCCTCAGGAGCGGCTGTTTTCGCTGAAGCACGGATTCTCTACCGAGTTTTTCCTTCGAGTTACGTGGCTGACTTTAAGCCTGCATGCACACCCGGGGCAACCCTACTATCCCCATAACCATGATGTGAGTTGAGAGCTGCCTTCTGTACCGGCCTGTCTCTGCCCCAATTTTATGAAATGGAACCCGTCCCCAGGCTCTCACCCACAGTACACCCTAAACGGCTTCCTTCCACAGAGCGGTCGACTGTAACTAAAGCACGGTATCTCTACACTGTTGTTTCTTCGAGTTAGAACGGTAGTGATTAGACTTCCATGCAAAAGTGGGGCCGTAGCGCTAGCTTGATGAAACACATGGGGAGTCGTGTTCTGCCTTTTGCTGGGGACTGAGTCTCACTCGCAAAACGGCCTTGGACTCCCTTGCAGTTCTCTCACGCATGGACACAGCAAAATGCTACCACCCTCAGGATCGGTTATTTTGGCTGAATCACGGATTCTCTACTGAGTTTTTCCTTTGAGTTAGTTATTTGGCTTTAGGCCTGCATGCACACCCGGGGCAATGGTACTAGCTTCATAAACATGCTTTGAGGTGAGAGCTGCCTTCTGTACCGGCCTGTCTCTCCCCCGATTTTACGAAATGGAACCCGACCCCAAGCTCTCACCCACAGTACACCCTAAACTGCTTCCTCCCACAGAGAGGTCGTCGGTTGCTAAAACACGGTTTCTGTACACTGTTGTTTCTTCGAATTAGAACGCCAGCAATTAGTTTCATGCAAAAGTGGGGCCGCAGTGCTAGCTTGATGAAACACGGGGAGTCGTGTTCTGCCTTTTGCTGGGGACTGAGTCTCACTCGCAAAATGGCCTTGGACTCCCTTGCAGGTCTCTCGCATGCACACAGCAAAATGCTTCCACCTTCTGGAGCGGCTATTTTGGCTGAAACACGGATTCTCTACTGAGTTTTTCCTTCGAGTTAATGGTTGGCTTTAGGCTTGCATGCACACCCGGGGCAAGGGTACTAGCCTCATAAACAAGAGGTGAGTTGAGAGCTCCCTTCTGCACCGGGCTGTTTCTCACTCCATTTCACGTATGGGACCCTTTCCCCGGTCTCTCATATATGAACACTGTAAAATTCCTCCAGCCTCAGGAATGGCAATGTTAGCTAAAGCGCTATATATCTTCGGCATTGATTCTTGGTGTTAGTAGCCTGTTAGGCAAATGAGCTGCAGCTGGGATTCTTTACAATCTTGTTTTTTCCAAATCAGTGTGGAGCACGTAGCATTCCAAGCACACATGGTGCAGTAGTGTTAGCTTCAGGTAGCAAGAGATGAGTCCAGAGATGCCTTCTGTCTCGACCTGTTTCTGCCTCCTTTTCACATATGGAACCCGTCCCCAGGGTCTTACCCACAGTACACCCTAAACTCTTTCCTCCCACAGAGAGGTCGAGCATAGCTAAAGCACGGTTTCTCTACAGTGTTTTTTTTTTAGGGTTAGAATGCTAGCGATTAGACTTCCATTCGAAAGTGTGGCCGTAGTGCTAGCTTCATGAAACAAGTGGGGAGTCATGTTCTGCCTTCTGCCTGGGCCTGAGTCTCACTCGGAAAATGCTTTCGGACTCACTTGCAGTGCTCTCACCCAGTCCCACAGCAAAAGTCTTCCACCCTCAGGAGTGGCTATTTTAGCTGAAGCAGGGCTTCTCACCAGAGTTGTTCCTTCGAGTTAGGGGGTTGCCTTCAGGCCTGCATGCACACACGGGGCAACGGTACTAGCCTCGTAAACATAATGTGAGTTGAGAGCTGCCTTCTCTACCGGCCTGTTTCTCCCTTGATTTTACCTATGGAACCCGTCCCCAGGCTCGCACCCACGGTACACCCTAAACTGCTTCTTCCCACAGAGAGGTCGACGGTAGCTAAATCACGGTTTCTCTACAGTGTTGTTCCTTGAGGGAGGTGCCTGGGACTTAGGCCTTTCCGCAGACATGCAAAAAGAGTGCTAACTTCTTGAAACTGGAGCCTATTAGAGAGGTGCCTTCTGCATGACGCCGTTTCTCTCAGAGTTAATTATGTGATCATTTCCCGGGCTCTCTCACACACATACTGAAAATAGTTCCACCCACCGGAACAGCGAAGCTAGCTAAAGCACAATCCCTCTGCATTGTTGTTTCTTCGAGTTAGAATGCTAGAGATAAGACTTCCATGCAAAAGTGGGGCCGCAGTGCTAGCTTCATGAAACAAGTGGGGAGTCTTGTTCTCCCTTCTTCCAGGGCCTGAGTCTCACATGGAAAATGGTTTTGGACTCACTTGCAGTGCTCTCACGCACACACACAACAGTGGGCCTTGTGGCTTGGAGGTGGAGGGGCTGGGATGGAGCCGCCTGCCCATGCAGTGGGCGGCTCCAGCGGGCCAGTAAACGTGGTAGGGTGCGCGGGGGTGAGGGAGCAGTGGGGCAGGGGGTGTTTGGAGGAAGGCTTGTTGGGCAAGGGGGGGGCGGTGGAGGCACAGGGAGAGGAAGGGAGGCCAAAGGGGAAAGAAAAAAGCAAAGAAAGTAGGCTCAAAAAAAGTGCCCACGGCACCCGGGATTCCAGCCATTCTCCCATCCAAGTCCTGACCAGGCTCGACCCTGCTTAGTCTGACACCAGACGAGATGCACTGCCATCAGGCTGCTAGGGCCAAAGGCTTGAGCGGTGCCACTGCATGCCCCAACAGGCTGCTCTGGGCCTCTGAGCCCCAGCACGCACCGCTTGTCATTCCCTCCACCTGCCCTGAGCTTTGCTCCCGCCTGCCTGCGAGCCCGCCTCGGGGTGAGGCGCCTCCAGCACCTCGCATTCGTGGAAGTCCCGGAGTCCTCCCGTTTTGGCTCAGACTCCCCATCCCGGCATCTCTCGCCGCGGCCACCGCCGCCGCCGCCTCCGCTGCCGCTGCCGTGGTTTCGCACCCGAGATGCCTATGGGGTGCGTTTGCTCGTGGAGCCAGGCATAGGGGGTGTACTCAGCACCCCCCACACCCCACCCGCTGCCCTGGGGCTAGGGCAGCCCGCCACCCCGGCTTGCTCAAAGGCAACACGGAGTCCCTGGCCACCAGAGACCCTCCTCAGCAGCCCAAACCCGTGACCCTTCCTCCGCCACCCTTCCCTTGCCCACCCCCCGACAACAGGACCCGACTGAGAGACACGGGAGGTCGTCAGACATAGACAGACACACAGCCACACAGGGAAAGACAGAGAGACACACGGAGGGTAGACGTAGCCAGAGAGGAAGAGAGAGACACGGGGAGACTGAGTATCCAACACACAGACCCGCTCTGACCCCCCGAACAGACAGACAGAGACCCTGACCTGGATGCGGACAGGGACAGGGACAGGGACTGACACACTGGTGCACACAACAGAGCCAGACGCACACCACACACACAGGAGTCTGTGTTGGCGAGGCAGCTAGCTCCCGGGAGGGTGTTTGTGCTTGGCCAGGTTTTAGCAAGCTGGCTGTGCCCTGGAGCTGCCAGGGGAGACCCTCGGAGCCCCAGGACGCTCAGCCAAGGTGCCTGGAATCCCCTTCTGCTCCCATGCCTGCCCAGCACCCACACTGGCCTGGGGCCTTGCGGGGGACTCTTTGGTTGGTCTCGTCCTTTATTTGGGGGTGCCCCTTGACGCAGTGGGGCCTGGCGCACCCCCACTTCCTTGCTGAGTGTGCAAGCCTCGCTGTTAGCTTTGCTGTTGTGGGGAGAAGTATTGCGGTCCTGGGTGCCAGCGGGGCCGGAGGGCCAGGGCGGTCGGCCATCTTGCGTGCTGGGCACACGGAGCGTGGACCCAGGGCGGGGCCCAGGGGCAAAGGGACGGTGGTCGGGTCGGCGGGAAGGAAGACAAGGCCTTGCAGGGCGGGAGCGCAGCCCAGGGCTGGTGGGAGAAGGTGTAGGCGTGTCCAGTCACCCTGTGGAGCCGGTTGTCCGGCGGCTTTGGCATCTGGGGCGGCCCAAGGGAATGGCGAGGGGCTGCGGGATGAGGGCCCCAAGGCCAGGAACGAGGGAGCGCAGGCAAGGGAGAGGGGGTGACCTCCCGCCCGCTCTCCCACCCCCGCCCTCCCCCCCCCAATCCCGCCGCGGTCCTCGCCGTCTTTGCCCACTCCCTCCCTCCGTAGCAGCCGCCCCCACTGCCGCCTCCGCGTACCCACCCCGCCCCCATCGCGCCCCAGCGCGCCCCACTGGTTCGTGTGAGGGTGGGCCTTGTGGCTTGGAGGTGGAGGGTCTAGGTTGGAGTCGCCTGCCCGTGCAGCAGGCGGTTCTAGCGGGCTAGCGAAACGTGGTGGGGTGTGCGGGGGGTGTCGGGGCAGCGGGGTAGGGGGTGTTTGGAGGAAGGCTTGTTGGGCAAGGGGGGGCGGTGGAGGCAGAAGGAGAGGAAGGGAGGCGGAAGGGGAAAGGAAAAATCAAAGAAAGTAGCCTCACAACAAGAGCGGACGGCCCCTGGGATTCCCAGTCGGAATCCCATCCAATTCCTGACCGGGCCCGACCCTGCTTAGCTTCCGACAGCAGAAGAGATGCGCTGCCATCAGGCTGCTAGGGCCATAGGCGTGAGTGGCTGCCGCTGTGCGCCCCAACAGGCTGCTCTGCGCCTCTGAGCCCCAGCGCGCGCCGCTCATCACCCCCTCCGCCTTCCCTGGGCTTTGCTCCTGCCTGCCTGGGAGCCCGCCTCGGGGTGACACGCCCCCAGCACCTCGCAGTCGCGGAAGTCCCGGCGTCCTCCCGTCCGGGCTCAGGACTCCCCAGCCGGGCCTCCCCCGCTGCCGCCCCCGCCGCCACCGTGTTTTCGCACCTCAGATGCCTACGGGGGGCGTTCGGTCTTGGAGCCAGGCATGCGGGGTGTACTCAGCGCCCCCAACTCCCCACCTGCCGCCCTGGGTCTAGCGCAGCCAGCCACCCCGCCTTGCTCAAAGGCAACACGGAGTCCCGGGCGCCACCAGAGACCCTCCTCAGCAGCGCAACCCCGTGGCCCTTCCTCTGCCACCCTTCCCCTGCCCACCCCCCGATACCAGGACCCGACTGAGAGGCACTGGAGGCCGGCTGACATAGGCAGACACCAGACACACAGGGAAATACAGAGAGACACACGGAGGGGTAGACGGAGAGAGAGAGGAAGAGAGAGACACGGGAAGACCGAGTATCCAACACACAGACCCGCTCTGACCCCCCGAATGGACACCCAGAGACTCTGACCTGGATGCGGACAGGGATAGGGAAAGGGGCTGACACACCGGTGCTCGCAAGAGACCCAGACGCACACCACACACACAGCAGGCTGTGTTGGCGAGGCAGCTAGCCCCCCTGAACGTGGTCGTCCTTGGCCAAGGTTTTGGCAACCTGGCTGTTTTGTGTGAAGGTGGTCTTGAGGTTTGAATGTGAAGGGGCTGTGTTGGCCCCACCTGCCCTTGCATCAGGCAACTCTAGTGAACCAGCGAACTGCAGTGGTGTGCGCAGGGGTGATAGTGCAGCTGGGCGCTGAATGTTTGAAAGGATTTTTGGGCAATAGGTGCTGTGGAGGCACAGGGAAAGCGGGAGCCTTACCTTAATGCTAGAATTCATCTCATGCCTCACAGGACGTTTATACCCTGCCGTCCTATTGATCCCGAAGCACACCTAGTATGAACCCCAGCCCTAGCAAGGATTCATTCCTGATAATGTTTGAAGAGAAGTCCCACAAACACTAAAGATTTTGGAGAATTCGCTTATGCCAGACTCATCCGGAAGAAACAGAGAGGAAAACCTGCTCTTTTTTCCACCCTGTGGCGTCCGGACACAAGGATTCCAGCGAAACACTAAAACGATGGCAACACTTTTAGCAACTCAGAGACACCGTCCAGGTAGTCCGACATTCATCCTAAAGCTTTCCTGAGACCTTGACTTCACCGTGAGATGGAATCAGTACCTACCATCTTCAGGATTCCCACCCTAACGATTGGCATGGCTCTGGCCCTCCCTAGTTTTGAGGATACCTCTCATGGGAAACCGAATTGGGAACTCAAGTGTGGTGCAGGGCGGTTCAGCCAAGAGGAGGGAACAAAGAGGTGCGAGGTGCAAACACCAGCATGGCGTTGGAGAGGAGGTCTCTAGAGACATCGTGACGTCATCCCCACAATGTGCCCAGACCATGAACCGACCCCTAATTCTAAACTTCACCCTAAGCCCTCAACTCTGCCCTTGGGCAGGACAACGCATTGCTATCATGTTTACCCGGACCTTCCTGCAGAACATAACCTTAACCCTAGTCCGAGCAGTGGCCACGGCAGTCACCCAACGTCCGTTCAGTGTGTACGGTGGAATTGGAAGACCTAGTCATTGCTAGACTCATCGGAAAGGAATACCGAGTGAAAACATGCCTTTAGGAACCCCAGTTTCTGCTGGATGCCAGTGCTCTAACTAAACTCCGAGTCCTCAGCAATACTAAGAACACCACATAGACTTCATCCCGGGAGGGGGAGACTCTCCCCAATGTTTGTTTACCCTCAACAGATCCTGTAGATCAGGTCTCCACCATGACATGGTATAGGTGCTGCCAAACGTAATTCTCTCCCGCTAAACCTAGACACGGCTCAGGCCCTACCCCACCATGAATGCGAGGACATAAGGGAAAGGGAATTTGATAAGTCTGGTGAAAGACGACATAGCAGAGAGGCGAACAAAAGTAGTCCATGCTCACCCACGAGGGCGGTGCATGACACCAAGATGTTAGGCAGAAATTGATGGCAGCCTCCTATTGCCCCTAAAGCCTGAAACCAAACATTATCTCTGAGCTTAACCTTAGCGCTACACATTCAGCCGCCCACAGGTTATGACAGTGCCGTACAATCAAATTGGCCGAGATTCTGAGCTGGAACACAACACTATCCCGAGTCATGGTTGTGTCTCTGACTATGGCCAATATCCGTTTTGACTGCACAGCAGATTGGGGAGATCTAGCCCTTGCCTGTCTTTTCAGGAAGGAACACAGAGGAAACAGTGCCACCTGCAACCCCTGGGTTTTGCTGGAGAGCAAGCTTCTATGAAAAATCAAGAGCTCTGGAACTGAAGCCACACTGGAAGATGGAGCCTCACACTTTTGCTAGCCCTCAGCTCAGGCGTCAGGTCACTGCCCTGCAAGCTATTTGACTCCTACCAATTTCCAACCTCGACTTATTGGGAACCTGATGGTGCCCGAACCCTACTGTTGAGTGCACAGCTGGTTTTCAAGACCTGGAGAGTACCTGATTTCTCGGGAAGGAAAAGAGCAGGAAAAATATGCCCTCTGTAACACGAGGTTCTGCTGGACCCCAGGACTTCAGCGAAACACTACAAAGTCAGCAACACTATGAGCAGCCCCCCCCACAGAGGCTTCCCTGGAAATTGGGGACCCATAATAATACTAAGCCTTAGCTCAGCCTGTAGAACAGGTCTCCACGGGGACATCAAATAGACGCTTACCATCTTCTGCATTGTCACCCTATCCCTAGACTTGGCTCTGTCCTAACCTAAGCTCAAAGAGAAGTCACACAACAAAGCGGATATGGTACTCTAGTGCTGTAGGAGATGGACGAGAGTTCCAGCGAAATTAAGAGGACTGCATGCAACTACGATGGTGGTGCATGAAAGGACAACTCTAGAGATAAATTTACGGTAGACTCACGTTGTGCCTACATTCAGGAATCAAACCCTGTCCTTGAAATTAAGCCCAATGCTCACACTCCAAGCAGCCAGCAGGACAGGATGGAACCCTGCTATCAAATTGGCCCAGACAGTTTGACGGAACCTAACCCGAACCCGAGCCCTGATTGTGGCAATGCCTAGGGCCAACTACGTCCTGAACGAGCAAAGGATTTGGGGGGCCCACCCATGCGGGAACAGAGAAGGAAACTGTACCAATTCAAACCAGAGTTTTGCTGGAGAGCAGGATTCTATGAAAAATCAAGACATTACCAACACTAAGAGCATTCCTCCGAGGCTGCAACCCAGGCTGGAGCCGCTCCTTGATGCTCGCACTCATCTCAGGCCCCACAGGACGTCCACACCATGGCATCAAATTGAACCCGAAACACACCGGGTATGAAACCAGTGCCCTAGCAAAGATTCATTCCTGATAATGTCCGAAGCGAAGTCTCACAAGCACCAATGATTTTGGAGAAATGGCCCATGCCAGACTCATCAGGAAGAAACAGAGAGGAAAACCTGCCATTTGTCACACGTTGTGGCGCCCAGAATAAGGATTCCAGCGAAAAACTAAAATGACGGCAACACTAAGAACAATGGAGAGACACCATCCAGGAAGTCCGATATTCATCCTAAAGCTGTCCTGAGAGCTAGTCTCCACCGTGACATTAGATCAGTGCCTACCATGTTCAGGATTCTCACCCGAACGCTTGTCATGTCTCTGGCCCAACCTAGGTTTGAGGTTACGTCTCATGGGAAACCGGATTGGGAACTCAAGTGTGGTGTGGGGCGATTCAGCCAAGAGGAGGGAACAAAGAGGTGTGAGGTGCAAGCACCAAGATGGCGTTGGAGAGGGGGTTTCTAGAGAAATGTGCCGTCATCCCCACAATGTGCCCAGACCCTGAGCAGACCCCTAATTCTAAACTTCACCCTAAGCCCTCAACTCTGCCCTAGGACAGGACACCGCATTGCTATCACATTTACCCGGACTTTCCTGCAGAACTTAACCCTAACCCTAGTCCGGGCAGTAGCCACGACAGTCACCCAACTTACGTTCAGTGTGTACAATGGATTTGGAAGACCTAGCCATTGCCTGAGTCATCAGAAAGGAACACGGAGGGAAAAAGTACCTTTAGGAACCCTGGTTGCTGCTGGACGCCAGTATTCTAACTAAACTCTGAGGCCTAAGCAATACTATGAACACCCCATAAACCTCATCCCGGGAGGGGGAGACTCTCCCCAATGTTTGTTTACCCTCAACAGATCTTGTAGATCGGGTCTCCACCATGACATGGTATAGGTGCTGCCAAACGTAAATCTCTCCCCCTAACCCTAGACACGGCTCAGGCCCTACACCTCCTCGAATGCAAGGACAAAAGAGAAAGGGAATTTGATAAGTCTGGTGAAAGAAGACATAGTATAGAGAAGCCAACAAAAATAATCAACGCTCAACCACGAGGACAGTGTATGACACCATGATGTTTGGCAGAAATTGACGACAGCAACCTATTGCCCCTAAAGCCTGAATCGAAACATTATCTCTGAGCTGAACCTTAGTGCTACCCATCCAACCAGCCAGCAGGACATGACGGCGCGCTACAATCAAATTGGCCCAGACGCTGAGCCAGGACACAACCCTATCCCAAGTCATGGTTGTGTCCCCGACTATGGCCAATATCCGTTTTGAGTGCACAGTGGATTGGGGAGATCTAGCCCTTGCTTGTCTTTTCAGGAAGGAACACAGAGGAAACAGTGCCACCTGCAATCCCGGGTTTTGCTGGAGAGCAAACTTCTATGAACAAAGAATAACTCTCGGACTGAAGCCACACTGGAAGATGGAGCCTCACACTTTTGCTAGCCCTCAGCTCAGGCGTCAGGTCACTGCCCTGCAAGCTATTTGACCTCTACCAACTTCCAACCTTGACTGAATGGGACCGTGCCGGAGCCCGAACCCTACTGTTGAATGCACAGCTGGTTTTAAAGAGCTCCAGCCGCAGTTTAAGTCCGGTACTCATTTCAGGCCTCACAGGACTTCTACACCCTGCCATAAAAGTGACCCCGAAACACACCGGGTATGAACCCGGAGCCCTAGCAAGGATTTGTTCCTGATAATGTCTGAAGCAAAGTCCTGGAAGCACCAATGATTTTGGAGAAATGGCCCAAGCCAGACTCATCAGGAAGAAACAGAGAAGAATACCTGCCTTTTTCACACCCTGTGGCGCCCGGACATAAGGATTCCAGCGAAACACTAAAATGACGGCAACACTATGAGCAACCCAGAGACACCATCCAGGAAGTCCGATATTCATCCTAAAGCTGTCCTAAGAGCTGGTCTCCACCGTGACATGGGATCAGTGCCTACCATCTTCAGGATTCTCACCCAAACACTTGGCATGGCTCTGGCCCTACCTAGGTGCGAGGTTTCAACTCATGGGTAACCGGATTGGGAACTCAAGTGTGGTGCGGGGCGATTCAGCCAAGAGGAAGGAAGAAAGAGGTGCGAGGTGCAAGCACCAGGATGGCATTGGAGAGGAGGTATTTAGAGACAACGTGCCGTCATCCCCACAATGTGCCCCAACCCTGAACACACCCCTATATTTTAAGTTCACCCTAAGCCCTCAACTCTGCCCTAGGGCAGGACACCGCATTGCTATCACGTTTTCCTGGACTTTCCTGCAGAACTTTACCCTAACCCTAGTCCGGGCAGTGGCCACGACAATCACCCAACGTCCCTTCAGAGTGTACAATGGATTTGGGAGACCTAGCCATTGCTAGACTCATCAGAAAAGAACACTGAAGGAAAACGTGCCTTTAGGAACACCAGTTGCTGCTGGACGCCAGTATTTTAACTAAACTCCGAGTCCTCAGCAATACTATGAACACCCCATAGACCTCATCCCGGGAGGGGGAGACTCTCCCCAATGTTTGTTTACCCTCAACAGATTCTGTAGATTGGGTCTCCACCATGACATGGTATAGGTGCTGCCAAACCTAACTCTCTCCCACAAACTCTAGACACGGCTCAGGCAATACCCCACGTCGAATGCGAGGACATAAGAGAAAGGGAATTTGATAAGTCTGGTGAAAGATGACAGAGCATAGAGAAGCGAGCAAAAATAGTCCACGCTCAACCAAGAGGGCAGTGCATGACACCATGATGTTTGGCAGAAATTGACGACAGCCACCTATTGCCCCCAAAGCCTGAAACCAAATGTTATCTCTGAGCTGAACCTTAGTGCTACCCATCCACCCGGACATGATGGCACGCTACAATCAAATTGGCCCAGACGCTGAGCCAGGTCACAACCGTATCCCGAGTCATGGCTGTGTCTCTGATTATGGCCAATATCCGTTTTGAGGGCTCAGTGGTTTGAGGAGATCTAGCCCTTGCTTGTCTTTTCAGGAAGGAACACAGAGGAAACAGTGCCACTTGCAACCCCCGGGTGTTGCTGGAGAGCAAGCTTCTATGAAAAATCAAGAGCTCTGGAACTGAAGCCACACTGGAAGATGGAGCCTCACACTTGTGCTAGCCCTCAGCTCAGGCGTCAGGTCACTGTCCTGCAAGCTATTTGACCCCTACCAGCTTCCAACCTCGACTTAATGGGACCATGACGGTGCCCGAACCCTACTGTTGAATGCCCAGCTGGTTTTCGAGACCTGGAGCATGCCTGATTTCTCTGGAAGGAACAGAGAGAGAAAATTGTGCCCTCTGAAACCCGAGGTTGTTGCTGTAATCCAGGATTCCAGTGAAACACTACAAAGTCAGCAACACTATGAGCAACCCCCCCCCCACAGACGCTGTCCCGGAAGTAGGAGACCCATACAATTACTAAGCCTCAGCTCAGCCTCTAGAACAGGTCTCCACCGGGACATCGAATAGACGCTTACCGTCTTCTGCACTGTCACGCAAACCCTAGACATGGTTCTGTCTTAACCTAGTCTCGAAGCAAAGTCACGCAAGAAAGCGCATTTGGTACTCTAGTGCTGTAAGAAATGGAAGAACGTTCCAGGGCAATAAAGTGTGCCGCGTGCAACCACGACGGTGGTGCAAGAAAGGATGATTCTAGAGGTAAACTTACGTTACCCTCAGCTTGTGCCTACATCCAGATCAAACCTTATCCCTGAAATTAAGCTCTTTGCTCACCCTCCAAGCAGCCCGCAGGACAGGATGGAGCACTGCCTTGGAATTGGCCCAGACAGTTTGACGGAACCTAACCCCAACCTAGCCCTGATTGTGGCACTGCTTAGGGCCAACGTACGTCCTGAATGAACAAAGGATTTGGGGGGCCCACCCATGAGGGAACAGAGAAGGAAACCGGACCACTTCAAACCAGGGTTTTGCTAGAGGGCAGGATTCTATGAAAAATCAAGACCTCACCAACACTAAGAGCATCCCTCTCATGCTGCAACCCAGGCTGGAGCTGCACCTTGATGCTTGTACTCATCTCAGGCCTCACAGGATGTCTACACCCTGCTGTGAAATTGACCCCGAAACACACCCGGTACGAAACCAGAGCCCTAGCAAGGATTCGTTCCTGATAATGTCCGAAGTGAAGTCCCACAAGCACCAATGATTTTGGAGAAATGGCCCATGCCAGACTCATCAGGAAGAAACAGAGGAATACCTGCCATTTGTCCGCCCTGTGGCACCCGGACATAAGGATTCCAGCGAAACACTGAAACAAAGGCAACACTATGAGCAAAGCCGAGACACCATCCAGGAAGTCCGACATTCATCCAAACGCTGTCCTGAGAGCTGGTCTCCACCGTGACATGGGATCAATGCCTATCATCTTCAGAATTCTCACCCGAACGCTTGCCATGACTCTGGCCCTACCTATGTTCGATGTTAGGTCTCATGGGTAACCGGATTGGGAACTCAAGTGTGGTGCGGGGCAATTCAGCCAGGAGGAGGGAACAAAGAGGTGCGAGGTGCAAGCACCAGGATGGCGTTGGAGAGGAGGTTTCTAGAGACAACGTGACGTCATCTCCACAATGTGCCCAGACCATGAACAGACCCCTAAATCTAAACTTAACCCTAAGTCCTCAACTCCGCCCTAGGGCAGGACACCTCATTGAAATCACGTTTACCCGGAACTTCCTGCAGAACCTAACCCTAATCCTAGTCCGGGCAGTAGCCACGCAGTCTCCCAACTTACGTTCAGTGTGTACAATGGATTTGGAAGACCTAGCCATTGCCTGAGTCATCAGAAAGGAACACCGAGGGAAAACGTGCCTTTAGGGTCCCCGGTTGCTGCTGGACGCCAGTATTCTAACTAAACTCCGAGTCCTCAGCAATACTATGAACACCCCATAGACTTAATCCAGGGAGGGGGAGACTCTCCCCAGTGTTTGTTTACCCTCAACAGATCCTGTAGATCGGATCTCCACCATGACATGGTATAGGTGCTGCCAAACCTAACTCTCTCCCGCAAACCCTAGACATGGCTCAGGCAATACCCCACGTCGAATGCGAGGACATAAGAGAAAGGGAATTTGATAAGTCTGGTGAAAGACGACAGAGTATAGAGAAGCGAACAAAAATAGTTCGAGGGTGGTGCATGACATCATGATGTTAGGCAGAAATTGACGACAGCCACCTATTGCCCCCAAAGCCTGAAACCAAACGTTATCTCTGAACTGAACCTTAGTGTTACCCATCCAACCGGCCACCAGGACATGACGGCGCACTACCGTCAAATGGACCAGACGCTGAGCCAGAACACAGCCCTATCCCGAGTCATGGTTGTGTCTCTGATTATGGCCAATATCTGATTTGAGGGCACAGCGGTTTGGGGAGATCTAGCCCTTGCCTGTCTTTTCAGGAAGGAACACAAGGGTAACAGTGCCACCTGCAACCCCCGGGTGTTGCTGGAGAGCAAGCTTCTATGAAAAATCGAGACTTCTCGAACTGAAGCCACACTGGACGATGGAGCCTCACACTTGTGCTAGCCCTCAGCTCAGGCGTCACGTCACTGTCCTGAAAGCTATTTGACCCCTACCAACTTCCAACATCGGCTTAATGGGACCATGACGGTGCCTGAACCCTACTGTTGAATGCCCAGCTGGTTTTCGAGACCTGGAGCATGCCTGATTTCTCTGGAAGGAACAGAGAGGGAAAATTGTGCCCTCTGAAACCCGAGGTTGTTGCTGTAATCCAGGATTCCAGCGAAACACTACAAAATCAGCAACACTATTAGCACCACCCCACAAACGCTGTCCCGGAAGTAGGAGACCCATACAAGTACTAAGCCTCAGCTCAGCCTCTAGAACAGGTCTCCACCGGGACATCGAATAGACGCTTACCGTCTTCTGCACTGTCACGCAAACCCTAGACATGGTTCTGTCTTAAACAAGTCTCTAAGCGAAGTCACGAAGAAAGCGCATTTGGTACTCTAGTCTAGTGCTGTAAGAAATGGAAGAACGTTCCAGGGCAATAAAGTGTGCCACCTGCAACCACGACGGTGGTGCAAGAAAGGATGATTCTAGAGGTAAACTTACGTTACCCTCAGCTTGTGCCTACATCCAGATCAAAGGTTATCCCTGAAATTAAGCTCAGTGCTCACCCTCCAAGCCGCCCTCCGCTCCTAACCCCCTCCGCCTGCCCTGGGTTTCCCTCCTGCCTGCTTGCAAGCCCGCCTCAGCATGAGGCGCCTCCAGCAACTCGCAGTCGCAGATGTCCTGGCGATCTCCAGTCCCGGCTCGGGACTCCCAAGCCCCGCCTCCTCCTCCGCCGCCACCATGGTTACGCACTCGAGATGCCTAAGGGGGCGTTCGGTCTTGGAGCCAGGCATGCGCGGTGTACCCAGCGCCCCCCACACGCTACCCGCTGCCCTGGGGCTACCCCAGACAGCAACCCCGCCTTGCTCAAAGGCAACAGGGAGTCCCGGGCGACACGAGAGACCCGCCTCAGCAGCCCAACCCCGTGACTCTTCCTCCGCCACCCTTCCCCTACCCACCCCTCGACACCAGGAACCGAATGAGACACACGGGAGGCCGGCTGACATAGACAGACACACAGACACACAGGGAAAGACAGAGAGACACACGGAGGGGTACACGTAGCCAGAGAGGAAGACAGAGACACAGGGAGACCGAGTATCCAACACACAGACCCGCTCTGAACCCCCGAACAGACACACAGAGACCCTGACATGGATGCGGACAGGGACAGGGACAGGGACTGACACGCCGGTGCACGCAACAGACCCAGACACACACCACACACACCGCAGGCTGTGTGGGCGAGGCAGCTAGCCCCCGGGAGGATGGTCGCGCTTGGCCGGGGTTTTGGCAAACTGGCTGCGCCCTGGAGCTGCCAGAGGAGCCCCTCGGAGCCCCAGGACAAGCAGCCAAGGTGCCTGGAATCCCCTTCTGCTGCCATGCCAGCCCGGCACACACCCGGGCCTGGGGGCTTGCGGGGGACTCTTTCCTTTGTCTCATCCTTTATTTGGGGGTACCCCTTGACGCTGTGAGGCCGGACGCACCCCCACTTTCTTGCTGAGTGAGCGAGCCTCGCTGTTAGCTGCGCTGTTGTGGGGAGAAGGATTGCGGCCCCAGGTGCAGGCGGGCCCGGAGGGCCAGGGCGCTCGGCCATCTTGTGTGCAGGGCACACGGAGCGGGGACCCCGGGCCGGGCCCAGGGGCAAAGGGTCGGTGGTCGGCGGGAAGGAAGAGAAGGCCCTGCGGGGCGGGAGCGCAGCCCAGGGCTGGTGGGAGAAGGTGTAGGCGTGCCCAGTCACCAGGTGGAGCAGGTGGTCCGGCGGCTTGGGCATCCCGGCCGCCCAAGGATATGGCGAGGGGCTGCGGGATGAAGGCCCCAAGTCCAGAAACGAGGGAGCGCACGCATGGGAGACGGGGTGACCTGCCGCCCGCGCTCCCCCCGCCCCAACCCCGCCGTGGTTCTCACCGCCTTTGCCCACTCCCTCTCTCCGTAGCGGCCGCCCTCTCTGCCGCCTCCGCCTACCCAGCGCGCCCCCATCGCCCCCCAGCCCGCCCCACTGGTTCCTGTGAGGGTGGGCCTTGTACCTTGGAGGCGGAGGGGCTGGGTTGGAGCCCACTGCCCCTGCAGCGGGCGGCTCTAGCGGGCCAGCGAACTCAGGAGGGGTGCGCGGGGGTGAGGGCCAGCAGGGCAGGGCCTGTTTGGAGGAAGGCTTATTGGGCAAGGGGGACGCTGGAGGCACAGGGAGAGGAAGGGAGGCCGAAGGGGAAAGAAAAAAGCAAAGAAAGTAGCCTCAAAACAAGAGCCCACGGCACCCGGGATTCCTGGGCGGTCTCCCATTCAAGTCCTCACCGGGACCGACCCTGCTTAGCTTCCGAGACCAGACAAGATGCGCTGCCATCAGGCTGCTAGGGCCATAGGCCCGAGCAGCTACCGCTGAGCGCCCCAACAGGCTGCTCTGGGCCTCCGAGCCCCAGCGCACGGCGCTCGTCACCCCCTGCGCCTGCCCTGGGCTTTGCTCCTGCCTGCCTGCGAGCCCACGTCCGGTTCAGGCGCCTCCAGCACCTCGCAGTTGCTGAAGTCCCGGCGTTCTCCCCTCCTCGCTCTGGACTCCCCAACCAGTCCACCACTGCCGCCGCCGCCTCCGCCGCTGCCATGGTTTCTCACCCGAGATGCATACGGGGTGCGTTCGGTCTTAGAGCCAGGCATGCGGGGTGTACTCAGCGCCCCCTACTCCCCACCAGCCGCCCGGGGCTAGGGCAGCCAGCCACCCCGCCTGGCTCAAAGGCAACACGGAGTCCTGGGCGCCACCAGAGACCCTCCTCAGCCTTCCAACCCCGTGGCCCTTCCCCTGCCACCCTTCCCCTGCCCACCCCCTGACACCATGACCCGACTGAGAGACACGAGAGGCCGGCTGACATAGACAGACACACAGACACACAGGGAAAGACAGAGAGACACACGGAGGGGTAGGCATAGACTGAGAGGAAGAGAGAGACACAGGGAGACCGAGTACCCAACGCACAGACCCGCTCTGACCCCCCGAACAGACACACAGAGACCCTGACCTGGATGCGGACAGCCACAGGGACCGACACACCGGTGCACGCCACAGACCCAGACACACACCACACGCACAGGAGTCTGTGATGGTGAGGCAGCTACCCCCAGGAGGGTGGTCGTGCTTTGCCCGGGTTTTGGCAAGCTGGCTGCGCCCTGGAGCTGCCAGAGGAGCCCCGTGGAACCCCAGGACGCGCAGCCAAGGAGCCTGGAATTCCTTTATTCTCCCATGCCTGCCCGGCACCTTCACTGGCCTGGGGCATTGCAGGGGGACTCTTTCGTTGGTCTGGTCCTTTGGGAAATCCCTTGATGCCTTGGAGCCGGGCTCAACCCCAGTTCCTTGCTAAGTGAGTGAGCCTGGTTGTTAGCTGTGCTTTTGTGGGGAGAAGGATTGCGAACCTGGGTGCCAGCGGGGCCAGAGGGCCAGGGCGGTTGGCCATCTTGTGTGCTGGGCACACGGAGCCTGGACCCCGGGCGGGGCCCAGGGACAAAGGGACGGTGGTCGGCGGGAAGGAAGAGAAGGCCCTGCGGGGCGGGAGCGCAGCCCAGGGCTGGTGGGAGAAGGTGTAGGCGTGCGCAGTCACCAGGTGGAGCGGATTGTCCGGCGGCTTGGGCATCCGGGGCGGCCCACGGGAATGGCGAGGGGCTGCGGGATGATGGCCCCAAGGGCAGGAACGAGGGAGCGCGCGCATGGGAGACGGGATGACCTCCCACCCGCGCTCTCCCCCGCCCCATCCCCGCCGCGGTCCTCGCCGCCTTCGCCCACACCCTCCCTCCGTACCGGCCGCCCTCTCTGCCGCCTCCGCCTACCCACCCCGTCCCCATCGCCCCCCAGCCCGCCCCATTGGTTCCTGTGAGGGTGGGCCTTGTGGCTTGGAGGTGGAGGAGCTGGGTTGGAGCCGCCTGTCCCTGCAGCGGGCGGCTCTAGCGTGCCAGTGAACCGAGGTGGGGTGCGCGGGGGTGAGGAGGCAGCGGGGCAGGGGGGGTTTGGAGGAAGGCTTGTTGGGCAAGGGGGGGCGGTGGAGGCACAGGGAGAGGAAGGGAGGCCGAAGGAGAAAGAAAAAAAGCAAAGAAAGGAGCCTCAGAACAAGCGCCCACGGCACCCGGGATTCCAAGGCAATCTCCCATCCAAGTCCTGACCCGGGTCGACCCTGCTTAGCTTCCGGCAGCAAAAGAGATGTGCTGCCAACAGGCCGCTAGGGCCATAGGCCTAAGTGGCTGCCACTGTGCTCGGCAACAGGCTGCTCTGGGCCTCCGAGCCCCAGCGTGCGCCGCTGGTCACCCCCTCCGCCTGCCCTGGGCTTTGCTCCTGCCTGCCTCGAGCCCGCCTCGGGGTGAGGCGCCTCCAGCACCTCGCAGTCGCGGAAGTCCCGGCGTCCTCCCGTCCCGGCTCGGGACTCCCCAGCCGGGCCTCCCCCGCCGCCGCCGCCGCCGTGGTTTCCCACCCGAGATGCATACGGGGTGCGTTCGCTCGCGGAGCCAGCCATGCGGGGTGTACTCAGCGCCCCCCACGCCCCACCCGCCGCCCTGGGGCTGGCGCAGCCCGCCACCCCGCCTTGCTCAAAGGCAACACCGAGTCCCGGGCGACACCAGAGACCCTCCTCAGCAGCCCAAACCCGTGGCCCTTCCTCCGCCACCCTTCCCCTGTCCACCCCCTGACACCAGCACCCGCCTGAGAGACACGGGAGGCCGGCTGACATAGACAGACACACAGACACACAAGGAAAGACAGAGAGACACACGGAGGGGTAGACGTAGCCAGAGAGGAAGACAGAGACACGGGGACACCTAGTATCCAACACACAGACCCGCTCTGAACCCCCGAAGAGACACACAGAGACGCTGACCTGAATGTGGACGGGGACAGGGACAGGGACTGACTCGCCGGTGCACGCAACAGACCCAGACACACACCACACACACCGGAGGCTGTGTTGGCCAGGCAGCTAGCCTCCGGGAGGGTGGTCGTGCTTGGCCAGGTTTTGGCAAGCTGGCTGCGCCCTGGTGCTGCCAGAGGAGCCCCTCGGAGCCCCAGGACGCGCAGCCAAGGTGCCTGGAATCCCCTTCTGCTCCCATGCCTGCCCGACACCCACACTGGCCTTGGGCCTTGCGGGGGACTCTTTCTTTGGTCTGGTCCTTTATTTGGGGGTACCCCTTGACACCGGCGGGCCGGGCGCACCCCCACTCTCTTGCTGAGTGAGCGAGCCTCGCTGTTAGCTGCGCTGTTGTGGGGAGAAGGATTGCGGCCCAGGGCGCCAGCGGGGCCGGAGGGCCGGGGCGGTCGGCCATCTTGTGTGCTGGGCACACGGAGCGGGGACCCCGGGCCGGGCCCAGGGGCAAAGGGTCGGTGGTCGGCGGGAAGGAAGAGAAAGCCCTGCGGGGCGGGAGCGCAGCCCAGGGCTGGTGGGAGAAGGTGTAGGCGTGCCCAGTCACCCGGTGGAGCCGGTTGTCCGGCGGCTTGGGCAACCGGGGCGGCCCAAGGGAATGGCGAGGGGCTGCGGGATGATGGCCCCAAGGGCAGGAACGAGGGAGCGCGCGCACGGGAGACGGGGTGACCTCCCGCCCGCGCTCCCCCCGCCCCAACCCCGCCGCGGTCGTCGCCGCCTTCGCCCACTCCCTCCCTCCGTAGCGGCCGCCCTCTCTGCCGCCTCCGCTTACCCACCCCGCCCTCATCGCCCCCCAGCGCGCCCCACTGGTTTGTGTGAGGGTGGGCCTTGTGGTTTGGAGGGGGAGGGGCTGGGTTGGAGCCGCTTGCCCCTGCAGCGGGCGGCTCTGGCGGGCCAGCGAACCGCGGTGGGGTGCGCGGGGGCGAGGGGGCAGCGGAGCAGGGGGTGTTTGGAGGAAGGCCTGTTGGGCAAGGGGGGCGGTGGAGGCACAGAGAGAGGAAGGGAGGCCGAAGGAGAAAGAAAAAAGCAAAGAAAGTAGCCTCAGAATAAGAGCCCAGGGCACTCGGGATTCCCGGGCAGTCTCCCATCCAAGTCCTGACCGGGCCCGACCCTGCCTAGCTTCCGACAGCAGAAGAGATGCGCTGCCATCAGGCCGCTAGGGCCATAGGCGTGAGCGGCTGCCGCTGTGCGCGCCAACAGGCTGCTCTGGGCCTCCGAGCCCCAGCGTGCGCCGCTCGTCACCCCGTCCGCCTGCCCTGGGCTTTGCTCCAGCTTGCCTGTGAGCCCGCCTAGTGGTGAGGCGCCTCCAGCACCTCGCAGTCGCGGAAGTGCCGGCATTCTCCCCACCGGGCTCTGGATTTCCCAGCCGGGCGGCCGCCGCCGCCGCCGCCGCCGCCGCCGCCGCCGCCGCCGCCGCCGCCGAGGTTTCGCACCGGAGATGCCTGCGGAGGGCTTTCGGTCTTAGAGGCAGGCATGTAGGGTGTACTCAGCGCACCCAACTCTCCACCCGCTGCCCTGGGTCTAGCGTAGCCAGCCACCCCGCCTTGGTCAAAGGCAACACGTAGTCCCGGGCGCCACCAGAGACCCTCCTCAGCAGTCCAAACCCGTGGCCCTTCCCTCGCCACCCTTTCCCTGCCCACCCCCCCCCCCCACCTTCACCAGGACCGGACTGAGAGATACGGGAGACCGGCTGACATAGACAGACACACAGACACACAGGGAAAGACAGAGAGACACACGGAGGGGTAGACGGAGAGAGAGACACGGGGAGACCCAGTATCCAACACACAGACCCGCTCTGAACCCCCGAACAGACACCCAGGGACCCTGACCTGGATGCGGACAGGCACAGGGACAGGGACCGACTCGCCGGTGCACGCAACAGACCCAGACACACACCACACACACCGGAAGCTGTGTTGGCGGGGCAGCTAGCCCCCGAGAGGGTGGTCGTGCTTGGCCAGGTTTTGGCAAGCTGGCTGCGCCCTGGTGCTGCCAGAGGAACTCTCGGAGCCCCAGGAGGCGCAGAAAGGTGCATGGAATCCCGAAGGATTTGTGTCATGCCTCTGATTTGAGAACACTGGAGATTTGCCTGGGAATCTCCCTGAAAGGGCCCGAGAACCCGCAACCTTAGGAGGAGACCTCCCGAGATTTGGACTGAGATCAGCTGAGATTGGTCCCCGGATCTCATGGAATGGGCCCGGGGCCTCCAGAGGGTTTGAGGAGTTCTGGCGACATTTGAACTTAGAAACGGCGCAGAGGGCCACGGGTTGTAGAAGAACGGTCCAGAGATCTCCCAAGGTTTGCAGATTGCAAACGCGATGCCGACTGAGATCACGTGTCATGTGCCCCTGGGTCTCGCTGGCTTTTCCTGAGATCTCAGGGTTTCGCGCAGTTCTCCCGAGATTTGGACGGGTATCCCGACTCAGGCGACCTTCATCTCCCACACAAGGCCTGAGATCTCATTCGATTTGGACCAGGTGTCCCAAGACGTGGACTGGGATCCCACCTGATTTGCCCTTCGATCTGGCTGCCTGGTCCCGAGGTCTCATGCGATGTGGAGGAGCTCTCCTGAGATGTAGACTAAAATCATGAGAGGTTTGCCCCCGGATCTTGCAGACGGGGGCTGTGTTGTCACGACATGGGGTTTGTGCCGCCCAAGATTTGGCCTGAAAGCACGCGGGTTTGGAACCCGGGCCTTGCTCTGTGGACCTGAGTATTCTGGATTTGCAGGGGCCCTCCTGAAATTGGGATTGAGATCCCATGAGAATTGCCCCCTGGGTCTCTTGGACTGGGCCTGGGATCACACGAGATTTGCACGAGCCCTCCCGAGATTTGGACGGAGCTCCCATGGAGTCAGACGTTGTTTGTCCCGGACATCTCCCTGAGATCCCAGGAGTTTTGAGTGAGTTCTTCCGAGGCAGGGACTGAGAACACGCGACACGTGACCCTGAATCTCCCTGACCGGGCCGGACAGTGCTCGAACATTGCATGTGTTCCCCTGAGGTTTGGACTGAGATCAGGCGAGATTTGCCCTGCGACTCACTGACTGGGCCCGAGGTCTCAAGAGATTTGGATGAGTTCTGGTGAGATCTGGACTTTGATCCGGCCACCTTGGCCCCTGCAAGTGGCCGAACGGACGAGAGGTTTCACAAGATTTGGAGATTCCTCGCGAGATTCGCACTGAGATCAACGAGACGGGTGCCTCTGGATCTCTCTGATTATTCCTGACGTCTCAGGACATTTCGCTAATTCTACCGAGATTTGGACAGATATGCCAACACGTGTAAGTCCTGGAACTCGCAGGCAGGGCCTGAGATCTCATGAGACGTGGATCAGGGCTTCCCAAGTTTGGGCTGGGATCCCATGAGTTGTGCCGCTTGAGATCCCTGACTGGGCCTGAGGTTTCAGGGATTTGGCGGCCTTCTAATGAAAATTGGATTTCAACTCCTTGAGGATTGCCTTCTGGATCTCTCTAACTGGGCCAGAGATCCCCCCCGAGATTTGCGTGAGCGTTCCCGAGATTTGGACTGAAGTGCGATGAACTTAGATGCTGTTTCTCACACAATGGCCTGTGATCCCGGGGGATTTCAGTGCGTTCTTCCGAGGCTTGGACTGTGATCATGTGACACGTGCCCGGGAATCTCCCTGACAGGGCCAGGGCTCTCTTGACATTTGGATGAGATCTCCTGGATTTGGACTGAGATCGGCCCGGAAAGGCACAAGGATCGCCCAGCCTGGGCCCAAATCTCAGGAGATTTTGCCGAGTTCCGGCTAGATTTGCAATCAGATCCCACGAGATTGGCCCCTGGAATTCGGGGAAGGGACCAGAGCTCTCACAGGTTTCAGAGGTGGCGAGCGGGATTCAGACTGCGACCACGTGACAGGTGCCCCTGGATCTCGCCGAATACTCCTGACATTTCAAGACTTTGGCATGGTTGTCCCGAGATTAGGACAGATACCCCGAGACGTTTGTCTGGGAGTGGCAAACAGGGCCTGAGAACTCACGGGATTTGGATCCTGTCTTGCGAGGTTTGCACCGCAGTCCCATGAGATTTGGCGCTGGATCTCGCTTCCTGGGCCCAAGGTCCCACGAGACTTGGATGAGTTCTCCTGAAAATGGGATTGCGGTCACCTGCGAAATGCCCCCGGAAGCCGCTGAGGGGTCCCGAGGTTTGATGAGATGGGGTTTGTTCTCCCAGATTCGCATGAAAGCACTCCGGTTTGGAGCCTGGTTCCTGCTGTCCGGACGTGAGAACTCCTGAGAATTGGATGAGTTCTGCTGAAACTTTGATTGAGAACTCAGGAGTTGGGCCCTGGACCTCCCTGACGGTACCCGAGGTCGACCGAGGTTTGGATGAGTCCTCCCGAGATGTGGACTGAGATTTGGTGAAGTTGGACCCTGTTTTCTAACAGAGTGGCCTTGGCCTGAGATCCCGAAGGACTTGAGTCAGTGCCCCCGATCTGAGAGCACTGGAGAGTTGCCTGGGAATCTCCCTGAAAGGGCCCGAGAACCCGCAACCTTAGGAGGAGACCTCCCGAGATTTGGACTGAGATCAGCTGAGATTGGTCCCCGGATCTCATGGAATGGGCCCGGGGCCTCCAGAGGGTTTGAGGAGTTCTGGCGACATTTGAACTTAGAAACGGCGCAGAGGGCCACGGGTTGTAGAAGAACGGTCCAGAGATCTCCCAAGGTTTGCAGATTGCAAACGCGATGCCGACTGAGATCACGTGTCATGTGCCCCTGGGTCTCGCTGGCTTTTCCTGAGATCTCAGGGTTTCGCGCAGTTCTCCCGAGATTTGGACGGGTATCCCGACTCAGGCGACCTTCATCTCCCACACAAGGCCTGAGATCTCATTCGATTTGGACCAGGTGTCCCAAGACGTGGACTGGGATCCCACCTGATTTGCCCTTCGATCTGGCTGCCTGGTCCCGAGGTCTCATGCGATGTGGAGGAGCTCTCCCGAGATGTAGACTAAAATCATGAGAGGTTTGCCCCCGGATCTTGCAGACGGGGGCTGTGTTGTCACGACATGGGGTTTGTGCCGCCCAAGATTTGGCCTGAAAGCACGCGGGTTTGGAACCCGGGCCTTGCTCTGTGGACCTGAGTACTCTGGATTTGCAGGGGCCCTCCTGAAATTGGGATTGAGATCCCATGAGAATTGCCCCCTGGGTCTCTTGGACTGGGCCTGGGATCACACGAGATTTGCACGAGCCCTCCCGAGATTTGGACGGAGCTCCCATGGAGTCAGACGTTGTTTGTCCCGGACATCTCCCTGAGATCCCAGGAGTTTTGAGTGAGTTCTTCCGAGGCAGGGACTGAGAGCACGCGACACGTGACCCTGAATCTCCCTGACCGGGCCCGACAGTGCTCGAACATTGCATGTGTTCCCCTGAGGTTTGGACTGAGATCAGGCGAGATTTGCCCTGCGACTCACTGACTGGGCCCGAGGTCTCAAGAGATTTGGATGAGTTCTGGTGAGATCTGGACTTTGATCCAGCCACCTTGGCCCCTGCAAGTGGCCGAACGGATGAGAGGTTTCACAAGATTTGGAGATTCCTCGCGAGATTCTCACTGAGATCAACGAGACGGGTGCCTCTGGTTCCCTTGTGTGGGTGTAAGATCTGTTGAAGTTTGGATGAGCTTTCCTGAGGTTTAAACTTACATCTTGCCAGATTTGTCCCTGCCTCTCACTGACTGGGTCAGAGATTTGAAGACCCAGGTTCCTGGGATCAAGTTCCACATCAGGCTCCCTGCTGGGAGCCTGCTTCTCCCTTTGCCTCTGCCTTTCTCTCTGTTTCTCCCATGAATAAATAAATAAAATCTTAAAAAAAGATTTCAGGAGATTTTGATGAGTTCTTTTGAGGTTTGGACTTAGATCCAGAGAGATTGGTCCCTGGTTTTTGCTGAGTGGGCCATAGATCTCACAAGATTTGGAGAGTGATAGTGAGATTCAGACTGAGGTCACGTGAGATGTGCCCATGGTTCTCACTGACTAGTCCTGAAATCTTAGGAGATTTGTAGAGTTCTACCATGATTTGGACAGATATCCCGAGACATTTGATCCTGGATTTTGTAGACAGGGCCTGAGATCTCTTGAGATTTGGATCAGTTGTCCTGAGATTTAGACTGTGATCATGGGAGTTTGCCCCTCGATCTCGTTGCCGTGGTCCAAGATCTCATGAGATTTGGATGGGTTCTCCCGAGATTCAGATGAAAATCATGATAGTTTTGCCCCTGGTTCTTGCTGAGTTGGCCCGAGATCTCATGAGATGTCGTTGGTTCTGTGGAGATTCAGACTGAGATCACACAAGTTTTGACCCTGGTTCTTGCTGCCTGGACCTGAGATCTCATGAGATTTGGATGAGTCTTCCCAAGATTTGGACTGAGGTCACATGAAGCTAGACCCTGTTTCTCACAGAATGGCCTGAGATCACAGGAGATTTGAATGAATTCTTCCAAGTGTTTGTCTGAGATCCTTTGAGATTTGCTTGTGAGTCTCCCTAACTTGTCCCAAGTTCTCTCACCATGCTTTTGGAACTATGTTGACTTCAGGAGGCCAAAGACATTTGAAGGTGACCAGCAGATGTTTGTGTATAGGCTTGGCCTGAGGTTTTTAGAAGGAACTGGCCTCATTTTTTGGTAAAAGGAAATGAAATTATACATTTCATTCACAGATTCATCCTATTCCTAATTTTATTGTAGGTTTTTGGCCCTCCTTGACACCATTGCCATCCCCTTGCTGATTTTTTATTTAGGGTTCGCTTACATACAGGGGGGTGGGTATTTTACACACATAGCCAGGACCCAAGGTTTGGTTGTAAGTTCATAATTCAATCCTGTGCTAAGTGAGAGCAACCATGTCTGATATCCCAAAGGAAAGGTGGCTGTCCTCTCCTTGAGCTTGAAATGCCTTCCTTCTGAAGAACAGAAAGTTCACCAATATGTTGCATGCTGGATGATCTGATGAGCTCAGGAAGTGCCCTTTCAAGGAATATTGCCCCAAGGCTTGCATCCAAAACCTTGAATATCATCTGGGAGTCCCAAGGTACTAGAACCTGAATCACTGAAGCCTTTATCCAGTCATGGGAAGGGCAATTTAAAAAAAGCTAACACCAGATTTCCCTTTCCTTCTGAAGGCAGAATACAAAGTTCTTGCTGACAGGGCGCCCAGGTGTAGGTAATAGAGGTTTTCCTTTACCCAAGCCCAGAGTTGTTTCTCATTCCTGGCAAAGAGAATTGGGTTGCTAGAAGGTTGTCTTAGTTACCTCAATCAAACATTATGTCTCATCTCACCTCTAATAAACACATTTGGCCCACCATATATCCATTTCCATCCTCTTGCTCTTGTTCTGTCTAGGTTCACTCTGTGGCCATGGAGATCCAGTGTCTCAGAGCAATATCCTCTTCTTTAAACTGGGAATTGTGGAAGATTCCTTGTGATTGCGGGGAAGGGTGGGTCACAGGTCCCCCTTGAAATTTAGTTTTAGAACTAAGCTCACAGGAGGAAACTTAAAGCATTTGAAGTTTCAAGCAGTGAATTTGTGTGTGTGTGTAGGCTTGGCCAGAGGATTTTAGAAGGTGCTGGCCTCTATTTCTTGGGTAAGTGAAAAATTAGACAGCTCTTTATAGATTTATCACATTCCCATTTTAGATGTAGATTATTGGCCTTGCTTATAAACATTCCTATACTCTTGCTGATTTTCTATCTAGGTCTTTGTTCACATTCAGGCTGGAAGGTGCTTTTACTCACGGACAACTCCTAGGGATTACTGGTGAGTTCTGATCCTGTGTGAAGTGAGAGAATTAGTGTCTGTTATTCCCCCCCCCACACAAAAAAACACAGTTGGCCCTCTTGTGCCTGAGCTTTTTCTGTGGCTGCCTTGGGTGAATCGGTGGAAGGGCAGCCAGGCTGCCTCCCTCCCCTGGCTGATTGTGAACCCTTCATTCTGGAGATCCTAGTTTGAAAAAAATTCAAAGGAATATAAATAGAGAGGTAATGAGGACTTCCTTGGAGTTGAGAATAAAATAATGTTGAAAGGGGTATGTGCCCCCCGATGTTTATAGTAGCAATGTCCACAGTAGACAAACTATGGAAAGAAACAAGATGTCCATCGACAGATGAATAGATAAAGAAGATGTGGTATATATATATATATATATATATATATATATATATATATAATGGAATATTATGCAGCCATCAAAAGGAATGAAATCTTTCCATTTGCAACAACGTGGCTAGAACTGGAGGGTATTATGCTGAGCGAAATGTCAATCAGAGAAAGACATGTATCATGTCTGATATGAGGAATTCTTAATCTCAGGAAACAAACTGAGGGTTGCTGGAGTGTTGGGGGTGGGAGGGAGGGGGTGGCTGGATGATAGACACTGGGGAGGGTATGTGCTATGGTGAGCACTGTGAATTGTGTAAGACTGTTGAATCACAGACCTGTACCTCTGAAACAAATAAGACATTATATGTTTTAAAAAAGAAGAAGATAGTAGGAAGGGAAAAATGAAGGGGGGGAATTCAGAGCGGGAGACAAACCATGACAGACTATGGACTCTGAGAAACAAACTGAGGGTTCTAGAGGGGAGGGGCTGGGGGGATGGGTTAGCCTGGTGATGGGTATTAAAGAAGGCATGTACTGAATGGAGCACTTGGTGTTATATGCAAACAATGAATCATGGAACACTACATCAAAAACTAATGTAATGTATGGTAATTAACATAACATAATAAAATTTTTAAAAAATTTAAAAATAATAATGTTGAGAATAAAGTGTCTAGCAAAATCTTTAGCAAGCTGGCAGTCTCAGGAATCAGAAACACCTGTCGGTTTGGGCAATGGGAAACCTCCATTGGTTACACCTGGCAGCCAAGTAAGCAAGAGGCCTTCATTCTTCCTTCATAAACAGAGGGAAAACTTCTCGATTTTGATGTCTCTCCTGCCTTTCCATCTGTGGGAAAAAAAAAACAGAAGTGATTTAAATTTAGCAGGTTGGTTTTCCCAGCTGACGATATGCTTGGAAATGGTCACTGGAGCAGTATTCCTTGAAAGAGATCTTTCTACATGAATAGATCATGGAGCATGCTGCACATGTGTGAACTCTCTGCTCTTTAGAATGAAGGCAGCTCTGTCAGCCAAGGGAGGGAGACAAGGTGGCTACCAATCATAACATTTAAAACAGCAGGAAAAGAACCAAGGACTCAGAGGCAGAAGGGGAAACTTTCTTTTTGGCTATCAGACACGTATTGCTCTCACATAGCACGGGATCCCACAGGAAACTTGCCACCAACTCTGGGTACTGGTTGTGTGATGCTAACCATATTACCTTTAAATGAGAACCAAATTAGCGACAAAAAAAAACCAAGAGGATGGGAATGGCTTCAAGGAAAACCAAAGTTCTACATTTCAACTGGAAATGAGAGTTATCTGGGAGTGCAATGTCTAACTTCATCTCCCCTTGCCGCAAAATAAGGCAAGTTCCCTCCCCAAAACTGGCTGAGCCTACACACAAAGAATCCTTTGAGTTCCTTCAAACACCCTAGCCTTCCTGATGTCAACATTGTTCTGATGCCAAATTATAAGGGACCCTGTCGCACAACCTATATCAGAGTCACAGGGACACAGTCAGATTCCCCAGTTTAAATCAGAAAATATTGCTCTGAGTCCAGAAATGGACCCTCAAAAGATTGAGATTATTCCCTGCATATTCTCAAACCACAATGCTTTAAAACTGGAATTTTTTCAAAAGAAAAAATTTGGAAGAAATTCAGACACTTGGAAGCTAAAGACCATCCTGCTTAAGAATGTTTGGGTCAACCAGGAAATCAAAGAAGAACTGAAAGAATTCATGGAAATCAATGAGAATGAAAACACATTGGTCCTAAACCTATGGGATACTGCAAAGGTGGTCCTAAGGGGGAAATACATAGCCATCCAAATCTCACTCAAAAAAATAGAAAAATTCCAAATACACAAAATAACTTCACACCTTAAAGAACTGGAGAAAGAACAACAAATAAAGCCTAACCCATGCACGAGAAGATAAATAAGATTAGAGCAGACATCAATGAATTAGAAACCAGAAATACAGTAGAGCAGATCAATGAAACTAGAAGCTGGTTCTATGAAAGAATTAATAAGATTGATAAACCTTTGGGGGCGCCTGGGTGGCTCAGTTGGTTAAGCGACTGCCTTCAGCTCAGGTCATGATCCTGGAGTCCCGGGATCGAGTCCCACATCGGGCTCCCTGCTCAGCTCGGAGTCTGCTTCTCCCTCTGGCCCTCCTCCCTCTCATGCTCTCTCTCTCTCTCATTCTCTCTCTCGCAAATAAATAAAATCTTAAAAAAAAAAGATTGATAAACCTCTGGACAGACTTATCAAAAAGAAAAGAGAAAGGACTCAAATAAATTATATCATGAATGAAAGAGGAGAGATCACAACCGACACCAAAGAAATACAAACAATTATAAGAACATATTATGAGCAACTATATTCCAACAAATTAAACAATCCAGAAGAAATGGATGCTTTCCTAGAGACATATAAACTACTAAAACTGAACCAGGAGGGAAAAGAAAACCTGAAGAGACACATAAGCAGTAAGGAAATTAAATCAGTAATCAAAAATCTACCAACAAACAAGAGCACAGGGCAAGATGGCTTCCCAGGGGAATTCTACCAAATATTTAATGAAGAATTAATACCTAGTCTTCTGAAAATGTTCCAGAAATAGAAATGGAAGGAAAACTTCCAAACTCATTTATGAGGCCCTTGATCCCAAAACCAGATAAAGACACTATCAAGAAGGAGAACTTCAGGACAATATCCCTGATGAACATGGATGTCAAAATTCTCACCAAAATACTAGCCAATAGAATCCAACAGTACATTAAAAGGATTATTCACCACGACGAATGGGATGTATTCCTGGGCTGCAAGGTTGGTTCAACATTTGCAAAACAATTATTGTGATACAGTACATTAATAAAAGAAAGAACAAGAACGATAAGATCCTCTCAATAGATGCAGAAAAAGCATTTAACAACGTACAGCATCCTTTCTTGATTAAAATCATTCAGTGTAGGAATAGAGGGTACATACCTCAATATCATAATAGCCATCTATGAAAATCCCACAGCGAATATCATTCTCAATGGGGAAAAACTGAAAGATTTCCCCCTAAAGTCAGGAACACGGCAGGGATGTCCACCATCACCACCACTATTCAACATAATACTAGAAGTCCTAGCCTCCGCAATCAGACAACAAAAAGAAAGAAAAGGCATCTGAATCAGCAAAGAAGTGAAACTCACTTTTTGCAGATGATATGATACTTTCTGTGGATAACCCAAATACTCCACCCCAAAACTGTGAGAATTCATACAGGAATTCGGTAAAGTGGAAAGATATAAAATCACTGTACAGAAATCAGTTGCATTTCTGTACACCAACAACAAGACAGAAGAAAAGAGAAATTAAGGAGTTGATCCCATTTACAATTGCACCCAAAACCATAAGATACCTAGGAATAAATCTAACCAAAGAGGCAAAGAATCTGTACTCAGAAAACTATAGAATACTCATGAAAGAAATTGAGGAAGACACAAAGAAATGGAAAAACGTTCCATGTTCATGGATTGGAAGAATGAATGTGAAAATGTCTATGCTACCTAGAGCAATCTACACATTTAATGCAATCCCTATGAAAATACCATCAACTTTTTTCAAAGAAATGGAGCAAATAATCCTAAAATTTGTATGGAAGCAGAAAGGACCCCAAATAGCCAGAGGAATGTCGAAAAAGAAAAGCAAAGCTGGTGGCATCACAATTCCGGACTTAAAGCGCTATTACAAAGCAGTAATCATCAAGATAGTATGGTACTATCAGACACATAGATCAATGGAACAAAATAGAGAGCCCGGAAATGGACCCTCAACTCTATGGTCAACTCATTTTCGACAAAGCAGGAACGAATGTCCAATGGAAAAAAAGTCTCGTCAACAAAAGGTGTTGGGAAAATTAGCCACATGGAGAAGAATGATACTGGACCATTTCCTTAAAGAACACACCAGGGCGCCTGGGTGGCTCAGTCGTTAAGCGTCTGCCTTCGGCTCAGGTCATGATCCCAGGGTCTTGGGATCGAGTCCCACATCAGGCTCCCTGCTCGGCGGGAAGCCTGCTTCTCCCTCTCCCACTCCCCCTGCTTGTGTTCCTGCTCTCGCTATCTCTCACTCTGTCAAATAAGTAAATAAAATCTTAAAAAAAAAAAAAAAGAAAAGAACACACCAAAACAGACTCAAAATGGATGAAAGACCTAAGTATGAAACAGCAATCCATCAAAATCCTGGAGCAGAACACAGGCAACAACCTCTTCAACCTCAGCCATAGCAATTTCTTCCTAGACACATCGCCAAAGACAAAGGAAGCAAGGACATAAATGAACTATTGGGACTTCAAGATAAAAAACTTTTGCACAGCAAAGGAAACAGTCAACAAACCCAAAAGAAAACTGACAGAATGGGAGATATTTGCAAATGACACTAGAGATAAAGGGCTGGTATCCAAAATTTATGAAGAACTTATCAAACTCAACACCCAAGGAACAAATAATCCAATCAAAAAATGGGCAGAAGATATGAACAGATATTTCTGCAAAGGAGACATCCAAATGGCCAACAGACACCTGAAAACGTGCTCCATATCACTTGGCATCAGGGAAATACAAATCAAAACCACAATGAGATACCACCTCACACCAGTCAGAACAGCTAAAATGAACAAGTCAGGAAATGACAGATGTTGGCAAGGATGTGGAGAAAGGGGAACCCTCTCACACTGTTGGTGGGAGTGCAAGCTGGTGCAGCCACTCTGGAAAACAATATGGAGGTTCCTCAAAAACTTGAAAATAAAGCTACCCTATGACCCAGCAATTGCACTACTGGGGATTTACCCCATAGATACAAATGTAGTGATCCAAAGGGGCACGTGCACCCCAGTGTTTATTGCAGCAATGTCCACAATAGCCAAACTGTGGAAAGAGCCAAGATGTCCATCAACAGATGAATGGATAATGAAGATGTGATACACACACACACACACACACACACACACACACACACACACACAATGGAATATTATGCAGCCATCAAAAAATGAAATCTTGAAATTTGCAATGACGTGGATGGAACTAGAGGGTATTATGCTAAGTGAAATAAGTCAATCAGAGAAAACATGTATCATATGATCTCACTGATATGAGGAATTTGAGAAACAAGACAGAGGATCATAGGGGAAGGGAGGGGAAAATGAAACAAGATGAAACTAGAGAGGGAGACAAACCATAAAAGACTCTTAATCTAAGGAAACAAACTGAAGGTTGCTGGAATCGAGGGGGTTGGGAGGGATGGGGTGGCTGGGTGATAGACACCGGGGAGGGTATATGCTATGTCACTGTGAATTGTGTAAGGCTGATGAATCACAGACCTGTACCCCTGAAACAAATAACACATTATATGTCAATAAAAAAATTACCACAAACCTTCTTAAATGAATAGGGGAGGTTTGAAATTGGTAAAAAGGATAGGTAGACTTTTTCTGTTCTTGTATACTCTCAGTGTGTAAGACAAACTTTAAACAAAATTCTCAAAGATTTGGTTTGCAACCTGAAGGGCTGAACCAACCATCCAAATACATTATTTTCAATTTGCTTGTTTATATCAGGAAGATTTTCAACTAAGTTGGAAATCAAAAAATTCCTATGTACTGGGGCCCCTTGGTGGCTCAGATGGTTTAAGCGTCTGCCTTCGGCTCAGGTCATGGTCCCAGAGTCCTGGGATCGAGCCCCGCATCAGGCTCCCTGCTAGGCAGGGAGCCTGCTTCTCCCTCTGCCTCTGCCTCTCTCTCTCTCTCTCTCTCTCTCTCTCTCTGACTCTCATGAATAAATAAATAAAACATTTAAAAACAATCCTTTGTACTAGATTTAAAACTGTTTTTGGAACGCTTTTCTTTTCCTCTGGGTACATAGTTTCATTTTAGCTTAGGGAGCAGCCCTAAAAAAAATGTTTATATCAGGCTCTATCAGTTTCCAGTTTGACAAACTTTTCACTGTAGAACTAATTTTTTAAAAAGTTCTTTTCAATCACTCTGTAATTTCTCAGCTGGGACAAACAGTAAATATTCCTGGCAGTAGTAAACAACCCAACGACACACAAAAAAATCCCTAAATAAGATTCAAAAGATAAATTTTGCCTTTCTCTCTCAATTGAATACTACAGAGAGAGATTTGGGAGAGCTGACTCTGGCAAGAATCTTCACCCTTCACTGATTCCTGCAGTTTCTCAGGATCTTATCTGAAGGTTTCAGGGAAAGTGTGGTCTGAAGTATTGGGTGCATCCCTGGTATCTACCAGAATTTGGCAAGGTTTTCCATTAATTTTACTTTTAGAATCCCATTGGCTATTTAAGGGAATAACTAGTAGCAGTTTCTTGGAAAATCCCTAGGAGTTATGTCAACACTGGAAGGAACCGATGTGGGGGCCCTCTTTTGATGGTAGATATAGGGGACTTCAAGTTGTGTGGAAGGATTTGACAAAACATTTCAGGCCATCTCTTTTCCAGTGTCCCAACTGATTGCAAATTATTTCTGGTCCAGTGTTTTGATGATGGACCTCTAAGAGACTGCAATGGAGGAGGCCCAGGTGTTATCTTAGGTTTTTGGCCTTGGAGCTGTTACAGTTGTAAGGCCAGTAAATTCGATGGCTTTTTTTTACAATCTTGTATTGTCTTCATATAAAGATTGGTAGACTGTGAGTACTCAGGTAAAGGAGGATAGAGGGATGTAGTAAGAGTTACATCAGTCTTACAGTCTTGTTTTAAATGCTTCTTATGTCTTTAATTTTTATATGTGAAGCTTTTTTATTTTTAAAGATCTTATTTATTTATTTGTCAGAGAGAGAGAGAGACAGAGAGAGAGCACAAGGAGGTGGAGAGGTAGGCAGAAGGAGAAGCAGGTTCCCCACTGAGCAAGGAGCCTCTCATGGGACTCAATCCCAGGACCCCAGGATAATGACCTAAGCCAAAGGCAGACGCCTAACAGACTGAGCCACCCAGGCGTCCCTATGTGAACATTTTATAATGAAACTTTCAAAGAAAGTATTTTAAAATCTTGAAGCTTTTAGGAGGCTTCTGAATATGAATAAAATAGGTATCCCATTCTGTTTGCTGATTTGGAAAACCTTTTTCTCAAGTGCATTTCTTGAATAAATTATCTTGTTTAATTGAAATATTCCCCATAATGGCCATTTTATTTATTTATTTATTATTTTTTAGAAATTAACCAAACCCAAATATTGACTTCTATTTTTTTCTGTGTAGAATGCAACTTTCTTTCTTTTTTTAATTTAAGTTCAATTAGCCAACATATAGTACATCATTAGTTTTTGATGTAGTGTTCAGTGATTCATTAGTTGTGTATAACACCCAGTGCTCATCACATCATGTGACCTCTTTAATGCCCATCACCCAGTTACCCCATCCCCCCATCCACTTCCCTTTCCACAACCCTCAGTTTATTTCCTGGTGTCAAGAGTCTCTCATGGTTAGTCTCCCTCCCTGATTTCTTCCCATTCAGTTTTCCTTCCTTTCCCCTGTGATCCTCTGCACTGTTTCTCATTATCCACATATAAGTGAAACCATATGATAATTTTCTTTCTCTGATTGACTTATTTCATTTAGCATAATCCCCTCCAGTTCCATCCATGTCAATGTAAATGGTAGGTATTCATCCCTTCTGATGGCTGAGTAATGCCTTAGTAAGATTTTGCCCTTTTTCTAAGAATCTATGGTTTCCAGGACCAGAGTTTTTATACATTAAATAAGTAGGTGTGCTGGAAGGTGGCATGTTCAATATTTGAAACTTTAGAGCTCTGTTTCTTAGCTAAGCTTTGTGTCTCTCAGAGACAAATTAATACCTATGAGGGATATGCCACTGAATTGGGGATTTTGTGTTGTTTTAGTGTACCTCATTGTATGGAAATGTTCATGAAGTTGGTAGGTAATCTAGTGTTGATCTAACCTGTTCTGTGACCAACTTATCCTATCACAGGGGTCCTAAGATTTAGATGGTGAGCACTCTAACAGTTTTTAAATACTGGATCTATGTCCACCAATTTTGCAGCTTTGGCTTCCAAGATTCCCATTAAGAATATATCTATTATTTATTTCATGTGGAGTTATTTTTAGAAAATGTATTGTAAACCTTAAGGGGTGATTGTGGAAGCAGCTGAAATATCAGCATCATTCCTATTCTCAGGCTATTGAATGCAATAGCCTGGTACAAACAGGATTGTATGATGTCCTGGGGCAGGGCATAGTTTAAGGACTATGAAAGAATGTAACCCTCAGTCCCCCTTCCTGCACCTGGAGATTGCTAGCACAAACACCCCATTCCTCCCTTATCCCATGACTGCCTCCCTGCATGCTGGTGAGTAGAGGAGGGTGCAGGCCTGCTTTTCAGCTTCAAGATAATTGTCATCTCTTTGTACTCTTTTCCCATGCTTAGATACATCTGTCCTTGCCTTTCTGATAAAAAAAAAAAAACCAAAATAAAAGATATGTGCAGAATTCAGCTTCTGCTGCTCTGTCTTGCAGAGGCAGTCCTGCACGTCCACTCAGATTGGTGTCTGAGAACTTTATTTCAGTGCGAGATGACATTTCACAAGATGACTTATTTTCTTAGTGGCAGACACCCTACAGACTATTAGTATGCTCTATAGATGTCCTATAAAGTTGGCTCTTAATGGCTCTGACTTATGTCCACTTAAATTTTGATGTCATTGTTGAAAACAGAATTTTTTATCTTATTTCTCCAAATCCCCAGTCAGTTTACATTGTGAACGTACTTCAAGGCTTTTTTGAGTCACTAAATGTTTGCCATCTTGCTGTATTTAAATGAAAGGTACCCAATATTTTCTCTTTTTGAAATAATCCTCTCTAATTCAACATGACATAATGTTTCTAGCTGGTTGTGCACAGTTCCTGAGAACTGTTAGGACCTCTCAAATGTGCTTACTTTGTAGTTGAGGTCAGCCACAAACCCAAATGTTGTGGCCCACTAAGCTTCTCTATGAAAAATTTAGTCTGTCACACCCCCATTTTCCACCTAGAAGGATTAGGATAAACAAGCTCAAACACCTCAGAACACAATATAAACAGAACTTGATATGAGAGAAGTTTATCAGAGATCCTAGATTGTGGCTATAGATTCAGGGAACCAAAAAAAGCTCTGTGGGCACCTTCACTTGCATCTTATCTCTGGAATCTTCAATACTGTCTTTGGATCCCATCCTCATTGCCAAAACTGTCACATGACACAAATAAAGCAATTTAATAATGAGTTTATGTCCTTTATTCAAAGAAAAACAATCTGTGGATTAGGAAAATATCGTGCCTCACAAGCAATGGAGCACTATCTCTGAGGGATTTGGAGGAAGAACTAGTTTTATGTAGTGTTAGAGCAATGTGAAGACAAGGCATGATTGTAGATTATGATTATGAGTACAGAGGCCAGAATTGGCTTGGCATTTGGGGATTGGCTAACTGGATATACAGCATTTCTAGTGAAGCAGAGCATTTATAGGAATACAAAAGTTTTGGTTTACAGATTTGGTACCCCAGGCAAGAGTGACTCTATCCTGAACATAAAAGTTTATTTCAACAAAACAGTTCTATTTAAAAGTAATCCAAATTTATTGGTGAATGGAGGTTTTTATAAAAACAATTGCAATTGAGAAGATGTTATATTATTTAATATATTTTTAATATATACTTCACTCTCCTTGAAGTGAGAGCTTTGAAGATTTAGTTACATCATGATTTAAAAGTAAGAAGTCGAAAATGAAAATGAAACTCCCAGGAAATGATCTTTTACAGAAACTAAGAAAATACCTAGCTGAGAAAAGAGACATTTTCTGCCTTTTAAAAAGTACTCCTTACAAACATTAAGCTATTACATTGAAAAGCATTTGTATTAACCAGGTATCATCCTCAATAATTTACAGTCTCTAATACTCTAAGATACATTTAATTGCTTAAATGCTTAAACATGGTCTGACTTAATGTACTCCATACACTATTTGTAATAGTTATTTTTGAAAGTGTTAAGCATAATCATAATGAACTTTCTCCATTCTACACAGCATATAGTGTTTGCTGTCTAACAAAACTATTGATCTGGCTGAACATCATAAAATGAAAGATATCATAGGAAAAGACAAAAGAGATATTCCAGTAAATGTTGAAATTATGTACATCAACTTGATTTTTTTGAACTTCATAGGCTTACAAGATAAAAGGTATGTTAGCATTAATTTAATTCACACTATCACCTTTGACTTCTTCCTCTTGATGACCAAGAGCTTACTCTTTGGCTAGGTAGGCTACTTCCATGTTGAATACCTCTAGGTGTTAGGAAGTTCTTTCTTGATTTGAAAAACAACCTGGATGCAGAGGTTAATAGAGAATAAAGGGGTAAATCTAAATAACAACAGCAGCTACAAATTGCTGAAAAAATTTTATATGTTTGGCCCTTTGCTCTCTTTGTACATATATTTGCTCATTTAATGGTCACAATAACCTGTGAGATTTTATTACACTCCTTTTTTAAGACAAGGAAATTGAGGTTTAGAGAAGTTAAATAACTTGCCAAAAATCACCTAATTATTATGTGCCAGGACTAAAGTTCATAAAAGAATTATAAGGCTAAATAAAACTTCAAAGGATATCCAATATCACTCTTCACTCCTCCTAATGAAGCTGCCTCAAGCCCTCTGACCAACCTCGTAGTCTTTAAACTGTCGCAAACACCCATGTGTTTGATTAATCGTTCTTTGTATATCTATAGATCACACATTCTTTTCTAGAAGTAACAGAGCACATTTGCACATCGTGAAACACAAACCAGATCCCCTTGCACAACCATCAGGCACTAAGGAACCAGATCCCCTTGCACAACCCCTGAGCACTGAGATAACATCTGTAGCTCCCACTATTGAGTCTGCACAAAATCCAGAAATTTTACAGACCAAAGTTCTCCCTTTACTGATTAACTACCCTAAACTCCTTTAAAAAAAACCCTGGGCCAAACAGAAACCTCACAGTTGGCCATTGAACAGAGTCCAACCTTCTCCCTAGGTGGCCAGGCTTCTGAATCCAACTCAAATTCCTTTCAAATCAAAACCCTTCTTTTTTTTCATTTCAAGATTTTATTTAAATTCTAGTTAGTTGACATACAGTTTTTTAAAAATATTCATTTCAGGAGTAGAATTTAGTGATTCATCCCTTACGTACAACACCCAGGGCTCATCACAACAAGTGATCTCCTTAATACTCATCACCTATTTAGCACATAGCCCACCCACCTCCTTCCATCAACACTCAGTTTGTTCTCTATATTTGTCTTTTTGGTTTGCCTCCTTTTTCTCCACCTTCCACTATGTTCATCTGTTTTGTTTCTTAAATTCCTCATATGAGTAAAATAATATGGTATTTGTCTTTCTCTGACTTATTTCACTCAGCACAATACACACAATACACTCTATCTGGGCTGAAGGGTTGGTTCAATATTTGTAAATCAATCAATGTGATATACCACATCAATAAAAGAAAAGGATAAGAACCATAAGATCCTCTCATTAGATGCAGAAAGGGCATTTGACAAAATACAGCATCCTTTCTTGATAAAAATCCTCAACAAAGTAGGGATAGAGGGAACTTATCTCAGCATCATAAAGGCCATATAAAAAAGACCCAAAACTGATATTACCCTCGATGGAGAAAAACAGAGCTTTTTCTCTACAGTCAGGAACAAGACAGGGATGTCAACTCTCAACATTGTTTTTAACATAGTCCTGGAAGTCTTAGCCTCAGCAGTCAGAAAACAAAAAGAAATAAAAGGCATCTAAATCAGTAAGGAAGAAGTCAATCTTTCACTTTTCACAGATGACATGGTACTCTGTAGAAAACCCAAAAGACTCCACCAAAAAATTGCTAGAACTGATACAGCAAAATCTCAGGATATAAAATCAATGTACAGAAATCTGTTGCAT
This sequence comes from Halichoerus grypus, assembly GCF_964656455.1. Lineage (NCBI taxonomy): Eukaryota > Metazoa > Chordata > Mammalia > Carnivora > Phocidae > Halichoerus > Halichoerus grypus. The sequence continues at coordinate 81,112,914 of NC_135727.1, forward strand.
TTCTATGCACCAATAATGAAGCAGCAGAAAAAGAAATCAAAGAATTGATCTTATTTATAATTGAACCAAAACCATAAGATGCCTAGGAATAAACATACCCAGAGAGGTAAAAGATTTGTTGTCTTAAATCTATAGAACACATATGAAAGAAGTTGAAAATGACAAAAAGAAATGGAAAACTATGCTCTTGACTATAGGCCTTTCAAGTGACTGGCAGCCAAATATAGGAATCTATAACACGAAACATTAACCCTATCTTTCCAAAATAAGAAGGACCTGATTGACCCTGTCATTGTCCATCCTGTTTTTATTTTCATATTCCATTCCAAAATTTTAAAATTCTTAGGAGCTTTTTCATAATTATACTACTACATATCCTTTTGTTTTGTCCTCAGTTTTTCTCAGATGAGAAGTAGTAGACACTACCTAATATTCAATTAATTTCAACTAATATTTCCTCATGAATTTGAAAATCCTGCAGATTAATTTTCCCAATACTCATAGCTTTTCCTCATAGGTTTTGTTTTATATGCTTTTAATAATTTCTGTTGCTTCCTTCTGAATTTTAAAAACAATAAGAAATACTAAATGACATAAAACATTAGAAACAGATGGCTGGTTGGAAATAAACTACAACAGAGCAGAGAACATGTAATATATGAATAATGCTCTTAATTAAAAAAGAAAAACTAAAATACATATGCGCACCAAAAACAAAAAAGAAAAACTAAAAAAAGTGGCTGCCTCTGGAACTTATGTATTAGCAGTGATAGTTAAAACCTATAGAAAGTGTTTGGAGTGATATATGACAATACCTGTAAATTTTAAATGCATTTTAGTCAGCATTTCCATTTATAAGAATTCAGCCTACAAGAAATACAAATGGAAGCAAAGACAAATTTATGGTAATATTTACCACATCATGGTTGTTCAAAACAAAATAAGGGAGGAAAATCTAATGCCATCAACTAGAACAACAAAAAATGGCCCGTAGAAAGCTATCATGCCAGCCCTTTATCTGTAGTGTCATTTGCAAGTATCTTCTCCATTCTCTGGGTTGCCTCTTTGTTTTGTTGACTGTTTCCTTTGCTGTGCAGAAGTTTTATCTTGATGAAGTCCCAAAAGTTCATTTTGGCTTTGTTTCACTATCCTTTGGAGATTTATCTTGAAAGAAGTTGCTATGGCTGATGTCAAAGAAGTTATTGCCTATGTTCTACTCTAGGATTTTGACGGATTCGTCTCACATTGAGGTCTTTCATCCATTTTGAGTTTATCTTTGTGTATGGTGTTAGGGAAAGCTTGAGTTTCATTCTTCTGTTTATAGCTGTCCAAATTTCCCAACACCATTTACTGAAGGGACTGTCTTTTCCATTGCATATTTTTTCCTGCTTTGTCGAAGATTATTTGACCATAGAGTTGAGGGTCCATATCTGGGCTCTCTATTCTGTTCCATTGGTCTATATGTCTGTTTTTGTGCCAGTACCATGCTGTCTTGGTGATCACAGCTTTGTAATATAGCTTGAAATCGGGCAACATGATGCCCCCAGCTTTGTTTTTCTTTTTCAACATTTCCTTGGCGATTCGGGGTCTTTTCTGATTCCATACAAATTTTAGGATTGTTTGTTCCAGCACTTTGAAAAATGTCATTGGAATTTTGATCAGAATGGCATTGAAGGTATAGATTGCTCTGGGTAGCATAGACATTTTAACAATGTTTATTCTTCCGATCCATGAGCATAGAATGTTTTTCCATCTTTTTGTGTCTTCAGTTTCTTTCATGAGTGTTCTGTAGTTCCTAGAGTATAGATAATTTCCCTCTTTGGTTAGGTTTATTAGGAGGTATCTTATAGTTTTTGGTGCTATTGTAAATGGAATCGTTTCTCTAATTTCTCTTTCTACAGTTGCATTGTTAGGGTATAAGAAAGCAACTGATTTCTGTGTATTGATTTTGTAGCCTGCCACATTACTGAATTGCTGTATGAGTTCTAGTAACTTGGGGGTGGAGTCTTTTGGGGTTGCGACATAAACTATGTCATCTGCAAAGAGAGAGAGTTTGACTTCTTTGCCAATTTGAATACCTTTTATTTCTTTGTTTTGTCTGATTGCTGTTGCTAGGACTTCTAGTACTATGCTGAACAATAGTGGTGAGAGTGGGCATCCTTGACGTGTTCCTGATCTTAAGGGAAAGGCTCTCAGCTTTTCCCCATTGAGGATGATAGTCGGTGTGGGTTTTTCATAGATGGATTTTATGAACTTGAGGAATGTTCCCTCTATCCCTATACTCTGAAGAGTTTTAATCAGGAAAGGATGTTGTATTTTGTCAAATGCTTTTTCTGCATCAACTGAGAGGACCATATGGTTCTTCTCCCTCCTCTTATTAATGTGTTCTGTCACATTGATTGATTTGTCATTTTTGAACTGCGAATGCATCACTGGGATAAATCCCACTTGGTCCTGGTGGATGATCCTTTTAATATACTGTTGGATCCTATTAGTTATGATTTTGTTGAGAAATTTGGCATCCATATTCATCAGGGATATTGGTCTGAAATCTCTTTCTTTCCATTCAGTTTTCCCTCCCTTCCCCTATTGTTCTCTGCACTATTCCTTATGTTCCACATAAGAGTGAAACCATATAATTGTCTTTCTCTGCTTGACTTATTTCACCTAGCATAATCCCCTCCAGTTGGTTCCAGGCTGATGAAAATGGTAGGTATTCATCCTTTCTGATGGCTGAATAATATTCCATTGTATAAATGAACCATATTTTCTTTATCTATATATCTGCTGAAGGACATCTCAGCTCCTTCCAGAGTTTGGCTATTGTGGACACTGCTTCTATGAAAATTGGGGTTCATGTGCCTTTCTTTTCACTACAACTTTATCTTTGAGGTAAATACCTAGTAGTGCAATTTCTGGGTCATGGGTGGCCTTATCTTTAATTTCTTGAGGAGCCTACATACAGTTTCCCAGAGTGGTTGTACCAGCTTGCATTCTCACCAACAGTGCAAGAGGGTTCCCCTTTCTCCACGTCCTCACCAACATTTGCTGTTCCCTGTCTTGTTAATTCTGGCCATTCTAACTGGTGTAATGTGGTATCTCATTGTGGTTTTGACTTGAATTTCCCTGATGGCAAGTGATGTGGACCATTTTTTCAGGCGTCTGTTGGTCATTTATATGTATGTCTTCTTTGGAGAAGTGTCTGTTCATGTCATCTGCCCAATTCCTGACTGGATTATTTGTTTTTGGGTGTTGAGTTTGAGAAGTTCTTTACAGGTCTTGTATACAAGCCCTTTATATGTAATGCCATTTGCAAATATCTTCTCCCATTCCATATGTTGCCTTTTAGTTTTGTTGATTGTATCATTTACTGTGCAGAAGCTTTTTATTTTCATGATGTCCCATAGTTCATTTTTGCTTTTGTTTCCCTTGCCCTTAGAGACGTCTTTTTCTTTTTTTTTTAAAGGTTTTATTTATTTATTTGACAGAGAGAGATAGCGAGAGCAGGAACACAAGCAGGGGGGAGTGGGAAAGGGAGAAGCAGACCTTCTGTGGAGTGGGGAGCCTGATGCGGGGCTTGATCCCAGGACACTGGGATCATGACCTGAGCCAAAGGCAGACGCTTAATGACTGAGCCACCCAGGCGCCCCTAGAGACGTCTTTTTAAAGAAGTCACTGTGGCTAATGTCAAAGAGGTTACTACTTATATTCTGCTCTCGGATTTTGAGGGATTACTGTCTCACATTGAGGTCTTTCATCCATTTTGAGTTTTCCTTGTATATGGTATAAGAGAATGGTGCAATTTCATTCCTCTTCATGTGGCTGTCCAATTTTCCCAGCACCATTTATTGAAGAGAATTTTTTTTTTCCATTGCATATTTTTTCTTCCTTTGTCGAAGATTATTTGACCATAGAGTTGAGGGTCCATATGTGGTCTCTCTATTCTGTTCCATTGGTCTATATGTCTGTCTTTGTGCCAGTACCATGCTGTCTTGTTGATCACTGCTTTGTAATATAGCTTGAAATCAGGCAAAGTGATGCCCCCAGCTTTGTTTTTCTTTTCAACATTCCCCTGGCGATTCGGGGTCTTTTCTGGTTCCACACAAATTTTAGGATTGTTTTTTCCAGCTCTGTGAAAAATGTCAATGGTATTTTGATTGGGATTGCACGGAATGTGTAGATTTCTCTGGGTAGCATAGATATTTAATCAGTATTTATTCTTCCAATCCATGAGCATGGAACGTTTTTCCATTCTTTTGTGTCTTCCTCAATTTCTTTCATAAGTGTTCTGCAGTTTCTAGAGTACAGATCTTTTATCTCTTTCGTTAGGTTTATTCCTAGGTATCTCATGTTTTTTGGAGCTATTGTCAATGGAATTAATTCCTTAATATCCCTTTCTTCAGTTACACTTTTAGTGTATAGGGATGCAAATGACTTCTGTGCATTGAATTTTTATCCTGCCACATTACTGAATTGCTGTATGAGTTCTCATAACTTGAGGGTGGAATCTTTTGGGCTTCTGCATAAAATATCACAACATCTGCAAAGGAGAGAACTTGTCTTCTTTTTTACTGGTTTGAATGCCTTTTATTTCTTTTTGTTGTCTGATTGCTGTGGCTAGGACTTCTAGTACTATGTTGAACAATAGTGGTGAGAGTGGGCATCGTTTTCGTGTTCCTGACCTTAAGGGAAAAGCTCTCAGTTTTTCCCCATTAAGAATGATATTCACTGTGGGTATTTCATAGATGGTTTTTTTAATATTGAATTAAGTTCCCTGCATCCCTGTACTTTGAAGTGTTTTAATCAGGAATGTGTGTTGTATTTTGTCAAATACTTTCTCTGCATCGATTGAGAGGGTCATATTGTTCTTGCCTTTCTTTTATTGATGAGCTCTATCACATTGATTGATCTGTGAATGTTGAACTACTTTTGCATTCCAGGAATAAATCCTACCTGGTTGTGGTGAATAATCCTTTTAATGTATTGTTGGTTCTTATTGGCTAGAATGTTGTGTATTTTGGCATCCATGTACATAGGGATATTGTTACGTATTTCTCCCTTTTGATGGGGTCTTTGTCTGGTTTGGGGATCTGGGTAATCCTTGCCATATAGAACGAGTTTAGAAGTTTTCCTTCTTTTTCTATTTTTTGAAACAGCTTCACTAGAATATGTATTATTTTTTCCTTAAATGTTTGGTAGAGTTCCCCTGGGAAGCCATCTGGTCCTGGAATCTTGTTTTTTGTGGGAGTTTGGATTCTGCTTCAATTTCTTTTTTTTTTTTTTTAAGATTTTATTTATTTATTTGAGAGAGAGAGTGAGAGAGAGAGAGAGCATGAGGGGGGGAGGGTCAGAGGGAGAAGCAGACTCCTCGCCAAGCAAGGAGCCCGATGTGGGACTCGATCCCGGGACTCCAGGATCATGACCTGAGCCGAAGGCAGTCGCTCAACCAATTGAGCCACCCAGGCACCCTCTGCTTCAATTTCATTGCTGACTCTTTGTTCAAATTATTTTTTCCTGTTTCAGGCTTGGTAGTTTGTAAGTTTCCAGGAATGCATCAGTTTCTTTAAGAGTGCTTAAATTTTTGGCATATAGTTCCTGGTAATAATTTCTAATAATTGTTTCTATTTCTTTGGTGTTTGTCGTGATCTTTCCCCTTCATTCATGATTTTATTAATTTGCCTCTGTCCTTTTTTCTGATAAGTCTGGCCAGTGTTTTATTGATCTTATTAATTTTTTCAAAAACCACCTTCTAGTTTCCTTGGTCTGTTTGATTGTTTGTCTGGTTTCTATTCCATTGGTCTCTGCTCTAATCATTATCATTTCTCTTCTCCTGCTTGGTTTAGGCCTTATTTGCTGTTCTTTCTCCAGTTCCTTTAGGTGTAATGTTAGCTGGTGCATTTGGGATTTTTCTAATTTTATGAGAGAGGCTTGGATGGCTATGTATTTCATTCTTAAGACTGCCTTTGTAATATCCCATAGGTTTTGAACAAATTTGTTTTCATTCTCATCAGTTTCCATGAATTGTTTAAGTTCTTCTTTAATTTCCTTGTTGACCCAATAATTCTTTACCAAAATGTACTTAAATTCCAAGTGCTTGAGTTCTGTCCAAATTTCTTCTTGTGGGTGAGTTCCAGTTGCACACCATTGTGGTCTGAAAATATGCAAGGCATAATCTCAATCCTTTGGTATTGGTTGAGACCTGAATTGTGACCCAGTCTGTGGTCTATTGTGGAGAAATTTCCATGTGCTTTTGAGAAGAATGTATATTCTGTTGTTTTAGGATGGAATGTTCTGTATATATCTATGAAGTCCATCTGTTCCAATGTCTCATTCACAGATCTTGTTTCTTTTTTGATCTTCTGCTTAGATGATCTGTCCATTGCTGTGAGCGGAGTATTGAGGTCTTCTACAATTAATATATTACTATCCATATATTTCTTTATTTTGTTTATTAATTGGTTGATGTAACTGGTTGCTCCCATGTTGGAGGCATGGATATTTACAATTTTTGGTCGTTATCTTTCCAGCCTTTCTCAATGACAGTCTTGTGGTGTAAAGTATTCTTGGCTGCATGTTCTTTTCATTTAGTACCCTAAATATGTCCTGTCAGCCCTTTCTGGCTTACCAGGTCTCTGTGGAGAGGTCTGATGTTATTCTGATGTTCCTCCCTTTGTATGTAAGAAATCTCTTCCCCTTAGCTGCTCTCAGGATATCTTCATTGACTCTACAATTTTCAAGCTTCATTATTACATATCGGGGTGTTGATCTATTTTTATTGATTTTGGAACGGGTCCTCTTTGCTTCTTGAAATCGAATGCTTTTTCCCTTCTCCAGATTAGAGAAATTCTCAGCTATTATTTGCTCAAATATACCTTCTAGTCTCTCTCTCTCCCTACCCCCTCAGGGATCCCAATAATTCTCACATTGGATTGTTTCATGGCATCATTGATCTTTCTAAATCTAATCTCATATGCTATTAGCTGCCTATCCCTATCTACTTCAGCTTCTTTCCTCTCTATCTGCTTAAATTCTAGGTCACTAATTCTTTCTTCTGCCTCATTTACCCTGGCTGTTATAGTATCCAGTTTAAACTGCATCTCATTCAGAGATCTTGCCATTTGCAACGACATGGATGGAACTGGAGGGTGTTATGCTGAGCGAAATAAGTCAATCAAAGACTTGTATCATATGACCTCACTGATATGAGGAATTCTTAATCTCAGGAAACAAACTGAGGGTTGCTGGAGTGGGGTTTGGGGTGGGAGGGATGGGATGGCTGGGTGATAGACACTGGGGAGGGTATGTGCTATGGTGAGTGCTGTGAATTGTGCAAGACTGTTGAATCACAGATCTGTACCTCTGAAACAAATAATACATTATATGTTAAGAAAAAAAAAAGAAAATAGCAGGAGGGGAAGAATGAAGCGGGGGAAATCGGAGGGGGAGACGAACCATGAGAGATGATGGACTCTGAAAAACAAACTGAGGGTTCTAGAGGGGAGGGGGTTGGGAGAATGGGTTAGCCTGGTGATGGGTATTGGGGGGGCACGTTCTGGATGGAGCACTGGGTGTTGTGCACAAACAATGAATCATGGAACACTACATCAGAAACTAATGATGTAATGTATGGTGATTAACATAACAATAAAAAATTTAAAAAATAAATAAACTGCATCTCATTCATAGCATTTTTAAGTTCATCCCGATTACATAGTCACTAATGCTTTTTTCAAGCCTAGCTATTGACTTCATGATTGCTGTCCTGAAGTCTGTCTCTGACATCATGCTAATATCCATATCCATTAGTTCTGTGACAGAAGACATTGTCTGTTTCTTTCCTTTATTGTGAATTCCTCCTCTTATTCATTCTGTCGATGGATGGTTGAACAAATGTACAGAATCCAAACTATCAACCTCAACCCAAACTAGGGGCACCCTAGAAATATCTGGAGTGGTCAGGTGCCACCACCGAAAAAAAAAATTAATCACAAGAATAAAATTTAAAAATTGAAAAAAATTAAAAAAATTATATATAGAGAAAGAGGATTGAAATTTTAAAAATGCGGGGCGGGAAAGCGGGGCTGTAATCTCAGTGAGGACAACATAGGGTGTTTCAATTGTTCCTGGTTATATGTTCTGTGTGTTAGAGGACACTATATCCCAAAATTACTAGGAAAGTAAAATTTTTATATATAAAAAGGTAATACTGAGTAGAGTGAAAAATGTGCTAAAATAAAGCGTATATCATAAAAAATATAGGCGTGTTAAAATACAAGTTAAAAAGCGCCTATGAAAAAAGGAGTTGGTATAATAGATGTCTAGTTGAAAAGAGGAGAAGGTATAAAGAAGAATACAGCAGGAGAAAACGGCATGAGAAAGGGGAAAAAAACCAAAAAGAAAGAAAGAAAAGGAAAGGAAAATTCTATCTGAAAAATAAAAAGTCGTGAGGCCCCACCTGGAGCTCATTATACATTTTTCCCCCTGTGTTGGGATTTTACGGTCTTATAGGATCCGAAGGATTGTCATCCATCTGTTCTTCCAGCCTGTCTTCTAGGGGAGGGCTCTGCCTCTCTCTTTCTCAAGTAATCCTATTTGTGCAGAGATGCCCCACCTTCTGTGTGGGGGATGGGCTCCGTGGAAACTGGACTTCTAACTGTTTTTTGTACCCTGGGGCCTTTCTGTGCCTCTTCAGGGGATCAGATCAAAAATGGCTACAGCCTAACCTCTTGCCCAGAGCAAAAAATTCGCAGTCTGCCCTCTTTAATAAACTTTGCAAGACAGTCTCCACTTCTGCTTGCTCTGCTGAAAATAGCAGCTTCCCATGTTGTGCACCCACAGCTATTCTCGGAAGTGTTTTTAGGGGCCCAGGATTATTTCTGCCCTTTGTGCTTTTAAAACCGTGTGACTGTGGGCTCCCATGCATGCGCCCAAGACACCAGAATCAGATCCGGTTCAGCCCTAAAGCCCTTTCCCCGCCACTACTGCTCTGTAAGTTTTTGCCCTGTCGTGGGCGCTCTTTCCAGGTTTTTTCAAGCTGTTCAAGGAGAGTGGTTATCGACCCACTTTGTTCGTGGTTTCTGGGGTCCTAGTTGAGATTCCCTTCCTGGGCTCGCTGACTATAACTTGCTTCCTGGCTCCAGTGCTCAGGCCCTCTACCATGTCAGGAAACTCCTTTTGCTCTGTGGTCTTTGGTATCCTGAAACCACAATTCCCTACTTAGAATTCTGCCTTTTCATTACCAAATCCCCCTTCAGGGAGGGGAGTCTCTTACTAGAACAGATTTCTAAGGGTTCTGATTTTGCACTTTGGTGTTATATCATGTTCCATGTGCCAGCGTATGGCGGCTCCCTCCCCCTCTGTTTATCTTCCAATATCTCCCTGCATATTCATGACTCTGCCTTTCCTACCTTGTGAAAAGCAGCAGCTTTTCTGCCTGTAGAGATCCAGATATATATTCTTACATCTCAAGTTGATTTCATGGGTGTTCAAAATGGTTTGATAAATATCCAGCTAAATTCAGGGGAGCAGTTTAAACGGGGTCCCCTACTCTTCTGCCATCTTGCCTTCCTCCCACTGTTTTTTTCATTTTAAACTCTTCCTGAACTATTTGAATTTTCAAAGTCTAGGGTGGCTCTAATGGTTAGGTAGCCCCTGTAAACAATCCAAAACCTAAATCAGAGGCGAAGCACTTGAATTCATCCAAAAAAATGAAACTAAATAACAACAAATCGCAAACAGAAAACTAGACTTTCTCAAATAAGGCAACTGCTTAAGCTATAGTCAATAAAATAATATTCCTGCTTTCCTACTGCGTCTTTCCTTTAAAAGCCTCTTCCTTAACACCTGTTGGTCGAGTGCTCTGAATTAATTTCAACTGTTTTGGCACTGCCTAATTCAAAGGGATGTGTGCTCAAATAAACTCTTGAAAATTGCAATGTGCCACAGTTTACAATTTAACAGAGTAAAAACTAAATATAAACAAGTTTAGAGATAATATTTAAGATTACCAATTAATTACTCTCCTTTTGGAGAGAATATTTTGCTTTTTAAATTAAGAATAAAGTATTACAGGGGCGCCTGGGTGGCTCAGTTGGTTAAGCAACTGCCTTCGGCTCAGGTCATGATCCTGGAGTCCCTGGATCGAGTCCCGCATCGGGCTCCTTGCTCGGCGGGGAGTCTGCTTCTCCCTCTGACCCTCCCCCCTCTCATGTGCTCTCTCTCATTCTCTCTCTCTCAAATAAATAAATAAAATCTTAAAAAAAAAAAGAATAAAGTATTACACTATTAAAAATAGCTATTTGTTGCCTGCCTTCGTGCAACTAGCAATTTTTGTCAGGTAAATAAAAAATTATTCCAGTTTAATTTTTTGTTTTTGTTTTTGCATTTCTATAAAAGAAAGAAGGCTTTAGCCTTAAAAAATAGTGGGGGTTGTCTGGTCAAATGCTTTCTGGTTATTTATAAGATTGGACTCCACATAAAGGAATTTCAAAGATAAGAATAGTTCCCAAAGCACTTTAATCATTGCCAATGCTGTCCGACACAGTATCTAGCATTCCAAAGCCCTGTTCCAAGGTCCTATTTTCAAGCATTTGAGTCAGAGAAAAAGCAACCATTTGGGGGACAGGAAGGGATACTGTAAAGTGAATATATGCATCCAAGGTTAGTTAGACTAAATTACTTTCAAGTCCCTTCCTTTTTTCTCTGAAAAAAATATGTAGCCTTTGAATTATCCACTATAGTGCTAAATTGTCACACTGAGAACAGCACAGATTCCTTATATAATGTTACCCACCTATGCCTATAGTTATACTAAATGACCTAAATTATTTTCCTAATTTGAAATTCAGTGCCATATTAAAACAACTCCTCTGATCAGTCTACAATGCAGAATGAAAATTGGCTAAAAAGTTTCAGAGTTACAAGAAAAACTAGCTCCAGAACTTTAGTAATTTAGTCCTCATGCTCAAAATTAGTCCTCATCCTCAAAAGCTGACCCAATATCATGATGACAAAAGAAACTAGGCTTCCAAAAGGATATTGTGGTGTGTTTTGTTTGGGTAGGGACACAACAATGATGGTGAAAGAATTCACACAAGGTAGAACAAAAATGATAAAAGGTTACTGAATACACAGTAAGAGAACATTGGGCAGGGCAGCAAACTATATACTGTCTTCCATGAGGCAGTGATGAGGGGCTATAGATATAGGGCAGAGTGAGGGAATGAGGGAACATATGGGATTCACCTTTTTCTGGTAACTGTGCCTGGTTGTAAGTAGCCCATTGTTTAGTTAGGGCCTTTGACCATTTCGAGGTGGGTTGCTTTGCATTCAGCTCCGTGGTCCCTGTGGGACATTTTGCCTTGTTCAAGTTTCCATCACTCAAGCCTGTTGTCTAAAAGCAGCTTCTACAGATAAGAAGATAAGCAGAAAACAGCTGAAAGATGAATTCAAATGACCCATTGTTCTAATGACCATGATTTCACCTATTGTTAACATGAGGCCTGCCCACCACCATGAAAATTTTATTCTGAAAACAAACTTTTGGGAAATATTAACAAAAAATTTTGAACTTACACTGCAGTTTCCCTGTAAAGAGCGCTCATATATAATTTTCATTTGTCTTTAATGGTAAATAATTAAGCATGGAAAACACACAAGGTAAAATTCTTATCTTACCAAATTATAGTAATTCAAATCTCATTACAAGAGGCTGGGAAGACGGGAGAGTGGGAGGACCCTAAGCTCACTGTATGCCACAGATAGAACTAGATAACATTCACATTGGTTTAAATAACCCAGAAAATGACCAGAAGATTGGCAAAACAAACTCCACAGCTGAAGGTAGAGAAGAGGCCACAGCAAGGAAAGTACAAACAGTGGAAAAGTAGTTAGGGAGTGGAACGTGCAATGGCTATCCATAGTTGGGAGGGAGCCAGTGCTGGAGGGAAGGGTGAGAAACAGACTATCACACCGTGGAACCCATATGGGGAAGAAAATTCCCCATAACTTTGGTTTTGAAAGCAAGAGGGGAGGACATGATACTCTATGGACATAACCCAAAAGACTCCACCAAAAAATTGCTAAAACTGATACACGAATTCAGTAAAGTTGTAGGATACAAAATTGATGTACAAAAATCTGTTGCATTTCTATAAACCAATAATGAAACAGCAGAAAGCAAAATCAAGGAACTGATCCCATTTACAATTGCACCAAAAAATATAAAATACCTAGAAATAAACCTAACCAAAGAGGTAAAAGATCTGCACTCTGAAAACTATAGAACACATATGAAATAAATTGAGGACACAAAGAAATGGAAAGGATTCCATGTTCATGAACTGGAAGAAAAATACAATTAAAACAGCTACACTATCCAAAAGAATCTAGATATTTAATTCAATCCCTATTAAAATACCAACATTTTTCACAGAACTAGAATAAACAATCCTCAAATTTTATCAAACCACAAAAAACTCCGAATAACCAAAACAATCTTGAAAAAGCAATGCAAAGCTAGAGGCATCACATTTCCGGACTTCAAGCTATATTACAAACCTGTGGTCATCAAGACAATATGGTACTGGCGCAAAACCAGACAGATAGATCAATGGAACTGAATAGAAAACCAGAAATGGAACTACGACTATATTGACCACTAATCTTTGCCAAAGCAGGAAAGATTATCCAATAGAAAAAACAGTGTCTTCAACAAATGATGTTGGGAAAACTGGACAGCAACATGCAGGAGAATGAAACTGGAACACTTTCTTATACCATAAAAAAAATACATTCAAAATGCATGAAAGACCTAAGTGTGAGACAGGAAACCATCAAAATCCTGGAGGAGAACACAGGCAGTAATCTATTTTACATCAACCATAGCAACTTCTTACTTATGTCTCCTTAGGAAAAGGAAATAAAAGCAAAAATAAGCCAATGGGACTTCATCAAGCTAAAAAGCTTGTGCTAAGTGAAGGAAACAAAACAAAACTAAAAGGCAACTTTTGGAATGGGAGAATATATTTTCAAATGACATCTGGTAAAGGGTTAGTATCCTAAATCTGTAAGGAACTTATCAAACTCAACACCCAAAAACCAAATAACCAAGTTTAAAAAAAGGCCAGAAGACATGAATAGAAATTTTGTTTCCAAAGAAGACATACAGATAGTTCATAGACACATGAAAAGATGTTCATTATCACTGATCAACAAAACTACAATGAGATATCACCTCAACCTTGTCAGAATGGTTAAAATTAACAGTGCAGGAAGCAACACATTGGTAAGAATGTGGAGAAAGGGGAAACCTCTTACACTGTTGGTGGGAATGGAAACTGGTGCAGCCACTCCAGAAAAAATATGCAGGTTCCTCAAAAAATTAAAAATAGAACTTCCCTACAATCTAACAATCGCCCTACTAGGTATTTACCCAAAGGATAAAAAATATTAACTCAGAGGAATCAGCACCCCAATGTTTATATCAGCATTATCAACAATAGTTAAATTATTGAAAGACCCCAAATGTCAATCGATATGGATAAAAAAGAAGTGGTATACTGGAGAACAAACCCAGGGTTACTGGAAGGGAGGTGAACGAAGGGATGGGTTAAATAGGTGATGAGTATTAAGGAGGGCACTTGTGATGAGCAGTAGGTGTTGTATATAAGTGATGAATCACTAAATTCTACACCTGAAACTAATATTATACTCTATGTTAACTAACTGGAATTTAAATAAAAATTTGGAGAAGGAAAAAAAGTGAGATAAATACACACACAGAGAGAGACAATGGAAAATTTCTCAGCTATAAAAAAGAATGAAATCTTGCCATTTGCAATGACAAGGATGGAGCTAGAGAGTTTTATGTTCAGTAAAATAATTCAGTCAGAGAAAGAAATATACCATACAATTTTTCTCATCTATGGAATTTAAGAAACAAAACGAATGAACATAGGTGGGGAAAAAAGAGAGGGAAAACAGGAAACAGATTCTTTACTATAGAGAACAAACTGATGGTTACCAGAGGGGAGGTCGGTGAGGGGATGGATTGAATACGTGATGGGTATTAAGGAGGGCACTTGTGATGAACACTGGATGTTGAATCACCAAATTCTGCACCTGAAACAAATATTACACTGTATGTTAACTAACTGGAATTTAAATAAAAACTTGGGGGGGAAAGAAAACATGAGGGACCAAATTTCATGAATTCTTACATCAAGTGGGACTTAAAGACCAGAACTTTCTACATCAGTGGGCTAGGCTCTGGGAGAGCCCAGAGGACATTGGGAAGCTGGGACACCACCCTTAAAGAAACAGCACAAGAAACAGACAGTGAAGATACAACATGGAAGCAGCAGTTTGAAAAATTCCCAAGGCAGATGGGAGGGACAGTGATTTACTCATCTCAGAGAGTGGCTCAGACAGGTAAGGATCACGGGGAGACACCTTCATGAACAAAGGAGCTGGAAGGTGCCACTTCCATCTCCTACCCCTCAACATAAATACACGGACACCTGTGGGAACCAGCACAGCACTGGCCTTGCTACCAAGTTAGGTCAGATCTGCCAAAGTCACAGGGTATAGGGTTTGGTATAAGCCTTTCCAGTCATGTTTACCTCATTCCTGGCACTGTGGAGTCCTTCCCCAGAAGACTGGCCCAAACACCACCAGCACCATGTCTCCTGAGATTCAAATTTTGTGGGGTCTCAGTCCCAGTGGTGGCGTCAGTTGCAACTGTGGAGCCAGGTCCTGAGGAAAACTGAGGTGAGCGTTATTAAGGTTATTCACCATGGCCATGAGTACTTTGAAGATCAGCTTGGGCCAACCCAGTGCCTGCAATAGCTGCAGGTCTGATTTCTATAGCCGACCAATGGGTACATTGTTAAAATGTACCCCACCCAAGCCAGGGAATAAATACACCTCACTACAAACAAAAAGAACTACTTCAGACAACCGGACTGAAGGAAAAAGCAGCGAAGACATGACAGGGCACACAAGACACATACAGGAGACACCCCTGAAGCACCAGGTGTTGAAGAACAGGGTACACTGTACTGAAGGGCACTACAGGACCTCTTCCTCATAAGGCCGTTAATTTCCAGAGCAAGAGATATAGCTGAATTTCTTAACATAAAGAAAGAGATATAGAGTTAGACAAACTGAGGAGAGAAGGAAATATCTTCCAAATGAAAGAATAGGATACACCCACAGCAAGAGACCTAATCAAAATTGATATAGGTAATATGCCAGATAAGAAATTTTTTTTTAAGATTTTATTTTAAATTAATCTCTATACTCAACATGGGGCTTGAACTCACAACATGAGATAAAGAGTTCTGTGCTATACCAACTGAGCCAGCCAGGCACCCCTAAGTATTTAAAGTAAAGATTACAAAGATGTTCACTGGAGTTGAGAAAAGAGTGGAGAACATTAGCGAGACCCTTAAAAAGAGATAAAAGTAAATCAGCAATGAGAACACAATAAATGAAATTAAAAATCCATTTGATGGAATAAATATCAGTCTAGAGGAAGCAGAGGAAGGAATTAATGCCCTGGAAAACAGGGTAGTAAAGAAAGTAATCAAGTTGATCAAATATGAGAAAAAAAGAATTATGTAAAATAATAGACTTAGGGATCTAATTAATGACATCAAGCCTAATAGCATTCACATTATAGGGATTCCAGAAGAAGAGGAGAGAAGGGGGGGGGGGGCAGAAAATTTATTTGAAGAAATAATAGCTGAAAACTTCCATAATTACAGAAAGGAAACAGATATCCAGATCAAGGAGTCAGAGATTGCCCAAAAAAAATCAACCCAAGGAGCTCCACACAAAGACACATAGTAATTAAAATGGCACTAAAGAGGTGATAATGAAAAATTTTAGGGTGGAGAAAAGATAGCAGAGGAACACAGGAACCTATTTCAACCAGTCGCCTGAATTGAGACCACTCTGAACACCCACAAAATCAGCCTGAGATGTAAGAAGATATATCTGGATCCCTACAGATTATCAACGTCACTTGGTTTTGAGATACAAAGTGGGGAGCCGTGATTCCTCAGGCAGATATTGGAAGATAAACGGAAAGGGGAAGGAACTGCCATAAGTGCATGAGCCAGGAAGGTGAAATAACGCAGGTGCACAAAAGCCTCCCAAGCTGGGGACCTGGCACAAACTTGCAGACTGGTAGAAGAGGGGAAAGGACTTTAGGGCTGCCCCTGGGACTGAAACCTAAAGCTGCAGGGGCGTGTGTTCAAACTGGGTGCAGATGGTGGTTTTAGAAGCACAAAGGGGAGAGACTTGCCCCGACCTGGAAGTGAGGGCTGTGAGTGCTGCTATGGGGAGCACAACCCAGGATGCTGCAGTTTTAGCAGTACAGACAGAAACAGAGACAGTGTGTCCTGGAGAGCTCATTGAAGAATAAACTGTGATCTCTGTTCTGAGGCAGAGGGTTGGAAACAGTCTCTTCTGCTCTGAGTCTTGGAAGAGAAAAAGGAAGCCACCAGAAAACAAAAGCCACTCAAAACCGGTTTTCACTGAACCCATCACCCACCACAGGGGGCAGGGCAACTCTGCCCAAACAGGGTTGCTTGAGTAACAGTGCAGCAGGCCCCTCCCCCATAAGGCAGGCTGGAAGAACAAGAGGCTGACAAACTTAAGCTCCTTATAATAGAGGTGCATCTTGCTTGGGTTGTGGTCAATAATTTGGACTCTGTACATTCCCTCAACCACCCCTCAAAAGAATGACTAAGAAGAGGAACCCCCCAAATAAGAAAGACGCAGAGGCTATGACTTTGGCCACAGAACAGATGGATATAGAAATAAGGAAGATGTTGGAAATAGACTTCAGGGTAAAAGTTATGAAGACAATAGCTAGACTGGAGAAAAAGATTAATGCCAACAAAGAGTATCTAAGGGCAGAAATGAGAGCTGAGCTGGCAGAATTTAATAATGTTATCAATGAGATCCAATCTAATCTAGATACTCCAACAACTAGGGTAAATAAGGCAGAAGAACGAATTAGTGATATAGAAGACAAACTGATAGAAAAGAAAGAATAGGAGGAGGCCAGGAAAAAAGCCTAAAATCCATGAAAACAGGATTAGAAAAATAAGTGATGCCATGAAACGTTCCAATGTCAGAATTATTGAGATCCCTGAGGGGGTAGAGAGAGAGAGGACTAGAAGGTATATTTGAGCAAATCATAACTGAGATGTTCCTTAATCTGGAGAATGAAACAAGCATTCTTGTCCTAGTGGCAGAAAGGACCCCTACCAAGATCAAGAAGAGACCAATGACCTGGCATGTAATAGTAAAACTCGTAAATCTCAGAACCAAGGAAAACATCTTAAGGTCAATTAGAGTGAAGAGATTCCTTATGTAGAGAGGGAGGAACATCAGAATAACGTCACACCTATCCACAAAGACCTGGCAAGCCAGAAAGAGCTGGAAAGACATATTCAGGGTACTAAATGAGAAGAACATGCAGCCAAGAATACTTTCTCAGGCAAGACTGTCATTAAGAATGGATGGAGAGATACAGAACTTCCAGAACAAGCAGAAACTGAAAGAATATGTGACCACTAAGCCGGCCCTGTAAGAAATATTAAGAGGGGTTATATAAAAGGAGAAAGACCCCAAGAGTGATATACAACAGAAATTTATAGAGACAATCTATAGAAACAAGGACTTCACAGGCAACAGGATAATAATAAAATCATAACTTTCAATAATCACTGTCAATGTGAATGGCATAAATGCTCCCATAAAATGGCACAGGGTTGCAAATTGGATAAAAAGACAGCATCCATCCATGTGCTGTCTCAATGAGACTCATTTTGAACCTAAAGATACATCCAGACTGAAAGTGAAGGGATGGAAATCCATCTTTCATGCCAATGGAGCTCAAAAGAAGGCGGCGGTAGCAATTCTCAGATCAGACAAATTAAACTAAAGACTAGTTAGAGACACAGAAGGACACTATATCATGCTAAGGGTCTATCCAACAAGAAGATCTAACAATTGTAAATATTCATGCCCTCGGGATGGGAGTAGCCCACTATATAAGCCAACTGTTAACCGAAATAAAGAGACATATGGATAAGAATATGCTAAGAGTACGAGACCTCAACTCACCACTCTCAGCAATGGACAGATTATCTAAGCAGAAAAACAAAGAAACAAGAGCTTTGAATGACACACTGGACCAGATGGACCTCATAGATATATACAGAATATTCCAACCGAAAACAACAGAACTCTCATTCTCGAACGCACGTGGAACTTTCTCCAGAATAGACCACATACTGGGTCACAAATCAGGTCTCAACGGATACCAAAAGATTGAGATTATTTCCTGCATAATTTCAGACCACAGGGCTTTGAAACTGGAACTCATTCACAAGAAAAAATTTGGCAGAAATTCAAACACTTGGAAGCTAAAGTCCACTCTGCTCAAGAGTGTTTGGGTCAACCAGGAAATCAAAGAAGAACTTAAACAATTCATGGAAATCAATGAGAACGAAAACACATCAGTCCAAAACCTATGGGATACTGCAAAGGCGGTCCTAAGGGGGAAATACATAGTCATCCAAGCCTCACTCAAAAAAATTAGAAAAATCCTGAATTCACCAAATAACTTTACACCTTAAGGAACTGGAGGAAAAAAACAATAAATGATGCCTAAACCACTCATTAGAAGAAAAATAATGAAGATTAAAGAAGAGATCATACATTAGAAACCAGAAACACAGTAGATCAGATCAATGAAACTAGAAGCTGAATCTTTGAAAGAATTAATAAGATCGATAAACCACTGGCCAGATTTATCCAAAAGAAAAGAGAAAGGACCCAAATTAATAAAATTATGAATGAAAGGGGAGAGATCACGACTAACACCAAGGTAATAGAAACAATTATTAGAAGTTATTATCAGCAACTTTATGCCAATAAATTAAGCAACCTGGAAGAAATGGATGCCTTCCTGGATACTTATAAACTACCAAGACTGAAACAGGAAGAATTTGACAACGTGAATAAAGCAGTAACCAGAAATGAGATTGAAGCAGTGAACAAACACTCCCAAAAAACAAGAGTCCAGGGCCTGATGGATTCCCTGGGGAATTCGACCAATCCTCAACAAAATCCTAGCTAATACTATCCAACAATACGTTAAAAGGATCATCCAGCACGATCAAGTGGGATTTATCCCTGGGATGCAAGGGCTGTTCAACATTCGCAAATCAATCAATGTGATAGAACACATTAATAAGAGGAGGGGGAACCATATGGTCCTCTAAATTGATGCAGAAAAAGCATTTGACAAAATACAGCATCCTTTCCTGATTAAAACTCTTCAGAATATAAGGATATAGGGAACATTCCTCAAGCTCAAAATCCATTTATGGAAAACCCACAGCGAATATCATCCTCAATGGGGAAAAGCTGAGAGCCTTTCCCTTAAGATCAGGAACACGTCAAGGGTGCCCACTCTCACCACTGTTGTTCAACATAGTACTAGAAATCCTAGCAACAGCAATCAGACAACAAAAAGAAATAAAAATATTCAAATTGGCAAAGAAAAAGTCAAACTCTCTCTTTTCACAGATGACATGATACTTTATGTGGACAATTCAAAACATTCCACCCCCAAATTACTAGAACTCATACAGCAATTCAGTAATGTGGCAGGCTACAAAATCAATGCACAGAAATCAGTTGATTCCTATACACTAACAGTGTAACTGTAGAAAGAGAAATTAGAGAAACGATTCCATTTACAATAACACCAAAATCAATAAAATACCTCCGAATAAACCTAATCAAAGAAGTAAAGGAATTGTATGCCTTCTCTACGAACTACAGAACACTCATGAAAGAAATTGAAGAAGATACAAAAAGATGGAAAAACATTCCATGCTCATGGATTGGAAGAATAAACACTGTTAAAATGTCTATGCTCCCCAGAGCAATCCATACTTTCAACGCCATCCCAGTCAAAATTCCAATGTCATTTTTCAAACTGCTGGAACAAACAATCTTAAAATTTGTATGGAATCAAAAAAGACCCCGAATTGTCAAGGAAATTTGAAAAAGAAAAACGAAGCTGTGGCCATTACAAAGCAGTGATTACCAAGACAATATGGTACTGGCACAAAAACAGACACATAGACCAATGGAACAGAATAGAGAGCCGAATTATGGACCCTCACCTCTGTGGTGAACTAATCTTCAACAAATCAGGAAAAAATATCAAATGGAAAAAAGACAGTCCCTTCAGTAATTGGTGCTGTGAAAAACTGGACAGCCACATGCAGAAGAATGAAACTCGACCATTCTCTTACACCATACACAAAGATAAACTTAAAATGGATGAGAGACCTCAATGTGAGACATGAATCCTTCAAAATCATAGAGGAGAAGATAGGCAGTAACCACTTCAACATCAACCACAGCCACTTCTTTCAACACACGTCTCCAAAGGCAAAGGAAACAAACGCGAAAATGAACTTTGGGGACTTAATCATTATAAAAACCTCCTGCCCAGCAAAGGAAAGGGTCAACAAAACAAAGAGGCACCCCACAGAAAGGGAAAAGATATTTTGCAAATGACACTACAGTCAAAGGCCTGATATTCAAGATCTATAAAGAACTTCTCAAACTAAATACCCAAAAAACAAATGATCAAGTCAAAAAATAGGCAGAAGACAGGAACAGACACTTCTCTAAAGAAGACATACAAATGGCTAAGAGACACATGAAAAAATGTTCATCATCATTAGCCATCAGGGAAATTCTAATCAAAACCACTTTGAGATACCACCTTACACCAGTTAGAATGACAAAATCTGGCAGGGAAAGAAATAACAAATGTTGGAGAGGTTGTGGAGAAAGGGGAACCCTCTTACACTGTTAGCAGGAATGTAACTTGTTACAGACAATTTGGAAAACAGTGTGGAGGTTCCTCAAAAATTTAAAAATAGAGCTACCCTATGACCCAGCAATTGCACTACTGGGTATTTACCCTAAGGACACAGATGTAGTGAAAAGAAGGGCCATATGCAACCCAATGTTCCTAGCAGCAACGTCCACAATAGCCAAACTGTGGAAAGAGCCAAGATGCCCTTCCACAGATGAATGGATAAAAAAGATGTGGTCTATATATGGACCAATGAATATGATTCAGCCATCAGAAAGGATGAGTACCCAAATTTTGCATCAGCATGGATGGGACTGGAGGAGATTATGCTAAGTGATATAAGTCAAGCAGGGAAAGTTAATTATCATATGTTTTCACTTATTTGTGGAACATAAGGAATAGCATGGAGGACAGTAGGAGAAGGAAAGGAAAAATGAAGGGAGGGAAGACGGAGGGGGAGAATAACCATGAGAGAATATGGACACTGAGAAACAAACAGTGTGTTTTAGAGAGGAGAGCGGTGGGGGATATGTTAGCCCAGTGATGGGTATTAAGGAGGGTATATACTGCATGGTGCACTGGGTGTTATATGCAAACAATGAATCATTGAACACTTAAAACAAATGATATATTATATGGTGACTAACAGAACATAATTAATTAATTAATTAATTATTAATTAATAAAAATTTTAAAAGAAGCAAGAGAAAACATAACCATTTAATACAAGGGAAACCCCATAAGCCATGAACACATTTTTTCAGAAGAAAATTTGCAGACCAGAACGGGTTGGCATGATATATTCAAAGTTCTAAAAGGAAAAAAATCTACAGCCAAGCTAGGAATTAAGGTGGCAGATGATTAGGAAGAACTCTTTGTCTCATTTCTCAAATACAGCTAATTATCAAATCATTCTGAACACCCAAATCAATTCGAGGTCTGAGCAAACAAAAACTGCAAGTCTACAAGTAGAAATGTGACCACCTTTTTGAAGGTATGGACGTGCATGGACTTGAATCTATAGTGATAGAGCTGTGCATACAGCAGTGGGGAGGGATACAGCTTAAGGAGGCTAACACAAAGTAGTATAACAGCAGGGCACAAAATCAGAACTTTTAGAAGTCTTCTACAGTGGGGGGATGTGCCTGACTTGAAAGTGCTCGGGTGGTGAAGTGGGGTGTAATCCCAGGTGTGACACCATCGTCTGAGGATCCCCTGGGTCACAAGAAGAATAGGTGTTGCCTAAATGCTGCACTGTTTCCAGGCATAGGAATTAAGAAGTCAGCTGAGAACAGCAAGTCTAGGTGCCAGCTTTCTGCTCTGTATTGCCATAAACTGTGAACCCCTGCATGGTTGTGCAACCTCTTTCCTGGGCTGGGTCTGGCAAATGGCAGATGCAAGGTCAGATCCTCCTTCAGAGGAAAAGTGCAAGTCCATGCCTTCAGAGTCCCTAAAATTTAAAGTTTTGAAACTCTGTCCTGTGCCTGAGATACAAAAGCTCAGACACAGGCAGGGTGAACACAGGGTTCTGACAGAAACCAGGGAGACAAGAGTGAGGTCGATTTCTCTTCTGTGAGGGCTCACTGAAGAGTGTGGGGTACAGTTTTTAAGCTCTGGGGCTAGAAAGTTCAGTGCCTCCATATTCATCATGTCCATCAGTTTTGAAAGCCTTCAGGGAGCAAAACAGTGCCACGTAGTGGAGTTGGGAGCCACTTACACCAAGCTCTACCTCCCTGCATTGAAGGTGCATTTCTAACAGGGCAAGTCCACCTGAGAATCAGTGCAACAGACCCCTCCCCAGACCCCAGCATAACTTCCTTGCATAAAGTTTACTGATCATAGAGGGCTGCAAACTTAAGTTCTAGGGGAAAATACTACCTAGCTTCATTTGTAATTTTATTCTTTATTCTTTATTTTTTTTTCATTTTTTTATTTTTTTCAATTCGTTTTGATTTCTATTTATATATATTTCACTTCTTTGTTTACTTTCATTATATTTTGTTTTATTTTACATACACACACATATACATAGATATATTTTTTTTTCTTATTTTGGGATCTAGTATTTTAACAAGCATAACAAAACACAAACAGGTTCTAGCTTTTTTCAAAAAAAAATGTTCTTGTTACTGTTGTTGTTTGTCTTTTTCCTTCTTCTTTTCTTTTCTGAACAAAATGAAAAGAGTGTGAAATTTACCCCACAAGAAACCACTAGAGGTAGGGCTCACAGCTGAGGATTTAATCAGTACAGATATAAGTAAGATGCCTGAACTAGAATTTAAAAAAAGATTATAAGGTTACAAATTGTGCTTGAAAAAGCATAGGAGACCCTAAAGAATCCCTTACTAAAGAGATAAAAAAACCCTAAAATCTAGTTAGGCCAAAATGAAAATGCTATAAATGTGAGGCAGTCCCAACTAGAGACCATAAAAACAAGAATGGAGGAAACAGAAGAACAAATCACTGATATAGAAGATAAAATTATGGGCAGTACTGAAGCTGAAAAGATGAGGAAAAGGAAGGTAATGGACTACAAAGGTAGACTTAGAGAATTCATGGACTTATTAAAATATAATAACATTCATATTATAAGAGTCCCAGAAGATGAAGAGAGAGAAAAAGGGGCGGAAAGTTTATTTGAACAAATTATAGGTGAAAACTTCCCTAATCTGAGGAAAGACACAGTCATCAAAATCCAAGAAGCACAGAGAACTCCCCATAAATTCAACAAAATCTGTCCAGTCATAAAGTATATCATAGTAAAATTCACAAAATACACAGATAATGAAAGAATCCTGAAAATGACAAGGGAACACAGATTACGTTCACAGCAGATCTTTCCAAAGAACCATGGCAGGTCAGAAGAGAATGGTGGGATATATTCAAAGGGCTGAATAGGAAAAATATGCAACTAAAAATTCTTTATCCAGAAATGCAGTCATTCAGAACAGAAGGAGAGATAAAGAGTTTCCCAGAAAAACAAAAGCTAAAGGAATTTGGGACCACTAAACCAACCATGCAAGAAATTTTAAGGGTGCTCTTTAGAGAAAAAAAAAAAAGACCAAAGAAGCAAAGACAATAGAAAGGACCAGAGAACATCAGGAAAAACACCAGCTCCATGGGTAATACAGTGGCACTAAATTCTTATCTTTCAAAAATCATTTTGAATGTAAATGGACAAAATGCTCAATCAAAGGAGATAGGAGATAAGAAATATTACATTGGCAAAAGACCTACCCACAGAGACCTGGCAGGCCAGAAAGGACTCACATGATATATTCAGAGAACTACTGAAAAAATATGCAGCCAAGAATACACTATCCAGCTAGACTGTCATTGAAAATAGAGGGAGAGATAAAAAGCTTCCAGGACAAACAAAAACTAAAGGAATTTGCAAACACAAAACCAGCCCTACAAGAAATATTGAAAGTGGTCTTCTAAACAAAGAGAGAGCCTAAAAGTAACATAGACCAGAAAGGAACACAGACAATATACAGTAACAGTAACCTTACAGGCAGTACAATGGCACTAACTTCATATCTTTCAATAGTTACCCTGAATGTAAATGGGCTATATGCCCCAAACAAAAGACACAGGCTATCAGATTGGATAAAAAACAAGACCCATCGATAAGCTGTCTGCAAGAGACTCATTTTAGATCCAAAGACGCCTCCAGATTGAAAGTGAGGGGGTGAAAAACCATTTACCATGCTAATGGACACCAAAAGAAAGCTGGGGTGGCAATCCTTATATCAGACAAATTAGATGTTAAACCAAAGACTGTAATAAGAGATGAGGAAGGACACTATAGCCTACTTAAAGGGTCTATCCA
This sequence comes from Halichoerus grypus, assembly GCF_964656455.1. NCBI lineage: Eukaryota > Metazoa > Chordata > Mammalia > Carnivora > Phocidae > Halichoerus > Halichoerus grypus. The sequence goes on from NC_135727.1 coordinate 81,137,669, forward strand.
ACAAGAAGATCTAACAATTGTAAATATCTATGCCCCTAACATGGGAGCAGCCAATTATATAAGCCAATTAATAACAAAAGCAAAGAAACACATCAAAAACAAAACCATAGTAGTGGGGGACTTTAACACCCCACTCACTGAAATGGACAGATCATCTAAGCAAAAGATCAACAAGGAAATAAAGACTTTCAAAGACAAACTGGACTAAATGGACTTCACAGATATATTCAGAACATTCCATCCCAAAGCAACAGAATACACATTCTTCTCTAGTGCCCATGGAACATTCTCCAGAATAGATCACATCATAGGTCATGAATCAGGTCTCAACTGGTACCAAAAGATTGGGATCATTCCCTGCAAATTTTCAGACCACAGTGCTTTGAAACTAGAACTCAATCACAAGAGGAAAGTCGGAAAGAACTCAAATACATGGAGGCTAAAGAGCATCCTAGTAAAGAATGAATGGGTCAACCAAGAAATTGAAAGAGAATTTAAAAACTTCATGGAAACCAATGAAAATGAAAACACAACACTTCATAATCTTTGGGATGCAGCAAAGGCAGTCCTAAGAGGAAAGTATAAAACAACACAAGCCTGTCTCAAGAAACAAGAAAAGTCTCAAATACACAACCTAACCCTACACCTAAAGGAGCTGGAGAAAGAACAGCAAATAAAGCCTAAACCCAGCAGGAGAAGAGAAATAATAAAGATCAGAGCAGAAATCAATGAAATAGAAACCAAAAGAACAGTAGAACAGATCAACGAAACTAGGACCTCTTTCTTTGAAAGAATTAATAAGATTGATAAACCCCTGGCCAGACTTATCAGAAAGAAAAGAGAAAGGACCCACCTAAAATCATGAATGAAAGAGGAGAGATCACAACCAACACCAAAGAAATACAAACAATTATAAGAACATATTATGAGCAACTATATGCCAGGAAATTAGATAACCTGGAAGAAATGAATGCATTCCTAGAGATGTAACAACTATCAAAACTAAACCAGGAAGAAATAGAAAACCTGAACAGACCTATAACCACTAAGGAAATTGACAGTCATCAAAAATCTCCCAACAAACAAAAGCCTAGGGCCAGATGGCTTCCCAAGAGAATTCTACCAAAAATTTAAAGAAGAATTAATACCTATTCTTCTGAAACTGTTCCAAAAAATAGAAATGGAAGGAAATCTCCCAAACTTGTTTTATGAGGCCACCATTACCTTGACCCCCAAATCAGACAAAAACCCCATCAAAAAGGAGAATTACAGACCAATATCCTTGATGAACATGGATGCAAAAATTCTCACCAAAATACTAGCCAATAGGATCCAACAGTACATTAAAAGGATTATTCACCACAACCAAGTGGGATTTATCCCTGGGCTGCAAGGTTGGTTCAACATCCACAAATCAATCTACGTGATACAATACATTAACAAAAGAAAGAACAAGAATCATATGATCTTCTCAATAGATGCAGAAAAAGCATTTGACAAAGTACAGCATCCTTTCTTGATCAAAACCGGTCAGAGTATTGGGTTTAGAGGGTACATACCTCAATATCATGAAAGCCATCTATGAAAAATCATTCTCATTTTCTATGGGGAATATCATTCTTAATGGGGAAAAACTGAGAGCTTTACCCCCCTAAGGTCAAGAACACGGCAGGGATTTCCACTATCACCACTGCTATTCAACATAGTACTAGAAGTCCTAGCCACAGCATTCAGACAACAAAAAGAAATAAAAGGCATCCGAATCAGCAAAGAAGAAGTCAAACTCTCACTCTTTGTAGATGATATGATACTTTATGTGGAAAACCCAAAAGACTCCACCCCAAAACTGCTAGAACTCATACAGGAATTCAGTCAAGTGGCAGGATATAAAATCAATGCACAGATTTCAGTGGCATTCCTCTACACCAACAATAAGACAGAAGAAAGAGGAATGAAAGAGTCAATCCCATTTACAATTGGATCCAAAACCATAAGATACCTAGGAAAAAAATCTAACCAAAGAGTCAAAGAATCTGTAGTCAGAAAACTATAAAATACTCATGAAAGAAATTGAGGAAGACACACAGAAATGGAAAAAACATTCCATGCTCATGGATTGGAAGAAAAATATTGTGAAGATGTCAATGCTACCTAGAGCAATCTACATATTCAATATAATCCTTATCAAGCTACCACCCACTTTTTTCAAAGAAATGGAACAAATAATCCTAAAATTTGTATGGAACCAGAAAAGTCTCTGAATAGCCAGAGGAATGTTGAATAAAAAAGAAAAGCTGGTGGCATCACAATTACAGACTTCAAGCTCTATTACAAAGCTGTAATCACCAAGACAGTATGGTACTGGCACAAACACACATATAGATCAGTGGAACAGAATAGAGAGCCCAGAAATGGACCCTCAACTCTATGGTCAACTAATCTTTGACAAAGCAAGAAACAATGTCCAATGGAAAAAATACAGTCTCTTCAACAAATGGTGTTGGGGAAATTGGACAGCCACATGCAGAAGAATGAAACTGGACCATTTCCTTACACCACACACAAAAACAGACTCAAAATGGTTGAAAGAAGTCAATATGAGACAGGAGTCCATCAAAATCGTAAAGGAGAACACAGGCAGCAACCTCTTCGACCTCAGCCACAGCAACTTCTTCCTAGAAATATCGCCAAAGGCAAGGGAAGCAAGGGCAAAAATGAACTATTGGGACATCATTGAGATAAAAAGTTTTTGCACAGCAAAAAAAAAAAAAAAAAAAAACAGTCAACAAAACCAAAAGACAACCGACAGAATGGGAGAAGATATTTGCAAATGACACATCAGGTAAAGGGCTGGTATCCAAAATCTATAAAGAACTTCTTTAGCCCAACACCAAAAGAACAAATGATCCAATCAAGAATTGGGCAGAAGACATGAGCAAATATTTTTCCAAAGAAGACACCCAAATGGCCAACAGACACATGAAAAAGTGCTCAACATCGCTCGGCATCAGGGAAATCCAAATCAGAACCTCACACAAGTCAGAATGACTAAAATTAACAAGTCAGGAAATTACAGATTTTGGTGGGGATGCAGAGAAAGGGGTACCCTCCTACACTGTTGGTGGGAATGCAAGCTGGTGCAGCCACTCTGGAAAACAGTATGGAGGTTCCTCAAAAATTTGAAAATAGAGCTGCCATATGACCCAGCAATTGCACTACTGGGTATTTACCCCAAAGATACAAATGTAGGGATCCAAAGGGGTACATGCACCCCGATTTTTATAGAAGCCATGTCCAGAATACCCAAACTGTGGAAAGAGCCAAGATGTCCATCGACAGATGAATGGATAAAGAAGATGTGGTATATACATACAATGGAATATTATGCAGCCACCAAAAGGAATGAAATCTTGCCATTTGCAATGACGTGGATGGAACTGGAGGGTATTATGCTGAGCGAAATAAGTCAATCAGAGAAAGGCATGAATCATATGATCTCACTGATATGAGGAATTCTTAATCTCAGGAAACAAACTGAGGGTTGCTGGAGTGGTGGGGTGTGGGAGGGATGGGGTGACTGGGTGATAGACACTGGGGAGGGTATGTGCTATGGTGAGCACTGTGAATTGTGTAAGACTGTTGAATCACAGACCTCTACCTCTGTAACAAATATTACATTATATGTTATAAAAAAGACGATGGTAGGATGGGACAAAGGAAGGGGGGAATCGGAGGGGGAGATGAACCATGAGAGACTATGGACTCTGAGAAACAAACTGAGGGTTCTAGAGGGGAGAGTGAGGGGGGATGTGTTAATCTGGTGATGGGTATTAAAGAGGGCACATACTGAATGGAGCACTGGGTGTTATACGCAATGAATCATGGAACACTACATCAAAAAAAAAAAAAAAAGAAGACATATGCATCGTCAACAGATACATGAAAAAATGCTCTGCAACACTAGCCATCACGGAAATAAAAATCAAAACTACAAGGGGATACCACCTCACACCAGTCAGAATAGCTAAAATTAACATGTAAGGCAACAACATGTTGGCCAGGATGCAGAGAAAGGGGAACCTTGTTCCACTGCTCCTGGGAATGCAAGCTGGTGTAGCCATGATGGAAAATAGTGTAGAGGTTCCTCAAGAAATTAAAAATAAAGTTATCCTATGACCTAGAAATTGCACTACTAGCTATTTAACCAAATGATAAATATGTATTGATCTGAAGGGGCACCTGCATCCCAACGTTTACAACAGCAATGTCCACAATAGCCAAACTCTGGAAAGAGATGAGATGTCCATCAAAAAAATGAATGGATAAAGAATTTATGGTATAAATAAATATATACATATGATGGACTATTATTCTGCCATCGGAAAGGGTGAAATCTTACCATTTCCATAGATGTGGATGGAACAGGAGGGTATTATGCTGAGCCAAATATATCAATGAGAAAGACAATTATCATACGGTTTCTCTCATATGTGGAATATAATAAACAGCACAGAGGAACATAGGGTAAGGGAGGGAAAACTGGATGGTAGGTTGTCAGAGAGGGAGAAGGACCATGAGTGACATTAACTATGGGAAATACACTGAAGGTTGCTCGAGTAGAGGTAGGTGGCAGGATGGGGTATATGGGTAATGGTCATTAAGGAGGGCACGTGGTGTGATGAGCAATGATGAATTATTGAACAACATATCTGAAACTAATAATGTACTATTTTTTGACTAACTGAATCTATGTAAAAATTTAAAGAAACAAAAAATAAACTGCCAACATTTTAGAATGCTTCTATTTAGAAGCCTATATGTGTATTTTTTACAGATTGGGGAAAAAATACTTTACTTTGCCTATGTGTAAAAAAAATAAATTCAGTGATGTTAACACATGACTAGACTCAGATAGAATACAGTAATTCAACAGCTGCAATAGCACCCAATGCTCATTTCATCATGAGCCCCCTTTAATGCCCATCACCCCCCTGTCCTTTCCCTTCACCTCTCCTACAGCAACCCTCAATTTGTTTTCTAGATAGTCTCTTACCATTTTCCCTTCTTTCTATTTTAATATTATTTTATTTTTCCTTCCATTCTTGTAAGTTCATCCTTTTCTCCCTTAAAATCCGCAAATGCCTGAAATCATATGGTATTTGTCTTTAATTGACTTCTTTCACTTAGCATAATACACACTAGTTCAATCCACATGGCTGCAAGAGGGAAGAATTCATTCTTTTAATGGCTAAATAATATTCCATTTTATATTTATACCACTTCTTTTTTCTTATTTTCAGTTAGCCACTGTATAGTACATTATTAGTTTTTGATGTAGTGTTCAATGATTCATTAGGTAAAACACCCAGGGCATATCAGAACCCATGCCCTCTTTAATACCCATCATCCTGTTTCGCACTCCCCCCATGCTCTTCTACCCTGAGTCCCTCAGTTCATTTCCTGGGGTCCATAGTCTCTCACCATTCATCTTTCTCTCTGATTTCACCTCCTTCAAATTTCCCTCCCTTCCACTATGGTCCTCCATATGATTGCTTCTGTTTCACATATGAGTGAATCCATATGATAATTGTCTTTCTCTGCTTGACTTACTTCACTTAGCGTAATCCCCTCCAGTTCCATCCATGTTGTTGCAATTGTTGGGTATTCATCTTTTTGATGACTGAAGAGCATTCCATTGTATATATGTACCACGTCTTCTTTATCCATTCATCTGTTGAAGGGCATCTTTGCTCTTTCCACCGTTTGGCTATTGTGGACATTGTTGCTAAGAACAATGGGGTGCTTGTGGCCCTTCTTTCACTACTTCTGTATCTTTGGGGTAAATACCCAGTAGTTCACCTGCTGGGTCATAGGGTAGCTCTATCTTTAACATCTTAGGAACCACCATACTATTTTTTAGAGTGACTCTACCAACTTTTATTCCCACCAAGAGTATAAGAGTGTTCCCCTTTCTCCACATCCTCCCCAATATTTGTTGTTTCCTGTTTTGTTAATTTTTGCCATTTTAACTTGTGTAAGGTAATATCTCATTGTGATTTTGATTTGTATTTTCCCTGATGTCTAATGGTGTGGAGCATTTTTTCATGTGACTTTTAGCCATCATCTCTGAAGTGTCTGTTCATGTCTTCTGCCCAATTTTTGGCTGGGTTATTTATTTCTTTTGAGTGTTGAGTTTGAGAAGTACTTTATAGATCTTGGATATCAGCCTTTTATCTGTAATGTCATTTGCAAATATCTTCTCTCATTCCCTGGAGTGTCTTGTAGTTTTGCTGTTTCCTTTGCTGTGCAGAAGCATTTTATCTTGATGAAGTCCCAAAAGTTCATTTTTGCTTTTGTTTCCCTTGCCTTTGGGGACATGTCTTGAAAGAAGTTACTGTGGTAGATGTTGAAGAGGTTATTGTCTATGTTCTCCTCTAGGATTTTGATGGATTCCTGTCTTGCCTTAGGTCTTTCATTCATTTTGAGTTTATCTTTGGGTAAGGTGTAAGGGAATGATCCATTTTCATTTTTCTATGTGTTGTTGTCCAATTTTCCCAGCACCACTAATTGAAGAGACTGTCTCTTTTCCATTGGGTTTTTTTCCTGATTGGTCAAAGATTACTTGACCAAAGATGTGAAGGTGCATTTCTGGGGTCTCTATTCTGCTCCATTGTTCTATCTGTCTGCTTTTGTGCTAATACCATGCTGTCTTGGTGATCACACCTTTGTAATATAACTTGAAGTCAGGCAACATGATCCTCCAAGCTTAGTTTTTCTTTTTCATCATTCCTTTTGGCGATACAGGGTCTATTCTGGTTCCATTTAAATTTTAAGATTGTTTTTTACAACACTTTGAAAAATGCCAATGTTATTTAAATAGGGATGGCATTAAAAGTATAAATTGCTCTAGGCAGGATATTTTAACAGTGTTTATTATTCCCATCCATGAGCATGAAATGTTTTTCCATCTTTTTGTGTCTTCCTCAATTTCTTTCATAAGTGTTCTGTAGTTTCTAGAGTATAGATCATTTACCTCTTTGGTTAGGTTTATCCTGAGGTACCTTATGGTTTTTGGTCCTATTGTAAATGGAATCGATTCCTTAAATTCTTTTTCTACACTTACATTGTTCATTTATAGAAAAACAACTGATTTCTATGCAATGGTTTTGTATCCTACCACATTGCTGAATTGCTGTATGAGTTTTAGTGAATTGGGGGTGGAGTCTTTGGGATTTCCACATAAAGTATCATGTCCTCTGCAAAGAGTGAGAGTTTGCTTTCTTCTTTGCCAATTTGGATGCCTTTTATTTCTTTTTGTTGTCTGATAGCTGAAGTTAGGATTTCTAGCACTATGTTCAACAATAATGCTTACGAGTGGACATCCCTGTCATTCTCCTGACCTTAAGGGAAAAGCTCTCAGTTTTTCTCCACTGATAATGATACTTGCAATGGAATTTTCATAGATGGTTTTTATGATATAGAGGAATGTTCTCTCTATTCGTATATTCTGAAGAGTCTCAATCAGGAAAGATTTTGTATTTTGTCAAATGCTTTTCCTGCATCAGTTGAGAGGACCATATGGTTCTTTTTTTTCTTTTATTAATGTGCTCTATCATGTTGATTGATTTGCGTATGTTGAAACACCCTTGCATCCCAGGAATAAATCCCAACTGGTCGTTGTGAATATGATTTCTTTATATATTTGGTAGAATTCCCTTGGGAAGCCATTTGTCCCTGGAATCTTGTTTTTTGGAAGGTTTTTCATTCTTTTTTAGATTTCGTTACTGGTCATTGGTCAATTCAGATTGTCTATTTCTTCCTGTTTCAGTCTTGGTTGTTTGTATGTTTCCAGATAGGCATCAATTCCTTCCAGGTTGCTTAATTTGGTGGCATATAGTTGCTCATAATGATTTCTAATAATTGTTTCTATTTCCTTGGTGTTAGTTGTGATCTCTCCCCTTTCATTCATGATTTTATTAATCTGGGTCCTTTCTTGTCTTTTAGACAATTCTGGCCAGGGGTTTATCAGTCTTATTCTTTCAAAGAAACTGCTTCTAGTTTTGTTGATCTGTTATACTTTTTTTCTGGTTTCTATTTCATTAATCTCTGCCGTAATCTTTATTATTTCTCTTCTTTTGCTTGGTTTAGATTTTATTTGTCGTTCTTTGGCCAGCTCCTTTAGGTGTATGGTTAGCTTGTGCATTTGAGATTTTTCTAATTTTCTGAGAGAGGCTTGTTTGGCTATGAATTTCCGTCTTAGGACCTCCTTTACAGTATCCTATAGGTTTTGGACTGAAGTGTTTTAGTTCTCATTAGTTTTCATAAATTGTTTAAGTTCTTCTTCAATTTCCTGGTTGACCCAATCATTCTTTAGCAGGATTCTCTTTAACTTTCAAGTGTTTGAATTCCTTCCAAAGTTTTCCTTGTCATTGAGTTTCAGTTTCAAGGAACTGTAGTTTGATAATTTGCAGGGAATAATCTCAATCTTTTGGTATTGGCTGAGCCCTGATTTTTTACCCAGCATTTGATCCATTTTGGAGAAAGTTCTGTGTGCATTCGAGACAAATGAGTATTGCTGTTTCAGGCTGAATGTTCTGTATGAAGTCCATCTGGTCTAATGTGTCATTCATAGTTCTTGTTTCTTTGTTGATCTTTTGTTTAGATGATCTGTCCATGCTTAGAGTGGAGTGTTAAAATCTCCTACTATTAATATATTATTTTTGATCTGATTCTTTATTTTGGTTAACAGCTGGCTTATGTATTCGGCTGCTCCCATGTTGGGGGCATTGATATTTACAATTGTTAGGTTTTCTTGTTATATTGACCCGTTAAGAATGATAGAGTGTCCCTCTGGATCTCTTAATACAGTCTTTGGTTTAATTTCTAATTTGTCTGATATAAGAGTTGCTACCCCAGGTTTCTTCTTGGGTCCTTTGGCATGAAAAATTGTTCTCCATTCCCTGACTTTCAGTCTAGAGGTGCCTTTACGTTCAAAATGAGTCTCTTGTAGACAGCATATAGATGTGTCCTATCTTTATAACCAATTTGCAGCCCTGTGCCGTTTCATGGGAGCATTTAGGCCATTCATGTTGAGAGTTATGACTGAATGATATGTATTTATTAGTGCGCCTGGGTGTCTCAGATGGTTAAGCATCTGCCTTTGGCACGGGCCATGATCCCAGAGTCCTGGGATCAAGCTCCGTATCGGGTTCCCTCCTTGGTGGGAAGTCTTCTCCCTCTCCCTCTACTGTTACCCCTGCTTGTGCTCTCTCACTCTGTCAAATAAATAAATAAAAGGTTTTTAAAAAATATGTGTATTTATTGCCGTTTTACTGTCTGTACAGCCCCTCCTTCTGTAGAATGTCCTTGTAAACTTCTGGTCTATAATACTCTTCAGGTCTTTCTTCTTTTATAGAATCCCCCTTAGTATTTCTTGCAGGCCTGGCTTGGTGGTCACATATTCTTTCAGTTTCTGCCAGTCCTGGAAGCTCTTTTTCTCTCCATCCATTTTGAATGACAGCCTTGTTGGATAAAGTTTTCTTGGCTGCATGTACTTTTCATTTAATACCCTGAATATGTCTTGCCAGCCATTTCTGGCTTGCCAGGCCTCTGTGGACAGGTCTGACGTTATTCTGATGTTCCTCCCTCTGTACATAAGGAATCTCTTCCCCCTAACTGCCCTTAGGATGGCTTCCTTGGTTCTAAGATTTGTGTTTTACTCTTACATGCCGGGGAGTTGGTCTGTTCCCCTTGATCTTGGAAGGGGTCTTCTCTGCCTTTTGGACACGAATGCTGTTTCCTTCCCCAGGTTAGGGAAGTTCTCAGCTACAATTTGCTCACGTATACCTTCTAGTCCTCTCTCTCCACCCCCTCAGAGATCCCAATAATTCTGACATTGAAATGTTTCATGGTGTAGTTAATCTCTCTATGTCTGTTCTCATGGATTTTAGGCTGTTTGGTCCACCTCTCCTTTTCTTCCTTTCTATCAGCTTATCTTCTAGATCACTAATTTGTTCTTTTGCCTCATTTACCCTAACTTTTAGAGTATCCAGTTTAACTGTTTTTCATTTATAGCATTTGTAAGTTCGGCCTGATTGGCTTTCATTTTTGCCCTTAGAGATTCTCTATTGCTACAAATGGTTTTCTCAAGCCTAGCTATTGACTGCATAAGTGCTACCCTGAAGTCTATCTGTGACATCTTACTTATATCCATATCCATTAGGTCTGCAGGAGAGGCCATTGTCTCTGGTTCTTTTCTTTTGTGTGAGTTCCTCTTCTTATTCATTCTTTTGAGGGATGGTTGAGGGAATCTACAGAGTCCAAAATATCAATCACAATCCCTGCAAGATGCACCCTGGAACAATCCAGAGCAGCTGGAATCATCACCAAAATAACAAAGACAAAATAAAATCCAAATATACTATTTATGAAATTTAAAAAATTTTAAATGAAAGAAAACAAATTTTAAAAAGGGGGGCTATAACCTCTCAGTGTGGGCAAGGTAGGGTGTTTCTGTACTACCTGTGAGTACTTTGTTCTCGTGTAGAAGCTAATATTTCCCAGATTTACAGGGAAAATAAAACTGGTATATATGTAAAGGTAGTATTGAATGGGAAAAAAGACTACATAGCAGCTTTTATATCTATATATCAAAAAACCACATAGGTATGAAAAGTACAAGTTAAAAACTATGAGATATGTTATATTAAACATTTTGTTGAAATGAGAAAAAGCTAAAAAGAAAAAACACAGAAGAAACATGAGAAAGAATAGAAAAAAAAAAAAGAAAAGTTGTGTGTGAGAAACACACCAGCCATGAGGCAAAACCTGGAGCTCAATATACTACTTTTCCTGGGTGTTGGGGTTTTAGAGTTTTATGGGGACCCTAGGTTTGTCCTCCTCTTGTTCTTTCAGCTTCTTTTCTGGCGGAGGGACCTGCCATGCTGTTTTTCAGGCAGCCCTGCTTGGGCGGAGTTGCCCTGCCACTTATTTGGGGGCTGAGATCTGTGGAAACTGGTTTTTTGGGCTTTTGTTCTCTCGCATCTTTTCGAGCCTTTTCTGAGGGTCAGAGCAAAGGAAAATATCTCCACCTACACCGCTGCTCCAGGGCAGAGAAATGAGGCTGCTCTTCTCAGATCCTTCCAGAACACAGTCTCTGTTTCTGTAAGCATTGCTGAAAACAGCAGCCTCACATGGGCGGGTGCTACAGGGTACCAGCCACCCTCTCAGGGATTGACTCAGGCCCCCGTTTGTCTCTGGCCTTTGTCTTTCTAAAACCATGAGTTGTCCCAGCAGCGGTGGAAATGGTGGCAAGAGTGGCGATGGTGGTAGCAGCGAGCCCCAGGTTTGCGGTGCCCCCTCAGCTCCTGGATGCTGTTTGAACGCTGTTACAGGCCTTTCCTGTCCTGCCACTACAGCTCTGCAAGTTATCGCCAGTACGCCAGTGCAGGATGCTTTTGTGCTCTGCTGTTATATCGCTTTCCAGGGGCCAGCTTAGAGTGGTGCCCTCCACTTCCTATTTATCTTCTGATATCTGCCTGCAGAATCAGACCTCCATCAATCATACCTGGAAACCACGGATTTTCTGCTTGTGGAGATCCAGATATATATTCTTGCATCTCAGGCTGATATTGTGGGTGTTCAGAATGGTTTGGTAGATATCCAGCTAAATTCAGGGGAATTTTTGCACTGGAGTCCCCACTCCTCTGCCATCTTGCCCCCCATACCATTTCTTTATCCATCCAACTGTTGATGGACAACTGGGCAGTTTCCATAATTTGGTTATTGTGGACAATGTTGCTAAAAACATTGGGGTGCACATGCTCCTTGGAATCATTATGTTTATATCCTTTGAATAAGCACCTAGGAGTGCAATTGCTGTGTCATAGAATGGCTCTATTTTTTAATTAATTTTAATTTTAATTCAATTAATTTGCAAATCATGTATTATCAATTTCAGAGGTAGAGTTCAGAGATTTATCAATTGTATATAACACCCAGTGCTCATTACATCACGTTCCCTACTTAATGCCCATTACCAAATAAGCCCAGGGCTCTACGCACCTCTTATCCAGCAATTCGTAGTAAAAGGCAGTCATAAAAGCCTAATCTCGCCACTATTGTTCAACATAGTACTAGAAGTCCTAGCAACAGCAATCAGACAACAAAAAGAAATAAAAGGTATTCAAATTGGCAAAGAAGAAGTCAAACACTCTCTTTTTGCAGATGACATGATATTTTGTGTGGAAAACACAAAAGACTCCACCCACAAATTACTAGAACTCATACAGCAATTCAGTAATGTGGCAGGCTACAAAATCAATACACAGAAATCAGTTGCTTTCTTATACACTAACAATGCAACTGTAGAAAGAGAAATTAGAGAAATGATTCCATTTACAATAGCACCAAAAACCATAAGATACCTCGGAATAAACCTAACAAAAGAGGTAAAGGATCTATACTCTAGGAACTACAGAACACTCATGAAAGAAATTGAAGAAGACACTAAAAGATGGAAAAATATTCCATGCTCATGGATCGGAAGAAGAAACATTGTTAAAATGTCTATGCTACCCAGAGCAATCTATACCTTCAATGCCATCCCGATCCAAATTCCAATGACACTTTTCAAAGTGCTGGAACAAACAATCCTAAAATTTGTATGGAATCAGAAAAGACCCTGAATTGCCAAGGAACTGTTGAAAAACCAAAACAAAGCTGGGGGCATCATGTTGCCCGATTTCAAGCTATATTACAAAGCTGTGAAAAAAAACAAAACAAAACAAAACAAAACAAAACAAAAAACAAAACTGTGATCGCCAAGACAGCATGGTACTGGTACAAAAACAGAAATATAGACCAAAGGAACAGAATAGAGAGCCCCGGTATGGACCCTCAACTCTACGGTCAAATAATCTTTGATGAAGCAGGAAAAAAACATGCAATGGAAAAAAGACAGTCTCTTCAATAAATGGTGCTGGGAAAATTGGACAGCCACATGCAGAAGAGTGAAAGTCGATCATTCTCTGACACCATTCACAAAGATAAACTCAAAGTGGATGAAAGACCTCAATGTGAGACAGGAATCCATCAAAATCCTAGAGGAGAACATAGGCATAACTACTTTGACATCGCCCACAGCAACTTCTTTCAAGATACATCTCCAAAAGCTAGTGAAACAAAAGCAAAAAGGAACTTTGGGGACTTCATCAAGATGAAAAGCTTCTGCACAGCAAAGGAAACAGTCAACAAAACAAAGAGGCAACCCACAGAAGGGGAGAAGATATTTGCAAATGACACTACAGATAAAGGGCTGGTATCCAAGATCTATAAAGAACTTCTCAAACTCAACACCCAAAAAACAAAGAACCAAGTCAAAAAGTGGGCAGAAGATATGAAAAGACACTTCTCTGAGGAAGACATACAAATGGCCTACAGACATAGGAAAAAATGCTCATCATCATTAGCCATCAGGGAAATCCAAATCAAAACCACATTGAGATACCACCTTACACCAGTTAGAATGGCAAAAATGGACGGGGAAAGAAACAACAAATGTTGGAGAGGTTGTGGAGAAAGGGGAAGACTCTTGCACTGTTGTGGGAAAGCAAGTTGGTAGAGCCACTTTGGAAAACACTGTGGAGGTTCCTCAAAAATTTAAAAATAGAGCTAGCCTATTACCCAGCAATTGCACTCTTGGGTATTTACACGAATGACACAGATGTAGTGAAAAGAAGGGCCATATGCTCCCCAGTGTTCCTCGCAGCAATATCTGCAATAGCCAAACTGTGGAAAGAGCCGAGATGCCCTTCAACAGATGAATGGATAAAGAAGATGTGGTCCATATATACAGTGGAATATTACTCAGCCATCAGAAAGGATGAATACCCAACTTTTACATCAACATGGATGGGACTGGAGGAGATTATGCTAAGTGAAATAAGTCAAGCAGAGAATGTCAATTATCATCTGGTTTCACGTATTTGTGGAACATAAGGAATAGCATGGAGGACATTAGGAGAAGGAAGGGAAAAATGGGGGAGGGGAATTGGAGGGAGAGATGAACTATGAGAGACTATGGACTCTGAAAAACAAACATGGTTTTAGACGGGATGGGGAAGGGAGGATTGGTTAGCCCAGTGATGGGTATTAAGGAGGGCACATACTGCATGGAGCACTGGGTGTTATATGAGAACAATGCATCGTGGATCACCACATCAGAAACCAATGAGGTATTGTATAGTGACTAACCTAACATAATAAAATTAAAAAAAAAAAGAAATAGACTTTTCAAACTCTTCCAAAAAAAAAAAAAAAGGATTTAATGAATTAATGTAATAAGTTCTTCATGGCTACTATTATATTTGTCTGAACCATGAAACTCTTTGAATTTTCTGTCTCTCATGTAAAGGGAAGAACTCTAGGGTAGGTAACAAGAACACTTCACAGAGGAAATATCATCTGACTGGGCCCTTAAAAAAAGGGCAGACGGACTAGCCCAAACAAAGGCATGTATGCATGAACCCACAGGCTCTGAGTGCAAGGCAGTAGTTCCAAGGACTAAGGCTGAAGTCTTAGGCATCTGGGAGAATGACAGGAGTACACTTGGGAAGCTAAAAAATAGATTTTGTGGAATCAGCAGTGTCCTGTCCAACCATTTCAAATGACTATAGACATTTCAAAAAGTCATTTAAAAACCATCGCTGGGAGGGGGGAAAAGATGGTGGAGGAGTAGGGGACCCTATTTCAACTTGTTCCCAGAATTGAGCTGGATATCTACCAAACCACTCTGAGCACCCATGAAACCAGCCTGAGATGTAAGAAGATCTGGATCTCTACAAACAGAATATCGCAGGTGGTTGGTTTTGAGGTATGAAGCGGGGAGCCATGATTCCACGGGCAGATACCGGAGGATAAATGGCAGCGGGAGGGTGCCTGGCCTTGGAGATCCTACACCACCAGTGTGCGACAGCCTCGCACGCTGGGGACCGGGCACAGACTCGCAGACAGGTAGCGGCGGCTAAAGGACTTTAGGGCAGCCCCCGGAGCAGAAACCCAGAGTGGCGTGGTCGCACAAGTGAACTGGGAGAGGCTGGCGGTTTTAGAAGCACAAAAGGCAGAGACGTGCCCCGAACTGGAGGCAGGACTGGGAGCGCTATGGAGAAGTGCACAACCCAGGACGCTGCAGTTTATAGCAGCACGGACAGAAACGGAGACCGTGTGGCCTGGAGAGCTCACTGAAGAACAGACTGCGGTCTCTCTGCTCTGAGGCAGAGGGTTGGAAATGGTCTCTTCTGCTCTGAGTCACGGAAGAGATGTGGAAAGCCGCCAGAGAACAAAAGATCCAAAAACTGATTCCCGCCGAGCTCATCCCCTGCCACAGGTGGGCAGGGCAACTCTGCCCAAACAGGGTTGCCTGAATAAAAGCATGGCAGGCCCCTCCCCCAGAAGACAGGCTGGGAAAACAACAGGCCAGCAACCCTAAGATCTTGATAGGGTTCTGGTCAATAATTTGGACTCTATACATTCCCTCAAACACCCATCCACAGAATGACTAGGAGGAGGAGCCCCCAAAACAGAAAAGACTCAGAGATTATGACTTATGCTGCAGATTTACAAATGGATGCAGAGATAACCAAGATGTCGGAGATGGAATTCAGGCTAGCAGTTGTGAAGACAATGGCTAGAATGGAGAAATCAATTAATGGCAACCTAGAGTCTCTAAGGGCAGAAACTAAAGGTGAATTGGCAGAACTTAAAAATGCTATCAGTGAGATCCCATCCAATCTAGATAATCTAACAGCTAGGGTACCTGAGGCAGAAGAGTGAAAAAGAGACCTGGAAGACAATATAATAGATAAAAAGGGAAAAGAGGAGGCCAGGGAAAAACAACTCAGAATCCATGAAAATAGAATCACAGAAATAAGTGACACCATGAGGCGTTCCAGTGTCAGAATATTTGGAATCCCCTAGGGAGTGGAGAGAGAGAGAGAGAGAGAGAGAGAGGACTAGAAGATGTATTTGAGCAAATTGTAGCTGAGAACTTCCCTAATCTGGGGAATGAAACAAACATTCGCGTCCTAGAGGCAGAGAGGACCCGTCCCAAGATGAAGGAAAACAGGCCAACACCCCGGCATGTAATAGTAAAACTTGCAAATCTTAGAACCAAGGAAACCATCTTCAGGGCAGTTAGGGGAAGAGATTCCTTACGTACAGAGGGAGGAATATCAGAATCACGTCAGACCTATCCACGGAGACCTGGCAAGCAAGAAAGGCCTGGCCAGACATATTCAGGGTACTAAATAAGAAGAACAGGCAGGCAAGAATACTTTATCCGGCAAGGCTGTCATTTAGAATGGATGGAGAGATGCAGAGCTTCCACGACCGGCATGAACTGAAAGAATATGTGACCACTAAGCCAGCCTGCAAGAAATATTAAGGGGGGTTCTATAAAAGGAGAAAGACCCCCGAGAGTGATATACAACAGAAATTTACAGGGACAATCTATAAAAACAACGTCTTCGCAGGCAACATGATGACAATTAATTCATATCTTTCAATAATCACTCTCAACGGGAATGGCCTAAACGCTCCCATAAAACGGCACAGGGTTGCAGACTGGATCAAAAGACAAGACCCATCCATATGCTGCCTACAGGAGACTCATTTTGATCCTAAAGATACATCCAGACGGAAAGTGAAGGGATGGAGATCCATCTTCCATGCTAGCAGACCTCAAAAGAAAGCTGGGGTAGCAATTCTTATATCAGACAAATTAGATTTTAAACTAAAGTCTGTAGTTAGAGACACAGAGGGACACTCTATCATTCTTAAAGGGTCTATCCAACAAGAAGATCTAACAGTTGTAAATATGTATGCCCCCAACATGGGAGCAGCCATCTACATGAGCCAACTGTCAACCAAAATAAAGAGTCATACTGATAACAATACGTTAACTGTAGGAGACTGCAATACTCCACTCTCAGCAATGGACAGATCATCTAAGCAGAAAATCAACAAGGAAACAAGAGCTTTGAATGATACATTGAACCAGATGGACCACATAGATATGTACAGAACATTCCACCCTAAAACAACAGAATACTCATTCTTCTCGAGCGCACATGGAACTTTCTCCAGAATAGACCACATACTGGGTCACAAATCAGGTCTCAAAGGATACCAAAAGATTGAGATTATTCCCTGCATATTCTCAGACCACAATGCTCTAAAACTGGAACTCAATCACGGGAAAAAATTTGGCAGAAATTCAAACACTTGGAAGCTAAACACCACTGTGCTCAAGAATGTTTGGGTCAACCAGGAAATCAAAGAACTTAAACAATTCATGGAAATCAATGAGAATGAAAACACATTGGTCCAAAACCTATGGGATACAGCAAAGGCGGTCCTAAGGGGGAAATACATAGCCATCCAAGCCTCACTCAAAAAAAATAGAAAAATCCCGAATCCACCAACTAACTCTACACCTTAAAGAACTAGAGAAAAAGCAACAAACGATGCCTAAGCCACGCATTAGAAGAGAAATAATTAAAATTAGAGCAGAAATCAATGAATTAGAAACCAGAAACACAGATCAGATCAACGAAACTAGAAGTTGGTTCTTTGAAAGAATCAATAAGATCAATAAACCACTGGCCAGACTTATCCAAAAGAAGAGAGAAAAGACCCAATTTAAGAAAATTATGAATGATAGGGGAAAGATCACGACTAACCCCAAGGAAATAGAAACAATTATTAGAAATTATTATCAACAACTCTATGCCAATAAACTGAGCAATCTGGATGAAATGGAGGCCTTCCTGGAAACCTATAAGCTGCCAAGACTGAAACAGGAAGAAATGAACAACCTGAATAGGCCAATAACCAGTAACGAGACTGAAGCAGTGATCAAAAACCTCCCAAAAAACAAGAGTCCAGGGCCTGATGGATTCCCTGGGGAATTCTACCAAACATTCAAAGGGGAAATAATACCTATTCTACCAAAGCTGTTTCAAAAAATAGAAACAGAAGGAAAACTTCCACACTCATTCTATGAGGCCAGCATTACCTTAATCCCCAAACCAGGCTAAGATCCCATCAAAAAGGAGAATTTCAGACCGATATCCCTGCTGAATATGGATTCCAAGATCCTCAACAAAATCCTAGCTAATAGGATCCAACAATACATTAAAAGGATCATCCACCACGACCAAGTGGGATTTATCCCCGGGATGCAAGGGTGGTTCAACATTCACAAATCAATCAATGTGATGGAGCACATTAATAAAAAGAGGGAGAAGAACCATACGGTCCTCTCAGTTGATACAGAAAAAGCATTTGACAAAATACAGCATTTCCTGATTAAAACTCTTCAGAGTATAGGGATAGAGAGAACATTCCTCAAGCTCATAAAATCCATCTATGAAAAACCCACAGCGAATATCATCCTCAATGGGGAAAAGCTCAGAGTCTTTCCCTTAAGGTCAGGAACATGTCAAGGATGCCCACTCCCGCCCCTATTGTTCAACATAGTACTAGAAGTCCTAGCAACAGCAATCAGACAACACAAAGAAAAAAAAGTATTCAAATTGACAAAGAAGAAGTCAAACTCTCTCTATTCACAGACGACATGATACTTTATGTGGAAAACCCAAAAGGCTCCACCCACAAATTACTAGAACTCATATAGCAATTCAGTAATGTGGCAGGCTACAAAATCAATGCACAGAAATCAGTTGTTTTCTTATACCCTAACAATGCAACTGTAGAAAGAGAAATTAGAGAAATGATTCCATTTACAATAGCACCAAAAACCATAAGATACCTCGGAATAAACCTAATGAAAGAGGTAAAGGATCTATACTATAGGAACTACAAAACACTCATGAAAAAAATTGAAGAAGACACAAAAAGATGGAAAAATATTCCATGCTCATGTCTCGGAAGAATAAACATTGTTAAAATGTCTATGCTACCCAGAGCAATCTATACCTTCAATGCCATCCCGATCCAAATTCCAATGACACTTTTCAAAGTGCTGGAACAAACAATCCTAATATTTGTATGGAATCAGAAAAGACCCCGAATCGCCAAGGAAATGTTGAAAAAGAAAAACAAAGCTGGGGGCATCATGTTGCCCGATTTCAAGTTAATTTACAAAGCTGTGATCGCCAAGACAGCATGGTACTGGCACAAAAGCAGACATATAGACTAATGGAACAGAATAGAGAGCCCAGGTATGGACCCTCAACTCTACAGTCAAATAATCTTTGATGAAGCAGGAAAAAACATGCAATGGAAAAAAGACAGTCTCTTCAATAAATGGTGCTGGGAAAATTGGACAGCCACATGCAGAAGAGTGAAAGTCGATCATTCTCTAACACCATTCACAAAGATAAACTCAAAGTGGATGAAAGACCTCAATGTGAGACAGGAATCCATCAAAATCCTAGAGGAGAACATAGGCATAACTACTTTGACATCGCCCACAGCAACTTCTTTCAAGATACATCTCCAAAAGCTAGTGAAACAAAAGCAAAAAGGAACTTTTGGGACATCATCAAGATGAAAAGCTTCTGCACAGCAAAGGAAACAGTCAACAAAACAAAGAGGCAACCCACAGAAGGGGAGAAGATATTTGCAAATGACACTATAGATAAAGGGCTGGTATCCAAGATCTATAAAGAACTTCTCAAACTCAACACCCAAAAAACAAATAATCAAGTCAAAAAGTGGACAGAAAGTATGAAAAGACACTTCTCTGAGGAAGACATACAAATGGCTAACAGGCACATGAAAAAATGTTCATCATCTTTAGCCATCAGGGAAATCCAAATCAAAACCAGATTGAGATACCACCTTACACCAGTTAGAATGGCAAAAATGGACAGGGAAAGAAACAGCAAATGTTGGAGAAGTTGTGGAGAAAGGGGAACCCTCTTACACTGTTAGTAGGAATGTAAGTTATTACAGCCACTTTGGAAAACAATGTGGAGGTTCCTCAAATAATTAAAAATTGAGCTACCCTATGACCCAGCAATTGCACTACTGGGTATTTACCCCAAAGACACAGATGTAGTGAAAACAAGGGCCATATGCATACCAGTGTTCCTATCAGCAATGTCCGCAATAGCCAAACTGTGGAAAGAGCCAAGATGCCCTTCAACAGATGAATGGATAAAGAAGATGTGGTCCACATATACAATGGAATATTACTCAGCCATCAGAAAGGATGAATACCCAACTTTTACATCAACATGGATGGGACTGGAATAGATTATGCTAAGTGAAATAAGTAAGCAGAGAAAGTCAATTATCATATGGTTTCACCTATTTGTGGAACATAAGTAATAGCATGGAGGACATTAGGAGAAGGAAGGGAAAAATGAAGGGGGGGAATTAGAGGGAGAGATGAACCATGAGAGACTATGGACTCTGAGAAACAAACAGGGTTTTAGAGGGGAGGGGAATGGGGGGATTGTTTAGCCTGGTAATGGGTATTAAGTAGGGCACATACTCCATGGAGCACTGGGTGTTATATGACAACCATGGCTCATGGATCACCACATCAAAAACCAATGATTTATTGTATGGTGACTAACATAACATAATAAAAATTTAAAAAAAATAAATAAAATCCACTGCTGCTTGGATTGGAGTTAAGATAGTGAAGTAGTAGGGGGACCCTTCGCCTTGCCCTAGAATACAGCTAGATTAACATCAAATCATTTTGAACCACTAGAAAATTAATTTGAGGATTAAGAAAACAATATGAACAATTGGAGGGAGAGAACATGGCAGGTGCGAGGTTTGAGACATAAACTGGAAGAGAGAAAAGCTGCAGTGCTGCAGAGGGGTGGGAATCATTTTGCTGGAGTGAACTCAGGGAGAGAAGGAGAAAGGGATAGAGAAAGCAGTGTGTAGTGTTTTTGCAAGGTGCCGTGCTGTAGGGATTCCCTGGGTCACATGGGGAGAGAAAGTTCCCCTTCCTGGAGTGCATTTGGAACAGGGTATTTTGCATTTCCAAGGACAAAAGAGTGGTTCGGTGGTATTGAGCAGCCATTCAATAGAAGGGGAAAGAGGCACATGCAGAGGGCAGGCAGATAAACTGGTTACAGCTTTTTACTGTGCTTCAACATAGACTGGGCACTAGTGCAAGCATGCAAATGTTTTTCTGGGACAGAAAGGTGCTGAGAGCAACACTGTGAGGCTCCCCTCTGGGGAGGAAGTGAGCAGGTCCACACGCTCCTGGGTACTCTAAGATTTGGTGTTTTGAATCCCAGCTGCTGGCCAGAGATAAAACACAGGAGAACTGTGGTGCCAGGCATGCTAACGGCCAGGCATAGACAAGCTGAGGACAGGGATCTGATGAAAACCTGGACATAGAAGGGGCGATTGTTTGCTTTTCCATGAGGGCTTCCTGAACAGCAGCTGCTGCAAGTTCCCCTCCCTATGGACAAGAGGGAGGGGTGATGCCATGTTCCATCATCACCACCACCCCACCCCCCCGCCCACCAGCACAATGGGACTTCAGAGAGAAACAAAGCACCTCCAGTGGAGGCTGGGGTTGCTTACTTCAAACCCAGCCCCGCTGTGCCCAACAGTGGCACCTTTATTAGGGCAGGTCTGAGTGTGGTCTGAATGTGAACCAGTGCAGTAGGACTCTACCTCAGAAGACAAACAAAGACCTACCACATGCATCAAGGCTACTGATCATAGAGTGCTCCAAAATGTCAGCTGCAGGTCTGGTGGATATAGGACCAGGCTTTTTAAATTCATTTTTTATTTTATATATATATATAGTTTTATTTTATAATTTTTTTTAATTTTTAATTTTCTTTTTTAGCATCAAGCTTGTAGTTTTTGGTTCATTTGTTGGCTTGTTTGTTTGTTTCCTTCTGTTTTTTGGATCAGATTTTTTCCCTCTTTCTCTTTTCCTTCTTTCTTTCTTTTTCTTTGGAGTCAGACATATAATTTTTAATTTATATCTTTGTTTGCTTTCTTATTCCTTTTCCATTTTTCTTTTCTTGGATCTGGCTTTTTTCAGGCTTATCTTAACAAAAAAATGAAAGCTCACCTAGTTAAAAGTCCAAACACTTCATACTACAAACAAGGAAGGACTCTGCAGAAGACTGACCTGTGGGAAAGAGCAGCCAAAACACAACAGCAGAATGCACAGGGCATACATTAGAAACACTTCCTGAAGTGCCAGGCCCTGGAAAGTGCAGGATCCCTTCTTAATATAGTATTACTCTCAGGAGCAGGAAATGCACAAAAGATAGAAACCTAGACATAATAACAAGACAGAGGAATTCTCCCTAAAAGAAAGGTCAAAAGGAAATCACATCCAGTAACTTAGTCAAAACAAATACAAGCAATATGACTGAATAAGAATTTAGAACAAGGGTGCCCGGTGGCTCAGTCATTAAGTGTCTGTCTTTGGCTCAGGTCATGATCCCAGTGTCCTGGGACTGAGTCCTGCATTGGGTTCCCTGCTCAGCGGGGAGCCTGCTTCTCCCTCTCCAGCTCCCCCTGCTTGTGTTCCCTCTCTCGCTGTCTCTCTCTGACAAATAAATAAAATCTTTTTTAAAAAAGAATTTAGAGCAGCAGTCATAACAATACTAGCTGGGCTTGAAGAAGCATAGAAGAAACCAGAGAAACCCTGGCTGCAGAAATAAAAGACCAAAAATTATTCAGGCCAAAAGAAAAAAAAAATTGCTATAACTGAGATGCAAATTCGACTGGATGTAATCATAATGAGTATGGAAGAAGCATAGGAGAGAATAGGTGGTATAGAAGATAAAAATATGGAAAATAATGGCGCTGAAAAGAAGAGGCAAAAAAACTATTAGATCATGAATAAAATCTTAGGGAACTCGGTGATTCCACAAAGCACAATAATATCTGTATCATAGGTGTCCCACAAGAAGAAACGTGGGAAAATGGGGCAGAAGGTTTATTTGAACAAAGTATAGTTGGGAACTTCCCTAATCTGGGGAAGGAAACATGCATTCAAGTCCAAGAGGCACAGAAAACTCCCCTCAAAATCAACAAAAACTGGTCAGCACCATGACATATTAGAGTGAAACTTGCAAAATACAAAAATTAAGAGAGAATTCTGAAAACACCTAGAGACAAAAAGTTCTTAACCTACAAGGGTAGACACATAAGGATAGCAGCAGACCTAACAACAGAAACTTGGCAGGCCAGATGAAAGTGGCATGATATAAAATAAAATGCTGTATGAGAAAAATATGCAGCCAAGAATACACTATCCAACAAAGCTGTCATGCAGAATAGAAGGAGAAATAAAGATTTTCCAAGATAAGCAAACACTAAGGTAGTTCGTGAACACTAAACCAGCTCTGTAAGAAATATTAAAGGGAAACCTTTGAGCAGGGAAAGAGAGACCAAAAGGAACAACGACTAAAAAGGATCAGAGAAATTCTCCAGAATCAGTGACTTTATAAGTAATACAATGGCACTAAATTCATATCTATCAATAATTACTTTGAAAGTAAATGGACTCAATGCTCCAATAAAAAAACATAGGGCATCAGATTGGATTAAAAAATCAAGACCTGGGTGTTATATGCAACTAATGAATCATTGAACACTACATCTAAAACTAATGATGTACTATATGTTGGCTAACTGAACATTAAAAAAGTAAAAAATCAAGACCCATGGATATGCTGTTTATAAGACTCATTTTAGACGCAAATGCACCTACATGTTTAAAGTGAGGGGGTAGGGCGCCTGGGTGGCTCAGTTGGTTAAGCGACTGCCTTTGGTTCAGGTCATGATCCTGGAGTCCCGGGATTGAGTCCCGCATCGGGCTCCCTGATCGGCAGGGAGTCTGCTTCTCCCTCAGACCCTCCCCCCTCTCATGTGCTCTCTTTCTCATTCTCTCTCTCTCAAATAAATAAATAAAATCTTTAAAAAAATAATAATAAAAAATAAAGTGAGGGGGTAAAGAACCACTTTTCATGCAAAAGGAGGACAAAACAAAATGAAAGTATCCATACTTATATCAGACAAGTTAGATTTTAAACTAAAGACTGTAACAAGAGATGAAGAAGGGTACTATATCATAATAAAGGGACATATTCAACAAAACGATCTAACAATTGTAAATATTTATGCCCCCAAATTGGGAGAATTCAAATATATAAATTAATTAATAACAGACTTAAAAAAAACTCATTGATAATAATACAAAAATAGCAGGGGACTTTAACACCCCACTCACAGCAATGGATAGATCATCTAAGCAGAAGATCAACAAGGAAACAACGGCAATGAATGACCACTGGACCAAATGGACTTATATATATATACAGAACATTTCATCCAAAAGCAGAATACACACTCTTTTCAAGTGCACATGGAACATTCTCCAGAATAGATCACACACTGGCTCACTAATTGGGCCACAGCCAGTACAAAAAGACTGAGATCATACCATGCATATTTTGAGATCACAACACTATGAAACTTGAAGTCAACCACAAGAAAAAGTTGGAAAGACCACAAATAATGGAGGTTAGATAGCATCCTACTAAAGAATGAATGAGTTAACCAGGAAATTAAAGAAGAAATAAAAATATATATGGAAGCCAATGAAAATGAAAACACAATAGTCCAAAACCTTTGGGACACAGCAAAGGTGGTCATAAGAGGGAACTACAGAGAAATACAGGCCTTCCCCAAGAGGCAATAAAAGTCTCAAGTATACAACCTAACCCTACATGTAAAGGAGTTTAGAAAAGAATGGCAAATAAAGCCTCAAACCAGCAGAAGGGAAATAATTAAAATCAGAGCATAAATCAATGATATAGCAATAAAAAAACCCCACTAGAACAGATCAACGAAACTAGGAGCTGGGTCATTGACAGAATTAACAAAATCAACAAACCTCTAGCAAGACTTCAACAAAAAAAAAAAAAAAAAAAGAAAGTACCCCCCCAAAAAATAAAATCACAAATGAAAGAGGAGAGATCACAGCCAACACCACAAGAATACAAAAAATCATAAGAGAATATTATGAAAAATTAAATGCCAACAACTGGGCAATCTGGAAGAAATGGATAAATTCTTAGAAACATATAAACTACCAAAACAGAAACAGGAAGATATAGAAAACCTGAACAGACCCATAACCGGCAAAGAAATTGAATCAGTAATCAAAAATCTCCCAAAAAACAAGAGTCCAGGGCTGGATGATTTTCCAGGAGAATCCTACCAGACATTTAAAGAAGTAATACATATTCTTCTGAAACTGTTCCAAAAGAACAGGAATCGAGGGAAAACTTCCAAACTCATTGTATGAGGCCAGCATTACCTCGATTCCAAAACCAGATGAAGACTCCACTAAAAAGGAGAAATTCAGACCAATATCCCTGATGAACACAGATGCAAAAATTCTCACTAAGATACTAGCTAATAGGATCCAACATTACATAAAAAAATGATTCACAATGACCAAGTGGGATTTATTCCTGGGTTTCAGGGGTGATTCAGTATCTTCAAAACAAACAACATGATACATCACATTAATAAAAGAAAGGATAAGAACCATATGATCCTCTCAATAGATGCAGAAAATACAACATTTCTTGGTAAAAAAAAAAAAAAAAAACCCTCAAGAAACTGGGATAGAAGGAACATACACCAACATCCTAAAGGCCATATATGAAAGGTCCACAGCTAATATCATCCTTAATGGGGAAAAACTGAGAGCTTCTCCCCTAAGGTCAGAAACATTACAGGGATGTCCACTCTCACCACTGTTGTTCAACATAGGACTGGAAGCCCCAGCCTCAGCAATCAGACAACAAAAAGATATAAAAGGCATCCAAATCAGCAAGGAAGTATGCAAACTTTCACTCTTTGCAGATGACATGACACTCTGTGTCAAAAACCTGGAACACTCCACCAAAAAAATTGCTAGAACTGATACAGAATTCAGCAGTGGCAAGACATAAAAGCAACGTACAAAAATCTGTTGCATTTCTATACACCAATAATGAAGCAGCAGAAAGAAATCAAGGAATCAATCCTGTTCACAATTGCACAAAAACCATAAGATACCTAGAAATAAACCTAACCAAAGAGGTAAAAGATCTGTAGTGTGAAAACTATAGAAAGCTTATGAAAGAATTTGAAGAGGACACAAATATATGGAAAAATATTCCATGCTCATGGATTGGAGGAAAAAATATTGTTAAAATGTCTATACTATCCAAAGTAGTCTACACATTCAATGCAATCCCTAGCAAAATAACACCAGCATTTTTCACAGAGCTAGAACAAATAATTCTAAAATTTGTATGGAACCAGAAAAGACCCTGAATAGCCAAAGGAATGTTGAAAAAGAATAGCAAACTGGGAAGCATCACAATTCTAGACTTCAAGCTGTGTTACAAAGCTGAAGTTAGCAAGACAGTATGGTAATGGCACAAGAACCAATGGAACAAATTAGAAAACCCAGAAATGGACCCATAATTATATGGTCAACTAATCTTTGACAAAGCAGGAGAGAATATCCAATGGAAAAAAGACAGTCTCTTCAACAAATCGTGTTGGGAAAACTGGAGAACATGCAGAAGAATGAAACTGGACCACTTTCTTACACCATACACAAAAATAAATTCAGAATGGATGAAAGACCTAAATGTGAGACAGGAAACCATCAAAATCCTAGAGGAGAAAGCAGGCAGCAAGCTCTTTGACCTTGGCTGCAGCAACTGGTTACTAGACCCATCACTGGACACAAGGGAAACAAAAGAAAAATGAATTATTAGGACCTCATCAAGATAAAAAGCTTCAGCACAGCAAAGGAAACAATCAACAAAACTAAAAGGGAACTGTTGGAATGGGAATAGATATTTGCAGATGATGTATCAGATAAAAGGCCAGTATCCAGAATTTATAATGAACTCATCAAAATCAACACACAAAGAATAAATCATCCAGTTAAGAAATGAGCAGCAGACCTGAACAGACATTTCTCCAAAGAAGTTATACAAATGGCTAACAGACACATGAAAAGATGCTCAACATCATTCAGCATCCAGGAAATAGAAATCAAAACCACAATGAGATACCATCTCACACCTGTCAGGTGGCTGAAATTAACAACTCAGGAAATAACAGATGTTGGCAGGGATGCAGAGAAAGAGGAACCCTTTTGTACTTTTGGTGGGAATGCAAACTGGTACAACCACTCTGAAAACATTATGGAGTTTCCTCAAAAAGTTAAAAATAGAACTACCTTATGACCCGGCAATTGTACTCCTAGGTATTTATCGAAGGGATACGACAGTGCTTATTTGAAGGGGCACATGCCCCCCAATGTTTATAGCAGCATTATCAGCAATAGCCAAATTATGGAAAGAGCCCAAATTTCCATTAACTAATGAATGGATAAAGAAGATGTGGTATGTTTATATATACATACCATATACATATATATGTATATATTACTCAGCCATCAAAAATAATGGAATCTTACCATTTGCAACAATGTGGATGGAACTTGAGTGTATTATGCTAAGCTAAATAAGTCAGTCAGAGAAAGACAAATATAATATCATTTCACTTGTAAGTGGAATTTAAGAAACAAAACAGATGAAGGTAGGGGAAGGGAATGAAAAAGAAAATAAGATAAAAACAGAGAGTGAGGCAAACCATAAGAGACTCTTTAGTTATGAGAACAAAAATCAGAGAGATTTAAAGTGAATGAAATTCAAAATGAGTGTGATTCTCCATTTCTGAAATGAAGGAGGCTATGTGAAAATACCTGAAAGTAGCCACTGGTTGCTGAGAGTGACATTTGGCTGACAGCCAGCAATGAAACACGGATCTCAGCCCTACAACCATAAGGAATTGAATTCTGCCAACAATTGGAATGAACTTGAAAGTGGATTCTTCCTCAGAGCCTCCAGTTAGGAGCTCAGCCTGGCCAACAAACATCTTGATTTCAGTCTTGTAAGACCTTAACCAGTGAACCCAGCTAAACCTGCCCAGAATTTTGACCTACAGAAAGAACTGTGAGCTAATAAATGAGTTTTTTTAACTGCTAAGTTTGTGGCAATTTGTTATACAGCAATAGAAACTAATACAGTGGTTGAGCAAAAACCTTTGGTACCCATGTCATATTCCCTTCAGCCACCTCTGATTTGTAACTACAGCCATAGTGGACAGTTCTGCTGGTGTCCTACCTCAAAAGCACTCTGAACATCTTTATACATTCTGCCTCAGTGCCTTTTTTGATGCTGTGGACTGTTCTCAAAACTAACCCAGAAGTTTAGGGAAAATTAATGCCCCCATGGGCAACTCTCAATCAGTGGAAAAAGGGAAATGGAATTAGATATATCTTCCAGCCTCTGAAAGACATTTATGTAGACAATTCTGGGCGACTTGCTATATGCTTCTCAGATATCTTGGTGGCATCAAGCTTCTGCTTACAGTAGTAACCTCAATAATGCATCATTGCATTAAATTTCCTCCTTCAGTCCTTTTCTGCTCCCTCACTTATGCTTCCCAGGATTACCTCCTAAGTAAATTACTGTTCCTAAATACTTGTCTCAAGCTCTGTTTTCAAGAAAATCTAAATAAGCCAGTGATGCTAAAAACTAATGTACAGAGTACTAGAAGAGAGAGCAGGTATGGTGGCAGAAGTAAAAATAATAAGTTCAGTTTCAGTTTGGGATATAATGAATTAAGGGGTCCTGTATGATATTAATTTATTCATCCAACACATATTTATTGATCTATTATGTGATATAGGAGAAGTGAAGCAGTGATCAAGGCAAACTGATTCTAATTCCTTTGATGCTAAAAAAGTGATAGGGAAGGAAAACAAAAAGTTCTCTGAATATTTGAAGGACAAATCCAGGGTGCTTAGGTGTGTATACTGGGTAAACCTAACATTAGCATTTGTCTTCTTGAAGGGTCCTAGAGAAAACTTTTCAGATGAGACCTGAAAGATGAGAAGGCATTTTTGGGAGACAGTGTGGGAATAGAAGTGAGAGAGGGAGAGAAGGAGGGGATCCAGGAAGAGGGAAACATGTACTCAACTCCCTAAGGTGAGAAAGACCTTGATACATTTGGTTATGGCTGTAGTGGAAAGGGAAGGAGTATAGCACAAAGTGAAGTTAAAGAGTTAGGAGTACCTGACCTTGCAAGGCTTTGTAGGCTACTTTGAGGTTTTTTTGTTTTTATCCTATGGGCAAGTGGAAGCCAAAGAAGTGTTTTAGCATGGCAGTGCCAACAGATTTGCATTTAAAAGACATAATTTTAGCTGTTTTGTGGAGATGAACTGGGGAGGTAGGTAGCTTGAAGAAAGGAAAACTAGCTAGAAGACTAAATTTTATAGGTGAAAGATGAAAGTGGCTTGGATTAGTGTAGCACCAGTGGCAATGGAGAAAAAAGTGAACAGACTTGAGAGGTATTTAGGAAGTATAATTAAAAGGACTTGGTGATTGACTACATGTGAGGGTAGTTTACAGAAGGAAATGTTAAAGATGATTACCAAGTGTCTACCTTAATCATCTGAGTAAATGGTGGTGCCATTTCTGCAGAGATGGAATAATGAAATCATATAAATGTGGATGCAATCACTTCTGTCCCTCAATCCCTTCTCATGGCCTTGACATCCAGTCAAAATTTGCTCTTCCTGGATCTCACTCCTTTAGAAACCTCTGCTTAGCAGAGTTTCTACTGCTAAGTCATATTAATTATGAGCTAATGTTATAAGCAAAGTAATATTAATTAAAGCTAATGGGTTAATATGCCATCTCTACTAGTACTGAGCTTGGCATCTTGCCAGGGGTTTTGGGAAAAGAATGCCTTTATTAAAAGAGCCATTGTGGGAAATCAAAGATACTGGAGATATTTGTAGACAGGAAGGGTTTCTTGTGAGGGGGGATATTCCACATCCTTTTAATAATTAACAGTAGGGTCACCCCCAAAATGACTCAAGAATAAGATAATGCCCTTAACCTCCTTTTGAGCATGTCTTTAATTTTGCCCAAATATCAAGAAGATTGGGGCTCAGTGGAAGGGCCTCATTATTGGGATCCAGATTCTACCCCAGCCAAGCTGAACTATATCAGCTGATGAGAGCTAATTGTTAAATTTTCAGGAATTTTGTGACTAGTTTAAGTGACATCACCTTGGTAGGTTAAAATTGACCAGATTTGGAGAATTTACAACATAGAAATTGGCAAATTCTACAAATTAGGGCTTGTTTTCCTTCAGAGAACTGGTTGCCAAACATTTACCAGCACACCACCAATCTCAGTCCTGCCACAGACTAACAATGTGGCTTTTTAATCTACACTCACATCCTTGGTGATCACATCCATTCTTGTGGCTTTAATACCAGGTATATTCTGAAAACTCCCAAACTGATATCTCTAATCCAGATATTTCTCCCCAGTGCCAGACTCATATATCAGACTCATTTAATCAACTGCACAGTTAACATTTAACATTTCAACTTGGATATCTAATAGACATCACAAATTTAACACGTTCAAAAACTAAGCCCTTCATCTACAACTCCTGCACTCTCCTCACCACAATCTTTCTTCTGCTATCTTGACCATTTCATCAAATGGGAATTCCTTCCTTTTGTTTAGGCCCAACACACTGTTATTATCACTGAATATTCTCTTTCTCTCACATCCCACATTCAATCCATCATTAAATTCTATTGCTTTACTTTCAAAACTCATCCAGAATCTGACTGTTCCCATCTCCACTGCTACCATCTTATACTGTGCCACCATTATTTCCTACCTGAATCATTGTAGTAACCCCCTGAGTGGTCTCCTTGCTTCTTCCTTTGCCCCCCTGCAGTCTATTCTCAATGTAGCAACCAGAGTAATCTCATTAAAACACAAGTCAGATGGGAATAAATAGATTCTGGATGTGTTAGCAGAAGACTGCATTAACAAAAACACAACTTTAAAAACTTCAAACTTGGTTCATTGTAGTTTTGATTTGCAATTTCCTGATGATAAGTGATAATGAGCATCTTTTTGTGTGTCCATTGGGCATCTATATGTCTTCTTTAGGAAAAAAAAAATGTCTGTTCATGTCTTCTGCCCATTTATCAGCGGATTACTCTTTTTTGGGTGCCGAGGTTTATAAGTTCTTTATATATTGAAATACTAGCCCTTTATCAGATATGTCATTTGTAAATATTTTCTCCCATTCTGTAGGTTGCCTTTTAGTTTTGTTGATTGTTTCCTTCACTGTGCAGAAGCTTTTTATTTTGATGAAGTCCCAGTAGTTTATTTTTGCTTTTGTTTCCTTTGCCTCAGGAGACATATTTAGTAAGAAGTTCCTACAGCTGATGTCAAAGAGGTTACTTCCTGTGTTCTACTCTAGGAGATGGTTTCCTGTCTCACATTTAGGTCTTTCATCCACTTTGAATTTATTTTTGTGTTTAAGAAAGTGGTCCATTTTCATTCTTCTGCATGTTGCTGTCCAGTTTTCCTAGCACCATTTGTTGAGAGACTGTTTTTTCCCATTAGATATTCTATTCTTTTTTGTCAAGGATTAATTGACCATATACTTATGGGTTTATATCTGGAATTTCTATTCTGTTCTATTGATTAATGTGTCTATTTTTGTGCCAATGTCATGCTGTCTTTAATACTACAGCTTTGCAATATAACTTAAAGTCTGGAATTGTGATTCCTCCAGTTTTGCTTTTCTTTTTCAAGGTTGCTTTTGTGATTCTGAGTCTTTTGTGGTTCCATACAAATGTTAGGATTTTTTCCTAGCTTTGTGAAAAATGCTGTTGGTATTTTGTCTTTTTTTTTTTTTTAACTTAAATTCAATTAGCCCACATATACTACATCATTAGTTTTTGGTGTAGTGTTCAATGATTAATTAGTTGCATATAACACTCAGTGCTTTTCACATCATGTGCTCTCCTTAATGCCCATCACCCAGTCACCCCATCCCTCCACCCACCTCCCTTTCCACAGCCCTCAGTTTTTTTCCCAGAGTCAAGAGTCTCTCATAGTTTGTCTCCCTCTCTGATTTCTTTCCATTCAATTTTTCCTCCCTTGCCCTATGATCCTCTGCTTTATTTCTTGTATTCCACATATGAGTGAAACCATATGATAATTGTTTTTCTCTGATTGACTAATTTCACTTAGCATAATACCCTCCAGTTCCATCCATGTTGATGTAAATGGTAGGTATTCATTCTTTCTGATGGCTAATATTCCATTGTATGTATGAACCACATCTTCTTTATCCATTTATCTGTTGAAGGACATCTTGCTCCTTCCATAGTTTGGCTATTGTGGACATTGCTGCTATGAATATTGGGACGCAAGTGGCCCTTCTTTTCAGCACATCTGTATCTTTTTTTTATTTTTTAAAGATTTTATTTATTTGACAGAGAGAGACACAGCAAGAGAGGGAACACAAGCAGGGGGAGTGGGAGAGGGAGAAGCAGGCTTCCCGCGGAGCAGGGAGCCCAATGCAGGGCTCGATCCCAGGACCCTGGGATCATGACCTGAGCCAAAGGCAGACACTTAACGACTGAGCCACCCAGGTGCCCCGGTATATCTGTATCTTTGAGGTAAATACCCAGTAGCGCAATTGCTGGGTTGTAGCGTAGCTCTATTTTTAACTTTTTGAGGAACCTCCATACTGTTTTCCAGAGTGGCTGTACCAACTTGTATTCCCACCAACAATGTAAGAGAGTTCTCCTTTCTCCACATCCTTGCCAACATTTGTTGTTCCCTGTCTTGTTAATTTTAGCCTTTCTAACTGTTGTAATGTGGTATCTCATTGTGGTTTTGATTTGTATTTCCCTGATGACAAGTGATGTGGAGCATTTTTTTTTTTTTCATGTGTCTGTTAGCCATTTGTATGTCTTCTTTGGAGAATTGTCTGTTCATGCCTTCTGCCCATTTCTCACTGGATTATTTGTTTTATGGGTGTTGAGTTTGAGAAGTTCTTTATAGGTCTTGGATAC
The DNA here is from genome assembly GCF_964656455.1 of Halichoerus grypus. Classification (NCBI taxonomy): domain Eukaryota; kingdom Metazoa; phylum Chordata; class Mammalia; order Carnivora; family Phocidae; genus Halichoerus; species Halichoerus grypus. The sequence continues at coordinate 81,170,685 of NC_135727.1, forward strand.
CAGCCCTTTTCTGTCATGTCATTTGCAAATTTCTTTTCCTATTCTGTAGGTTGCCTTTTAGTTTTGTTGAATGTTTCCCTTGCCATACAGAAGCTTTTTGTCTGATGAAGTCCCAATAGTTCATTTTTCCTTTTGTTTCCCTTGCCTGTAGAGAGGTGTCTCGCAAGAAGTTGCTACTGTTGGTATTTTGATAGGGATTGCATTAAATGTGTATATTGCCTTTGGTAATATAGACATTTTACAATATTTGTTCTTCCAATACATGAGCATTAAATGTGTTTCCATTTCTTTCTGTCCTCTTCAATTTCTTTCATCAGCATTTTATAGTTTTCAGAGTACAGATATTTTACCTCTTGGTTTAGGTTTATTCCTAGGTATCTTACTGTTTTTAGTGCAACTGTAGATGGGATTTATTCTTTGATTTCTCTTTCTGCTGCTTCATTATTGATGTGTAGAATGCAACAAATTTCTGTGTGTTGATTTTATATCCTGTGACTGTGCTGAATTCAAGTATTAGTTTTATCAATATTTTGGTGGACTCTTTTGGGTTTTCTACATAGAATATCATGTCATCTGCACATAGTGAAAGCTTGACTTCTTCCATGCCAGTTTGGATGCCTTTTATTTCTTTTTTTTATCTGATTGCTGAGGCTATGTCTTCCAGGACTATGTTAAATAACAATGGTGAGAGTGGGCATTCCTGTCTTTTTCCTGAATGCAGAGGAAAAGCTCTCAGTTTTCCACCATTGAGGATTTTTTTTTTAAAGATTTTATTTATTTATTTGTCAGAGAGAGAGACAGAACACAAGCAGGGGGAGAGGCAGGCAGAGGGAGAAGCAGGCTCCCCGCTGAGCAAGGAACCCGATGCGGGACTCGATCCAGGATCCTGGGATCATGACCTGAGCCGAAGGCAGCTGCCCAACCAACTGAGCCACCCAGGTGTCCCTGAGGATATTTTCTGTCAGTTTTTCATATATGGTGTTTATTATGTTGAGGTATGTTCCCTCTTTTTTTTTTATTAAAGATTTTATTTATTTATTTGACAGAGAGAGAGATAGCGAGAGCAGGAACACAAGCAGGGGGAATGGGAGAGAGAGAAGCAGGCTTCTTGCCGAGCAGGGAGCCCGATGTGGGACTCAATCCCAGGACCCTGGGATCATGACCTGAGCCAAAGGCAGATGCTTAACGACTGAGCCACCCAGGCGCCCGAGGTATGTTCCCTCTTAATCTACTTTCTTGAGGGTATTTATCATGAATAGATGTCATACTTTGTCAAATGTTTTTCTGCATCTATTGAGAGGATCATATGGTTCTTATTCTTTCTTTTATTAATATGGTATATCATGTTGATTGATTTGCGAATATTTTTTTTTTTTTGATTTGCGAATATTAAACCACCCTTGCAGCTCATGCATAAATCCCACTTAATTGTACTGAATGATTCTTTTAATGTACTGTTGGATTTGATTTGCTAGTATTTTGTTGCGAATATTTGCATCCATGTTCATCAGGGATATTGGCTTATAGTTCCCTTTTTTAGTGGGGTCTTGATCTGGCTCTGGTATCAGGGTAATGCTGGCCTCATAGAATGAATTTGGAAGTTTTCCTTCCATTTGTATTGTTTGGATGGGTTGAGAAGAATAGGTATTAACTCTTCTTTAATTGTTTGTAGAATGTCCCTGTGAGGCTATTTGACCTTGGACTTTTGCTTCTTGGGAGCTTTTTGACTACTGAATCAATTTTATGGCTGGTTATCTGTCTGTTCAACTTTTCTATTTCTTCCTGTTTCAGTTTTGGTCATTTATATGTTTCTAGGAATTTACCCATTTCTTCCTGTTTGTCCCATTTGTTGCCATATAGTTTTTCATAAGATTCTCTTATAGTTGTTCGTGTCTGTGTGGTGTTGGTTGTTATTTATCTTCTCTCATTTTTTTTTTTTAAATTTGGGTCCTTTCCCTTTCTTTTTGATAAGTCTGGCTAGGGGTTTATCAGTTTCTATTTTTTTTTCAAACAACCAGTTCCTGGTTTCATTGATCTGTTCTGTTGTTTTGTTAGTTTCTTTATCATTTCTTTCTGCTCTAATCTTTATTATTTCCCTTCTTCTGGCTTTAAGCTTCATTTCTTGTTCTTTTTCTACCTCCTTGAGGTCTATGGTTAGGTTTCTTATTTGAGATTTTTCTTGTTTTTTGAGGTAGGCCTGAATTGCTCTATGTTTCTCTCTTATGACTACTTTTGCAGCATCCCAAAGGTTTTGGATTGTTGTGTTTTCATTTCCATTGTTTCCATGCATTTAAAAAAAAATTTCTTGTATGATTTCCTAGTTGATGCATTCATTCTTCAGTAGGATAATGTTTTTTTTTTTAAAGATTTTATTTATTTATTTGAGACAGAGAGAATGAGAGAGAGAGAGAGAGCACATGAGGGGGGGAGGGTCAGAGGGAGAAGCAGGCTCCCCGCCGAGCAGGGAGCCCGATGTGGGACTCGATCCAGGGACTCCAGGATCATGACCTGAGCTGAAGGCAGCCGCCCAACCAACTGAGCCACCCAGGCGCCCTAGTAGGATATTCTTTAAACTCCATGTAATTTTGGTCTTTCAAAATTTTTTCTTGTGGTTGACTTCAAGTTTCATAGTGTTGTGGTCAGAAACTATGCATTGTATGATCTCAGTTTTTTTTGTACTTGTTGAGTCCTGATGTGTGACCTTGTATGTGATCTAATCTGCAGAATGTTCCATGTGGACTTGAAAAGAATGTGTATTCTGCTTCTTTGGAATGGAATGTTCTGAATATATCTTTTAAGTCCATCTGGTCCAGTGTGTCATTCAAAGTCATTGTTTCCTTGTTGATCTTCTGCTTAGATGATCTGTCTGTTGCTGTAAATAGGGTGTTAAAGTCCCTTACTATTATTGTATTATTATCACTTCTTTCCTTTATGTTTGTTATTTATTGTTTTACATATTTGGGTGCTCCCAGGTTGGGAGCATAAATTTTACAACTGTTAAATCTTCTTATTGGAGAGTCCCCTTTATTATGATACAGTGCCCTTCTTGTTACAGTCTTTGGCTTAAAATCTAGTTTTTCTGTCAGAAGTATTGCTACTTTGGCTTTCTTTCAATGTCCTTTTGCATGATCGATGTTTCTCCATTCTCTCACTTTCAATCTACCCATGTCTTTAGGTATAAAATGAATCTCATTCATCCAGATGGTTAACAGACACATGAAAAGATGCTAAACATCACTCATCATCAGGGAAATACAAATCTAAACCACAATAAGATACCACCTCACACCTGTCAGAATGGCAAAAATTAACAACATAAGAAACAATAGGTGTTAGCAAAGATGTGGAGAAAGGGGAGCTCTCTTGCACTGTTGGTGGGAATGCAAAGTGGTGCAGCCACTCTGGAGAACAGTATGGATGCTCCTCAAAAAGTTAAAAATAGAAGTACCCTATGATCCAGCAATTGCACTACTAGGTATTTACACAAAGGGTACAAAAATACAGATTTGAAGGGGTACACGCACCTGATGTTTATAGCAGCCTCTTCAACAATAGCCAAACTATGGAGAGAGTCCAAATGTCCATCAACTGATGAATGGATAAAGAAGATCTTGTGTACATGGAATATTACTCAGCTATCAAAAAGAATGAAATCTTGCCATTTGCAATGATGTGGATGGAGCTAGAATGTATTGTGCTAAGTGAAATAAGTCAGTCAGAGAAAGAGAAATACCAGAAATACCATATAATTTCACTCATATGTGGAATTTAAGAAACAAAACAGATGAATATATGGGAGGGAAAAACAGAAAAAAAAGAGAGAGGGAAATAAACCATAAGAGACTCTTAGAGACAGAAAACAAACCGAGGGTTGGTGGAGGGAGGTGGCGGGAATTGGGGTAGATGGGTGATGGATATTAAGGAGGACACTTGATATGATGAGCACTGGGTGTTTTATGTAAGTGATGAATCACTGAATTCTACCCCTGAAACAAATATTGCACTGTATATTAACTAAATAGAATTTAAATTAAATTAGAAAATAAAATAAAATAAAATAAAATAAAACAAAATGAGTCTCTTTGAGGCAGCATATAGATGGGTCTTTTTTTTATCCATTTGCACCCTATGTCTTTTGATTGGAGCATTTTGTCCATTCATTTTCAGAGTAATTTTTGATAGATATGTATTTATTGCAATTTAATTACTTGTTTTGTCATTGTTTCTGGAGAATTTTTCTGTTCCTTTCTTGTCTTTGTTACTTTTGTTTTTTCCTTTCCCCTCAAAGACTCCCCTTTAATATTTCTTGCAGGGCTTCTTTAGTGGTCACAAACTCCTTTAGTTTTCGTTTGTCTGTGAAACTCTATCTCTTCTATTCTGGATATTGCTGGATAGAGTATTCTTGGCTGCCGTTTTTTCCTATTCAGCCATTACCTTCTGGCTTGCCAAGTGTGTAGAGATCTAGCCTATGGGTCTTCCCTTGTAAGTTATGGTTTTCTTTTGTCTTGTTTTTAAGATTTTTTCTTTATTGCCATTGCTATATTATTTATTGCTATATTTTGCAAATTTAATTACAGTATGTCTTGGTGTTAGTTTTTTTTTTTTTTTTTTTTGATGGGCGTTCTCTCTGCCTCCTGAATTTGGATGTCTGTTTCCTTCCCCAGATTAGGGAAGTTTTCAGCTATTATTTCCTCAAGTAAATTTTCTGCCCCCTTTTCTCTCTCTTCTTTTGGGATTACTATAATATGAATGTTATCACATTTGATGGAGTCACTGAATTCCCTTAGTTCTTGTGTTACATAATTCTTTCTGTCTTTTGTTCAGCTTCATTATTTTGCATTATTTTATCTTCCATATCATTTATTAATTCCTCTGCTTCTTCCATCCTTGTGGTCATCACATCAAGTTGGTTTTGCATCTTGGTTATAGAATTTTTTTTTCAGCTTGACTAGGTTCTAGATCTTCTATCTCTGCAGTAAGGGACTACCTGGTGTATTCTATGCTTTTCTCAAGCCCTGTGAGTATCATTATGTTTGTTGCTTTAACATCTGGATCAGGCATGTTACTTATATCTGTTTCAATTAGATCCCTGGCTGTGACCTTTTCTTGTTCTTTCTTTTTGAATGAATTTCTCTGTTTGGCATTTTGTCTAAGTCTTTGTCTTCTCTGTGTTACAAAACCTGTTATGTTTCCTGCTTCTGAGAAAAATGGATTTATGAAGAAGAGGCCATATAGTGTCCAGGGCCTGGTGCTTTATGGAGTGTGTCTGGTGTGTGCTGTGTGCACCCTGCTGATAGGCTTTGGCTGCTTTAACCTTCAGGCCAGTCATCCACAGAGGCTTTCCTTGTCTGTAGTGGGCAGTGTTTGGACCTTGGCCAGAGTGTGGTGAGTTTTACCTAGGTGTGCTCTGGTCTTCTTGTTAAATGAGACCTGATGCTACTTCCACTACAACTTGCAGAACTCTCTGGTCAGGAAATGTGGTGTGGACAAAGGTTTCTGCTGGTCTTCTAGGAAAGGGCCTACTGTGCTTGGACTGAGGCAAACTTGACCCTGAAGGGCAGTACTGACATAGCACAAGAGTGTGGGACCTGGTGTAAGCAATTTAGGCAGCCAGTGTGGAAGCTGTTGTGCTGAAGTTGGTTCTGTGTTTATGCTGAGGGGTGGGAAAGGGACATTGAACCAGCTAGCCCCTTTGTCCCTGGACGGGGGTCCCTGAGGTGCTCCTCTCAGGGAAGCACTCCAAGAAGAGCAAATAACCTCTCCCATGTGTGTCTCAGGCATTTATTAGATTGCTGATTTCATGCTGTCCCTCTTTCTGTTGTTTGCCTGCCTTCTCCCCAGGGGTAGAACAGTGCCCTTCAGGCTTTATCCCAGCCAAGCCTGCTGACTTTTAAAACTCCAGCCTTTAGGGACATGGTGTGGGTGGTAGCTTGTGCTGGTCTTTTGGGGGAGGGTTTTACCATGCTGGGCCTGATGGAGGTTTGACTGAGAATGGCAGTCATGCCAGAGTGCAGGGTCATGAAATTTGGATCTAGCAAGCTATGCAGCCAGTGTTGGGGCTGAGCTGTCCTTGGCAGGTGGCTCTGCATGTATGCTGAGTGGGGAGGGGAATGGTGTCCACTGGCTCCTTTGTCGCCAGAGGCTCCTTTGTGAAAGCTACTTCTCAGGGACATGCTCCATGAAGGGTGAATAATCTCCCCCTTGTGTGCCCCAGGCATTCCTCAGATTGTGCAGTCTGCTCCTGAGGTTGTTTGCCTGCCTTCTCTCCAGGAATGGGGCAGCACTCTCAGGGCTCTATCCCAGTCAAGCCCACTGACCTTTAAAACTCCAGTCTTTAAGTCCCACTGATTACAAGAACTCATGAAAATCAGCCCATCTAATTTTTCCAGCCAATGAATTTGGGGAAGTATTCTCTTTGTGTGTTCCCCTGTGTGTTCCTCTCTTCCACCCTTCTCCATGACCATAGCTCCCCTCCCTGGGGCAGCACCTGCAATCCATTTCTCTCTCAAGCCATGTCTCTGGACTTCCTACTTTCCTTGATGTGGCCTCTTCTCTCCCCCTAGTTGTGAGGTTTGTTCTGTCATCCTCAGGTTGATTTCTTGGGTATTCAGAATTAATTGTTGGTTATCTAGTTCTTTTTGAGAGAGGAGAGGAGTGTAGGGTACTCCTACTATGCTGTCATCTTAGCTCCTCCTTTCAGTAGGTTGACTTTTAGGGCTGATTGGGTCATGAGGGTAGAGCACTCATGAATAGAATTAGTGCTATCATAAAGGAGATCCCACAGAACTACCCAGGACCTTCCACCATGTGAGTACACAGCAAGAAGATGCTGGCTATGAACCAGGAAAATGGTCCTTGTCAAGATATAACAATGCTGTTGCCTTGATTTTGGATTTTCCTGACTCCAAACTTGTTGTTTATAAGCTACCTAGTCTTTGATAGTCTTTTTTAGATGCCCAAACAGGACTAAGACATCACTCCTTAACTACCTTACTTAAAATTATAAAGCTCACTACTTCATTCCAGCATTTCCTGGCTCCCTGTCTGCTTTATTATTTTTTTTTGGCCCTTATTATCATCTGATGCACTATGTATTTTATTTAATTTTATGTATTTTCTGTCTCCCAGACTGGAATATAAGCTCCATGAAAGCATGGGTTTTTCTATATTTTGTTAACTGTGGTGTTGCCCATACCTAGAACAGTGCCTGAAACATAGTGGGCACTAAGTAAATATTTGAATGAATAAATAAATATACTCTCTAATACCACTTACTACATTGTATTATAATTTGCTTGTTCACAGTAATTACATAGTAGGCACTCAATAAACATTTGATGAATGAATGAAATACAAAAGATTTTATAAACTCTAAAGCATTCAGTGCTATATTATTATGAAGTGGCTACCTTGTTCCCTTTTAGGCCACAACAATGAGGCTGCTTGCTGCTATTCTTAAGAACTGCCTCTACCCTTTCCACAAGAGGCAGCACTTTATTCTTACTCCCTACTCCCACACCTGGCCACTTCAAAATCAGTTAAAGCCTCTGCTATACCTGGCACTTTAAACCCCAAATTTTCTTTCTTTTTTTAAAAATTTTATTATGTTATGTTAGTCACCATACAATACATCATTGGTTTTTGATGTGGTGATCCAGGATCCATTGTTTTCGTATAACACCCAGTGCTCCATGCAGTACGTGCCCTCCTTAATACCCATCACCGGGCTAACCAATCCCCCCTCCCCCTTCCCCTCTAAAATCCTGTTTGTTTCTCAGAGCCCATAGTCTCTCATGGTTCATCTAAACCCCAAATTTTCAAACTCTACTGTCAAACACATAGGAGCTCAGCTTATGCCCCCCATTTCCAAATACAGGCTTCCCCTGCTATCTGAACATATAACATTCCTATGAAACCTTTCATAAGCCAGAATGACATAAAGCAAAGAAACAATTACCATTAATTTTATACAGAAAATATTCTGAGCATTCCCAGGTCCAAAAAATAATCTCTCTTAGACTTTTTTGATATCATAGGACACATCTTGCTAATGGATGCACAAAATAAATCCAGATGAAGCACAGACACAGTTCAAAGCTATGGAAGCTTGATGCTGAGATGCTGAATGTAGTTTTCAGGGAAAGAGCTTGGTGGCACCACTCTTGCTACAAAGGGTGCATGCTACCTCTGTAATGGCTCACGGCAAAACAAATGCTGAACACTTTTTTTTCATCTTTTTTTTTTTTGTAAAAGTGAAAATCCTCTTCAAATTTCTTTTGGTTAGCAAAAACAGGTACTAATGTAGGTCTTTCATTAAAGTGAGTGGCATAACATGAACTTTTGAAAAGCAGGGCTACTTGTACTTGCCTGAAGACAGAGGACTCTAAATCCCCACACCCATTTCTATGGCTGACCTGATATCTAAAACACTTTATACTTTCCAAATCACTTTGTGCGCATTTTTTTTTCATTTGATCTCCACACCAACCCTGTAAGTATCAACATCTCCATTTTCTATGTGAAGAACCAGAGGCCCATAAAGGTAAGTGGTTAGCCTAGGATCATACACTTAAGTACTAACTCAGGGCTGGACTTCAGATTCTCAGAATTCAAGACTTTTCACCTCATTGTAAATGCCTTTATAAACAATCCAACAAGAAAAATAAATGACCATATGAATAAATGAATAAAATGCACATACAACTCTTAATTGGCAGAGAATATGCACATTCCATGCAGTAATGAGGAAGGACAACACCCAAATGGAGTTTTTCCACTCAATTCCTCTACCATTATCTACCATTCATTTGACATGGAGCTCACCCTACACAAGGAACATAATAATCACATAGAGCCTCAAAGTGAGAGCTAAAGTTTTCCCAGAATGAACTGCTCCACGGCTTAGAGGCAAGGGAGTTAGTGAATGGTATTGGGGAGTGGAGAAAAGGAGGGACAAAGAGGAATCATCAACAACCTCCCCTCATTCTCCACTCATTTAAACTATAGGCAACCAAGGAAGGGGTTTCCCTGGAAAATAATTTCTTTGTCTATTCATATGTCTGTCATTCATTTTATCATCCAACAAGTTGTGTATTCACTGAGAACTTCATAGTGCAAAAGCCTGCTAGTGGAGGTTACAGTGAAACAGTCATCTCTAGGGGAACTAGCTGGCAAATAAGGGAGAGAAGATATGTATATGCATACTAAAGATTGTAATTTGAAAGATTTAAGTGTTGTGGGAGAGGTGCAAAGAACAAGGTGGAGGATTCCAAGGCATGAGGAAATACCTCCAAATTTGGGGAATAAGTAATATCCTTATAGGAATGGGCCTGGTGTCTGGGCCTAGAAAAATGAGTAGGATATGAGCTTGAGATTGTTAGGGAATGAGAGGGGGAGGGCAAGTGGTGGCAATTTCTGAAAACACTAAGGGGGAAATTGTAAAGCATGTCCTGAAAACTTTGAGTTGTTCATTGTGGTTGGACTGTGGGGTGCAAGAAAGGAAAAATGGGCACCAAGACAGCAGAATATATGCTAAGGTTAGCTCCTGATTTCCACTGTGAGCACCCAGAACACAAGGGAGGAGCACATAGGTTGGATGGAAAAAGGAGATGGGTCCTCCCAACAAGGCTTAAGTTTCCTTGTTCTAACCTTGAGCCCTCCCATAATGGTCTTCCTTAAAGCCTTCTGGAAATAGGACAGCTAGAATGAGTTTCTCTCCACATTCAGTTCAATCTTATTTATGCAAGGCACATTCAGTCTCCAAGGAAAGACTTTACCACAGCAAAAGGCTAGGGCTATGGTCTTGTCCAGCAGTGAAGTGTTTTTCTCTGGCTGGAAAAGGCAGGATCTTTGCTGGGTGGTTAACTACCTGGATTCTTTCCCCCTTCCCAGCTTACCACCCTGGGCCTTAATCAAGTTTCTCAATGGGACATCTGGGTACTTAACTTGTCCTCTAATGAAGGATTTGCCTGGGCACCTCTACCTGGTAAGGCCATTTTTCCTAAGTGGCTCTATTTCCTGAACACACCTCTTTGCTTGGGAAATCCAGGCTGCAAAGAATGATGTAGGAGGCTCAATTATCTTCAGAATTCACCTTCCTCACCCTTTATTTCACTTCCCTTTTTTTCCCTTCTGGGATATAAATCATTCCACACTGAAGTTCTGTAAACCACTTCCACATTTAATTTTTTCCTTGATTTATTGCCTTGCCACTATTTGAAGCTTTTTTCTTAACAGTAGCCTGTATGAAAAAGCAGTAGGGGCTTTTGTGAACTAGAAGCTCAATGTAAGTCAGCAGTATGATGTGGCCGCTAAAAAAGTTAAGGCAATTTCATTAGAAAGAGAGGGCCCAGAAGGAGGGTGATGAAGGCTTTTGTTCTGCTTTACTGTTCCACCCTGAGAGTCAGCTTCTGCTGCCTTACCACCCTGATTAAGGATGCTGCAGATGGAGAGGGCCGTTGTCCTGAGAGGTTGCAATCACATTGGCCTCCTGATAGTTTCTCAATAGACTAGGCACATTCCTTCTTCAGGGCTTTTAAAGGGCTCTTCTCTCTGCCTGAAACATTTTCCCTAGTTTTTGACATGGCTTATTCCTTTATTTCATTAGGCGTCTGTATGGATATCTTCTCTCCAGAGAGGCTGCCTCTGACTTCATTGTTCAAAATAGTTTCTCCCATCATTCTCTATCTCCCTTTATACTGCTTTCTTTGTCTTTGTAACATTAATCATCTCCTGATACATATTATCTGTTTCTCCCATTAGAATATAAGCTCCATGAACATAAAGTATTTGTTTGTCTACTGATATATCTAAAACAGTGCCTGACACATAGTGAGAGCTCAATACATGTTTGAATAAACAAAGTACTTCATAGCATTTACTTCATGGTACTATAATTTATCTTTTCACTCATCTTGTCCCCACTAGAATCTTATCTAAGAAACCTCTTTTTTTTTGACATTTAATTAGCCAATGCTTAGCATGGAATGTATTGGATGAATGGTTGGGTGTCTTGTCAGGGATGTTGCAGAGGGGTTTCAAACATTGGGTGGGGTTGGCCTAAACCCACGCTGCCCAATTCAGTAGCCACTAGATACATGTGGCTATGGAACACTAGAAATGAAGCTTTTCTGAATTGAGATGTATTGCAAATGTAAAATACACACCAGATTTTGAAACCTTGGCATAAAAACATGTAAAATATTTCATCAGCAATATTTTCATTGAGTATATATGTTTAAATAGTAATATTTTGATGTATTGGGTTTAATAAATTATATTCTTAAAATTAAGTTCACCCATCTTACTTCTTCTTTATTGTGGCTACCAGAAAATTTTAAACTACATATGTGACTAGAATTATATTTGCTTTGAGTAGCACTGCTCTAGAGATTTTGACAAACTCCATGTTTAAACCCTGACCTTTACAAGCTTGTGAGGGTATGTGTTGGGGGTGTTGTAGAGGTGGGTCTTTGTAATTAACACAGAAGAGAGTTCTCCATAATCACTGTTCCTGGGGGACTGGTGACAGCAGGACCAAATAAGTACCAGGTCAAATAAGCACTATGGTTTGTTACTCAACCTCATCGTTCTCATTCCTGCCTTCTCTCACCCAGAGTCCTCAGAGCTGCTAGCAACAAGCCAGATTGAATGGTTAGAGTTTTTCACCTCCTTTCTTAGTTTCATGCCCACCCTGACAGTGAGAACAATGAATAGATAAATCGTCCAAAGGTGAGCTACAAATTCAAAAAGGAGAATCTAGCCACAAGCACCTTGGATAATCTATACCCAGCAGAATTCCACTTTGGAAAGTCTCTCTTTTCCTGATAAGCAATTTTAGCCATGTAACCAATTCCCGTCAGAGCTCTGTGCTGAGTTATCCAAATAGAGAGAAGAAGAAGATACATCATCTGCTCTTTAAGGGGATTATAATAAGTTTGGGAAACAGAACCTATGTGTGTGGGAAGTTAAACAAGAACACAAAACAGTCATCCAAGAAATGTTGGGCAGAGTGTGATTAAGGGCCAAATAAATGACCCAGAGTGTTAATGCTTTAGGAATTCAAATCAGTGTCAACTCCAAGGGTCAAGGAAAGTAGAGAAAGCTTCCTCACAGAGGTGTTACTTGAGCTGGACCTTGGAGGATCTGTGTGTTGTTACAAAATCCTAGATTTCCATAGGTTAAATGGCCCTCAGAGACATAGTGTACTCCACATTATGTGGATAAGGAAATTGAGACTCAGAGAGAAAAGTCTCATGGTAAGTAAGGAAAAAGTTGGGATTAGAACCAAGATTTCCTAGTTCCCAGTATACTACTCTCTCCTTCAGGTGCTAAGGAAGGATGGTGTTCTAGGTATAAAAAAGGCCCAGAAGCCCTAATGCCTTAACACTTACTCCTCAATCTGCCCCCCTCCCAACACACACACAACATATACACACACAGAGACATACACACACATCTCCAAACCTTATATGGGATCTCCCTTTCTGTTCTCCTCAAGAGCAGGTTAACTTAGCAGATAATACAGATAACACTGAATTCAAATTCCTGGTCAAACACCAATTCCTTTTTATTTAGTTAGAAATGGGCCATGTGTTGATGAATGGCCTCTCTGATGTAACCTGCCATCTCAAAAGCCTTAAGGTTGAGAGGCCCTCCTTCTGTTCCTTTTTGTCCCATCACCACAAGGTATACAGACTCAATCTGAACTACAGTCACTGCCTGGCTGCCCCGACTCTGGCCTTTGGTGCGGAGGTCCATGGTGTTGTTGCCCTCAGTGTAAAGGTTGTCCCGAATCAACAAGCATTTGGTCCCTGCAAGGGTGATTCCCTGAAGAAACAACTTCTCTCTCCCCTCTCTCGCCAGCAAGATCTGAATTTCTTCCTGGGTCAACTGGAACAAGTTGCCTTCGGGGTAAGAAGCTAACAACCAGGGTGGGGAATTGGTGATAATCGCTGCATCACAGCACATCCCAGTTTGTAGGAAGAGGGTGATGCAGTCTTGCCAGACCTCTTCGCTGATATCCCCTATGCACTGCATGATTCAAGTAAGCTGTCTCTAAAAGATGAATAATGTGCTTTCTAGTAATTTGGTCTGCCAAAGAAGTTTGTTAGCAGTTGGTTTAAGATGACTGATAAGCTGAGACTGAAATAACCTAAAAATACAGTCTGTTTCTGATAGTCTCTCCCCAGCAGCAAAATGGAGGAGGTCTTGGTGACTTGTATGAAGTTATGGCCCAGCTGCCCTCTGCTGTGATTTATCAAGCTATCTCTTGAGCATGAGTGAGGTCACAAAGGCTCTGTGACTTTTTAAATAGTCATCATCCACCACATTATGGGTGACTTTTGGTAGCAGCTTTCTGAAGCTGTACCTCTAGCTATTGAGATAGAAAATGGAGCAAAGTATACCTACTTCCGTAGGATACCATGGGAAGAACACCAACCCCCAACAATGGAAAAGCCCTCAAAGTAGAACATAAGTGGGCAACAATCAAGTTGGAGATTTGGTTATAAAACAGGACACCTTTGCTGCAGCAACTAGCATTTCAGATGTTGGCTAATCTTGCTGAGGCCTGAGCTCTAGGTACAAAGTCAAAAGTCCCACAGACTCAGCAGTTCACAGCTCCTTTTGGGAAAACCACAATAGCCTCCTCATGGATTCCCTGCCTTCAGACTCTTTCCTTCTAGTTTATCTTCTGGCCCACACCAGCTGTGAGTTTAGAGTTATTCATTCCTATCTAGCCATTCAGCAAGTATTTATCAAGCATTCATTATGTGCCAAGTACTTTTCTAAGCACTGGGATACAGTAGCAAACAGAGAAAAACCTCATGGAAGTGACATCATAGTGGGGAAGACAAATAATAAACAGATGGTAATAGTATCTTTTTTACTGAAAATATTTTGAGTCCAATACTTTTTTTCCCAAATTTTCCCTCTTATTCCCAGGCTTTCTTTACTCTAGTGGGGACCCATTTGACTTCTGATTCTTCTGCAACCTTTGGCAAGCTACTGCTTGTCCCTTAATTTCCTCTGAAATGATGTCAACTTGCCTTAAGGACGAAATGTTAGGGGAAATGGTTAAAGTTAATGGTGGATAAAATCTGGGATAGCTTTGAAAATTTATTTATGCAACAAATATTTATTAAGTACCTACTGTATGCCAAGTTCCTGCCTCACAAAGCTGACATCGTAGATGGGGAGACAAAAAAATAAATGACACTTATATCAGCTTTTCCAACTCCCAGACTGTTATTTTTTCCATCACAGTCTGATTCAGAGAATACCACTGAACGACTGCACCTGTCGGCACCTCATCTGAGAGGTGGTCTGGTGGGTCCTTTACCCACATCTGTGATGACAAAAATTATGAGGCCACTGCAATCGTCTGGGACTTAACTAGGTTAATGATAGTAGACTAGTAAAAGAGGGGAGTGAGAGAAGGATATGCTTATACATCATTTCAAAAAGTATTCTATTGTGACTTGTCCAAGGTCTCACAGCTCTGAAGCTTTTCAGAAACCCAGTTACCAGAATGGGATTATCTGTGCTATCTCGGTAAGGTGTCATCACTGTTAACATTAGAGAGTAGTGGAATTATATAGGTGCCCAGAACTCTTACTGCATTAAAATGTGTGAGAAGGGAGGCAGTACTCGAGTCTGGGACTTAACTCCTGGGCCAAACCTGTAGCCCAAACCAGAAAACCGTCAGCTTCCCACCACAAAGGGCATTTGCCAGGAAGCAAGATGGCGGGAGAGGCCACAGACAAAGTGTCGCGATAGAAACCTCCAGGAGGATCACGTGACGAGAGCTTGTGCCATGACAGAGAGGGCGGCGAGGGGAACCTGGGTTGAGCAAATAGGCAGCTGGAGCGGTGGCGGCAGCGGGAGCGACAACCCAAGTGGCACTGAGGGCTTCAGGTGGCGGGAACATGGACCATATCACGGTGCCCAAGGTAAGGAGGAGAGTTAGGAGAGGCTGGGAGCCCCGAGCTCTCTTCAGGTATCCAACGGAGAGCCCAGGCACACCCTCTCAAACCTTGTCTGGGAGCTCTTTGACGCCTTCTTCCCGCGCTGGGACCTGCGTTCTCCCCTTTCAAGCAAACTGAACTTTTCTCAGGATCCGCCTTCCGGCGGCGGCGCCTCACGCGACGCGGGGTGCGCGCCTGCCAGGTCCCTCTCTGCCCTGCCCCTCAGACCCCAGTTCCTTCTGGCACCCCAGCAGTCATCTCACACACCTCCTTACTCCAGCCTCTTACTACACACTCACCACGCTTGTAACCGCCTTTCTCGAATACCCCACAGGCCATCGCCTCCCAGAGAGTTACTTCCTGTGTCCGGCGTTTCCTACCCTCCTCTTGACTCCCTCTGCCCCTAACCTGCCACGAAGGCTGCCCGGACCACCACCACTGCCCCTCATCCAGGGCAGTTTTGGGTTTTGGGGGTTACAGCATCTCTCCAGCCCAAGCTGGGCTTATGGGTGAAGGAAGGAGATGGAGCACAGTAGACCTGGCCCTGCTCAGCCACGAGGAAAAACCCAAAAGGTGGCATCGCCAGACCAGTTGGCGCCTGCTTACAGCAATCCCCAGTTAGAGCCGCTTCTACTTTTCTTTTTAGATCATCCCTCTTCCCTCCCCATCGCTAGCCTCTTTTTATTCCAAATCCGTCTACTTCCTGTCAGTTTTCTTTCTGCCATCTGAGACTGAGGATCAGGAAGAATTCACACAACTAGTCTCTGCTTAATTTTTTTCTTTCAATCAATACAGACGCGGCCCAGGCTAACTGAAGTCCACATAAAAGTCCAGTATGTTTTAATTGAAAAAACATGGTTTTTGAACCCAGAACACTTAAATTAGAATGCTGGTTCCCCCAGCTACCAGCTGATGACTTTGGACAAATTATTTTACTTCTCTGAGCCTTTCTTTCTTCTCGTATTAGATGGGGATAATGAAATTTTCTCTGCTCACTTCACAGGGTGGTTGTGAGGACTATATAAAAAGACATGTGTGAAAGCTTTTTGTAACTAGAAAAATGTTCTACCTACTTGTTAACTTAAGATTATGATGCTGCCTGTTGGGCAAAGCAGGAAATGTAACCTTCAAACCTCTCCTTTAATGACTCCTTCTTTAGGCCCTTTCTCTGTTGAAGATAATAACATCCCTTGTAGTATACAGCCTTACCTTTTTCTGGGTCCCTTCCTCTGCAGGTCATGTCATCTGCACCAGGTTCTCTGGCATGATATAGGAAGGTGGCATCATCAAAGCAAATCATCTGCTACCCAGACTCCCTCTTTTCCCGACCCACTTAACCCTGGGCCACCCTACTTGCCTAGTTCAAAATTATCCCCTTTTCCACCTGGTGGCCATACAGTACATCATTAATTTTTGATGTAGTGTTCCATGATTCATTGTTTTCATGTTAACACCCAGTGCTCAATGCCCTCCTTAATACCCATCACCGGGCTAACAAATCCCCCCTCCCCCTCCCAAAACCCTCAGTTTGTTTCTCAGAGTCCATAGTCTCTCATGGTTCGTCTCCCCCTCCGGTTTCCCCCCTTCATTTTTCCCTTCCTTCTCCTAATGTCCTCCATGGCTATTCCTCATGTTCCACAAATAAGTGAAACCATATGATAATTGACTTTCTCTGCTTGACTTATTTCACTTAACTTAATCTCCTCCAGTCCCATCCATGTTGATGTAAAAGTTGGGTATTCATCTTTTCTGATGGCTGAGTAATATTCCATTGTATATATGGACCACATTGTCTTTATCCATTCGTCTGCTGAAGGGCATCTCAGCTCCTTCCACAGTTTGACTATTGCGGATGTTGCTGCTATGAACATTGGGGTAAGCACCAGACTCTTGATTTCAGCTCAGGTCATGCTCTTGGCTCAGGTCATGATCTCAGGGTTCTGGGATCAAGCCCTGCCTCAGCCTCCATGCTCAGTGGGGAGTCTGTTTGAGATTCCCTCTCTCCTGCCCCCTCTACCCCTCCCCCTTGTGCCTGTGTGCTCTTTCTCTCCAAAATGAATAAATAAAAAAAGAATTACTTCCTTTTTATTTGACCTCAGAGAGAGCAAGGAGGCAGAACTACCCTTTTGCTTGAGTATTAAAATATTAAAATAGTTAAAGTATTAAAATCCTAATGCTGGGAGATTAAAGCTATAAACTGGGCTAGCTGTATGGTAAGGGAGAAGATGCCATTATCCCACTTATATCAAAATAATGATAGCCGCTAATACATTGAATATTTAACTATGTGGCAGGCACTGTGCTAAATGCTTTACATGAAATAGGTCTTCAGTCCTTACATCAACCTATATGGGAGGTACTATTATTATTCCCATGTTACAGATGAGGAAACAGACCCATAGAGGTGAAGTGAGTTGCGTAATAAAGATAGGAGTGCTCAGTTTCAGACTGTTGTAAAGATGAGGTTAATGCTCAAGAAAACTTTAATTGGCATCATGCCCAGACTCCATTTGTACTGCATGGATGATGGCATGGAATATAACTAAAAACTCCAAGTGAAGACTTAGTTCTTTAAATAAAATAGGCATTTCATTTTGTGTCCAGCAGAGCTGCGTGCCCACAAGTGGTATGCTGCCACAAGTCTGTTTTATCTTTTATTATTATGAGTTTCTGGGAAGGATTAGGGTTGCAGTAATGGCTAGGGATTAAGATGGCCTCTCTTGTTAACTCACTGTATCCACAAAAGGAAGAGATTGTCTTGTCCATCTCAGGACAAAGAGATAGCCATGAGCTTGTCAGTCATTAGTTCTGTATGTCAAGTGCAGAAGTGACTTTTATTTTTGGCCCTCGTCTTTTTTTTCTCTTGGAAAGACTTTAAAAAAAAAAAAAAACTGTTGCAGTGTAACATATATAGAGAAAAGTTTATGTCTACATAATATAATCTATTATAAATTATTAATATAAATGTATACTCCATGAATGTTCATAAACTTCACACACCTGTGTAACCAGCACCCAGATCAAGAAACAGATTCTTCTACTCAGTACCCCTCCCAAGGGTGACCATTATCCTGACTTCTGACAGAATAATTTTGTGCTTTTTTTGATACTTAATATACATGAATTCATATAGTATATACCCTTGCGTCTGGCTTCTTTTGCTCAACATTATGTTTGAAAGATTCATCCGTATTATTCCTTGTAGTTATAGATCATTCTCATTGCTATATAGTATTTCATTTTGTTAACATGCCACATGTGATTTATCCATTCTTCTGTCGGTGGGGAATTTCTAGTTCTGGCTATTACAAGTAGAACATTTTTTTTGGTGGATATACATAAGCAGTTTTGTTGGGATATACACAGGAATGGAATTTCTGGATCATAGGATATGCATATATTCACCTAGAGTAGAAACTACCAATTTTGCACTCTCATCACCTATGTATGATATGGTTTAACAATGGTTTTTGTAGCACCTCAGGGCCAACCCAAAAGTTTAGTGACTCTCCTGTCCAAATCAGAATTTGTCCCTTTTACTTCTGTGTCAGCACCTAGAATTCTTAATTACCTTTCCTTCCCAGAATGGAAGCTTATTAATTAGGATTTTTTCAGTTAACATTTGCTGAGTTTCAGCGGGCTTAGAAATGTACTATAGTGGTTAAGAGGGTATGTTTTAGAGCCAGAATGTCTGAATGCAAATCTCAACTCTACTTAACCTTTTAATCTTGGCAAGTGTGTACCTTCTCTGTGCCTCAGTTTCTTTTTCTGTAAAATGGTGGTAATAATAATAGTACCTATCTCACAGGGTAGCTATAGGGATAAAATGAGTTAATATTTGTAGAAGTGCTTAGAACAGTGCCTGGCACATTATCAGTGCTTAATTTAGCTACCAATTACTATAATCACCATCATTAATTGTTATTTACAAAATGCGACATTGTGAGTTGTTAAGGATACATGGCTCTCTTAGTTATAGCAACTAACTGCCTTCTAAGATATCTTAATCAAGTAATAAGTTGAGATATTAAGCATAAGATTCACAAATGAAAGTAAGAACTTTCATGAGAGGGACAAATGAAATACTATCAGAGATTAGAGGCAAATAAGGTCTTGATCCAGATGAGTGTGACGAGTATGAAATGAAGAAAGTTTTATGGAAGAGTGGGATTTTGACTGAGTCTGAATATTAGATAGGATTTTACTCTTTAGAGATTGGGGAGGTGAGAGGGACTCCCTACCAAGGGAACTGCAAGACCATAAACTCAGAGGGAGGTAACTCATTAGGGCAAGGGAATGAGAGGAATGATATATTGTAGATTGTAGAGGCTTGAATGTTGCACTGATGAATTTGAACTTGGTTCTACAGTTAACCCTTGAGCAGCATGGGTTTGAACTGTGTGGGTCAACTTACATGCATTTTTTTTTTTTCTCCTAAATGCAGTATAATACTGTAAATGAATTTTACCTTACTTATGATATTTTTAATAATATTTTATTTTCTCTAGCTTAATTTATTGTAACAATACAGTATATGATATACATAGCATAAAAATATATGTTAATCAACTGTTTATATTATTGGTAAGGCTTCCAGTAGTAGTTAAGTTTTGGGGGAGTCAAAAGTTTTATGTGGATTTTCAACTGTGTGGGGTTTGGTGCCCCTAACCCCCAATGTTGTTCAAGGGTCAACTGTATAGGTAGCAAAGAGCTGCTAAAGCTTTGTAAGTCTAGAAACCCAAATATAAAAGTTAGAAAGGAACTTTTAAATGATCTTAATAAGGAATGGGAATGCAGTTTTTTTTTGGCATGATGTAAATGTTCTAAAATTATATACTGTGGTGATGGTTCTACAACTCTGTAAATTTACTAAAAATCAGTGAATTTTACACGTAAAAACAAATGAATTTTATGGTAAGTTCCATAAAGCTGCTAACAAATAAATACATGAGTAGGTAAAAAATAAGATCATCTAATGATAGTCCAAACCTCTGATGTCACAAATATGGAAGCTGAGGCCCAGATTGCTGAAGTTTCTTCTTCAAGGTCAGTCATCTAGCTAGTGGCAGAGCAGCATTGTCTTTTTGTTGTTTAGTATGCATAGCAGGTTCAGACTATGATAAATTGTGTGAAATTGCCATTGAAACAACAGCCAAAATAATTGGAAATGCCAGATGGGTATAGAATGCCATTCTGGATAATAACAATAGTAATAGTAATAATAATAGTAATAATAATAATAATAATAATAATAATAATAATAATAATAATGCTTTACAGTACTCTACAAAGTGCTTTTCAAGCCACCCTACCTGCTCTCAAGATTACTATTCACAGGAAACTTTCCTAAAGCAAGATAATTTTTGGCTTGACTGCCAGGAAACTAATATCCAGATTTAGTGTTCAATTATGTTAACTGTTTTAGCCCTTGTAGTTAGTATAATTACTTCCTCCTCCTCTTCATGACTTTGATTTTCTGTGTGTGTGTTTTTTTTTGTTTTTGTTTTTTTTTACTATAAACCACTTCAGATTCATTTAGGGTATAAGCGGGGTCAAAATGAATCAAGATAAAACTGGGTAAAGTGCTTTTCTTTATCAAGTAAATGTGATTTCCTTTATACATATATATGTATATATGTATATTTTAAATATTTATTTAAATTTTAGTTAGTTAATATACAGTACAATATTGGTATCAGGAGAACATTCACTGATTCATCACTTACATACAACACTCAGTGCTCATCATAAGTGCTCTCTTTAATACACATCACCCATCTAGCCCATGCCCCACTCACCTCCCTCCATCAACCCTCAGTTTGTTCTCTATCATTAAGAGTCTCTTATGGTTTGTTTTCCTCTCTCCTTTTTTCCCACCTTCCCATATGTTCATCTGTTTTCTTTCTTAAATTCCACATCTGAATGAAATCATATGGTACTTGTCTTTCTCTGAATGACTTATTTTGCTTAGCATAATACACTCTACCTCCATCCACATTGTTGCAAATGGCAAGATTTCATTCTTTTTGATGGCTGAAAAATTATATATCTTCCTTATCCATTCGTTAGTTGATGGACATTTGGGCTCTCCATAGTTTGGCTATTGTTAATAATGCTGCTATAAACATTGGGGTGCATGTACCCCTTCAAATCTGTATTTTTGTATTCTTTGGGTACATAAATACCTGCTAGTGAAATTACTGGATCATAGGGTAGTTCTATTTTTAACTTTTTGAGGAACTGCCATACTGTTCTGCAGAGTGGCTCTACCAGTTTGCATCCACACCAATAGTGCAAGAGGGCTCCCCTTTCTCCACATCCCGGCCAACACCTGTTGTTTCTTGTGTTGTTAAATTTAGCCATTTTGACAGGTGTGAGGTGGTATCTCATTGTGGTTTTGATTTGTATTTCCCTGATGATGAGTGATGTTGAGCATCTTTTCATGTGTCTGTTAGCCATTTGGATGTCTTCTTTGGAGAAGTGTCTTTTCATGTCTTTTGCCCATTTCTTAGCTGGATTATTTGTTTTTTGTGGAGGGGGAGGGTGTTGAGTTTGATAAGTTCTTTATAGATTTTAGATACGAACCCCTTATCAGTTTGCAAATATCTTTTCCCATTCTGTAGGCTGCCTTTTAGTTTTGTTGATTGTTTCCTTTGCTGTACAAAAGCTTTTTATCTTGAATTCCCAATGGTTCACTTTTGCTTTTATTTCCCCTGCCTTTGGAGTCATGTCTAGCAAGAAACTGCTGTGGCTGAGGTCAAAGAGGTTGCTGCTTGTGTTCTCCTCTAGGATTTTGATGGCTTCCTGTCTTACATTTAGGTCTTTCATCCATTTTGAATTTATTTTTTTGTATGGTGTAAGAAACTGGTCCAGTTTCATTCTTCTGCCTGCTGCTATCCAGTTTTCCCAACACCATTTGTTGAAGAGACTGTCTTTTTTCCTTTTTTTTTAAAGATTTTATTTATTTTTATTTATTTATTTATTTATTTATTTGAGAGAGAGAGAGAGAGAGAGAGAGATCACAAGCAGATGGAGTGGCAGGCAGAGGGAGAGGGAGAAGCAGGCTTCCTGCTGAGCAGAGACCCTGATGCAGGGCTCGATCCCAGGACCCTGGGATCAGGACCTGAGCCGAAGGCAGACACTTAACTGACTGAGCTTCCCAGGCACCCTGAGACTGTCTTTTTTCCATTGGATATTCTTTCCTGCTTTGTTGAAGATTAGCTGACCGTATAGTTGTGGGTTCATTTCTGGGTTTTCTAGTCTGTTCCATTGATTTATATGCCTGTTTTTGTGCTACTACCATACTAGCTTGATGACTACAGCTTTATAATGTAGCTTGAAATCCACAATCATGATGCATCCAGTTTTGTTTTTTCTTCTTAAGCATTGCTTTGGCTATTCGGGGTCTTTCATGGTTCCATAGAAATTATAGAATTGTTTGTTCTGGCTCTGTGAACAATTCTGGTGGAATTTTTTTTGAAGAATTTATTTATTTATTTAAGAGAGAGAGAGGGAGAGAGCACATGTGAGCTGGGGTAGGGGCAAAGGGAGAGGGAGACTTCAAGAAGACTCTGTGCTGAGCAAGGAGTCCACCTCTGGGCTTGAACTCAGGACCCTGAGATCATGACCAGAGCTGAAATCAAGAGTTGGTTGCTTAACCGACTGAGCCACCCAGGAGCTCCATGGCTGGTGGTATGTTGATAGGGATTGCATTAAATGTGTAGATTGCTTTGGGTAGTATAGACATTTTAACAATGTTCTTACAATCTATGAGTATGGAGTGCTTTTCCATTTCTTTGTTTCCCCTTCAATTTCTTGCATAAGTGTTCTATAGTTTTCAGAGAACAGATCTTTTACCTTTTTACTTAGGTTTATTCCTGGATATCTTATTGTTTTTGGTGCAGTTGCAAATGGGATTGATTCCTTGATTTCTTTTTCTGCAGCTTCGTTATTTGTGTATAGAAATGCAAAAGATTTTTGCATGTTGATTTTATCCTGCAACTGTGCTGAATTCAAGTATTAGTTCTATCAATTTTTTGGTGGACTCTTTTGGGTTTTCTACATAGAGTATCATGTTGTCTGCAAATAGTGAAACTTTAGCTTATTCCTTGCCAATTTGGATGTCTTTTATTTCTTTTTGTTATCTGATTGCTGAGGCTAAGACTTCCAGTAGTATGTTAAATAGTAATGGTGAGAGTGGACATCCTTGTCTTCTTCCTGACCATAGGGGAAAGGCTCTCAGTTTTTCCCCATTGAGAATGTTATTAGCTGTGTGTCTTTCATATATGACCTTTAGGATGTTGAGGTGTGTTCCATCTATCCCTACTCTGTTGAGCGTTTTTATCAACAATAGATGTTGTATTTTGTCAAATGCTTTTTCTGCATCTTTTGACAGGATCGTGTGGTTCTTATCCTTTCTTTTATTAATGTGGTGTATCATGTTTACTGATTTGCAAACATTGAACCAACCCTGCAGCCCAGGAATAAATCCCACTTGATCATGTGTGTACCAGTTGTGGCCTGATTTGTGAACCATTATGTGGTCTGTTCTGGAGAGTGTTCCATGTGCACTTGAAAATAATGTGTATTATTTTGCTTTAGGAGGAAATGCACTACATATATCTGTTAAATCCATCTGGTCCATTGTGTCATTGAAAACTGTTATTTCCTTGTTGTTGTTGTTGTTGTTGTTGTTGTTTTGCTTAGGTGATCTGTCCATCGCTGTAAGTGAGGTGTCAAAGTCCCCTACTCTTATTGTATTATTATCAGTTAGTTCTTCATGTTTACTATTAATTATATTCAGGTACTCCCAAATTGGGGGCATCCATATTTACCATTGTTAGACCCTTTTGAAGGATAAATCACTTAATTATGATATGATGCCCTTCTTTATCTCTTGTTGCAGTCTTTGTTTTAAAACCTAGTTTGTCTGATATAAGTATGGCTATACTGGCTTTCTTTTGACATCCATTAACATGATATATGGTTCTCCATCCCCTCACTTTCAATCTGCAGGTATCTTTAGTTCTAAAATGCATCTCTTTTAGGCAGCACATAGATGGATATATATATATATATTTTAATCCATTCTGATATCCTGTGTCTTTTGATTGGAGCATTTAGTCTCTTTACATTCAGAGTGATTATTGAAAGTTATGAATTTAGTGCCATTGTGTTCCCTGTAGAGTTGGTGTTTCTGGTGATCTCTGGTCCTTTCTAGTCTTTGTTGCTTTTGTTCTTTCTTTTTTCCCCACTCAAAGAATCTCCCTTAATATTTCTTGCAGGACTGGTTTAGTGGTCATGAACTCCTTTAGTTTTTGTTTGTCTGGGAAACTCTTTATCTCTCCTTTTGTTCTGAATGACAGCATTGCTGGATAAAGGATTCTTGACTGCATATTTTTCTCATTCAACCTGTTGCATATATCCTGCCATTCTTTTCAGGCCTGCCAGTTTCTGTGGACAGCTCTGCTGCAAACTTGATCTATCTTCCTTTGTAGGTTAAGGACTTTTTTCCCCCTTGCTCCTTTCAAGATTCTTTCCCTGTTTCTGTATTTTGTGAATTTGACTATGATATGCCTTGGCTATGGTCATCTTTTGTTGAATTTAAGGGAGTTCTCTGTGCTTCTTGGATTTTGATGTCTGTGTCCTTCCCCAGACTAGGGAAGTTTTCAGCTATAATTTGCTCAAATAAATCTTCTGCCATTTTTGCTCTCTCTTCATTATCTGGGACTCCTATGTTACCAGTGTTATTATGTTTTAATACGTCACTGAGTTCCCTAAATCTACCTTCATGATCCATTGCCTTTCTTTCCCTCTTCTTTTCAACTTCATTATTTTCCATAATTTTATCTTCTGTATCACTGATTTGATCCTCTGTTTCATTCATCCTCATTTTTAAGGCCTTCATTTGTTTTTGCATCTCAGTTACAGTATTTTTAATTTCAGCCTGACTAGATTTTAGTTCTTTTATCTTTGTAGTAAGGGCAAGTGTGTCTGAGAGCCAGAAAAGCAGGATCAGCACAAACCTCCCTGCATGCACCAAGTCTACTAACGATAGAGTGCTGAAAAATTTCAGCTCTAGTGAATATTAGATCTAGCCTTTTTTTTTTAAACAAAGACATGAAAACTCACCTAGTTAAGACTCGACACACACAAGACAAGGTCCAAATACTCCCAACTCTTTCCATCAGAGCCAAACAATGGTAGAGGCTTTAGTCCTGGGAGGTCTCAGAAATCAGCCTGTCTCAGAGAGGAATATGCTCCTGAGCATCCATAGAGGTTCCGTACTAGAGTGCAACAAGAGAGTTTACCCAAGAATGGCAGCAGTCTGGGATTTTGGCTACTATTTTATAGGCATTGGAATAATTGTCCTCACCACCAAAACTTTCTTTGACCTCACTTTATACTTGGGAAACCTCAACTAAACTGTTACTTCTAGAAACCACTGTGATTTGTTGGAGGGTTGTGTCTTTTTAGATATCATTTTGTGGCTTTGTGGTGTAATTCTTATATGTTTTAGAAAGATTTTTTGATAAGCTCCATAAAATATTTATTATTTGAGAAACCCATGTTGGACAGGGAATCAAGAGACCTGGATTCTGGTCCCAGCTCTGATACTGACATGCTGTATGAACTTAGGCTTCATTTTCCTAGTGGGTAGAATAATAATATCTAACCTTTATTGAGCAAGTACTATATGCCAGACACTATTCTAATTGTTTACATAAATATTACATATGTGTATGCTCATTTAACACACAACAATACTACTGTCCTTATTTTAAAAATAAAGAAATGAAGACCTAGGAAGCTTAAGTAACTTTCTGAGAGCCAGTAAATGAAGCAGATAGTCTGTGTCTTAAGAGCCTGTGCTCTTAACCCCTGAACTGTACTGCTTCAATAGAATGAGAAGATTGGATTGTACCAGCATTTCCTAAACCTTGCTTTTGCTGACTGGTCCATAAGATAAGTTGTTTAAAAAGATAAAAAGGATTCTAAGGTAGAATATGTTGATACTACAAACACTGTGGAGATTCATAGTGAATTTTCACCTGTTTAAGTCTCTGAGAAACCCTGCAATAAAGAGACCTGCTTATATTTGTTTAACCCAGTGTTTCCCTAACCTGACCATAGAACTGCATGTGTGTTTACACCTATTAATGAGAAATGCTGGTGTCAATCTGGAAGGTTCATTCTAACTCTTAAGTGCTTCCAACACTTAATAATGCTAGATGTGTAGACTGAAATGCAGCATTCCTTTCTGAGTCTCGAATTTGCTTTAATTGGAGGGGTGCTGAGAAATAGGGTGTGAGGAGGCATAATTCAAGGCTAGTCTGGGTTGTATTTTAAACACTTGTTTCAAATGACTTTGTACATGTTGACTCAAAAGACTTCATTTGCCCTTCACCTTTTCCTTTCCTCCCTCCTGCCCCATTACATATTTTCTCACTTATTACTTTAAAGAAGAGACCTAAATCAGAGATGCTTGTTATGAAAGTAGGAGGACGCCTTTTTAATACATGCAGAGCACAGCAGTTGTTTTCATGACAAATGCTCTCTGCTGTCAGAGGTGATGCCACATGGGGCAGGGCTTATGTGAGACGTGTACGATTGATAGATATCACATTGTTGGTCCTCCTGAAACCAGATGTCTTATCTTTTATTTATTTTTGCAACATGTCCAAGTTATTACCAATAGTTGTGGCAAACCAGGAGATTAAATGGATTCAGAAGCCTCTGAAGTGCAACTGATTTCCTCCCTTCCTAGAATGGAAGTGTAAAAAACATGGTTTATGGTCCACAGCTTCTCCAAGAGCAAAGATCTTAAAAATGTCAGAGTGCTCTGTCTATAGCCCAGGAATGCAAAACTAACAAAGCATTTGGGTGGCTCGCCTGGAAACTAGGGTCTGTATAGTACCTAGTGGTGGTTAGTATCTTTTCTCCCCCTTTCTCTCTGTATCTCCTCCTCATCTCTCTCCTCTTTTCTCTCCCTCTCTCCTTCTCCTTTTTTTTTCTTTCTCTCTCTTCCTTTTTCTCCCCTTTTCTTCTTCACTCTCCCTTTTCCTCCTTTGCTTTCTATCTCCCTCTCCCCTTTTCTCTTTCCCCCACTCACACATGCACACACATGCACACACATTCATGCGCACGTGCACACACACACACACACACACACACATGCTATGGGACTCAGGTTTCTGTGGGATAAAAGCACGCTAGGCAGAGGAACCTTCTTACCATTACTCAGTCTCAGAACTGAGAGGACACCGGTGCCCATGAATAGAGAAGGGGGAGGAACTGGATAATTGCAGGTCTTCTATAAGGTTCTATATGCTAATAGACACAGGTTCCCTGCAATGTGGAGCCCTATAGGAAATCCATATCAACAGTTTCCATTTCCTCCAAGGCTTCCTTAGGGACTACCCGCCAAGAGGCATATAGCACTCTTCATACGTGGGCATTGTAGGCTTTTGTTAGGTAGTGACTTGTGCCTTAGCAGGAACTTCTTGAGTGGCTAATTTTTTCTCTTATTGAGAATCTCCTGCTGCACAAACCAAAGATGCTTTATAGTTTAAATTTCTACTCCTTACCTCTTGCCCATTCTTTTCCTGAAGTGTGACTTCTTTTCCTCGGTGTGAGAAAATGAGCCCCTATTACAACTGGCACTGATTTCTTCTATCAACCTAATCACAGTGTGTTCCTCTGGTGACGACAAGCCTACTTTCCTTTTAACTTTCAGTTGGCTGAAGTGATCACATGCTTTTACCAAACTGTTCTCACCAAGTTACATAGCCTCTTGTATACAGATTAAAGGAAATGGTATGTACTTATGTGTCTCTTGCACCATTACTTTGCAGTCTTCCCCATAAACATTTTCTACCCCTCTATTCCTACCCTTCTTGTTCTGAGCCTGAAGATTACTGTGGATTCTTTTTTTCCTTCTTCTTTGTCCATTAGGACTGCTACAACAAAATACCAGAGACTGGGTGGCTTATAAACAAGAGAAATTTATTTCTCACAGTGCCAGAGGCTGGAAGTCTAAGATTAGGTTGCTAGTATGGTTGGGTTCTGGTACAGTTCCTCTTCTGGCTTGCAGACTGCCAACTTCTCACTGTGCCTTCACATGGGGGATGGGGGCAAGGAATCTCTCTGGAGACTCTCTTATAAGGGCACTAATTCCACTAATCTTATTTATGAAGACTCTGCCCTCAAGACCCACATCACCTCCCAAAGGCCCCATCTGAAATACCATCACATTGGGCATTAGGATTTCAACATATGAAATTTTCGGGGAATACAAACATTCAGACTGTAGCATCTCCACTTGGGTTTTTGGCCTTAAAATGTCTCCTGGGTTTTAATAATTCTTTTTCATTTATCTTACACTGGGCCATCAGAATCTGGCTTTTCATTTAACTATTCCTTCTCTAGCCTTGTCCTACCTCCCTCCCTTTTGTAATCTCCCTCCCTTTTGTAATTGGACACTTCTTTTTTTTTTTTCTCAGCGTAAATTCTTCTTTTAAATTTTATTTTGTTATGTTAGTCACCATACAATACATCATTAGTTTTTGATGTAGTGATCCATGCTTCATTGTTTTTGTATAACACCCAGTGCTGCATGCAGTACCTACCCTCCTTAATACCCATCACCAGGCTAACCCATCCCCCCACCCCTCTCCCCTCTTACACCCTCAGTTTGTTTTTCAGAGTCCATAGTCTCTTATGGTTCATCTCTCCCTCCGATTTCCCCCCCTTCATTTTTCATTTCTTTCTCCTAATGTCCTCAGGGAGAGAGGGAACATTCCTCAAGTTCATAAAATCCATCTATGGAAAACTCACAGCAAATATCATCCTCAATGGGGAAAAGGTGAGAGCCTTTCCCTTAAGATCAGGAACATGACAAGGATGCCCACTCTTGCCACTATTGTTCAACATAGTACTAGATAAAATATGCAATGGAAAAAAGACAGTCTCTTCAATAAATGGTGCTGGGAAAATTGGACAGCTATATACAGAAGAATGAAACTCGACCATTTTCTAACACCATACACAAAGATAAACTCAAAATGGATGAAAGACCTCAATGTGAGACAGGAATCCATCAAAATCCTAGAGGAGAACATAGGCAGTAACCTCTTCGACATCAGCCACAGCAACTTCTTTCAAGATACATCTCCAACACCTAGTGAAACAAAAGCAAAAATCAACTTTTGGGACTTCATTAAGATAAAAAGCTTTTTCACAGCAAAGGATACAGTCAACAAAACAAAGAGGCAACCCACAGAATGGGAGAAGATATTTGCAAATGACACTACAGATAAAGGGCTGGTATCCAAGATCTATAAAGAACTTCTCAAACTCAACATCCAAAAAGCAAATAATTGAGTCAAAAAAATGGGCAGAAGACATAAAAAGACACTTCTCCAAAGAAGACATACAAATGGCTAACAGACACATGAAAAAATGTTCATCATCATTAGCCATCAGGGAAATTCAAATCGAAACCACATTGAGATACCACCTTACACTAGTTAGAATGGCAAAAATGGACAGGGAAAGAAACAACAAATGTTGGAGAAGTTGTGGAGAAAGGGGAACCCTCTTTCACTGTTGATGGGAATGCAGGTTGGTACAGCTGCATTGGAAAACAGTGTGGAGGTGCCTCAAAAAATTAAAAATAGAGCTACACCATGACTCAGCAATTGCACTCCTGGGTATTTACCCCAAAGACACAGATGTAGTGTAAAGAAGGGCCATATGCACCCCAATGTTCATAGCAGCAATGTCCGCAATAGCTAAACTGTGGAAAGAGCCGAGATGCCCTTCAACAGATGAATGGATAAAGAAGATGTGGTCCATATATGCACTGGAATATTACTGAGCCATCAGAAAGAATGAATAGCCAACTTTTGCATCAACATGGATGGGACTGGAGGAGATCATGCTAAGTGAAATAAGTGAAGCAGAGAAAGTCAATTATCATATGGTTTCACTTATTTGTGAAATATAAGAAATAGCATGGAGGACATTAGGAGAAGGAAGGGACAAATGAAGGGGGAAATCAGAGGGAGAGATGAATCATGAGAGATTATGGACCCTGGGATCATGACCTGAGGCGAAGGCAGACGCTTAACGACTGAGCCACCCAGGCGCCCCAACACTTCTTTTTTTTTTTTTTTTTAAAGATTTATTTATTTTGAGAGAGAGAGAGAGAGTGAGTATGGGGAGGGGCAGAGGGAAAGAATTTTTCAAACAGACTCCCCACTGAGCAAGGATTCTGACATGGGGCTTGATCCCACAACCCATGAGATCATGTCCTGAGCTGAAACCAAGAGTCAGACACTTGACCCACTGAGCCACCAGGTGCCCATGTAATTGGACACTTCTTGCTTTCTTTTCCTTCCTCCTTTTTGTCCAGCCACCTCGTAGCCATATTCTATATCTTTACCTCTAGGAAGGGTGACTGCTGGAGATAAATGCCTTACTACCCTATACAGGAAAGTAAGACTAGTTTTTCTTGGGATTGGAAAAGAGCTTTGTGTGTGTGTGTGGGGGGGGTGTTAAAAAAATAACTTTAAATTTACCATTTTAACAATTTTGAAGTGCACAGTTTGGTATTGTTAAATATATTCACATTATTGTGCACCATTTCTCTAGAACTTTTTCATATTGCAGCACTGAAACTGTATGTTTACTAATCACTAATTTCTGCTCCCACCTCCTCCCAACGCATGTCATCCACCTTTCTACTTTCTGTTTCTATCATCTGATTACTATAGGTCTTTCATGTGAGTGGAATGATACAGTATTTGTCCTTTTATGACTGGGTCATTTCACTTAGTATAATGTCACCCATGTTGTGGCAGGTAGCAGGGTGTCCTTTTTTTAAGAGAGATAGAGCATGAATGGGGGAGGGGGAGAGGGAGAGAGACAATCCCAAGCAGACTCCATGCCCAGTGTGGAGCCTGATTTGGGGCTCTATCCCATGACCTTGAGATTATGACCTGAGACGAAATCAAGAGTCAGATGCTTAACTGACTGAGCCACATGGGCGCCAGGATGTCCTTTTTTAAGGCTGCATAATATTTCATTGTATGTAAATATAACATGTTCTTATTCATCTGTCTATGAACATCCCGGTTGCTTGTACCTTTTGGCTATTGTGAATAATGCTGCAGTGAACATGGGTGTTCAATTATTGCTCCAAGATCCTGCTTTGAAGTATTTTGGATATAAATCCAAAAGTGGGATTGCTGGATTAAATGATAATAATATTTTTAATTTTTTGAGGAACTTCTATACTATTTTTCATAATGTCTGCAGTATTTAACATTCCCACCAATACAGTAGAAGTGTTCCAACTTCTTTGTATCCTCATAAACATTTGCTGTTTTCTGTTCTTTTTATAGTACCCATTCTAATGGATGTGAGGTGCTATCTTATGGTTTTGATTTGATTTTCTCTTATGGTTAGTGATGTTGAGCATCTTTTCATATACTTGTTGGTCATTTATATATCTTCTTTGGAGAACTGTCTATTCAAGGCCTTTGGTGATTTTTAAAATCAGGTGGTTTTTTTTTTTGTGGTTGAGTTCTTTATATGTTCTGCATATTAATGCTTTTTCAGACATATGATTTGCAAATATGTTCTATCTGTAGGTTGCTGTCTACCCTGTGAGATGTTTCTTTTGATGCACAGTTTTTAAGTTTGATGTAGTCATATTTATCTATTTTTACTTTCACTGCCTGTGCTTTTGGTGTCATATACAAGAAATAATTGCCAAATCCAGTGTCCTAAATGTGTTTTCCTATATTTTATTCTAGGAATTTTATAGTTTTTGTGCTTACATTTAGGTTTTTAATCTATTTTGAGTTAATTTTTGTGTATGATATAAGGTGTAGGCCCAAATTTCTTCTTTTGCATGTGAATATTCAGTTGTTCCCACACCATTTTTATTTTTTTTCAACTTTTTATTTAAATTCCAGTTAGTTAACATACAGCATAATATTAGTTTCACGTGTAGAATTTAGCAATTCATCACCTATATACACTAGATAGTGCTCATCACAAGTGCTCCAGTATTGAGGGGGGGGAAAGATGGCGGAGGAGTACGGGACCCTATTACAACTGGTCCCCAGAGTTGAGCTGGATATCTAACAGACCCCTCTGAGCACCCACGAAATCAGCCTGAGATGTAAGAAGATCTGGATCTCTACAAACAGAATATCGCAAGTGGTTGGTTTTGAGGTACTAAGCGGGGAGTTCTGATTCTGCAGTCAGATATCTGAGGATAAACATCAGCGGGAAGGAGCCTGGCCGTGGGGATCCTACACTGCTGGTGAACGATAGCCTCCCACGCTGGGGACAGGGCGCAGACCTGTAGCGGTGAGGAAAGGACTTTAGGGCAGCCCCCGGGATGGAAACCCGGAGCTGCAGGGTCACCTGTGAGAACTGAGAGTGGCTGGCGGTTTTAGAAGCACAAAGGGCAGAGATGTGCACCCACGTGGAGGAGGGACTGGGAGTGCTGCAGAGGGGCGCACAACCCAGGATGCTGCAGTTTAAGCAGCACAGGCAGAAATGGAGATAGTGTGGCCTGGAAAGCTCACTGAAGAACAGACTGCGATCTCTCTGCTCTGAGGCAGAGGGTTGGAAACGGTCTCTTCTGCTCTGACTCTCGGAAGAGACAAGGAAAGCCGACAGGGAAAGCCGACAGAGAACAAAACCCCAAAAAACTGATTTGCTCTGAGCCCATCGCCCGCCACAGAGAGGCAGGGCAACTCTGCCCAAACAGGGTTGCCTGAGTACAGCATGGCAGGCCCCTGCCCCAGAAGACAGGCTGGGAGAACAAGAGGCCAGCAACCCTAAGGTGCCTAGAAAACAGGTGCATCTTGCTTGGGTTCTAGTCAATAATTTGGACTCTATACATTCCCTCAAGCACCCATCAACAGAACGACTGGGAGGAGGAACCCCCAAAATAGGAAAGACTCAGAGATTATGACTTATGCTGCAGATTTACAAATGGATGCAGTTATAACCAAATTGTCGGAGATGGAATTCAGGCTAACATTTGTGAAGACAATAGCTAGAATGGAGAAATCAATTAATGGCAACATAGAGTCTCTAAGGGCAGAAATGAAAGCTGATCTGGCAGAACATAAAAATACTATCAATGAGATCCAATCTAATCTAGATAATCCAACAGCTAGGATAAGTGAGGCAGAAGAATGAATTAGTGACCTGGAAGACAATTTAATAGATAAAAAGGGAAAAGAGGAGGCCAGGGAGAAACAACTCAGAATCCATGAAAATAGAATCAGAGAAATCAGTGACACCATGAAACATTCCAATATAAGACTTATACTGCAATACCAGAGGGACTGGAGAGAGAGAGAGGACTAGAAGATATATTTGAGCTAATCATAGCTGAGAACTTCCCTAATTTGGGGAATGAAACAAACATTCGTGTCCTAGAGGCAGAGAGGACCCCTCCCAAGATCAAGGAAAATAGGCCAACACCCCGGCATGTAATAGTAAAACTTCCAAATCTTAGAACCAAGGAAACCATCTTCAGGGCAGTTAGGGTGAAGAGATTCCTTACATACAGAGGAACATCAGAATAATGTCAGACGTATCCACACAGACCTGGCAAGCCAGAAGTCTCTGGCAAGACATATTCAGGGTACTAAATGAGAAAAAATGCAGCCAAGAATGCTTTATCTGGCAAGGCTGTCATTTAGAATGGATGGAGAGATGCAGAACTTCCAAGACTGCCAGAAACTGAAAGAATATGTGACCAATAATCCAGCCTGCAAGAAATATTAAGGGGGGTCTATAAAAGGAGAAAGACCCCAAGAGTGATATACAACAGAAATTTACAGGGACAATCTCTAAAAACAACATCTTCACAGGCAACATGATGACAATTAACTCATATCTTTCAATAATCACTCTCAACGGGAATGGCCTAAACGCTCCCATAAAATGGCACAGGGTTGCAGATTGGATCAAAAGACAGGACCCATCCATATGCTGCCTACAAGAAACTCATTTTGAACCTAAAGATACATCCAGACTGAAAGTGAAGGGATGGAGATCCATCTTCCATGCCAGCGGACCTCAAAAGAAAGCTGGGGTAGCAATTCTTATATCAGACAAATTAGATTTTAAACTAAAGACTGTAGTTAGAGACACCGAAGGACACTATATCATTTTTAAAGGGTCTATCCAACAAGAAGATCTAACAATTGTAAATATCTATGCTCCCAACATGGGAACAGCCATCTACGTAAGCCAACTGTTAACCAAAGTAACGAGTCATATTGATAACAATACGTTAATTGTAGGAGACCTCAATACTCCACTCTCAGCAATAGACAGATCATCTAAGCAGAAAATCAACAAGGAAACAAGAGCTTTGAATAACACACTCGACCAGAAGGACCTCATAGATATTTACAGAACATTCCACCCTAAAACAACAGAATACTCATTCTTCTCGAGCACACATGGAACTTTCTCCAGAATAGACCATATACTGGGTCACAAATCAGGTCTCAACCGATACCAAAAGTTTGAGATTATTCCCTTCATATTCTCGGGCCACAGTGCTTTAAAACTGGAGGTCAATCACAAGAAAAAATTTGGCAGAAATTCAAACACTTGGAAGCTAAAGACCACTCTGCTCACGAATGTTTGGGTCAACCAGGAAATCAAAGAAGAACTTAAACAATTCATGGAAATCGATGAGAACGAAAACACATTGGTTGAAAACCTATCAGATACTGCAAAGGCGGTCCTAAGGGGGAAATACATAGCCATCCAAGCCTCACTCAAAAAAAAATAGAAAAATCCTGAATTCACCAACTAACTCTACACCTTAAAGAACTAGAGAAAAAGCAACAAACGATGACTAAGCCATGCATTAGAAGAGAAATAATTAAGATTAGAGCAGAGATCAATAAATTAGAAACCAGAAACACAGTAGATCAGATCAACGAAAGTCGAAGTTGGTTCTTTGAAAGAATTAATAAGATCGATAAACCACTGGCCAGACCTATCCAAAAGAAAAGCGAAAGGACCCAAATTAATAAAATTATGAATGAAAGGGGAGAGATCACGACTAACCCCAAGGAAATAGAAACAATTATTAGAAATTTTTATCAACAACTATATGCCAAGAAACTGAGCAATCTGGATGAAATGGATGCCTTCCTGGAAACCTATAATCTGCCAAGACTGAAACAGAAGGAACTTGACAACCTGAATAGGCCAATAACCAGTAACGAGAATAAAGCAGTGCTCAAATCATCCCAGAAAACAAGAGTCCAGCTCCTGATGGATTCCTTGGGGAATTCTACCAAACATTCAGAGAAGAAATAATACCTATTCTACTGAGGCTGTTTCAAAAAATAGAAAGAGAAGGAAACCTTCCAAACTCATTTTATGAGGCCAGTATTACCTTAATCCCCAAACCAGGCAAAGACCCCATCAAAAAAGGAGAATTTCAAACTGATATCCCTGATGAATGTGGATTCCAAAATCCCCCCCAAAATCCTAGCTAATAGAATCCAACAATACATTAAAAAGG
Organism: Halichoerus grypus; assembly: GCF_964656455.1. Taxonomy (NCBI): domain Eukaryota; kingdom Metazoa; phylum Chordata; class Mammalia; order Carnivora; family Phocidae; genus Halichoerus; species Halichoerus grypus. The sequence continues at coordinate 81,206,235 of NC_135727.1, forward strand.
TCATCCACCACGACCAAGTGAGATTTATCCCTGGCATAAAAGGGTGGTTCAACATTTGAAAATCAATCAATGTGATAGAACACATTAATAAGAGGAGGGAGAAGAACCATATGGTCCTCTCAATGCAGAAAAAGCATTTGACAAAATACAACATCCTTTCCTGATTAAAACTCTTCAGAGTATAGGGATAGAGGGAACATTCCTCAAGTTCATAAAATCCATCTATGAAAAACCCACAGTGAATATCATCCTCAATGGAAAAAGCTGAGAGCGGTTCCCTTAAGATCAGGAACACGTCAAGGATGCCCACTCTCGCCACTACTGTTCAGTATAGTACTAGAAGTCCTAGCAACAGCAATCAGACAACACAAAGAAATAAAAGGTATTCGAATTGCCAAAGAAGAAGTCAAACTCTCTCTTTTCACAGACGACATGATACTTTATGTGGAAAACCCAAAAGACTGCACCCCCAAATTACTAGAAGTCATACAGCAATTCAGTAATGTGGCAGGATACAAAGTCAATGCACAGAAATCAGTTGCTTTCTTATACACTAACAATGCAATTGTAGAAAGAGAAATTAGAGAGACGATTCCTTTTACAATAGCACCAAAAACCATAATATACCTCGGAATAAACCTAATGAAAGAGGTAAAGGATCTATACTCTAGGAACTACAGAACACTCATGAAAGAAACTGAAGAAGACACAAAAAGATGGAAAAATATTCCATGCTCATGGATCGGAAGAATAAACATTGTTGAAATGTCTGTGCTACCCAGAGCAATTTATACCTTCAGTGCCATCCTGATGAAAATTCCAATGGCATTTTTCAAAGCGCTGGAACAAACAATCCTAAAATTTGTATGGAATCAGAAAAAACCCCGAATTGCCAAGGAAATGTTGAAAAAGAAAAACAAAGCTGGGGGCCTCATGTTGCCCGATTTTAAGCTATGTTACAAAGCAGTGATCACCAAGAGAACATGGTACTGGCAGAAAAACAGACATACAGACCAGTGGAACAGAATAGAGAACCCAGATATGGACCCTCAAGTCTAAGGTCAAATAATGTTTGTTGAAGCAGGAAAAAACCTGCAATGGAAAAATGACAGTCTCTTCAATAAATGGTGCTGGGAAAATTGGACAGCCACATGCAGAAGAATGAAACTCGGCCATTCTCTAGCACCATACACAAAGATAAATTCAAAATGGATGAAAGACCTCAATATGAGACAGGAATCCATCAAAATCCTAGAGGAGAACATAGGCAGTAACCTCTTTGACATCGGCCACAGCAACTTCTTTCAAGATACATCTCTAAGAGCTAGTGAACCAAAAGCAAAAATGAACTTTTGGGACTCCATCAAAATAAAAAGCTTCTGCACAGCAAAGGAAACAGTCAACAAAGAGGTAACCCACAGAATGGGAGAAGATACTTGCAAATGACACTACAGGTAAAGGGCTGGTATCCAAGATCTATAAAGAACTTCTCAAACTCAACACCCAAAAAACAAATAATCAAGTCAAAAAATGGGCAGAAGGCATGAACAGACACTTCTCTGAAGAAGACATACAAATGGCTAATAGACCCATGAAGAAATGTTCATCATCATTAGCCATCAGGGAAATTCCAATCAAAACCACATTGAGATACTACCTTACACCAGTTAGAATGGCAAAAATGGACCGGGCAAGAAACAACAAATGTTGGAGAAGTTGTGGAGAAAGGGGAACCCTCTTACACTGTTGGTGGGAATGAAGTTGGTAGAGCCACTTTGGAAAACAGTGTAGAGGTGCCTCAAAAAATTAAAAATAGTGCTACCCTATGACCCAGCAATTGCCCTCCTGGGTATTTACCCCAAAGACACATATATAGTGAAAAGAAGGGTCATACGCACCCCAATGTTCATAGCCGCAATGTCCTCAATAGCCTAACTGTGGAAAGAGCCGAGATGCCCTTCAACAGATGAATGGATAAAGAAGATGTGGTCCATATATATAAAATGGCATATTACTCAGCCATTAGAAAGGATGAATACCCAACTTTTACATCAACATGGATGGGACTGGAGGAGACTTGCTAAGTGAAATAAGTGAAGCAGAGAAAGTCAATTATCATATGGTTTCACTTATTTGTGGAACATAAGGAATAGCATGGACTATATTAGGAGAAGGACAGGAAAAATGAAGGGGGTGAAATGGGAGGGAGAGATGAACCATGAGAGACTATGGACTCTGAGAGACAAACAGGGTTTTAGATGGGAGGGGGGAGGCGGGATTGGTTAGCCCGGTGATGGGTATTAAGGAGGGCACGTACTGCATGGAGCACTGGGTGTTATACAAAAACAGTGGATCGTGGATCACCACATCAAAAACTAATGATGTATTGTGTGGTGACTAACATAACATAATAAAATTAAAAAAAAATGTTTGCAGTTAAAAAAATAAATAAAACAAGCGCTCCACTATTAATGCCCATCAAATATTTAACCCATTCCCTCACCCACCTCCTCTCCAGTAACCTGCAGTTTGTTCTCTACAGTTGAGTCTGTTCCCTGGTTTGCCTCTTTCACCACACCATGTTCATTTGTTTTGTCAGTTAATTCCACATATGAGTGAAATCATATGGTATTTGTCTTTCTCTGACTGACTCATTTCACTTAGCATAATGATCTCTAGCTCCATCCACATCAATGTGCTGTTGAATTTGGTTTGGTAGTATCTTGTTGAGAATGTTTGCATCCGTGGTATTCAGGGATATTGGCCTGTATTTTTCCTTTTAGTAGAGTCTTTGATTTGTGAGTCAAGGTAGTTTTGGCCTTGAAGAATGAGTTTGAAATGCTTCGTTCCATTTCTGTTTTTTGGAACAATTTGAGAATAGGTATTAACTCTTCTTTAAATGTCTGGTAGAATTACCCTGGGAAGCCATCTGGTCCTGTAGTTCTGTTTGTTGGGAGATTTTTGTTTACTGATTTAATTTCTTTGCTGGTTATGGACCTGCTCAAATTTTCTATTTCTTCCTCAGTTTGGGTAGTTTATATGTGTCTAGGAATTTATCCATTTATTCCAAACTGCCCAATTTTTAAATATATACTATTTCTTAATATTCTCTTAGAATTGTTTGTATTTCTTTGGACCTGGTTGTTACTTCTCTCTCCTTTGTGATTTTACTTTTTTGGTCATTTTTCTTTTTGATAAGTATGGCTTGGGGTTTATTTATTTTGTTAATTATTCCAAAGAATTAGCTCCTAGTGTTACAAGATTTCTATTCCCTTAGTGCCCACGGTTCTTGATCATTCCACTTCCGAGAATGAAGAGGTAGACCAGATGAAGAGTGGTGGGCAGCAAGGTATAGTTTTTTGAGTGACAGTACAAAGCTCCTGGAGAGGGAGGGGAATCAAGAAGGTTGCCATTTTGGCGTTCAAATCTAGGGGGTTTTTATAAGCTCTTTTCTTTTTTTTTAAGATTTTATTTATTTGACAGAGAGAGAGAGACAGCGAGAGAGGGAACACAAGCAGGGGGAGTGGGAGAGGGAAAAGCAGGCTTCCTGCGGAGCAGGAAGCCCGATGCAGGGCTCAATCCCATGACTCTGGGATCATGACCTGAGCCAAAGGCAGACGCTTAATGACTGAGCCACCCAGGTGCCCCTATAAGCTCTTTTCTAGAAGTATTTTAAGCAACTAGAGTGTGGGCCTCCTGCAAATTGGCTGCTAAGGCGTGCCAGTCAGGGTTTTGATCATGTACTCGTGTACCTATCAGGTCAATGTTTATGTGCTGATGGTCTTTTTGGGCTGACATCTGGAGATTTATGTCTTAACTTGTTATAGTGACAAATGTTTCATTGTAAATTGTTTTATCGCAGGACTTTATTGCAAGTCATTTCTGCAGAAGCTGCTAGACAGGGGGCTGTTGTGGTCTTGTCTAAGCTGCAAGACAGGATGGTAGTGTGGTTTTGTCTTAGCTATCCCTGCTCCCTGTTTTCTTGTTGGGGATCCTGGCCCTGACTGCCTAATTGTCCAACTAACTCCTAACATTCATTAATCTACTGTTGTTTTTTTTTTTTTTTAATTTCTGTATCATTTATTTCTGCTCTAATCTATTATTTCCTTCTTCTGGCTTTATGCTTCATTTGTTGTTCTTTTCCTAGCACCTTTATCTATGAGATTAGGTTCTATATTAGAGATTTTTTTCTTGATTTTTAAGGTAGTCTTGTATTGCCATATATTTCCCTCTTATGACTACTATTGCTGCATACCAAATGTTTTGGACCATCCTGTTACATTTTAATTTGTTTCCATGCATTTTTTAAATTTCTTCTTTAATTTCCTGGTTAACCCATTCATTCTTTAGTCAGAGGTTCTTTAACTTCCATGTATTTGTAGTCTTTCTAAATGTTATCCTGTGGTTGAATTCAAGTTTCAAAGCATTGTGGTCTGAAAATATGCATAGTATGATCTCTAGCTTTTTGAACTTGTTGAGGGCTGATTTGTGACCCAGTTTGTGATCTATTCTGGAGAATGTTCCATGTGCACTTGAGAAGAATGTGTATTCTGCTGCTTTAGGATGAAATGTGGCCCACTGTGTCATTCAAAGCCACTGTTTCCTTTTTGATTTTTTGCTTAGATGATCTGTCCATGGCAGTAAGTGGGCTGTTGAAGTTCCCTGCTATTATTGTATTATTATCAATGATTTCCTTTATGGTTGTTATGAATTGTTTTATGTATTTGGGTACTCCCAAGTTGGGGCATAAATATTTACTGTTGTTAATCTTCCAATTGGATGGACTTCTTTATTATGATACAGTTTCCTTCTTCATCTCCTGTTACAGTCTTTGTTTTAAAATCTAGTTTCTCTGATGTATTTTTACTCTGGCTTTCTCTTGATGTCCATCAGCATGATCAATGTTTCTCCCCCTCCTCTTACTTTCTTTTTTTTTTTTTTTAAGATTTTTAATTTATTTGACAGAGAGAGAACAAGCAGAGGGAGACAGAGGGAGAAGCAGACTCCCTGCTGAGCAAGGAGCCCGATGTGGGACTCGATCCCAGGACCCTGGGATCATGACCCGGGCCGAAGGCAGCCGCTTAACCGACTGAGCCTCCCAGGCGTCCCCTCCTCTTACTTTCTTTCTGGAGGTGTCTTTAGGTATAAAATGAGTCTCTTGTAGGCAGCATATAGATGAATATTGTTTTTTTTAGCCATTCTGATACCCTATGTCTTTTGATTGGAACATTTATTCCATTTACATTCAGAGTAATCACTGATAGATATGAATTTAGCTCCATTGTATTACCTGTAAAATTGCTGATTCTGGAGATTTTCTCTGTTCCTTTCTAGTCTTTGTTGATTTTGGTCTTTCTTTCCCTCTCAAGGAGTTCTCTTCAATATGTCTTGCAGGGCTGATTTAGTGGTCAGAAACTCCTTTAGTTTTTGCTTGGGTAACTCTGTACCTCTCTTTCTGAATGACAGCTTCAGTGGATAGTGTATTCTTGGCTGCATATTTTTCCCATTCAGCATGTTGAATATATCTTCCCACTGTCTTCTGGTCTGCCAAGTTTCAGTGGAGAGATCCGCTGCCAACCTTATTTGTCTTCCCTTGTAAATTGGGTACTTTTTTCCCATGCTGCTTTTAGGATGTTTTTCTTTATCTCTATATTTTGTAAATATAACTACATTATGTCTTGGTGTTGGCCAGCTTTTGTTGATTTTGATGAGCGTTCTCTGTGCATCCTGCATTTGGATTTTTTTCCTCCCCAGATTAGGAAAATTTTAAGCTTTAATTTCCTCAAATAAATCTTCTGTCCCTTTTTCCGTGTCTTCTTCTTCTGGGACTCCTATGATATGAATGTTATGCTTTATGGAGTCATTGATTTCCCTGAGTCTACATTAGTGATCTAATATTTTTCTTGCCCTCTTTTTTTGTTTCATTATTTTCCAGAAATTTATCTTCTATATCACCTATTCATTCCTCTACTTCTTCCATCCTTGTGTTCATTACATCCAATTGGATTTGCATCTTGGCTTATTGCTGCTTGACTAGTTTTTTAGGTCTTTCATCTCTGCACTAAGGGCCTCCCTAGTATCTTCTATGCTTTTCTCAATCTCCACTAATATTCTTATGATTATTGTTTAAAAATCTGATTCAGGCATATTACTTATATCTGTTTTTTTTTTTAAGATTTTATTTATTTATTTGACAGAGAGAGACACAGTGAGAGAGGGAACACAAGCAGGGGGAGTGGGGGAGGGAGAAGCAGGCTTCCTGATCAGCAGGAAGCCTGGTGCAGGGCTCAATCCCAGGACTCTGGGATCATGACCTGAGCCAAAGGCAGACGCTTAAGGACGGAGTCACCCAGGCGCCCCTACTTATATTTGTTTTGATTAGAACCCTGGCCATGACCTTTTGTTGTTCTTTCTTTGGGGATGAATTTCTCCATCTTGGCATTTTGTTTAGGTCTCTGTCTTCTGTGTGTTAGGAAAGCCTGTTATGTTTCTTGCTTCTGAGGGTAAAGGCTATATTAAGAAGGTATAATATAGTGAGCAGGGCTTCGTGCTTCAGGAAGTGTTTCTGTGTCGACTGTGTGCACTCTGCTGTTGTGTTTTGGCTGATTTTTCCATCAGGTCAGTCCTCTGCAGAGTTTCACCTTGCCTGCAGTTGGGAATATTTGGACCCTTTCCTGTGTGTGTCGAGTTTCAACTAGGTGTGTTTTCATGTCTTTGTTAGAAAAAAAAAGCCTATATCTAATATCCACTAGAGCTGAAGTTTTTCAGCACTCTATCGTTAGTAGACTTGGTGCATGCAGGGTGGTTTGTGCTGGTCTTCCGGGGGAAGACCTCTGCTTTTCTGGCTCTCAGACACACTTGCCCTAATAACAAAGCACCTGCAGAGTGCAGGGTGGTGGGGCTTGGTGTAAATGGCTAAGTCTCCGCTGTGGGCGATGTGCTGCTCACTGAAGTCCCTCTGTGCTGATTGGTGGGGGATAAAAATGGCATCATTGCTCTCTTTCATCCCTCGAGAGGGGAGTTTGCACCTGCTGCTGTTCAGGAAACCCTCATAGAAGAGCGATCAATCTCCCCTCGTGTGTTCCAGGGATCCCTCAGATCCCTAAGTTCACCCTGTCTATGTCCAAACTATCTGCCCACCCGGCGGCATAGTGCTCCTGTGTTTTATCCCAGGTGGACTGGCTGGGTTTTAAAACTCTGTACGTTGCCTTTTCATTTTGTTGACTCTTTCCTTTGCTGTGCAGAAGCTTTTTATCTTGATGAAGTCCCAATAGTTCATTTTTGCTTTTGTTTCCCTTGCCTTTAGAGACGTATCTTGCAAGAAGTTGCTTTGTCCAAGCCTGAAGAGGTTACTGCTTGTGTTCTCTAGGATTTTAATGGATTCCTGTCTCACATTTAGATCTTTCATCCATTTTGAGTTTATCTTTGTGTATGGTGTAGGAGAATGGTCCAGTTTCATTCTTCTGCATGTGGCTGTCCAATTTTCCCAGCACCATTTATTGAAGAGACTGTCTTTTTTCTATTGGATATTCTTTCCTGCTTTGTCGAAGATTAGTTGACCATCGAGTTGAAGGTCCATTTCTGGGCTCTATATTCTGTTCCATTGATCTATGTGCCTGTTTTTGTGCCAGCACCATGCTGTTTGGCATGTTATTTATATCTGTTTCACTTAGATCTCTGGCTGTGGCCTTGTTCTGCTCTTTCATTTGGGACAGACTCCTCTGTCTTCTCATTTTATCTAAATATGCCTGCTTTCATGTGTTAGAAAAGTTAGGCACGTCCCTGATCTTGAAGATAATGGCATTATGAAAAAGAGGTCCTATAGTATATTGTATTGTCCCACTACCCCTCCATGCCTTGCCACTTCATGGAGTGCTTCCACTGTGTACTGTGTGTGCTATTTTTTTGTCCTGGCTTCTTTACCCTTCAGGCAAATCATCTACAGAGACTTTCTTCGCATGCTGTGCACAGTGTTTGGTCCCTGGCTTGAATGTGGCGAGCTTTAACTAAGTTTGCTCTGGTCTGCATGTGAGATGGTATCTGTCACCACTGCTACCAGAACTGAGGTCTTGCAAAACTCCCAGGTCAGGAGTCGTGGTGTGGCCAGGGACTTTGGCCAGTTTTCTGCGGGAGGGGGGCCTATAGAGTTGGGACTGAGGCAAGCATGACTGGGAAAGGCAGTTCCACCAGAGGGTGGGGGGGTGGGTCTTGTTGTAAGCAAGTTAGGGTTATACTGAGGGCAGATGAGGGAAATGGCCCCGGGCAGTTCCTTTGTTCCTGGATGGGTCTCTATGAATGCTGCCCCTCTGGGACTCACTCCAAGAGCAAATAACCTCCTCCCCACTGTGTCCCACAATTGCTCTTCTGATGCTGTTTGCACAGTGTATGTCTGCAGGCTGTTTGCCCTCCCTTCTCTTCAAGAGCAGCACAATACCCTCTGGCCTCTCCCTGAGCCAAGTCCACTAGCCTTAAGAACTCTTGGCTTTAAGTCCTGTTGGTTGCAAAAACTCATGAAATTCAGCCCCTTTTGCTTTCCAAGCCAATTGCTATGGGGGATCATCTTCCCTGTGGGCTCCTCTGTGTGCTTGTCTGTCTCTCTGTTCTCTGTGACTGCAGCTCCATCCCCATGGCAGCAGTCATGATCTGTTTCTTTCCCAAACCATGTATCCACACTTCCTATCTTTTTCTGATGGCCTCTTCTCTATCTTCAGTTGTGCAGTTTGTTCTGTCAGTCTTCAGGTCAATTTCTGGGGTATTTGGTATGATTTAGTAGTTATCTAGTTGTATTCTTGGGATGAAGCAAGTCTAGGGCCCTCTTGCTCCACTGACATCTTCCTACCAATTCTCTTAATTGCTTTTCAAGCTGCTGCTTCTATGTTTTATCTTGGTGAGGTTGTTTCTTATGCTTGCATGGTAAGGGTGGAGACTTAGTGTCCTATTGCTCTCTAACTCTTCCAGAGTTAAACCTGTTGATGTTTAAAATATCTGCAGTTAAGCCTTGCTGATTGCAAAAACTTGGGAAGTTAAGCCCCATTGATTTTCAAAGCCAAATGTTATGGGGACTCCTTTTCCCAGTACTGGTGCCCTGTGTCTGGGTTGCCTGGTATGGTGTCTGCTCTTCTCCCTTCTCTGTACTTGTGGTGTCCCTTTTATTCTTTGGTGGTTTTGGACCATATCTCTGTTTCTGCTTTTTTGATGTGGCCTTTCATCTTGTGTTTGTTTGAGTAAGCTAATTCCTAGATTTCTACGTGGTTTTTCTTGCCATTATGAATGATATTTTCTTAATGGTCATTGCTTATATAGAAAAATACTATTGATTTTTGTAGTTTGATATTTTATCTGGCAACGTTGTTGAATTCCTCTCAGATTAGTTCTAATAATTTGTTAGTTCTTTTGCTTGATTCAAGCAAAAAAATCACTGCTTGATTTTTTTCTTGGTACATAATTATCTTCAGTGTAAATTATGCCAGATATAGCACTTCCTTTCCAATTATTGCATTCTTAAATGTCTCCCCTCTTTTTCCTCATGTATTGGCTAAGATTATCTAAAACAGTAGCGGTGTTAGTTTGTGTCTTGTTGATAATTTTAAATTCATGCATTTAGTTTCTCCATTACACATAACATTCTTTGAAGGTTTTTGGTATATGTAATCATTACCAAGTTAAGGATGTTCACTTCTCTTCCTAATTCACCAAGTTATCATCAAATAGAATTCAATTAGATGTTTCTTTTTCTGTGCCAATTGAAATAAAGCGTCTGATTTTTAATCTCATCATGTGATATATGATATTGACATTTTCTGATATTGAACTATTTTCCTTTATTGAGATACATTGCACTTGATCAAGGGTATTTTTATAGTGCTGATTCCTTAACTGTATTTTTATTTGGAATTTTTTTGCATCTATATTTCATAAGTGAAATTGGTGTAAATTTTATTTTCTTATACTTGTTTATTTCGGTTTAGAATAGACTATTGTTCTTTTTGTAATCACTACAATCAATTGGATAAGGTAGTCATTCACTGTTTCTTAAAAGTTTGTTAGAATTCACCTATAAAATCATGGACCTGAGGTTTTTTTGTAGGGGGAATTTTTGACTAATAGTGCTTTTTTATATTTTCTGGGAATTTGTCAGTCTGTGTAGATTTGTCAATGTATTATCATATTGTCCATAATAATCTTGTTTTAAAAATTTTTTCTGGGCGCCTTGGTGGGTCAGTTGGTTAAGCAACTGCCTTCGGCTCAGGTCATGATCCTGGAGTCCCAGGATTGAGTCCCGCGTCGGGCTCCCTGCTCAGCAGGGAGTCTGCTTCTCCCTCTGACCCTCCCCCTCTCATGTGCTCTCTCTCTCTCATTCTCTCTCTCAAATAAATAAATAAAATCTTAAAAAAAATTTGAAAAAGTAAAAATTTTTTCTTATGTTGGTTACTGAGGGGGAGGTCGGTGGGAGGTGGGTGAAATAGGTGATGGGGATTAAGGAGTGCACTTGTTGTAATGAGACCTGGGTATTGTATGGAAGTGTTGAATCACTACATTGTACAACTGAAACTAATATCACACAGTATATTAACTAACTGGAATTGAAATTAAAACTTTTATTTATTATTTATTTATTTAAAGATTTTATTTATTTATTTGACAGAGAGAGAGAGAGACAGCAAGAGAGGGAACACAAGCAGGGGGAGTGGGAGAGGGAGAAGCAGGCTTCCCGCCAAGCAGGGAGCCCAATGTGGGGCTCAATCCCAGGACCCTGGAATCATGACCTGAGCTGAAGGCAAACACTTAATGACTGAGCCACCCAGGCGTCCCTAAAATAAAAACTTTTAAAAAATGGAATGCACTTGTGATGAGCACTGGGTGATGTATGGAATGGTTCAGTTACTAGATTGTATACTGGAAACTAATATAACACTGTATGTTAACTGTAATTTTAAAAAAAATCTTACATTGTGTCCCCGTTTTCATTCTGTATTTTGTTTATTTGCCTCTTTTCCCCCCTTCTTTTTAACTGATCAGTCTTTTTGAAGATCAATCCTATTACTTTAAAGAATTAAATTCTAGGGGTGCTGGGTGGCTCAGTCGTTAAGCATCTGCCTTTGGCTCAGGTCATGATTCCAGGGTCTGGGGATTGGGTCCCACATCAGGATCCCTGCTCGGTGAGAAGCTTGCTTCTCCTTCTCCCACTCCCCCTGCTTGTGTTCCCTGTCTCACTGTGTCTCTTTCTTTCAAATAAATAAGTAAAGTCTTTAAAAAACTAGAAAAAAATTAAATTCTAGTTTTGGTCATCTTTTCTGGTTTCTTTTGTTTTGTTTTTAATTGAGTTTTTATTTAAATTCTAGTTAATTGAGGTTGGGGGAAAAGATGGCAGAGGAGTAGGAGACCCTATTTCAACCAGTCCCTGGAATTGAGCGGGATATCTACCAGAGCACTCTGAATACCCACGAAATCAGCCTGAGATGTAAGAAGATAGATCTGGATCTCTACAAACAGAATATCCCAGGTGGTTGGTTTCGAGGTACAAAGCGGGGAGCTGTTATTCACCAGGCAGATATCAGAGGATAAATGGAACGGGGGGGGGAGCCCAGCCATCGGGATCCTACAGCGTCAGTAAGCGATAACCTCCTGTGCTTGGGACTGGGCACAGACTCACAGAATGGTAGCAACGGGAAAAGGACTTTAGGGCAGCCCCCTGGAATGAAACCCGGAGTGGTGGGGCCACTCATGCGAACTGGGGGTAGCTCACGGTTTAGAGGCACAAAAGGCAGAGACGTGCCCCGACCTGGAGGTGAGGACTGGGAGCGCTGTTGAGGGGCACACAACCCAGGATGCTGCAGTTTATAGCACCACAGACAGAAATGGAGATAGTGTAGCCTGGAGTGCTCACTGAAGTACAGACTCTGAACCCTCTGCTCTGAGATAGAGGGTTGGAAATGGTATTTTCTGCTCTGACTCTTGGAAGACACAAGGAAAGCCAACAGGGAAAGACGCCAGAGAACAAAAGCCCCATAAAACCAGTTTTCACTGAGCCCATCCCCAATGAGAATGAAAACACATCAGTCCGAAACCAATGGGATACTGCAAATGCGGTCCTAAGGGGGAAATACATAGCCATCCAAGCCTCACTCAAAAAAATAGAAAAATCTGAATTCACCAACTAACTCGACACTTTAAAGAACTAGAAAAAAAAAGCAATAAACGATGCCTAAGCCACGCATTAGAAGAGAAATAATTAAGATTAGAGCAGAGATCAATGAATTTGAAACCAGAAACACAGTAGATCAAATCAACAAAACTAGAAACTGGTTCTTTGAAAGAATTAGAAGATCGATAGAAGCCAGACATATCCAAAAGAAAAGAGAAAGGACCCAAATTAATACAGTTATGTATGAAAGGGGTGAGATCATGACTAACACCAACAATATTATCAACAACTATATGCCAATAAATTAAGCAACCTGGAAGAAATGAATGCCTTCCTGGTAACCTATAAATTGCCAAGACTGGAGCAGGAAGAAAAGGACTACCTGACTAGGCCAATAACCAGTAACGAGATTGAAGCAGTGATCAAAAACCTCCCAAAAAACAATCCGGCCTGTTGGATTCCCTGGGGAATTCTACCAAACATTCAAAGAAGAAATAATACCTCTTCTCCTGTAGCTGTTTCCAAAACTAGAAACAGAAGGAAGGCTTCCAGACTCATTGTATGAGGCCAACATTACCTTGAACTCCAAACTAGGCAAAGACCCCATCAAAAAGGAGAATTTCAGACCGATATCCCTGATGAATATGGATTCCAAAATCCTCAACAAAAATCCTAGCTAATAGGATCCAACAATACATTAGAAGGATCATCCACCACAACCACATGGGATTTATCCCTGCGATGCAAGTTTCGTTCAACATTCGCAAATCAATCAATGTGATAGAGCACATTAATAAGAGGAGAGAGAAGAACCATATGGTCCTCCCAATTGATGCAGAAAAAGCATTTGACAAAATACAACATCCTTTCCTGATTAAAACTCTTCAGAATATAGGGATAGAGGGAACATTCCTCAAGTTCATAAAATCCATCTATGAAAAACCCACAGTGAATATCATCCTCAATGGGGAAAAGCTCAGAGCTTTCCCTTAAGATCAGGAACATGTCAAGGATGCCCACTCTCGCCACTATTGTTCAACATAGTACTAGAAGTCCTAGCAACAGCAAACAGATAACAAAAAGAAATAAAAGGTATTCACATTGGCAAAGAAGAAGTCAAACTCTCTCTTTTCTCAGATGACATGATACTTTATGTGGAAAACCCAAAAGACTTCCCCCCCCCAAATTACTAGAACTCATCCAGCAATTCAGTAATGTGGCAGGCTACAAAATCAATGCACAGAAATCAGTTGCTTTCTTATACACTAACAATGCAATTGTAGAAAGAGAAATTAGAGAAATGATTCCATGTAGAATAGCACCAAAAACCATAAGATACCTTGGAATAAACCTAAGCAAAGAGGTAAAGGACCTATACTCTAGAACTACAGAACACTCATGAAAGAAATTGAGGAAGACACAAAAAGATGGAAAAACATTCCATGCTCATGGATCCGGAAGAATAAACATTGTTAAAATGTCTGTGCTACCCGGAGCGATCTATACCTTCAATGGCATCCTGATGAAGATTCCAATGACATTTTTCAAAGTGCTGGAACAAACAATCCTAAAATTTGTATGGAATCAGAAAAGACACTGATTTGCCAAGTAAATGTTGAAAAAGAGAAACAAGGCTGGGGGCATCCTGTTGTCTGATTTCAAGCTACATTACAAAGCATTGATCACCAAGACAGCATGGTACTGGCACAAAAAGAGACATGTAGACCAATGGAACAGATTAGAAAGCCCAGATATCGACCCCCAACTCTATGGCCAAATAATCTTCAACAAAGCAGGAAAAAATATGCAATGTTAATAAGACCATGTCTTCAATAAATGGTGCTGGGAAAATTGGACAGCTATATACAGAGGAATGAAACTTGAGCATTCTCTAACACCATACAGAACACCTCCAAATGGATGAAAGACCTCAATGTGACACAGGAATCCATCAAATTCCTAGAAGAGAACATAGGCAGTAAGCTCTTTGACATCGCCCACATCAACTTCTTTGAAGATACATCTCCAAAGGCTAGTGAAACAAAGTGAAAAATGAACTTTTGGGACTTCATCAAGATAAAAAGCTTCTGCACAGCAAAGGAAACAGTCAACAAAATAAAGAGGCAACCCACAGAATGGGAGAAGATATTTGCAAATGACCCTGCAGATAAAGGGCTGGTATCCAAGATCTATAAAGAACTTCTCCAACTCAACACCCAAAAAACAAATAATCAAGTCAAAAAATGGGCAGAAGACATGAACAGACACTTCTCCAAAGAAGACATAGAAATGGCTAACAGACACATGAAAAAATGTTCATCATCATTAGCCATCAGGGAAATCCAAATCAAAACCACACTGAGATACCACCTTACACCAGTTAGAATGGCAAAATGGACAGGGAAAGAAACAACAAATGTTGGAGAGGTTGTGGAGAATTGGGAACCCTCTTACCCTGTTGGTGGGAATGCAAGTTGGTAGAGCCACTTTGGAAAACAGTGTGGAGATTCCTCAAAAAATTAAAAATTGAGTAACCCTATGACCCAGCAATTGCACTACTGGGTATTTACCCCAAAGCACATATGTAGTGAAAAGAAGGGCCATATGCACCCCAATGTTCACAGCAGCAATGTCCACAATAGCCAAAATGTGGAAAGAGCCTAGATGCCCTTCAACAGATGAATGGATAAAGAAGATGTGGTCCATATATACAATGGAATATTACTGAGCCATCAGAAAGAATGAATACCCAATTTTTAAATCAACATAGATGGGACTGGAGGAGATTATGCTAAGTGAAATAAGTGAAGCAGAGAAAGTCAGTTATCATATGGTTTCACTTATTTGTGGAACATAAGGAATAGCATGTAGGACATTAGGAGAAGGAAGGGGAAAATGTAGGTGGGAGAAATCGGAAGGACAGAAACCATGAGAGACCATGGACTCTGAGAAACAGACTGAGGGTTTTAGAAGGGAGGGGGTCTGGGGATGGGTAGCCCGGTGATGGGTATTAAGGAGGGCACATACTGCATGGAGCGCTGGGGGTTGCACAAAAACAATGAATCATGGATCCCCGCATCGAAAACTGATGATGTATTGTATGGTGACTAACATAACATAATAAAATAAGAAAGAAAAAAAGAAACTATATAGGTCATATAATACTAATAAAATATGTTGTTAAAAAAATAAGTTCTAGCTAACTAACATACAGTGTATTATTAGTTTTTGGTGTACAATATAGTGTTTCAATACTTACATACAATACCTAGTACTCATTACAAAAGGTGCCCTACTTAATACCCATCGCCAATTAACCTATCTCCTTACCTACCTCCCTTCTGGAAATCATTTATTTGTTCTTAATAGTTCAGAGTCTGTTTCTTGGTTTCCCTCTCATTTTCTCCCTTTGTTCTTTTGTGTTGTTTCTTAAATTCCACATATGAGTGAAATCATATGGTATTTTTTTTCTCTGACTGACTTAGTTCATGTAGCATAATACTCTCTAACTACATCCTTGTTGATGCAAATGGAAAGATTTCCTTCTTTTTTATGGCTAAATATAATATTCCTCTGTGTTTGTGTGTGTGCGTGCATGCGTGCACACTGTATGTTAAGTAAGTACAATTTAAATAAAATGAGTTGATGATGTATATACTTTATTTAAAATTTAGTTAACATACAGTAAAATATTAGTTTCTGGAGTAGAATTCAGGGATTCATCACTTAAATACACCACCCAGTTCTCATCACAACAAGTACCCTCTTTAATACCCATCACCCATCTAGCCGATTCTCTACCCAACTCCCTCCATCAACCCTCAGTTTGTTCTTTATCATTGAGAGCCCCTCAGGGCTTATTTCCCTCTCCTTTTTTTTTTTTTTCCCCTTTTCCCTCTATCTGTTTTGTTTCTTAAATTCCACATATGAGTGAAACCATATATTTGTCTTTCTTTGACTGACTTATGTTGCTTACCATAATACACTCTAGTTCCAACCACATTGGTTCAAATAGCAAGATTTCATTGTTTTTGATAGCCAAGTAATATTCCATTATATCATTTTATGTATTTTTTTATCCATTTGTTAGTCAATGACATTTGGGCTCTTTCCACAATTTGGCTATTGCTAGTAGTGCTCCTATAAACATTAGGGTGCATGTGTCCCTTCCAGTCAGCACTTTTCTATCCTATGGAGAAATACATAGTAGTGCAGTTGCTGAGTCATAGTATAGGTAGTTCTACTTTTAACTTTTTGAGGAAACTGCATACTGTTTTACAGAGTAGCTGTACCAGTTTGCATTCCCACCAACAGTGTAAGAGGGTTCCTCTTTTCTTCCTCGCCAATATCTGTTGTTTCTTGAGTTGTTAATTTTAGCCATTCTGACGTGATAGATGGTATCTTGTGGTTTTGATTTATATTTCCTGATGAAAGATGTTGAGCATCTTTTCATGTGTCTACTAGCCATCTGGATGTCTTCTTTGGAAGAATATCTATTCATGTCTTCTGCCCATGTCTTAACTGGATTTGTTATTTTTGGGGTGTTGAGTTTGATAAGTTCTTTATAGATTTTGGATACTAGCCCTTTATCCAATACGTCATTTGCAAATATTGTCTCACGTTCTGTTGGTTGCCTTTTAGTTGTGTTGATTGTTTCCTTTGCTGTGCAGAAGCTTTTTATCTTGATGAAGTCCCAATTGTTCATTTTTGCTTTTGTTTCCCCTGCCTCCAGGGATGTGTCTAGTAAGAAGTTGCTGTGGCTGAGGTCAAAGGGGTTGCTGACTGTGTTCTCCTCTAGGATTTTGAATTTTTCCTGTCTTACATTTAAATATTTCATCCATTTTGAATTTATTTTGTGTATTTTGTGTTAAAAAGTGGCCCAGATTCATTCTTCTGCATGTAGCTGTCCAATTTTCCCAGCAACATTTGTTGAGGAGACTTTTTTTTCCACTGGATATTCTTTCCTGCTTTGTTGAAGGTTAGTTGACTATACAGTTTTGGATTCATTACTGGGTTCTCTATTCGGTTCCATTGATTTATGTTGCTGTTTTTGTGCTAGTACCATACTGTCTTGATCACAGCTTTGTAATATAGCTTGAAGTCTGGAGTTGTGATGCTTCCAGCTTTGGTTTTCTTTTTCAACATTACTTTGGCTATTTGCAGTTTTTTCTGGTTCCATACAAATTTTAGAATTATTTGCTCAAGGTCTGTGAAAAATCCTGGTGTTTGTTATTATTATTTTTTTTAATGTAGGCTCCATGTGCAGTGTGGAGCCCAAAGCAGGGCTTGAAGTTTACGACCCTGAGATCAAGACATGAGCTGCATTCAAGAGTTGGACACTTAACTGACTGAGATACCCAGGCTCCCCATGCTGGTGTTATTTTGATAGGGATTACATTGAATGTTTAGATTGCTTTAGGTATTATAGACATTTTAACAATATTTGTTCTTTCAATCCATGTGCATGGAATGTTTTTCCAATTCTTGGAGTCCTCTTCAATTTCTTTCGCAAGTGTTTTATAGTTTTCAGAGTACAGATCTTTTACTTCTTTGGTTAAGTATATTCCTATGTATATTATGGTTTTTGGTACAATGGGAAATGGAATCAATTCCTTGATTTCTCTTTCTGCTGCTTCATTATTGGTATATAGAAATGCAACAGGCTTCTGTGCATTGAATATCCTGTGACTTTGCTGAATACCTATGTCAGTTCCAGCAATTTTTTGGTGGACTTACTTGGTTTTCCACATAGAGTATAATGTCATCTGCAAGAGTGAAATTTTGACTTCTTCCTTGCTAATCTGGATGCCTTTTATTTCTTTTTATTTTCTGATTACTGAGGCTAGGACTTCCAGTACTATGGTGAACAATAGTGGTGAGAGTGGACAAAGCTTTCAGTTTTTCCCCATTAAGGATGATATGAGGTGTGGGTGTTTTGTATATGGCCTTTATGATGTTGAGGTATGTTCCTTCTATCCCTACTTTGTTGAGGGTTATCATCAAGAAAGATGTTGTATTTTGTCAAATGCTTTTTCTGCATCTGTAGAGAGGATCATATGGTTCTTATACTTTCTTTTATTAATGTGGTGTATCACATTGATTGATTTGGGGATATTGAACCACTTCTGTAGCCCAGGATTAAATGCCACTTGATTGTGGTGAATAATCCTTTTAATGCACTGTTAGAGTCAATGAGCAAATATGTTGTTGAGAATTTTTGCATCCATGTTGATCAAGAACATTAGTCTGTAATTCTCCTTTTTAGTGGGGTCTTTGTCTGGTTTTGAGATCATGGTAATGCTGGCCTCATAAGAATGAGTTAGGAAGTTTTCCTTCCATTCCTATTTTTGGAACAATTTCAGAAGAGGTATTATTCTTTAAATGTTCGGTAGAATTCCCCTGGGAAGCCATCCAACCCTGACTCTTGTTGGGAGATGTTTGGTTAGTGATTCAATTTCTTTGCTGGTTATGCATCTGTTCAGATTTTCTATTTCTTACTCTTTCAGTTTTGGTAGTTTATGTTTCTGGGAATTTATCTAATTCTTCCAGATTGCCTGCTTTCTTGACATGTAATTGCTCATAATATTCTCTTATAATTCTTTGTATTTCTTCAGAGTTGATTGTTATCTCTCCTCTTTAATTCATGAGTCTATTTATTTGGGTCCTTTCTCTTTTTGATATGTCTGGGTAGGGGTGTATCAATTTTGATACTATTTTCAAAGAACCAGCTCCTAGTTTTGTTTATCTGTTCTATTGTTTTTATTTTATTTATTTATTTTTTGATGTCTATATTTGTGCTCTAATCTTTAATAATTTCCCTTTTCCTGCTGGATTTATGCTATATTTGCTGTTCTCTTTCCAGCTCCTTTGTAAGTTTAGGTTGTGTATTTTGAGGCTTTTCTTGCTTCTTCAGGAAAGCATGTATTAGGCCTGTATTGCTCTATACTTACCTCTTTGGACTGCCTTTGCTGCATCCCAAAGGTTTTGGAATTTCATGTTTTCATTTTTATTTGCTTCCATGTATTTTTTAAAATTTTCTTTAATTTTCTGGTTGACCCACTCATTCTTTAGTAGGGTGTTCTATTTTTTCAGTTATTTTATTTAAGTTAAATATGGTTAACATACTGTATTACTAGTTTCAGGAGTAGAATTTAGTGCTTCATCAGTCGCATAGAACAACCGGTGCTCATTATATCAAGTGCCCTCCTTAATGCCCATCACCCAATTAACCCATCCCCCCACCTACCTCCTCTCCAGCAACCCTTAGTTTCTTTCTTACAGTTAAGAGTCTCTTATGGTTTGCCTCCCTCTTGGTTTTCATCTTTTATTCCCTTCTCCTATGTTCACCTGAAACTCAACATGAGTGAAATCATACGATATTTGTCTTTCTCTGAATGACTTATTTCACTTAGCATAAAATCCTCAAGTTCTAGCCATGTCTTGCAAATGGCAAGATTTCCTTCTTTTTGATGACTAATATTCCACTGTATGTATGTATACATACATCACTCTTCTTTACCATTCATCTGTCAATGGACATCTGGGCTCTTTCCATATTTTGGCTATTGTGGACATTGCTGCTATACACATTGCAGTGCAGGTACCCCTTGGAATCATTATTTTTGCATCCCGTTGGATAAATACCTATTAGTGAAATTGCTGGGTCATAGGGTAGTTCTATTTTCAAGTTTTTTTCCAGAATGGCTGCATCAGTTTGCATTCCCACCAGCAGTGCAAGTGGGTTCCCCTTTCTCCATATCCTAGACAACATTTGTTGTTTATTGAGTTGTTCATATTAGCTATTCTAACCAGTGTTAGTTGGTATCTCATTTTGGTTTTGATTTGTATTTCCCTGATGCCGAGTGATGTTCAGCATTTTTGCATGTGTCTCTTAGCCATTTGTGTGTCTTCTTTAGAGAAATATTTGTTCATGTCTTCAGCCCATTTCCTGACTGGATTTTTTGTTTTATGGGTGTTGAGTTTGATAAGTTCCTTATAGGTTTTGGATACTAGCCCTGTATCTGATAAGTCATTTGCACATATCTTCTCCCATTCCATAGGTTGCACTTTATTTTTGTAGACTATTTACTTTGCTGTGCAAAAGTTTTTTATCTTAATGAAGTCCCAATATTTCATTTTTGCTTTTGTTTCCCTTGCCTTTGGAGACGTGTCTAGCAAGAAGATGCTGTAGCTTAGGTCAAAGCGGTTACTGCTTGTGTTCTCCTCTAAGATTTTGATGGATTCCTGTCTCACATTTAGGTCTTTCAACCATTTTGAGTTTATCTTTGTGTATGGTATAAGAAAGTGGTCCAGTTTCATTCTTCCACATGTCGCGATCTAGTTTCCAGTTTCCCCAACACCATTTATTGAAGAGACTCTTTTTTTCCCATTGGATATTCTTTCCTGCTTTGTTGAAGATTAGTAGACCATAGAGTTGAGGGTCCATTTCTAGATTCTCTATTCTGTTCCATTGGTATATGTCTGTTTTTGTGCCAGTGCTATACTGTCTTGATGATTACAGATGTGTAATACAGCTTGATGTCTGGAATTGTGATGCTTTCAGCTTTGGTTTACTTTTTCAACATTCCTCTGGTTATTTGGAGTCTTTTCTGGTTCCATACAAATTTTTAGTGTTGTTTGTTCCAGCTCTGTGAAAAATATTGATGGTATTTTGTTAGAGATTACATTGAATGTGTAGATTGCTCTGGGTAGCATAGACATTTGCACGTTATTTGTTCTTCCAATCCATGAGCATTGGATATTTTTCCATTTCTTTGTGTCTTCCTCAATTTCTTTTGTAAGTGTTCTATAGTTTTCAGGGTACAGATCCCTTACATCTTTGGTTAGGTTTATTCCTAGGTATCTTACGGTTTTTGGTGTAATTGGAAATGGTATAGATTCCTTGATTTCTCTTTCTTCTGCCTCAATTTTAGTGTATAGAAATGCAACTGATCTCTGTTCATTGATTATATATCCTGCCAGTTTGCTGAATTCTTCTGTCAGTTGTAACAATTTTGGGGTGGAGTCATTTGGATTTTCTACATAAAGTATCATGTCATCTGCAGAGAGTGAGAGTTTGACTTCTTCTTTGCCAATTTGGATCCCTTTAGGACTTCCAGTACTCTGTTGAACAACAGGGATACGATATTCACTGTGGTCTTTCCTATATGGCTTTTATGATATCGAGATATGTTCCCTCTGTCCCAACCTTGTGGATGGTTTTTATTTAAAAATGATGGTGTATTTTGTCAAATACTTTTTCTGCATGTTTTGAGAGGATCATATGGTTTCTTGTCTTTTTATTAATGTGTGTTATCACATTGATTGTCTTGGGGATGTTGAACCAACCTTGCAGACCAGGAATAAATCAAAGTTGGTAGTGATAAGTAATCTTTTTAATGTATTGTTGGATTGTATTAGGTAGTATCCTGTTGAGAATTTTTGCATCCATGTTCATCACGGAAATTGGTCTGTAATTCTTCTATTTAGTGAACGGTTTGTCTGGTTTTTGATCAAGGTAATGCTGGCCTCATAGGATGAGTTTGGATGTTTTCCTCCATTTCTATTTTTGGGAACAGCTGCAAAATAGTAGTTATGAATTATTTTTTAAATGTTTGGGAAACCATCCAGTAATGCACTGTTGTTTTTTGGGAGATTTTGTTTTTAAATTTTCATTTAAAATGAATTTGGTGGATTACTGCATCGAAAACTGGTGATGTATTGTATGGTGACTAACAACATAATAAAATAAACTTTAAAAAATATTTAAAAAAATGAATTTGGTTAACACATATTGTATTATTAGTCAGGGGCAGTGTTTAGTTGCATATCACACCCAGTGCTCATTGCATCAAGTGACCTCCTTAATTCCCATCACCCAGTTATCCCATCCCCCAGTGTCCTCCCCTCCAGCCACTCTCAGTTTGTTTCCTATAGTTAAGAGTCTTGTGCAGTTTGGTTCTTTGTCAGTTTTTTTCTTATTTTAGTTTTCCTTCCTTTCTCCTATGTTCATCTCATTTTTCCTTATTTTCCAGGTACTAATGAAATCATATGGTATTTATATTTCTCTGACTGACTTATTTGGTTTAAGATAATACTCTAGTTCCATCCATGTCATTGCAAATGGCAAGATTTCATTCTCTTTGATGGCTGAGGAATATTCCATTGTATATATATACCACATCTTCTTTATCCATTCATCTGTCAGTGACATCTGGGCTCTTTCCATATTTTGGCTATCTTGGACATTGCTGCTATACACATGGGGTGCAGGAGATTTTTGATTACTGATTCAGTTTCTTTGCAGGGTATGAGTCTCTTCAGGTTTTCTATTTCTTCCTGTTTCCATTTTGATAGTTTGTATGTTTCTACATATTTATCCATTTCTTCTAGATTGCCTACTTTGTTGGCATATAATTGCTCATAATATTCTCTTATAATTGTTTGTATTTCTTCAGTGTTAGTTGTCATCTCTCATTTCATTCCTTCTTTTATTTATTTGGGTTCTTTCTCTTTTCTTTTTGATAACTCTGGTAGGAGTTTATCAATCTTATTAATTCTTTCAATGAAGCAGTTCCTAATTTTGTTGATGTGTTGTACTGTTTCTTTTTGATTTCTGTATCATTGATTTCTGCTCTAATCTTTATTATATCTCTTCTGCTGGATTTAGGCTTTACTTGCTGTTCTTTTTCCAGCTCATTTAGGTGTAAAGTTAAGTTGTGTATTTAAGACTTTCCTTGTTTCTTGAGGAAGGCCTTTATTGCTGTATACATGCCTCTTTGGACCACCTTTGCTGCATCGCAAAGGATTTTTTCCCCTTTTATTTATTTATTTTTTATTATGTTCAGTTAGCCACTGTATGATACATTGTTAGTTTTTGATGTAACGTTCAGTGATTCATTAGTTACGTATAACACCCAGTGCTCATCACAGCACGTACCCTCCTCAATATCCATCACCTAATTACTGCATCCCCCCACCCCTCTCCCCTCTGAAACCCTAAGTTTGTTTCCCGTGGTCCATAGTCTCTCATAGTTCATCTCCCTCTCTGATTTCTCCCCCTTCAGATATCCCTCCCTTCCACTATGGACCTCTGTGCTATTGCTTATGTGTCACATATGAATGTGACCATATAATTGTCTTTCTCTGCTTTACTTACTTCACTTAGCGTAATCCCCTCCAGTTCCATCCATGTCCATGCAAATGGTGGATATTAATCCTTTCTGATGGCTGAATAATATTCCATTGTATATAGGTACTATGTCTTCTTTATCCATTCATCTGTTGAAGGGCATCTCAGCTCCTTACACAGTTTGGCTATTGTGGACAATGCTGCTATGAATATTGGGGATGCCGCCCCTTCTTTTCACTACATTTGTATCTTTGGGGTAAATACCTAGTAGTGCAATTGCTGGGTCATAGGGTAGCTCTATATTTAACATATTGAGGAACCTCCATACTGTTATCCAGAGGAGTTGTACCAACTTGCATTCCCACCAACAGTATAAGAGAGTTCCCCTATCTCCACATCCTCGCCAACATTTGTTTCCTGTTTTAAGTTTTGCCATTCTAACTGGTATAAGGTGGTATCTCATTGTGGTTTTTATTTTGTATTTCCCTGATGGCTAGTGATGTTGAGCATTTTTTCATGTGTCTGTTAGCCATTTCTGTGTCTTCTTTGGAGAAGTGTCTGTTCATGTCTTCTGCCCATTTTTTGACTAGGTTACTTGTTATTTGAGTGTCGAGTTTGAGAAGTTCTTTATAGATCTCGGATACCAGCGCTTTATCTGTAGTCTCATTTCCAAATATCTTCTCCCATTCCGTCAGTTTCCTCTTAGTTTTGTTGACTGTTTCCTTTGTTATGCAGAAGCATTTTATCTTGATGAAGTCCCAAAAGTTCATTTTTGCTTTTGTTTCCCTTGTCTTTGGAGACATGTGTTGAAAGAATTTGCTGTGGGCAATGTTGAAGAGGTCACTGCCTATATTCTCCTCTAGGATTTTGATGGATTCCTGTCTCACATTGAGGTTTTTCATCCATTTTTAGCTTATCTTTGTGTATGGTGTAGGGGAATGTCCATTTTCATTCTTCTATATTTAGCTGTCCAATTTTCCCAGCACCATTTATTGAAGAGACTGTCTTTTATCCATCGGATATTTTTTCCTGATTGTTCAAGGGTTAGTTGACCATAGAGTTGAGGATCCATTAATGGAGTCTCTATTCTGTTCCATTGGTCTATGTTTCTGTTTTCTCTTTTTAAAAAATTTTATTTATTTATTTGAGATAGAA
The DNA here is from genome assembly GCF_964656455.1 of Halichoerus grypus. Classification (NCBI taxonomy): domain Eukaryota; kingdom Metazoa; phylum Chordata; class Mammalia; order Carnivora; family Phocidae; genus Halichoerus; species Halichoerus grypus. The sequence goes on from NC_135727.1 coordinate 81,230,666, forward strand.
TGAGAGAGAGAAAGAGAGCATGAGACGGGGGAGTGTCAGAGGGAGAAGCAGACTCCCCACTTAGCAGGGATCCCAATGGTGGACTTAATCCCGGGACTCCAGGATCATGACCTGAGCCAAAGGCAGTTGCTTAACCAACTGAGCCACCCAGTTGCCCTATGTTTCTGTTTTTATGCCAACACCATGCTGTCTTGGTGATCACACCTTTGTAATAGAGCTTAAAGTCAGGCAACGTGATGTCCGGAGCTTTCTTTTTTCCCATCATTCCCTTGGCAGTTTGCCATCTTTTCTTGTTCCATACAAATTTCAGGATTGCTTATCCAAGCACTTTGAAAAATGCCAATGGTATTTTAATAGGGATGGCTTTAAAAGTGTAAATTGCTCTGGGCCGGATAGACATTTTAACAGTGTTTATTATTCCAATCCATGAGCATGGAATGTTTTTTCCAACTTTTTGTGTTTTCCTCAATTTCTTTCATAAGTGCTCTGTAGTTTGTAGAGTGTATATCCATTACCTCTTTGGTTAGGTTTATTCCTAGGTATCTTATGGTTTTTGTTGCTATTGTAAATGGAATCGATTCCTTAAATTCTTTTTCTACACTTACATTGTTCATGTATAGAAAAGCAACTGATTTCTGTGCATTGATTTTGTATCCTACCACATTGCTGAACTGCTATATGAGTTCTAGTAATTTGGGGGTGGAGTCTTTTGGGTTTTCCACATAAGGTATCATGTCATCTGCAAAGAGAGAGAGTTTGATTTCTTCTTTGCCATCTTGGATGCCTTTTATTTCTTTTTGTTGTCTGATTGCTGAGGCTAGGACTTCTAGCACTATGTTGAACAATAGTGGTGAGAGTGGGCATCCCTGTCGTGCTCCTGACCTTAAGGGAAAAGCTCTCAGCTATTCCTCATTGATAATGATATTCACTGTGGGCTTTTCATAAATGGTTTTTATGATATTGAGGAATGTTCCCTCTATCCCTATACTCTGAAGAGTTTTAATCAGGAAAAGATGCTGTATTTTGTCAAATGCTTTTTCTGCATCAATTGAAAGGATCATATGTTTCTTTTTTATCTTTTATTAATGTGCTCTATCACGGTGATTGATTTGCTAATACTGAACCACCTCTCATCCCAGGAATAAATTCCACCTGGTTGTGGTGAATAATCCTTTTAATGTACTGTTGGATCCTATTGGCTAAGATCTTGTTGAGTATTTTGGCATTCATGTTCATCAGGGATATTGGTTTATAATTCTCCTTTTTGATGGGGTCTTTGCCTGGTTTTGGGATCAAGGTAATGCTGGCCTCATAGAAGGAGTTTGGAAGTTCTCCTTCTGTTTCATTTTTTGAAACAGCTTCAGTAGAATAGGTATGATTTCTTTAAATATTTGGTAGAATTCCCCTGGGAAGCCATCTGTCCCTGGAATCTTGTTTTTTGGAAGGTTTTTGGTTATTGTTTTGATTTCATTACTGGTTGTCTATTCAGATTGTCTATTTCTTCCTGTTTCAGTCTTGGTAGTTTGTAAGTTTCCAGATAGGCATCCTTTTCTTCCAGGTTGCTTAATTTGTTGGCATATTGTTCTTTGTAATAATTTCTAAGAATTGTTTCTATTTCCTGGGTGTTATTTCTGATCTCTCCCCTTTCATTCATGATTTTATTAATTTGGGTCCTTTCTCTTTTCTTTTGGACAAGTCTGGCCAGTCATTTATCGATCTTATTAATGCTTTCAAAGAAACTCCTTCTAGTTTTGTTGATCTGTTCTACTGTTTTTCTGGTTTCTATTTCATTGATCTCTGCAATAATCTTTATTATTTCTCTTCTGCTTGGTTTAGGTTTTATTTGTTGTTCTTTGTCCAGCTCCTTTAGGTGTAAGGTTAGCTTGTGCATTTGGGATTTTTCTAATTTTCTGAGAAAGGCTTGTATGGCTATGTATTTCCCTCTTAGGACCTCCTTTGCAGTATCCCATAGGTTTTGGACTGAAGTGTTTTCAGTCTCATTAGTCTCCATAATTGTTTAAGTTCTTCTTTAATTTCCTGGTTCACCCAGTCATTCTTTAGCAGGATGCTCTTTAACTTTCAAGTGTTTGAATTCCTTCCAAAGTTTTCCTTGTGACTGAGTTCCAGTTTCAAGGCATTGTAGTCTGATAACATGCAGGGAATAATCTCAATCTTTTGGTATTGGCTGAGACCTCATTTTTTTACCCAGAATGTGATCTATTTTGGAGAAAGTTCTTTGTGCATTTGAGACAAATAATTATTTTTGTTTTAGGCTGGAATGTTCTGTATATATCTATGAAGTCCATCTGGTCCAATGTGTCATTCATAACTCTTGTTTCTTTGTTGGTCTTCTGTTTAGATGATCTGTCCTTGCTTAGAGTGGAGTGTTAAAATCTCCTACTATTAATGTATTACTGTCGAACTGATTCTTTATTTTGGTTCACAGCTGGCATATGTAGTTGGCTGCTCCCATGTTTGGAGCATAGATATTTACAATTGTTAGATTTTCTTGTTGGATAGACCCTTTTAGAATGATATAGTCTCCCTCTGGATCTCTTAATACAATCTTTGGTTTAATTTGTAATTTGTCTGATATGAGAATTGCTACCCCAGCTTTCATCTCAGGTCCTTTGGCATGAAAAATGGTTCTCCATCCTCTCACTTTAACTCTGGAGGAGTCTTTAAGTTCAAAGTGAGTCTCTTGTAGCCCACATATGGATTGGTCCTGACTTGATATCCAATCTGCAACCCTGTGCCATTTCCCGGGAGCATTTAGGCCGTTCACATTGAGAATAACTCCTGAAAGATATCTATTTATTGCCATCCTATTTTCTGTACAGTCCCTGCTTTTATAGAGCCTCTGTAAATTTCTGGTCTATCTTACTCTTGGGGTCTTTCTTCTTTTATAGAGTCCCTCTTAGTATTTCTTGAAGGTGTGCTTGGTGGTCACATATTCTTTCAATTTTTGCCAGTCCTGGAAGTTCTTTATCTCTCCATCTGTTTTGAATGATAGCTTGCTGGATTAAGTATTCTTGGATGCATGTTCTTCTCATTTAGTACCCTGAATATGTCTTGACAGCCCAATCTGGCTTGCTAGGTCTCTGTGGACACGCCTGACATTATTCTGATATTCCTCCCTCCGTACGTAAAAAATGTCTTCCCCCTTGCTCCTCTCAAGATAGCTTCCTTGGTTCTAGGATTTGCGAGTTTTACTATTATATGGCAGGGCCTTGGTCTCTTCTCCTTGATCTTGGGAGGGGTCCTCTCTGCCTCTTGGATGTGAATGCTATTTCCTTCCCCAGGTTAGGGAAATTTTCAGCTACGATTTGCTCAAATATACCTTCTAGACCTCTGTCTCTCTCTCTCCACCCCCTCAGGGATTCCAATAGTTCTGACATTGGAACATTTCATGGCATCATTAATCTCTCTAAGTCTGTTCTCACGGATTTTAAGCTGTTTGGTCCAGCCCTCCTCCTCTTTCTTCCTATCAGCTTATCTTCTAGATCACTAATCCATTCTTCTGCCTCATTTACCCTAGCTGTTAGAGTATTCAGTTTAGACTGCATCTCACTTATAGTATTTTTAAGTTCAGCCTTATTAGCTCTCATTTCTGCCCTTAGAGATTCTATATTGCTGCTAATGGTTTTCTCAAGCCTAGCTATTGACTTCATAACTGGTACCCTGAAGTCTATCTCTGACATCTTGCTTATATCCATATCCATTAAGTCTGCTGGAGAGGCCATTGTCTCTGGTTCTTTTCTTTGTTGGGAGTTCCTCCTCCTATTCATTCTGTTGAGAGGTGGTTGAGGGAATGTACAGATCCCAAAGTATCAACCACGATCCTGGCAAGATGCACCCAGGGACAATCTGGAGCAGTCGAAAGTCACCATTGAAAAATCAAAAGCAAAATGAAACCCAAGAATAAAATTTATAATGTTAAAAAATTGAAAAGAATTTAAAAATTGAAAATTAAAAAGAAAGGGGGGTCAGCGGAGGGGGTCTGTAATCTCTGAGTGTGGGCTAGGTAGGGTGTTTCAGTTCTTCCTAGGTGTATTTTGATCTGTTAGAGGTTTAGTACTTCTCAGAGTTATAGGGAAAATAAAACTGTGATATATATAATGGTAATATTGAATAGGGAAAAAAGGACTACATTGAAGCTTAAATCTGTATAAAAAAACATAGGTGTGAAAAAGTACAAGTTAAAAAACTACTATGAATTATGTTATATTAAACATCTAGTTGAAATGAGAAAAAGGTGAAAAAAAAAAACCCAGAGAAGCATGAGAAAAAATAAAAAGGAAAAAAAGGAAAAAAATTGTATCTGAAAAATATACCAGCTGTGAGGCAGTGCGTGGAGCTCAATATACTACTTTCCCTTGGTGTTGGGGTTATAGAGTTTAATGGGGACCCTAGTGTTGTCGTCCTCTTGTTCTTCCAGCTTGTCTTCTGGGAGAAGGGCCTGCAGCGCTGTTTCTCAGGCATCCTTGCTTGGTAGGAGTTGCCCTGCCCCTTGTGAAGGGGCTGGTCTCCATGGAAACCGGTTTTTTGGGCTTTTGTTCTTTGGCCTGCCTTTTCTCAGGGCCAGAGCAAAAGAAAATGTCCACTCGCAGACCTCTGACCCAGAGCAGAGAAATCACAGGCTACTCTTCTCTGAACCCTCCAGGACACACAGTCTCTGTTTCTGCAAGCGCTGCTGAAAACCGCAGCCTTCCACGGGCGGTGCACATCTGCAGCGACCCTCTCAGCAATCAACTCAGGAGCCCCACTTGTCTCTGCCTTTTGTGCTTCTAAAACCCTGAGTGGTCCCGCAGCTCCTGGATCCTATTTGAGCGCTGTTATAAAGTGGCCTGCCGGCCCACTGCTGGCGCTCTGCGTTATTGGCGGTCCCCTGGCGCAGGCCGCTCTTGCGCTTCGGTGTCATATCACTTTCCAGTGCCAGCTTATGGGGGCTCCCTCCCCCTTCTGTTTACCTTCTGATATCTACCCAGAGAATCATGACTCCACCCTTCATACCTCAGACTGGCATATAATTTCTTTTTTTTTTAAGATTTTATTTATTTGAGAGAGAGAATGAGATAGAGAGAGAGAGCATGAGAGGGGGGAGGGTCAGAGGGAGAAGCAGACTCCCCGCTGAGCAGGGAGCCCGACTCGGGACTTGATCCTGGGACTGCAGGATCATGACCTGAGCCGAAGGTAGTCGCTTAACCAACTGAGCCACCCAGGCTCCCTGGCAGATAATTTCTGCTTTTAGAGATCCAGATATATATTCTTACATCTCAGCCTGATTTCGTGGGTGTTCAGAATGGTTTGGTAGATATCCACGTAAATTCAGGGGACTGGTTGAAATGGAGTCTCCTACTCCTCTGCCATATTGCCCACCTCTGCATCCCAAAGGTTTTGAACTGTCATGTTTTCATTTTCTTTTGCTTCCATATATTTTTTTAAATTCTTCTTTAATTTTTTGGTTGACCCATTCATTGTTTAGCAGGATATTCTTTAACCTCCATGTATGTGTGGTCCTTTTAAATTTCTTCTTGTGGTTGACTTTGTTTCCTAGCATGTGGTCTGAAAATATACATGGTATGATCTCAGTCTTTTTGTACCGGTTGAGGCCTGAGTGTGACCCATTATGTGATCTGTTCTGGAGAATGTTCCATGTGCACTCAAAGGGAATGTGTATTCTGCTGCCTTAGGATGAAATGTTCTGAATATATTTGTTAAGTCCATCTGGTCCAGTGTGTCATTCAAAGTCTTTGTTTCCTTGTTGATCTCCTCTGCTTAGATGATCTGTCCATTGCTATCAGTGGTGTGCTAAAGTCCCCTACTATTATTGTATTATTATCAGTGAGTTTCTTTAAGTTTGTTATTAATTGATTGCATATTTGGCTTCTCCCAGATTAGGAGGCATAAATATTTACAACTATTAAGCCTTCTTGATGGATAGACAGTTTTATGATATAATGTACTTCATCTCTTATTACAGTCTTTGGTTTATAATCTAGTTTGTCTGATATTAATATGGATATTCCAGCTTTCTTTTGATGGCAATTAGCATGATAAATGGTTTTCCATCCTCTCACTTTCAATCTGGAGGCGTCTTTTGGTCAAACGTGGGTCTTTTGTAAGCATGATATCCATGGGTGTTGTTTTCTTTTTAATCCATTTTGATACCCTATGACTTTTGATTGGAGCATTTAGTCCTTTTACATTCAGAATAATAATTGAAAGTTATGAATTTCATGCCATTTTATTACCTGTAAAGTTGCTGTTCCTGATGGTTGTCTCTGTTCCTTTCTAGTCTTTGTTACTTTTTTTGTGTTTCCCATTCAAAGGGTCCACTTTAGTTTTTCTTGCAGAGCTGGCTTAGGGTCAATGAACTTCTTTAGTTTTTGTTTGTCCTGGAAACTCTTTATCTCTCCTTTTATTCTGAACAACAGCCTTGGGGATAAAGTATTCTTGGCTGCATATTTTTCCCATTTAGTACATTGAATATATCATGCTGTTTTTTCTGGCCTGCCTAGTTTCTATGGACAGGTCTGCTGCAGCCTTGTGTGTCTACCCTTCTAGGTTACGGATCTTTTGTACCTAGCTGCCTTCAGAATTGTCTTTTTATCTTTGTATTTGCAAGTTTCACTATGAAATGTCTTGTTGATGTGTTTTTGTTGATATTAAGGGTAGTTCTTTGTGCCTCTTGGACTTGAATGCCTGTTTTCTTCCTTAGATTAGGGAAGTTCTCAGCTACAATTTGTCAAGTAAATCTTCTGCCTCTTTTTTCCCACTCTTCTTCTTCTGGGACTCCTATGATATGAATTTTATTTCACTTTGTGGAATTGCTGAGTTTCCTAAGTCTATATTCATGATCTAATAGTTTTTTCCCCCTCTTCTTTTCAGCTGCATTATTTTCCATAATTTTATCTTCTCTACCACCTCTTCTCTCCTCTGCCTCTTCAATCCTTGTCGTGATTATATCTATCCAATCTGTTTTGCATCTCAGTTATAGCATTTTTTATTTCACCCTGACTACTTTTTAGGTCTTTTATCTCTAAAGCCAGCGTTTCTCTTTTGTCTTCTATGATTCTTTCAAGCCCAGCTAGTATTCTTATGACTGTTGTTCTAAATTCTTGTTCAGATATATTGCTTATATCTGTTTTGATTAAAGTCTTCATTGTGATTTCTTTGTGATCTTTCTTTGGGGAGAATTCCTCTGTATTATCATTATGTCTAGTTTTCTATTTTTTGCATATTTTGAAAGCTTGTGATTTTTCTTTGCTCCTGAGAGTAATACTGTATTAAAAATGGCTTCTGCACTGTCTAGGTCCTGGAGCTTCAGGAAGTGTTCCTGGTGCATGTTGTGTGCAGTCTGGGATTGTATTTTGTCTGCTCTTTCCCACAGGTCAGTTCTCTGCAGAGGTTCTCCCTTGCTTGCAGTGTGGAATGTTTGGACTTTTAACTAGGTGTACTTGGATTTGTTTGTTAAGATAAGCCTGATTAAAAACAAAAAAAAGGACAGATCCAAGAAGAGAAAATCAAGGGGAACCAAAAAGGAAACAGAGAAATGAAAAGTATAATCCTGATTCCAAAGAATAAGAAAGAAGGAAAAAAGAAAAGAAAGAGAAAAAAAAGAAGCCTCATCCAAAAAACAAGAAAAGGAAACAGACCAACAAATGAAGAAGAAACTATAAGCCTAATACCAAAGAAAAAAGAAGAAAAAAATATATATATAAAAAAATAAAAGATTTGAAGAAAAAAGTAAGCATGGTCCTGGTCCTCTTCCTCCAGAACTGTAGCTGATCCTTTGGAGCACTCTATGATCAGGAGACCTGGTATATGCTGGGGCGCCTGTGTTGGTCTTCTAAAGGAGAGGCCTCTCACGCTGGCTCACAGTCAGCCCTGCCTTTGCAAAGATGCCTCTACCCAGGCACAGTGAGGTGAGATTCGTTGTAAGTCACTGTAGCTTCCACCGGAGGTGCTGTGTTTCTCTCTAAAATCCAACTGTGCTGTGGGTCAGGGGGGTGGGGGGGTGGAAGATGGTGTCAACCCACCCTCTTGTCTCTGGGGATGGGGACTCGTGTTTGTCACTGTCGAGGTGGCCTTCACAGAAAAGTGAACAATTTCTGTTGTCCCAGGCTTTCATCTGATAGTTGCCCTCACCCTGTCTGTGCCCAGCTGTCTGCACCTGTGTTTTAGCTCTGGGGTGCAGCTGGGATTCAAAACTCCAAATCTTAAGGAGCTTAGCAAATTGTGGACACGCTTCCCTCCCCCAGAGGAGAGCTTTGTGGTGCACCTATCAGCATTCTGTCCCAGAAAAGCAGTGGCAAGGTATGCATGCAGTGTCTGCAGTCTATTGTGATGCACAGTGAAAAGTTGTGACCAGGTTATCTACCCTCGGTGTGTGTCTCTGTCCCTTGCTGCTGAAGGGCAGCAATGGCTCCTGGCAGGTTCTTTGTCCTTGGTGAGGCAAAAAATACCCTCCTCCAAATGTACGCCAGGAGGGGGAGCAATCTCTCATCTCTCTCAGTGCGACCCAGAGGATCCCCTCCCCTCAGTTTATTGTGTGAACCCTACTTGCTGCTTTCTCTCGATTCTCTCCCTCTCTCCCTGACTTTGCTTCACGAAAATGGCTCCCTCTCCTTCATGGCACAGCAGCTTTTCCCTCCTCCAGTTCACAGCTCCAAACCTTGCATCTACCATGTTCTCTACCTCCAATTGTGCTGATTGTTTTCTTAGTCCTCAGATTGATTTCCTAGATGTTCAAAATGATTTGTTGTTGATCTAGCTGTGTTCAAGGGACAAGGGAAGCTTGTCCGCCATCTTAACTACCCTCATCTTCTTTATCCATTCATCAGTCAATGGACATTTGGGCTTTTTCCATAATTTGGCTATTGTAAATAATGCTGCTATAAACATTGGGGTACATATATGCCTTCAAATTAGATTTTTTGTTTTTTGGGTTTTTTTTTGTGTGTGTGTGTGTGTGAATGTGTATGTGTGGGGGGGGATACTTTGCTTTTTAATATCTGTATTTTCCTTGTTTCTTTGTTCTTTTGGTGTTTTCATTGAATTGACTTATTCACTAGTTTATTTTTAACCTTTGTTGTTTTTTGATAAATGTGCTTAAAGCCATACATTTCCTTCTTAGTTCTGTTTTAGCTGTGCCACATAGATTTTCATTTGTTGTGCTTTTATTATAATTCACTTTTAAATATCTCTTAATTTTGTTTAGAATTTCCTTTTAAGCCATGATTAATTTAATAGTATGGCATTTTGTTTCCAAACACATGCTAAATATTGGCTTTTATTTTTTATAATTTCTAATGCCATTGTATTATGGTTGGAGAACATGGACTGTGTGATATTGAGTCTTTTGACTTTATTGAGGCTTTCTTAATAGCCATAATCATGTTGCTTTTTTGGAAATATTTTGTTTGTTGTCTTGAGTGATTATATGTTCTCTGTTGGATAGAGTTCTACTCTGTGTATGAAATAGCTTGAGTTTTTTACTTGTATTCTGCAAGTGTTCTATATCTCTATTAATTTTTTTTGCATTCTTAATCTGTCGTTTTCTAAGTAGAGTGTTAAAATATCCAAATGTTTTTTTCTCTAAAGTTCTGCTACAAGTAAAGTACATCAAGTGAGATGTATTTCAAAACTGTATTGTAAGACGCATATGTATATGATGTGTATATCTTCTGTTTTTGTCACCTAATTCGATTTTGTCAGATACTGAAAATGCTACTCCAGCTTTGTTTTGGTTCACATTTGTTCAGTATATCTCTTCCATCTTTTATTTCTATCTTATTTATATCTCTTTAAGTGTATCTTTTCTAGACTGAATATTATTGAATCTTTTATTTTTATCCAATCTGTCTTGATTTTTTTTAAATTTTATTATATTATGTTAGTCACCATACAATACATCATTGGTTTTTGATGTGGTGATCCACGATCCATTGTTTTCGTATAACACCCAGTGCTCCATGCAGTACGTGCCCTCCTTAATACCCATCACCAGGCTAACCAATCCCCCTGCCCCCTTCCATCTAAAACCCTTTTGTTTCTCAGAGTCCATAGTCTCTCATGGTTCATCTCTCCCCCAACCCCCTCCCCGATTTTTCCCTTCCTTCTCCTAATGTCGTCCATGCTATTCCTTATGTTCCACAAATAAGTGAAACCATATGATAATTGACTTTCTCTGCTTGACTTATTTCACTTAGCATAATCTCCTCCAGTCCCATCCATGTTGATGTAAAAGTTGGGTATTCATCTTTTCTGATGGCGGAGTGATATTCCATTGTATATATGGACCACATCTTCTTTATCCATTCATCTGTTGAAGGGCATCTTGGCTCTTTCCACAGTTTGGCTGTTGCAGACATTGCTGCTATGAACATTGGGGTGCATATGGCCCTTCTTTTCACTACATCTGTGTCTTTGGGGTAAATACCCAGGACTACAATTGCTGGGTCATAGGGAAGCTCTATTTTTAAATTTTTGAGGCACCTCCACACTGTTTTCCAAAGTGGCTATACCAACTTGCATTCCCACCAACAGTGTAGGAGGGTTCCCAATTCTCCACAACCTCTCCAACATTTGTTGTTTCTTTCCCTGTCCATTTTTGCCATTCTAACTGGTGTAAGGTGGTATCTCAATGTGGTTTTGATTTGGAATTCCCTGATGGCTAATGATGATGAACATTTTTTCATGTGTCTGTTACCCATTTGTATGTCTTCTTCAGAGAAGTGTCTCTTCATAATTTATGCCCACTTTTTGACTTGGTTCTTTGTTTTTTTGGGTGTCGAGTTTGAGAAGTTCTTTATAGATTTTGGATACCAGCCCTTTATCTGTAGTGTCATTTGCAAATATCTTCTCCCATTCTGTGGGTTGCCTCTTTGTTTTGTTGACTGTTTCCTTTGCTGTGCAGAAGCTTTTTATCTTGATGAAGTCCCAAAAGTTCCTTTTTGCTTTCGTTTTGCTAGCTTTTGGAGATGTATCTTGAAAGAAGTTGCTGTGGGCGATGTCCAAGAGGTTACTGCCTATGTTCTCCTCTAGGATTTTGTTGGATTCCTGTCTCACATTGAGGTCTTTCATCCACTTTGAGTTTATCTTTGTGAATGGTGTTAGAGAATGGCCGAGTTTCATTCTTCTGCATGTGGCTGTCCAATTTTCCCAGCACCATTTATTGAAGAGACTGTCTTTTTTCCATTGCAGGTTTTTTCTTGCTTCGTCAAAGATTATTTGACCATAGAGTTGAGGGTCCATATCTAGGTGCTCTATTCTGTTCCATTGGTCTGTATGTCTGTTTTTGTGCCAGTACAGATCTTGGTGATCACAGCTTTATAATATAGCTTGAAATCGGGCAACATGTTGCCCCCAGCTTTGTTTTTCTTTTTCAACATTTCCTTGGTGATTCGGGGTCTTTTCTGATTCCATACAAATTTTAGGAATGTCTATTCCAGCGCTTTGAAAAATGTCATTGGAATTTTGATCGGGATGGCATTGAAGGTATAGATTGCTCTGGGTAGCATAGACATTTTAACAATGTTTATTCTTCTGATCATTGAGTATGGAATATTTTTCCATCTTTTTGTGTCTTCTTCAGTTTCTTTCATGAGTGTTTTGTAGTTTGAAGAGTATAGATCCTTTACCTCTTTGGTTAGGTTTATTCCGAGGTATCTTAGGGTTTTTGGTGCTATTGTAAATGGAATCATTTCTCTAATTTCTCTTTCTACAGTTGCGATGTTAGTGTATAAGAAGGCAACTGATTTCTGTGCATTGATTTTGTAGCCTGCCAAGTTACTGAATTGCTGTATGAGTTTTACAAATTTGGGGGTGGAGACTTTTGGGTTTTCCACATAAAGTATCATGTCGTCTGTGAAAAGAGAGAGTTTGACTTCTTCTTTGCCAATTTGAATACCTTTTATTTCTTTTTGTTCTCTGATTGCTGTTGCTAGGTCTTGTATTACTATGTTGAACAACAGTGGCGTGAGTGGGCATCCTTCACATGTTCCTGATCTTAAGGGAAAGGCTCTCAGCTTTTCCCCATTGAGGATGATGTTCACTGTGGGTTTTTCATAGATGGATTTTATGAACTTGAGGAATGTTCCCTCTATCCCTATACTCTGGAGAGTTTAATCAGGAGAGTCAAATGCTTTTTCTGCATCAATTGAGAGGACCATATGGTTCTTCTCCTTCCTCTTATTAATGTGTTCTATCACATTGATTGATTTGCGAATGTTGAACCACCCTTGCATCCCGGGGATAAATCCCACTTGGTCGTGGTGGATGATCCTTTTAATGTATTGTTGGATCCTATTAGCTAGGATTTGTTGAGGATTTTGGAATCCATATTCATCAGGGATATAGGTCTGAAATTCTCCTTTTTGATGGGTTCTTTGCCTGGTTTGGGGATTAAGGTAATGCTGGCCTCATAGAATGAGTTTGGAGGGTTTCCTTCTGTTTTTTGTATTTTGTTTTTTTTTTGAAACGGCTTCAGTAGAATAGGTATTATTTCTTCTTTGAATGTTTGGTAGAATTCCCCAGGGAATCCATCAGGCCCTGGACTCTTGTTTTTTGATCACTGCTTCGTTCTCCTTACTGGTGATTAGCCTATTCAGGTTGTCAATTTCTTCCTGTTTCAGTCTTGGCAGCTTATAGGTTTCCAGGAAGGCCTCCATTTCATCCATTGCTCAGTTTATTGGCATATAGTTGTTGATAAAAATTTCTAAAAATTGTTTCTATTTCCTTGGTGTTAGTCGTGATCTCTCTCCTTTCATTCATAATTTTATTAATTTGGGTCCTTTCTCTTTTCTTTTGGATAGGTCTGGCCAGTGGTTTATCGATCTTATTTATTCTTTCATAGAACCAACTTCTAGTTTCCTTGATCTGATCTACTGTGTTTCTGGTTTCTAATGCATTGATTTCTGCTCTAATTTTAATTATTTCTCTTCTGATGCATGGCTTAGGCATCGTTTGTTGCTTTTTGTCTAGTTCTTTAAGGTGTAGAGTTAGTTGGTGCATTCGGGATTTTTCTGTTTTTTTGAGTGTGGCTTGGATGGCTATGTATTTCCCCCTTAGAACCGCCTTTGCAATATCCCATACATTTGGGACCAATGTGTTTCGTTCTCATTGATTTCCATGAATTGTTTAAGTTCTTCTTTGATTTCCTGGTTGACCCAAACATTCTTGAGCAGAATGGTCATTAGCTTCCAAGTGTTTGAATTTCTGCCAAATTTTTTCTTGTGATTCAGTTCCAGTTTCAGAGCATTGTGGTCTGAGAATATGCAGGGAATAATCTCAGTCTTTTGGTATGGGTTGAGACCTGATTTGTGACCCAGTATATGGTCTATTCTGGAGAAAGTTCCATGTGCACTTGAGAAGAATGAGTATTCTGTTGTTTTAGGGTGGAATGTTCTGTAAATATCTATGAGGTCCATCTGGTCCAATGTATCATTCAAAGCTCTTGTTTCCTTGTTGATTTTCTGCTTAGATGATCTGTCTATTGCTGAGAGTGGAGTATTGCGGTCTCCTACAATTAACGTATTGTTATCAATATGACTCTTTATTTTGGTTAACAGTTGGCTTATGTAGATGGCTGCTCCCATGTTGGGGGCATAGATATTTACAATTGTTAGATCTTCTTGTTGGATAGACCCTTTAAGAATGATATAGTGTCCTTCTGTGTCTCTAACTACAGACTTTAGTTTAAAATATAATTTGTATGATATAAGAATTGCTACCCTAGCTTTCTTTTGAGGTCCGCTGGCATGGAAGATGGATCTCCATCCCTTCATTTTCAGTCTGGATGTACCTTTAGGTTCAAAATGAGTCTCTTGTAGGCAGCATATGGATGGATCCTGTCTTTTTATCCAATCTGCAACCCTGTGCCGTTTTATGGGAGTGTTTAGGACATTCCCATTGAGAATGATTATTGAAAGATATGAATTAATTGTCATCATGTTGCCTGTGAAGACGTTGTTTTCATAGATTGTCCCTGTAAATTTCTGTTGTATATCACTCTTGGCGTCTTTCTCCTTTTATAGACCCCCCCCCCTTAATATTTCTTGCAGAGCTGGCTTAGTGGTCACATATTCTTTCAGTTGCTACCGGTCATGGAAGCTCTGCATCTCTCCATCCATTCTAAATGACAGCTTTGCTGGATAAACTATTCTTGGGTGCATGTTCTTCTCATTTAGTACCCTGACTATGTCTTTCCAGGCCTTTCTGGCTTGCCAGGTCTCTGTGGATAGGTCTGACGTTATTCTGATATTCCTCCCTCTGTACGTAAGGAATCTCTTCCCCCTAACTGCCCTGAAGATGGTTTTCTTGGTTCTAAGATTTGCAAGTTTTACTATTACATGCCGGGGTGCTGGCCTGTTTTCCTTGATCTTAGGAGGGGTCCTCTCTGCCTCTAGGATGCGAATGTTTGTTTCATTCCCCAGATTAGGGAGGTTCTCATCTACGATTTGCTCAAATACATCTTCTAGTCCTCTCTCTCCACTCCTTCTGGGATTCCAATTATTCTGACATTGGAACGCTTCATTGTGTCACTTATTTCTCTGATTCTATTTTCATGGATTCTGAGTTGTTTTTCCCTGGCCTCCTCTTTTCCCTTTTTATCTATTATATTGTCTTCCAGGTCTCTTTTTTGCTCTTCTGCCTCAGATACCCTAGCTGTTAGATTATCTAGATTGGATTGAATCTCACTGATAGCATTTTTAAGTTCTGCCAATTCTCCTTTAGTTTCTGCCCTTAGAGACTCTAGGTTGCCATTAATTGATTTCTCCATTCTAGCCATTGTCTTCACAATTGCTAGCTTGAATTCCATCTCCGACATCTTGGTTATCTCTGCATCCATTTGTAAATCTGCAGCATAAGTCATAATCTCTGAGTCTTTCTATTTTGGCGGCTCCTCCTCCTAGTCATTCTGTGGATGGGTGTTTGAGGGAATGTATAGAGTCCAAATTATTGACCAGAACCCAAGCAAGTTGCACCTGTTTTCTTGGGACCTTAGGGTTGCTGGCCTCTCATTTTCCCAGCCTGTCTTCTGCGGGAAGGGCCTGCCAGGCTGTTACTCAGGCAAGCCTGTTTGGGCGGAGTTGCCCTGCCCCCGTGTGGCTGGGGATGGGCTCAGCGGGAATCAGTCTTTGGGGATTTTGTTCTCTGGCGGCTGTCCCTGGTGCCTTCCTTTCTTTCTTTTTTTTTTTTTTTTAATTTTTTATTGTTATGTTAATCACCATACATTACAACATTAGTTTTTGTTGTAGTGTTCCATTATTCATTGTTTGTGCATAACACCCTGTGCTCCATGCAGAACGTGCCCTCTTTAATACCCATCACCGGGCTAACCCATCCTCCCAACCCCCTCCCCTGCAGAACCCTCAGTTTGTTTTTCAGAGTCCATCGTCTCTCATGGTTTTCTTCGCCTCCAATTCCCCCCCTTCATTCTTCCCCACCTGCTATCTTCTTTTTTTTTTTCTTAACATATATTGCATTATGTTTTTCAGAGGTACAGATCTGTGATTCAACAGTCTTGCAAAATTCACAGTGCTAACCAGAGCACATACCGTCCCCAGTGTCTATCAGCCAGTCACCCCATCCCTCCCATCCCACCCCCCACTCCAGCACCCTCAGATTGTTTCCTGAGATTAAGAATTCCTCACATCCCTGAGGTCATATGATACATGTCTTTCTCAGTTTGACTTATTTCCCTCAGCATAATACCCTCCAGTTCCATCCACATTGTTTGAAATGGCATGATCCCATTCCTTTTGATGGCTGGATAATATTCCATTGTATATATATACCACATCTTCTTTATCCATTCATCTGTCGATGGACATGTTGGCTCTTTCCACAGTTTGGCTATTGTGGACATTGCTGCTATAAACATCGGGGTGCACGTACTCCTTCGGATCCCTATATTTGTATCCTTGGGGTAAATACCCAGTAGTGCAATTGCTGGATCGTATGGTATCTCTATTTTCAACTTTTTGAGGAACCTCCATACTGTTTTCCAGAGTGGCTGCACCAGCTTGCATTCCCACCAACAGTGTAGGAGGGTTCCCCTTTCTCCGCATCCCCGCCAACATCTGTCGTTTCCTGACATGTTAATTTTAGCCATTCTGACTGGTGTGAGGTGGTATCTCATTGAGGTTTTGATTTGGATTTCCCTGATGCCGAGCGATGTTGAGCACTTTTTCATGTGTCTGTTGGTCATTTGCATGTCTTATTTGGAAAAATGTCTGTTCATGTCTTATGCCCATTTCTTGATTGGATTCTTTGTTCTTTGGGTGTTGACTTTGATAAGTTCTTTATAGATTTTGGATACTAGCCCTTTATCTGATATGTCATTTGCAAATATCTTCTCCCATTCTGTTGGTTGTCTTTTGGTTTTGTTGAGTGTTTCTTTTGCTTTGCAAAAGCTTTTTATCTTGATGAGGTCCCAATAGTTCATTTTTGCCCTTGCTTCCCTTGCCTTTGGCGATGTTTCTAGGAGGAAGTTGCTGCGGCTTAGGCCGAAGAGGTTGCTGCCTGTGTTCTCCTTTAGGATTTTGATGGACTCCTGTCTCACATTTAGGTCTTTCAACCATTTGGAGTCTACTTTTGTGTGTGGTGTAAGGAAATGGTCCAGTTTCATTCTTCTGCATGTGGCTGTCCAATTTTCCCAACACCATTTGTTCAAGAGACTGTCTTTTTTCCATTGGACACTCTTTCCTGCTTTGTCAAAGATTAGTTGACCATAGAGTTGAAGGTCCATTTCTGGGCTCTCTATTCTGTTCCATTGACCTATGTGTCTGTTTTTGTGCCAGTACCATACTGTCTTGATGATGACAGCTTTGTAATAGAGCTGGAAGTCTGGAATTGTGATGCCGCCAGCTTTGCTTTTCTTTTTCAATATTCCTGTGGCTATGCGGGGTCTTTTCTGGTTCCATACAAATTTTAGGATTATTTGTTCCATTTCTTTGAAAAGAGTTATTTTGATGGGGCTTGCACTGTATATGTAGATTGCTCTAAGTAGCATTGACATCTTCACAATATTTGTTCTTCCAATCCATGAGCATGGAACGTTTTTCCATTTCTGTGTGTCTTCCTCCATTTCTTTCATGAGTATTTTATAGTTTTCTGAGTACAGATCCTTTGCCCCTTTGTTGAGATTTATTCCTAGGTATCTTATGGTTTTGGGTGCAATTGTAAATGGGATCGACTCCTTAATTTCTCTTTCTTCTGTCTCGTTGTTGGTGTATAGGAATGCCACTGATTTCTGTGCATTGATTTTATATCCTGCCACTTGACTGAATTCCTGTATGAGTTCTAGCAGTTTTGGGGTGGAGTCTTTTGGGTTTTCCACATAAAGTATCATATCATCTGCAAACAGTGAGAGTTTGACTTCTTCTTTGCAGATTCAGATGCCTTTTATTTCTTTTTGTTGTCTGATTGCTGTGTATAGGACTTCTAATACTATGTTGAATAACAGTGGCGATAGTGGACATCCCTGCCGTGTTCCTGACCTTAGGGGGAAGATCTCAGTTTTTCCCCATTAAGAATGATATTTGCTGTACGTTTTTCATAGATGGCTTTCATGATATTGAGGTATGTACTCTCTATGCCTATACTCTGAAGAGTTTTGATCAAGAAAGGATGCTGTACTTTGTCAAATGCTTTTTCTGCATCTATTGAGAGGATCATATGATTCTTGTTCTTTCTTTTGTTAATGTATTGTATCACATTAATTGATTTGCGGATGTTGAACCAACCTTGAAGCCCAGGGATGAATCCCACTTGGTCGTGGTGAATAATCCTTTTAATGTATTGTTGGATCCTATAGGCTAGTATTTTGGTGAGAATCTTTGCATCCATGTTCATCAAGGATATTGGTCTGTAATTCTCCTTTTTGAAGGGGTCTTTGTCTGGTTTGGGGATCAAGGTAATGGTGGCCTCATAAAATGAGTTTGGAAGTTTTCCTTCCATTTCTATTTTTTGGAACAGTTTCAGAAGAATAGGTATTAATTCTTCTTTAAACGTTTGGTAGAATTCCCCTCGGAAGCCATCTGGCCCTGTGCTTTTTTTTGTTGGGAGATTTCTGATGACTGCTTCAATTTCCTTAGTGGTTATAGGTCTGTTCAGGTTTTCTGTTTCTTCCTGGTTCAGTTTTGGTAGTTGATACATCTCTAGGAAAGCATCCATTTCTTCCAGGTTATCTAATTTGCTGGCATAGAGTTTCTCATAATATGTTCTTATAATTGTTTGTATTTCTTTGGTGTTGGTTGTGATTTCTCCTCTTTCATTCATGATTTTGTTGATTTGGGTCATTTCTCTTTTCTTTTTGATAAGTCTGGCCAGGGGTTTATCAATCTTATTAATTCTTTCAAAGAACCAGCTCCTAGTTTCGTTGATCTGTTCTACTGTTCTTTTAGTTTCTATTTCATTGATTTCTGCTCTGAAATTTATTATTTCTCTTCTCCTGCTGGGTTTAGGCTTTATTTGCTGTTCTTTCTCCAGCTCCTTCAGGTGTAGGGTTAGGTTGTGTACTTGAGACCTTTCTTGTTTCTTGAGAAAGGCTTGTATTGCTCTATACTTTCCTCTTAGGGCTGCCTTTGCTGCATCCCAAAGATTTTGAATAGTTGTGTTTTCATTTTCATTGGTTTCCATGAAGTTTTTTAATTCTTCTCTAATTTCCTGGTTGACCCATTCATTCTTTAGTAGGATGTTCTTTAGCCTCCATGTATTTGAGTTCTTTCCGACTTTCTTCTTGTGATTGAGTTTTAGTTTCAAAGCATTGTGGTCTGAAAATATGCAGGGAATGATCCCAATCTTTTGGTACCAGTTGAGACCTGAATGTGATCAATTCTGGAGAATGTTCCATGGGCACTAGAGAAAAATTTGTATTCCGTTGGTTTGGGATGGAATGTTCTGAATATATCTGTGAAGTCCATTTTGTCTAGTGTGTCATTTAAAGTCTTTATTTCCTTGTTGATCTTTTGCTTAGATGATTTGTCCATTTCAGTGAGGTGGGTGTTAATATCCCCCACTATTATTGTATTGTTGTCATTGTGTTTCTTTGCTTTTGTTATTAATTGCCTTATATAATTGGCTGCTCCCATGTTAGGGGCATAGATATTTACAATTGTTAGATCTTCTTGTTGGATAGACCCTTTAAGTAGGATATACTGTCCTTCCTCATCTCTTATTATAGTCTTTGGTTTAAAATCTAATTTTCTGATATAAGGATTGCCACCCCAGCTTTCTTTTGGTGTCCATTAGCATGGTAAATGGTTTTCCACGCCCTCACTTTCAATTTGGGGGTGTCTTTGGGTCTAAAATAAGTCTCTTGCAGACAGCATATCGATGGGTCTTGTTTTTTAATCCAATCTGATAGCCTGTGTCTTTTGATTGGGGCATTTAGCCCATTTACATTCAGGGTAACTATTGAAAGATATGAATTTAGTGCCATTGTATTGCCTGTAAGGTGACTGTTACTGTATATTGTCTGTGTTCCTTTCTGGTCTATGTTGCTTTTAGGCTCTCTCTTTGCTTAGAGGACCCCTTTCAATATTTCTTGTAGGGCTGGTTTTGTGTTTGCAAATTCCTTTAGTTTTTGTTTGAGCTGGAAGCTTTTTATCTCTCCTTCAATTTTCAATGACAGCCTAGCTGGATATAGTATTCTTGGCTGCATATTTTTCTCATTTAGTGTTCTGAATATGTCCTGCCAGTCCTTTCTGGCCTGCCAGGTCTCTGTGGATAGGTCTGTTGCCAATCTAATGTTTCTACCATTGTAGGTTACATATCTCTTCTCCCGAGCTGCTTTCAGGATTTTCTCTTTGTCTCTGAGACTCGTAAGTTTTACTATTAGATGTCGGGGTGTTGACCTATTTTTATTGATTTTGAGAGGGGTTCTCTGTGCTTCCTGGATTTTGATGCCTGTTTCCTTCCCCAAATTAGGGAAGTTCTCTGCTGTAATTTGCTCCAATACACCTTCTGCCCCTCTCTCTCTTTCTTCTTCTTCCGGGATCCCAATTATTGTAATGTTGTTTCGTCTTATGATATCACTCACCTCTCGAATTCTGCCCTCGTGATCTAGTAGTTGTTTATCTCTCTTTTTCTCAGCTTCTTTATTTTCCATCATTTGGTCTTTTATATCACTGATTCACTCTTCTGCCTCATTTATCCTAGCAGTTAGCACCCCCATATTTGATTGCACCTCATTAATAGCCTTTTTGATTTCGACTTGATTAGATTTTAGTTCTTTTATTTCTCCAGAAAGGGTTTCTCTCATAACTTCCATGCTTTTTTCGAGCCCAGCTAGTATCTTTAAAGTGATGATTCTGAACTCTAGATCCAACATCGTACTAATGTCCATATTGAGTAGGTCCCTGGCAGTCGGTATTACCTCTTGTTCTTTTTGTTGAGGTGATTTTTTCCATCTTGTCCTTTTGTCAAGAGGAGAATGGGTTGATGAGAGAACAAAATGCTAACAGGGGAACAACGTCCCCAGAAATTCTACTTTAAACAAATCAGAAAAGACCCAAAGCAGGGGGAAAAGAAAGGGAAAGAGAGAGAAAAGAAAAAGAAAGGAAAAGATAAATATAAAAACTAACAAAAACAGAATAAAACAAAAACAGAATATCATCAAATATGATCAGGCTGGTACATAGATGAGTGCCCCACACTAGATTTTGGGTGTATTTTTCTCCGTTAGAAGAAAGTGCCTCTCAAAATTTTAAAGAAAGAAAAACTTATATATGTACAAAAATAAGGGTTGATATGATGAAGGGATGGAATATGACTGTAAAGATGAAAATTATAAAAAATTTTATGAAAGGAATAGATAAGAAGTTGTTTGAAAAAAGAAAGAAGAGGATTTAGAAAAAAAAAAGGAAAAAAAAGGGAGAGAATGTGATCAGGCAGAAAAGAACCATACACTAGAGATTTAGGGTATATTTTGATCTGTTAGAAGAAACTATCTCAAAATTTTAAGGAGAGAACAACTTATATATATATATGCCAAAAATGTAGGTAACTACTATGAAAGGATAGAATATGACTCTAAAAATGAAGAATAGAAATGATTTTTATAAAAGGGATTGATAAGATGGTGGTTGAAAAAGGGAAAAAGAAAAATTCAAAAAAAAAGGACAGTTAAAAAAAAATTAACTTTGAGCAGGTAAAATGGCGGGCTCGCGGTGAGCGGCTGTCAGGGATGAAAATAGGTATACCTGCAAGAAGATTTTAAAATCAGTTTCTCTTCAAATCATCTTCTTTCTCACCACCTAATAAGCATCTTGATTCACCATGGCGTTAGCAGCAGTAAAATGGGCGATATCAAACAGAGCTATCTGGAAACATTTATTTCCAATTCAAAACGGAGCTTTATATTGTGTTTGTCATAAATCTACGTATTCTTCTCTACCAGATGACTATAATTGCAAAGTAGAGCTTGCTTTGACATCGGATGGCAGGACAATAGTATGCTACCACCCTTCTGTGGACATTCCATATGAACATACAAAACCTATACCTCGGCCAGATCCTGTGCATAATAATGAAGAAACACATGACCAAGTGCTGAAAACCAGATTAGAAGAAAAAAATGAGCAATTTGAGCAAGGACCCATGATAGAACAACTTAGCAAAATGTTCTTTACTACTAAGCACCGTTGGTATCCTCGTGGACAGTATCATAGACGTCGTAGGAACCTGGATCCTCCAAAAGACAGATGATACTGAGGTTTTTAGGAATTAAAAAGATGTCATCTTGGGCGCCTGGGTGGCTCAGTTGGTTAAGCGACTGCCTTCGGCTCAGGTCATGATCCTGGAGTCCCGGGATCGAGTCCCGCATCGGGCTCCCTGCTCGGCAGGGAGTCTGCTTCTCCCTCTGACCCTCCTCCCTCTCATATGCTCTCTCTCTCTCATTCTCGCTCTCTCAAATAAATAAATAAAATCTTTAAAAAGATGTCATCTTGTGTCTCATTTGCCATTTGAGAAAATGCAATTGAGTATATTTACTAATATGTTATATAGCAAAATAATAAAATGTCTTCATGTATTAGCATGTATATTTCTTTATATATATTAGGGAATTGTGGATTTGACATTCTTACTTACAGAAACCTACTTCATCTTACTTTGCTTTTGAGATATTAAGATCTACCATTTATTTTTACGTGTGTAGTGTGATTATTTTTACATTATCAGCCAAATATTGTTAGTATTAATAGAAATACGCATGGCTCTCCTTCTCAAGGAGATTTTTAAATTGCCTTTGAAAAGAAACTCATGAGGTCCACCCAGAAAATAAATGTTACAATTCTTTCTTGTGGCTTCTAGGAAATAATTAAATTACGGTTGACCCTTGAACAACTCCAATTTGAATCGTGTGGGTCCATTTATACATAGATTTTTTTTTAAATAAATATAGTCCAGTACTGTAAATGTATTTTCTCTTTCTTATGATTTTCTTAGTAACATTTTCTTCTCCCTAGCTTTATTGTAAGAATACAATATAAAATACATATAACATGTAAAATATATGTTAACTGACTATGTTATTAGTAAGGCTACCAGTCAACAGTAGGTCATTAGTAATTAAGTTTTTGGGGAGTCAAAGTTATAGATGGATTTTTGACTGCGTAGCAGGTTGGTATCTCTAACTCCCTTGTTGTTCAAGGGTCAACTGTAGTTACATTTTAATTAGTTCTGTCTGCTGGGTCCTTTATATACATCATTATTAAATTCTCACAATAATCCTTTAAAGATAGAGCATCATCCCCATTTTATGGGTAGGGCCAAGTGACTTGAACCCTATCTACTTAGCAAGTGGGAGAGCCAAAATCCAAATGGTCAGGCCCCAAAGCTTTTTTACAGTGCATTACAGTGACAAAGGGGTATTCTCTTTCACCCAAGAATGTACTTTCCTAGAAAGAAAGTACATTTTGCTTACAAATTATATAATTTGCTTTGAGATTTTTTTTTTTACTGGCTCTTTAAAAAATTATGCTAGCTTCAGAACACATGCAGCTCTGGTTAAAATGTTAATATCACTAAACTAGTGTTATGAGAACATTAATAGATTATTCTGCTGTTGATTGTCACTACCACTTTATATGTGATCTTTGATGGCATTACTGCCCCTGTGATTTCTATTTAGGAGGTGAGGAATCTCTTAAGAAGGTGGAGAAATGTTTTATTCAAACTTGTAAAATATTTGTGGTATTTTAAAATTTGATGTGAAAGATGATTTCAGTGAAGGGAAATTGAAATGAAATTCATTGAAATGAAACTTCATTTAAAGGCTGTTGTTGAATCTAGTTCTTTTAATAAAGGAACTCTAGCTGAAGGTTTAAGTATTTAGTAGAATCTATGGAATAATAAATAGGGAAGAGTAAGGGAAATAATTAATAATGGCCACCCTCTGTTATCAAAACGAAATGTCTTTTAGTGGCTTACTTCTTCATTAATATATTGGGGGGGAAAGATTAAAGAAAAACAAGTTGATAGAACTTAGTAATCAGAAAGTTTTACCAGACATGTTTAATGACATTGAAAAATGGTTAAATTTTTTTCAGGCTGATTTATATCCAAATTTTTATAAAGATTGAGATATGCCACATTTTAAAAGTAGGGAGAATAAAGAATTGAATTAAATAAAAAATTTTTTTCTAAGTACAAAAAAAAAAAAATTAACTTTGAAAGACTAAAGAATCATGGATTCTAAAAAAGCCATGGATTCTATGTGCAGTATTCCCCTAGCACTGGAGTTCTGCCGTTCTCATTGATGGGTAAACTTGGTCTTGGCTGGCTGTTCTCGCTGATCTTCTGGGGGAGGGGCCTGTTTCCATGGTTCCCAAATGTCTTTGCCGGAGGTGGAATTGCCCTGCCCTTGCCAGGTCCAGGCTAAGTAATCTGCTCAGATTTGCTCTCGGGAGCTTTTGTTCCCTGCAAGCTTTCCGTACAGCTCCAGAGGCCGAGAGTGAAAATGGTGGCTTCCCAGTCTCCACCCCAGAGGAGCCGAGAACTCGGGGCCCCGCTCCTCAGTGCACCCCCAGAGAAAAGTATTC
The DNA here is from genome assembly GCF_964656455.1 of Halichoerus grypus. NCBI lineage: Eukaryota > Metazoa > Chordata > Mammalia > Carnivora > Phocidae > Halichoerus > Halichoerus grypus. The sequence goes on from NC_135727.1 coordinate 81,254,719, forward strand.
AGTCACTCCTGTCTCCCTGGTCTCCGGCCACACTCTGTGCTCCCCCGGCCTGTGACCGCGCGTTTCTATCTCTGGCACCCGTTCCTGTGTGGAGTCTCCAAACCCAGCAGATACTTGCGGTGCACTCCTGCGCCGCTCCTCCCGGGGGAGTCTCCCCGGATCTGCCGCTTGTTGGGTCCCTGCTGGAGGAGCAGTGGCCCGACTGTGCTGCGGATTACGGTTTATGGCAACCCCGAGCTGAGAGCCCGCTCCTCAGCTCCGTCTCTGCAGCCGGCTTCCCCGCTCCAATACCTGGGAGCTCTTCCACAGTCAGGCACCCCTGGTCTTTCTGTGACCCCGAGGGTCCTGAGACCACACTGTCCCGCGAGGGTTCCACCCCCCGCTTAGCCACTGGAGCGACGTCCCACAGCGGAGCACACTTCTAAAAGTTCTGATTTTGTGCTCCGCAGCTCTATCACTTGCCAAAAGTGGCCGACAGAGGCCCCCTCCCCCGCCGTCTATCCTCCCGAATATCACCTGGGATTCACTTCTCCACACGTCCTACCTTCCAGAATGTGGTCGCTTTTCTGTTCAGAGAGTTGTTGCTATTCTTTTCTTCGATCTCCTTTTGAGTTTGTAGGTGTTCAGAATGGTTTGATCCCTATCCAGCTGAATTCCTGAGACCAGAAGAAATCCAGGTCTCCTACTCCTCTGCCATCTTGCTCCGCCCCCTCCCTGGCAGCTTTCTGCGTCTCTTCCAGGAGTCAGAGCAGAAGAGACCGTTTCCAACCCTCTGCCTCAGAGCAGAGAGACCGCAGTCTGTTCTTCAGGGAGCTCTCCAGGCCACACCATCTCCGTTTCTATCCGTGCTGCTATAAACTGCAGTGTCCTGGATTGTGCACCCTCCGCAGTGCCCCTAGTCCTGCCTCCAGGTTGGAGCATGTCTCTGCCCTTTGTGCTTCTAAAACCGCCAGCTGTTCCCAGCTCGCACGCGCGTGACCCCAGCGCTCCGGGTTTCCGTCCAGGGGGCTGCACTTCGCAGGCGCGACCCCAGTGCTCTGGGTTTCCACCCCGGGGGCTGCCTGAAAGTCCTTTCCCCGCTGCTACGGGTCTGTGAGTCTTTGCCCCGTCAGCAGCACGTGAGGCTGTCACTCACCAGCGGTGTAGGATCCCCAGGGCCAGGCACCCTCTTGCTGCCATTTATCCTCCGGTATCTGCCCACAGAATCACGGCTCTCCACTTCGTACCTCAAAACCAACCACCTGTGATATTCTGTTTGTAGAGATCCAGATCTTCTTACATCTCAGGCTGGTTTCATGGGTGCTCAGAGTGGTCTGGTAGATATCCAGCTCAATTCCGGGGACCAGTTGAAATAGGGTCCCCTACTCCTCCGCCATCTTTCCCCCCTCTCTTTATTTTTTTAAAGATTTTATTTATTAATTTGAGAGAGAGAGAAAGAGAGTGTGCATGCATGTGAGCATGTGCAGGAGCAGGGAGAGGGGCAGAGGGAGAAGCAGACTCCCCACTGAGCTGGGAGCCCAAAATGGGGCTCAATCCCATGACCCTGAGATTATGACCTGAGCTGAAGACACACACTTAACCAACTGCGCCCCCCAGGCACCCCTGTAAGTCTGTCTTTAATTGGTAAGTTTAATTCATGTACATTTATTGTGAAGTTGTCTTTTATTATTGTTATTTTTTTATTTTAGTATTGTTGACACATGCAGTTTCATTAGTTTGAGGTGTGCAACTTAGTGATTCAACAACTATATATGTTATGCTTTGCTCACCACAAGTGTAGGTGGCATTTCACTTTTTACTTTTCATTTATAATATTTTTTTGTTTTTTTTGTGTGTATTTTTTTTTCCTTTTTGCTTTCTATAAGATAGATCAAGTTTTCTCCTGTTTTATAGAAAGTTATATATTTTCTTACCCTTTAACTTAAGATCTGACCTCATGTTATTCACCCCGATTGAGTTTTACCCATACAATAACTGCAACTTCTTTCAACAACATATCTACCTTTGCAGGCTCTTATGTTTCATTTATCTTCCTTTCACACCTACCCCGTCATGGTAACATCATCTAGAATTTTAATCTTTCCTAGAATCCATGTTTCCCCTCTCACTTTTATAGTTTCTCCAGGGCTGATTTAGGAAATACAGACCATACTAGTTTGCTACCTTGCTACTAGAAAGCCTCAAAGAAGTTTTGTAGCAAATTAAGAGCATTTATCTTGCTTTGAATTATCCAACTTTAATCGCAGGAGGCAGTGAGTCAATAACTTAATCAGTATTTTTTCCCCAAATAACAGGTAGAAAATGTGAAATTACTGGATCGTCATGTGTGTAAGAAGCCTGCTAATGGGATTCTATATCTTACTGCAACCCATCTGACATATGTAGAGGCTTCTGGTGCAGCCCAGAAAGAAACATGGGTATGTTTACAAGAAGAAATATCAAAGGGTCTTAAAGAGTTGTGTTTACATGCTAATATGGTAGTTTCTTGAAATTTAAAGTAACAGTCAAATTGCTCTGAAACCTTTTCTTCAAAGAATCTATTCTATGTTTTTTTTATCATAGATTGAATCATATGACTCTTTGTCCCTCAAGTTATTGACTGTGGTCATCTTAGTCATTTAAAACTACATTTTTTTTTTCTCAATATTTTTAGGTAGGTTAGTCTCTGCTCATTTTCTGAGCCTAGTTGATAAGCATCCTGAAGCAATTTAAAACCTTGCTACCCATAAAGTGTGGCCCAAGAACCTGGGTGCCTGTTAAAAATGCAGAGTCTCATTTCTAAGATTTTTAGTATTTTAAGGATTTATTTATTTGAGAGAGTGAGATAGAAAGAGAGAGTGAGCACTGAGCAAGGGGGAGGAGCAGAGAGAGAAGAAGAAGCAGACTCCCTACTGAGCAAAGATCCTGATTCAGGGCTGGATCCCAAGACCCTGAGATCACGACCTGAGCTGAAGGTAGACGCTTAACCCTTTGAGCCACCCAGGCGCCCTAGATTTTAAATTTCTGAAAAGCTCTTAGGTGTTGCAGATGGCCCACGGACTATACTTTGGGTATCATTTATTTGAACCATCTCTCTGACCTAAGACAGGTTATGTTTTTCATGTGCATATATGTGTGTTTCTTGTTATACCTTTAAACAATGTTTTCTAATTAGTTTAGCACCCCAAACATCACTATATGCCTTCCCCACCCTAAAGTAGCATCATTGAATCTTAACTTAATCATTAGCCAGATTTATGCTTAGACTTATTTGTTTATAACAAGTGTAACATACTTCTGGTATATGACATACCATAGTAATTAAGATCACAAGCTCTAGAGCCAGTCTGCTCAAGGTGAAATCCCAGCTTCAACATGTATTATCTTAGTAACCTTGGGCAATTTATTTAATTTTTCTGTGTCTCACTTCTCTCATGTGTAAAATAGGGATAATAATAATACCTTGTTATGAGAATAAAAAAACTTAATGGCATAAATGCTTAGTACAGTGCCTTGCACATGATACGTACTACAGTAGTCCCCTCCTTATTCACAGGGGACATATCCCAAGCCCCCCAGTGGATGCCTGAAATTGCAGAAAGTGCCAAACCCTATGTATACTATGATTTTTCCTATACATACATACCTCTGGTAAAGTTTAATTCATAAATTAGGCATAGTAAGAGATTAACAACAACAATAATAAAATAGAACAATTATAACAATATACTGTAATAAAAGTTATGTTAATGTGGTCTCTCAAAATAGCTTCTTATACTGTATGCACCCTTCTTGTGATGATGTGCTATAACACTATGCCTGTGTGATAAGATGAAGTGAGATGAATGATGTAGACATTGTAACATAGTGTTAGGCTACTACTGACCTTCTGATATGTCAGAAGGAGGTTCACCTTCTTCTGGGCCACAGTTGACCAGAGGTAACTGAAGCTACAGAAAACAAAACTGCAATTAAGGTGGGGGGGGGGCTACTGTATTATATAAGTATAATATATGAATATACATAGGAAAGAAGTATTTTAACACTTCCTTTTAAAAATATCATGAGCTTTCCCATGAGATTGTATCTTGCTCCCTTTGGTGTGATGAAAGGAATGCCAAAAGAGGAATTAGGAGAGCTAGTTCTAGCTAGAGTTAGCTGTCCACTAACTGGCTATATGACCTTAGGCAAGTGACTCTTGTTCTCTGAGCTTCAATTTCCTCGTTTGTAAAATAAGGTTGTTAGCTTATATAATTATTTAGGAATCTCCCATTTCTAAGTTTGGAAACCAGTTCTTTAGTACTGTGCTGTGAGCCTTTTTCCTTTCTACCTGCGTTCATAGATAGCACACATGTTTCCAGATTTGTTCCTACTGGGTATTATTTCAAACCTGGTGGACTAGATCTGGAAGGGAGAACTTATGCTAATTATTTCTATATGTCAAAGGAGGCAGAATTACTCAATTAGTACTATTAATGTAGTTCTTCCCAGTCTTTGCTTCACTTTCCCCCCTCTTCCCAACTCAGCAGCTTTTTGCCTGGTGCCTAATCTTCATGATCAGTGTTTTACTACCCAAACACAGATGCATGTTGATCAACAGGGCTCTGATTTTCTTGAAATTTGATATATTAATTCTTATTACATTATAGGTAGTTTTTGTGACCCCTCCAAAACTGCCATGGCAGGAATTGAGTTTGACAAAACAATTAAGACAAATTAAGATGGAAAATCTCTGTCAGGGATATATGAATGGTCCCCACACCTGTCCCTTTCTTAGATGGTGCATATGATTGAAAGATTTCCTGTAAGAGATGTCTTTTTCAAATAAATTGGGGCTGGGGCATGGAGTGTGTGGAGTGGAGGAAAAGAAAAGGCAATGATGATCAGAAGGCCATTCTATGCATAGGATAGGGAGTCAGGAGAATGGAAAGAGTACATCTAGGCTCTAGTTGCAGGAAACATCAAAGATACAGGAAGAATATCAAAGACTAAAACATAAACCATTATTCCATGGCTTTTGGAATGTATAAAGAAAAAATTATATTATTTAGATACAGTTTCTTTTACCATTTCCCTTTACATGCATTTATTTCTTTTCTACTGGCATCAGCATGGTGAGGAGTGATTAGACTGAAAAATTAGTCAATCTTCCATTTTTAAAAATCAGATTCTTTAACCTGTATTCCCATGGGAAACTTTATTAACTATGGTGCAGTGCTTATGTATAGTTCCTTTAGTTCTTAGTCTTATATTCTCTACTCATTTACTAAATGACTTAGGAAAATTTTTTGCCCACTTCATTCTTTGTTTTCCTGTTACTAGAGTCTAAAATTTGGAAGAGAAATGTTCCTCCTAGTATTAGAATTACACTTAACTCCAGCACTAGACTTTTTAGAATTTCTAGAGAAGTAATCCTGGACGTGGAGTTGGACTGCCATGATTTAAATTCTATTTGTGCCACTTCTTGACTGTGTGCCCTCTGATAAGGAATTCACTTCTCAGAACTCTGGTTTCTTCATTCTCAAAATGGGGTGATTATACCTCAAGGGTTTATTACAGGGATTAAATAGCTAATGGTCATGGACTACCTTGTGAGCAATAAGGCAAAATAGCAATTATTAATCATTGTAATTAGATTTGGTAGAATGAAAGAAAGTTCTCTTTTCCTCTGTGACAATTATTCTATGATTGTAAGCTTCACCATTGTATTGGAGAAGACATCTATTCTGAGCCAATTCACGTCAATTGCCCCACAAACCTATTAACCTTATATCCCTAGGGAGAGAGAAGTTTTATAACACTGCAATTTGATTCTTATTGATTTACCACTATGTACTTCTGTTTGTGAGAAACCCCATTGTGCCTTACAAAGGATGATTGTAGGCTGTAGAAATGACTACCTCTGGGTATGCGTTACTGTTGCTGAAAGTCAGGTTCACTGATAGTCATAGACCTAGTGCATGTCTGTGAATTTATTTTGGTTCTTTTCTGTTTTGTAGATTGCACTGCTTCACATTGCCAATGTAGAGAAGTTGCCCATCACTAGCCTGGGCTGTCCCCTGATCCTTCACTGCAAGAACTTCCAGGTGGCCCACTTTGTTTTAAACTCTGACATTGTGTGCCATGAGGCTTATAATTTTGCTGCTCAAGCTTTCTCAGCCAGGTAGTTATGACAGTACTTTTAGTCTAAACCATTTTAACTTTTTCCCCAGAATGGCATAATAGAAAAATCATGGGTTATGGAATTAAACAGAACAGAGTTTGTATCTGGGCTGTGCTACTTCCCAGCCTCATGGTATTTGGGGAAGTTGTATAAGGTCTGAACTCAGCTTCCTCATCTTTAAAAGTAGTAATGGAATATTATTCAATCATAAAAAAGAATGAGATCTTGCCATTTGCAACAACATGGATGGACTTAGAGAGTATGATGCTTAGTGAAATAAGTCAGTCATAGAAAGACAAATACCATGATTTCACTCATGTGTGGAATTTAAGAAACAAAACAAGGAAAGGGAAAAAAATAAAAGAGAGACTGAGAGAGAGAGGGAGAGAGAGAAAGAAATCAAGAAACAGATTCTTAATTATAGAGAACAAACTGATGGTTACCAGAGGGAAGAGGGTGGGGGGATGGGTTAAACAGATGATGGAGATTAAGGAGTACACTTATGATGAGCACCGGATATTTTATGGAAGTGTTGAATTACTATTTTGTACACCTGGAACTAACTGGAATTAAAATGAAAACTTAAAAAACACATATAATATTTTAAATATTTTATTTGTTTATTTGACATAGGGAGAGAGAGAACATGCCTGCACAAGCAGGGGGAGTGGCAGGCAGAGGGAGAGGGAGAAGCAGGCTCCCCGCTGAGCAGGGAGCCTGATGCAGGGCTCTATCCCAGGACCCTGGGATCATGACCTGAGCTGAAGGCAGATGCTTAACCGACTGAGCCACCCAGGCGCCCCAACACATGTAATCTTTTGGAAAAAGTAGTGATAGTATAAGTTCCCCATGGGGGTTGTTTTGAGGCTTAAATGCATTTGTGCATTTTACTCTGTACTTGGTATACAGATGTTTAATAGATGTTATTTTCTTCTCTCTCCCTCCTTCCTTTTAAGTGTCAACTTGTAAATTATTCGTCAGTTCAGGAAGACTGCTTTGGAGAAAAATTTGTTTCCTATTGTCTCATAAGCTTTATGTTTGTCCCACTATTCCTACCCCTACATTCAGTTCCAATCAGAAGACTAGGGCAGTTTATCAGAGTCCTTAATAATGAAGTTATCCTTCTTTCCTCCAATCTCACCGTCTCACCCCCCCAGCCCCATATCTAGGTGGCCAACCAATCAGCCACCTGTGATTTTAATCTGTGGAATTTCCATGCTCTTGTGTTTTCCCTCCCATTTTCCTCCACCCTTTCCCCAGAATTTGCTGGAATTTTGTTGATAGAGTTTAACTGTCAGCCAACCCAATACCTTATAAGACATGGGCAGAATCTATCCATCTCTGGAAAAGTTGTTGCCACATAAATTGGTCAAATGCATTACTTTTTTTTCAAATGAAGCAAAATTTATTGTTTATTTAGGTTTTAACTCTTCTTTCTTTCTTTATTTTTATTATGTTAGTCATCAAAAACTAATGATGTACTTATGGTGATTTTTTTTAAAGATTTTATTTATTTATTTGAGAGAGAGAATGAAAGGGGGGAGGGTCAGAGGGAGAAGCAGACTCCCTGCTGAGCAGGGAGCCCGATGCGGGACTTGACCCCGGGACTCCAGGATCATGACCTGAGCCAAAGGCAGTCGCTTAACCAACTGAGCCACCCAGGTGCCCTACTTATGGTGATTAACATAACAAATGCGTTATTGATTGCATGTTTCATCTTGTGAAGGGAGGAAGTGGGGTTGACGGAGAGAAGAAATAGCCATTTATCAGTCAAAAGCAGGATTTGACCCGACAAGTGGAATACAAGAACGCTGTTATTGCTTTGCAACATGTTAAAAACAACAACAACAACAACATAGCAATTAGATGACTGAAGCTCAGTTAAAAACTTTTGGTAAGGACCACTTTCCCACCCTGTGGAACCCTGAAGTTTTGGTTTAGTCCATTATCCAGCAATTCACAGGAAGCCAGAAAGTATGTTCCTACTTTGTATTCATATCACAAAAAAATTAAAACATTTTAAAAAGAAGACTTTAAAGCAATATTCCAGTTCTTATTCCTTACATAAAGCCAGTGTTGTATACAACTCGTTGTCCTTTTCTGGGGCTGTTTGGACAAACATTCCCTTTAGGAGAAGGAAATCTAGCCTTTTTTTTTTTAAAGCATTATTTGTTGTTCTTTAAGTTTCACTCATTATTACTTTGTTTTCATGCTTATCTCCTCCAGCATTTCTTGAAGATCTCTATGCTTTTTCTTATAATCCCAAATCCTCAAAAAAGATGAGGGAAAATGGGTGGAAATTGATTGACCCAATATCAGACTTTGGGCGTATGGGAATACCCAACAGGTACTGGACCATAACAGATGCCAACAGAAACTATGAGGTAATTTTGTCATTGTTGTTTTCCTTTTGATCCATTTAATCAAGGCAGAAGAATATCAGCAAACAAGCTTTTGGAAAAAGAAAAATCACTCATAATCTCTTCTTTTTATTTAACATTCAGCCATTCAACAAACATTTATTAAGTACCTACTGCACCTAAGACACTGAGTCAGAGTTCTCATAGTCTAAAGCATAGGGTGCTATGGGAGCATAGATGAAGGATATGGAATTCAGACTAGGAAGCCAGAAACAGCCTGATGCTTTGGGGAATAGTCTGGAGAAAAAAATCTATCCTAATTTATACAGGGAGAGAAGGAAGAAGGTCAGGATATGAAGCCACATCATGAAGACCTTCGTGGCCAAATTAACAAATCTGAATATTATCCTGAAGACAGTTAGGAGCCACTAGAGTATTTTAATCTAGTAAAGAATGTGAGTGTATTTGTGTTTTAGGAAGATAACTTTGGTATTGGTGTGGAGAATTGGTTTGCTGGAGCTAAGAATGCAGGAGAATGATATGAGAAGTGATGAGAACCCGAACTAAGGCAATAACTATAGATGGAGAGGAGGAGATGGTTTTAAGAGATAGGTGGTAAAATTGAAAGAACCTGGTGACAGATTAATGTGGCTGGGATAAAGAGGGAGGAAACCTGCATCTCAGATGCATCCCAGGTTTCTGGTTTAGGTGACCAAGGTAATGGATATGTTAGCCAAGATAAGCAACTTAAGAAGAGGGACACATGGTGTCTTCAGTTTTAGATTTGAGTTCAGGGCGATTAAAAGATATCACGTATTAGAGTCTGGATCTCAAGAAAGAGCTCTGGGCCAAAATCGAGGTCTGGGAATGTGTTGGGGTTCCCCAAGACCATCCCTCAGGTTTAGTGATTTACTAGGACTCACTGGACTCAACATATCGTCATGCTTGTGGCTGTGATTTATTATAGCAAAAGAATAGAAAACAAACTCATCAAAGGGAAAACACGCAAAGTCCAGAGAAAACCAGGCATGGGCTTCAGAATTCTCTCCCAGTAATCACATAAGACATGCTTAATTTCTCTAGCAACAAACTGTGACAATATGTGAAAAATGTTATTTACTAGGGAAGCTCATTGGAGAATTAGTGCCCAGGATATTGGGGGCTGGTCACATAGGCACTGTCTGCCTAGTGTATACCAAAGTCCCAGATGCCCAGAAGGAAAGCAAGTGCTCAGCATAGCATAAAACACATTATTTGTACAAACAGTTTAGGCACAGTGAGTCAGTCTTATCAGTTAGGGAATGGTGGGAACGCTTCCAGAATCCAAGTTCCCAGGCACCAGCCAAGGTCCATCCTTGCAAGCAGGCCTTTACAAGGATGGTAGTCAGACCTTTAATGATAACTTTTCTGCACAGGTGTTTAAGTAGTATCTATGAATTGTTGGATCTTTATTTCCAGCATTTTATTATCATAAAAAGACAGTAATTGTAATGCCTTTCTAGTAACACAGTTTTGAATATCCACTAGATATGAGGATTGATGAGCTGTCACTTAGCAGGGCCATCTGTGAGGTGGCTTGTTAGAGTCATAATTGACAGGAATAAGTAGAAATGAGGTGAATTCTTTCCAGTTCAAATATGTGTCTAAGTTGCCCAAATGAGGTCTGAAATATCTATGTTGGTACCTTAAATACATGTCGCCTTCTGAGTTGAAATGGAAGCTCCATTTATTTCTGTTTGCATGACCCACTTCTCCAAAGTCTAAGTCCAGCTAAGAGCATGGGTAGAGAACTTTTTCTCTTTCAAATGTGCTGCATTCCAAGGACATTGACTTCAGTGAGTTACATAGAGCATTCTTGATCTGATCTACCTGGAACATTTTTTTGCCTATTCATATTTTTATTTGTTTGATCCATTGTCAAACGTTTGAGTGTGTCCTTTACTTAGAGGGGTGATTAGAATTAATTTGGCAATGTCAGGTCTGTGCTGTTACAATATTTTTTCACAGTCTCTTTAGAAAGATAATTTGGCAACTACTAAAAGCTAAGAAGTTTGAGAAAATATATCATTCTTTTTATAAAGTAAGTGTATCTAAAATGTCAGCACTTCCACCCCCAGACTAGTATTTTAAAGACCCTCAAGGCAAGCATACTAGGAACCAGAATACATTTTAAGAAAGAGTAAATCATGTTTCTTCCTTCTCCACCTGTCTGCCTTATATTTGAATCTATCCATTTTTATTATTTTTATTTATTTTTTTCAGTTTATTTTTAAAATTTTACTTGTTTACAATATACATTGTTTGATAGGCAAGTGTAGGAATTTCAAGGTAGGGCTGTGTGTGTATTTCTACATATGATGTTTGGTATTCTAAAGGTAAATTTTGTTCTTATATGTCTCAAAACCTTCCTTTCTAGAAAATAATAGCATACTTGGAAGAACTTTTATACTAAGAATATTTTTGTTCCTATTTCTGAGAAATGATGATTCTAGATGATAAATGCCAGACAGCTAATGCTTGAATGATTGCTGTTCCAACCTGTTGCTAGCAAGTACAAAATGTAAAAAAGAAAATGAGTTTTTAAAAATTTAGTTTATTTTCTTTTAGGTATGCAGTACCTACCCTCCTGAAATAGTGGTTCCTAAATCTGTTACCCTGGGAACAGTGGTTGGAAGTTCAAAGTTCAGAAGTGAAGAAGGCTTACCTGTGCTCTCCTGCCTCTACAAAGAGAACAATGTGAGTTGAGCATACTTCTCTCATGAAAACTAAACTTGGCTCTAGAAGACTGGGGGTTAAGTCCCATCACTGCCACTTACTAGCTGTGTGAGCTCAAGCAAGTTACTACTCTGAAATTTAGTACTTCTGAGGATTTTTAAATGGGTCACATAAGGGGAAAATATATGTGTACTTTATAAATTTTAGTGTTATGCACATGGCGAGTGGCATTTAGTGTGTTTATTTGTTTCTTTCCTTCTCTGCAGGCTCCAGTTTGATGGGAAGTTATTGAATGAAAGGAAGCTAGTTGTATGATAGGATATTTTGGGACTGTGCCTCCTACTAGAACACAGATGTTCTTGATTGTTTCTCACTACTTTTCATATAATTTAAGCTAGTAAGAACAAGCACTTTACTCCTCTGTTTGAGTCCCCTTCTGTAGGAAAGGATAATAGTTCTTGCTTCTTGTGGTCACTCTGAGGTCTAGAGTTAAACAAGGTCAAGTTCTCAAGTAGGCAACTATTCAAGTGCTAAAGAGTATAGTAATACAAATGGGTGTCTTTGTGTCAAACCATCAAAGAAGACTACTAAAAAAAAAACACACTAAAGTGTAATGCAGTCCATTAACTAATTATTACCACACATACTTGCTAAATAGCTATGTTGTTTTTATATTGATTCTTTTTTTTTTTAATATTGAAATGGCTTGAAACAGACCAGCCCACTGATTTCTCATTAACTCTGGAAATGAGTGATCCTTGTTCCCTTAAGATTGTCTTGATCTTTGTTTTATCTTGAATTCTGTTGCCACTGCCTCTGGCTTATGGGTGATATTACTGGGACTGTAAAAAGCAGGGCAGTTCCAGAAAAAAATGCTAGCCTAATATATATTGAGAATAGAATTTTATTAAGGAAACACTCATGATGTGATTTTCTGATAGTCTGGATTTCCCAAGACTTGGTTGGGAATATTAGCCATTAGAAGAACAGACTATTCTGAATAGCAGTTTATGGTAACACAGCCCACATGGCCAGGAGAAGCAGGAAGCTGAGCCCAAGGTCAGTGACATGCTTGGGCTTCAGAGCTACATCTGTTTTTGCTTCACTCTCCTCAGATGGCTCATCCTCTTCCTCTATTCACCAAAGCTTAGATCAAGCAGGAGTTTGAACACCTGTGCATGGGATAAAACAACTGACACGTTTTTTTCCTTACAGGCTGCCATTTGCTGTTGTAGCCAACTTTGTCTGGATTATATACTCGCTGTGTTGATGATGAACTCTTGCTAAAGGCTGTTAGCCAAACAAACCCAGGGAGCCAATTTATGTTTGTTGTAGACACAAGACCAAAGGTATCTATCAGTGATCTTTCTGACATTTCTACTTCACTCATCTCACAATTCTCCTACCCACATGTCAAATTTTGCAGCATTATTGGGAAAGTTAGTTTTGTATATATGGGGTTATTGTGTCAGACATTGTGTAAAATCATTTGAGCAAAACTTTTTGAGCATATGAGCTTATTTTATTTTTTATTATGTTATGTTAGTCACCATACAGTACTTCATTAGTTTTTGATGTAGTATTCCCTGAGTCATTGCGTATAACACCCAGTGCTCCTTGCAATACATGCCCTCCTTAATACCCATCACTGGGCTAACCCATCCCTCTACCCCCCTCCCCTCTGAGGTCCTTTTATTTTGGACTCTCACTGTCAAGCAAGACTGAGAAAGTACTTTGAAAAATGTAGGTTTGCAACCTCCAGAATTTGTGACTTCTGAATTGAATGACCTGGAGGTTCTTTGACATACCCTCATCTTTTTTTTTCAGATTTTGTTTAAATTGTAGTTAGTTAACATACACTGCAATATTGGTTTCAGGAAGAGAATTCAGTGGTTCAACACTTACATATAACACCCAGTGCTCATCATAACAAGTGCTGTCCTTAACACCCATCCCCCATCTAGCCCATTCCCCACCCACCTCCCTCCATCACTCCTCAGTTTGTTCTGTATCATAAAGAGTCTCTTATGGTTTGTTTCCTTCTCTCATTTTCCCCCTCCCATATGTTCATCTGTTTTGTTTCTTAAATTCCACATATGTGAGATCATATGGTATTTGTCTTTGACTGATTTCACCTAGCATAGTACACTGTAGCTCCATCCACATTTTTGCAAATGGCAAGATTTCATTCTCTTTTATGGCTGAGTAATATTCCATTGTATGTATATAACTCATCTTCTTTATCCATTGATCAGTCGATGGACATTTGGGCTCTCTCCAGTTTGGCTGTTGTGGACATTGTTGCTATAAACATCAGGGTGCATGTATCCTTTCACATCTGTATTTTTGTATCCTATGGATGAATAGCTAGTAGTGCATTTGCTGGATTATAGGGTAGCTCTCTTTTTAACATTTTGAGGAACCTCCAAACTATTCTCCAGAGTGGCTGCACCAGTTTGCATTCCCACCAAGAGTGCAAGAGGGTTCCCCTTTCTCCACATCCTAGGCAATATCTATTGTTTCTTATGTTGTTAATTTTAGCCGTTCTGACAGGTGTGAGGTGGTATCTCATTGTGCTTTTGATTTGTATTTCCCTGATGATGAGAGATGTTGACTGTCTTTTCATGTGTCTGTTAGCCATCTTGATGTCTTCTTTGGAAAAATGTCTATTCATGTCTTCTGCTCATTTTTTAACTGAATTATTTGTTTCTTGGGTGTTGAGTTGGTAAGTTCTTTATAAATATTGGATGCTAACGTTTTATCAGATATGTCATTTGCCCATTCCATAGGCTGCCTTTTAGTTTTGTTGATTGTTGCCTTCACTGTGCAAAAGTTTTTATCTTGAGGTAGGCCTGTATTACTATGTACTTCACTCTTTTTTTTTTTTTTTAAAGATTTTATTTATTTATTTGATAGAGACACAGCGAGAGAGGGAACACAATCAGGGGGAGTGGGAGAGAGAGAAGCAGGCTTCCCGCTGAGCAGGGAGCCCGATGTGGGGCTTGATCCCAGGACCCTAGGACCATGACCTGAGCCGAAGGCAGACGCTTAACGACTGAGCCACCCAGGCGCCCCTGTACTTCACTCTTATGACCGCTTTTGCTGCATCCCAAAGGTTTTAGAACACCATGTTTTCATTTTCATTTGGATTCATGTGTTTTTAAATTTTTTCTTTAATTTTCTGATTGACCCATTCATTGTTTAACATGTTCTTTAACCTCTATGTATTTGTGGTATTTCCAAATTTCTTCTGGTTGACTTCTAGTTTCATAGCTTTGTGGTCAAGAAATATGCATGGCATGATCTCATTCTTTTTTGTACTTGTTGAAGCCGGATTTTTGACCTAGCATGTGATCTATTCTGGAGAATGTCCCATGTGTACTTGAAAATAATGTGTATTTTGCTGCTTTAGGATAGAATGTTCTGAATTTATCTGTTAAGTCCATCTGGTCCAGTGTGTCATTCAAAGCCATTGTTTCCTTGTTGATTTTCTGCTTAGATGATCTTTCCATTGCTTTAAGTGGAGTGTGTTAAAGTACCCTATTATTATTGCATTATTATCAATGGGTTCCTTATGTTTGTTATTGGTTGTTTTATATATTTGGGTGCTCCCATGTTGAGGGCTTAAATATTGACAATTGTTAGATCTTCTTGTTGGAGAGTCCCCTTTATTATGATATAGTGCCCTTCCTCATCTCTTGGTATAGTCTTTGGTTTAAACTCTAGCATGTCTGATATAAGTATTGCTACTCTGGCTTTCTTTTGACTTCCATTTGCATGGTAAATATTTCTCTATGCCCTCACTTTAAATCTGCAGGTGTCTTTATGTCAAAAATGAGTCTCTTGGAGCCAGCATATAGATGGGTCTTGTTTTTTAATCCATTCTGACACACTATGTCTTTTGATTAGAACATTTAGTCTATTTACATTCAGAGTAATTATTGATAGATATGTATTTAGGGCCATTTAATTACTTATTTTGTTGTTTCTGGGGATTTTCTCTGTTCCATTGTAGTCTTTGTCACTTTTGGATTTCTTTCCCTCTAAAACAATCCCCTTTAATATTTCTTGCAGGGGTAGTTTAGTGGTCACGAACTCCTTTATTGATTGATCGATTGATTGACTCTCTGGGAAACTCTTGATCTCTCCTTCTCTTCTGAATGATAGCCTTGCTGGATAGAGTTTTCTTGGCTGCATATTTTCCCATTCAGCTTGTTGAATAAATCATACCATTTTCCTCTAGCTTGCCAAGTTTCTGCTTAGAAATCTGTAGTTAGCCTTATGGGTCTTCTAAGTTAGGGTCTTCTTAGCCTGCTGGTTTTAGGAATTATTTCATTATCATTAATTTTGCAAAATTAATTACTGTATGTCTTGGTGTTGGCCTGCTTTTGATCATTTTGATGGTAGTTCTCTGTGCCTACTGGATATGGATGTCTGTTTCTTTCCCCATGTTAGGGAAGTTTTCAGATACTGTTTACTTAAATTTTCTGCCCCATTTTCTCTCTCTTCTTCTGGGATTCCTATAATATGAATGTTATTACATTTCATGGGAGGCTCTGCATTCTCAAAGTCTATTTTCATACTGCATAATTCTGCTTTCTCTTTTGTGCAGCTTCATTATTTTCCATTATTTTGTCCTTATATCATTTATTCATTCCTCTTCTTCCAGGCTTGTGTTCATTGAATGAAGCCTGTTTGAATCTCAGTTATTGGATTTTTCATTTCATTTTTTTCTTTTTAAAAATTTTTTTCTTTACATTCAGTTTAATTAACGTATACTGTATTATTAGTTTCAGAGGTAGAATGTAGCCATTCCTCAGTTGCATACAATCCACTGCTCATTACTTCAAGTGCCCTCCTTAATGCCCATCATCCAGTTACACCATTCCCCCACCCACTTCCCATCCAACAACCCTTGTTTGTTTCATAGAGTTAAGAGTCTCTTATGATTTGACTCCCTCTCTGTTTTCATCTCATTTTATTTTTCCTTCCCTCCTCCTGTGTTCATCTGTTTGGTTTCTTAAATTCCACATCTGAGTGAAATCATATGGTATTTGTCTTTCTTTGACTGGCTTATTTCGCTTAGCATAATACCTTCTAGCTCCATCCACGTCATTGCAAATGGCAAGATTTCATTCTTTTTATGGCTGAGTAATATTTCATTGTAAATATATATCACATCTTCTTTATCCATTCATCTGTTGATGGACATCTCAGTTCTTTCCATGTTTTGGCTATTGTGGACATTGCTGCTATAAACACAGTGCCCCTTGAAATCACTGTGTTTGTATCCTTTGGATAAATACCTAGTAGTGTAATTGCTGGGTCATAGGGTAGCTCTATTTTTAACTTTTTGAGGAACATTCATACTGTTTTCCAGAGTGGCTGCACCTGTTTGCATTCCCAACAACAGTGTAAGAGGGTTCCCCTTTCTCCACATCTTCACCCACATCTGTTTTCCTGACTTGTTAATTTTAGCCATTCTGACTGGTGTGATGTGATATCTCATTGTGGTTTTGATTTGTATTTCCCTGATGAGTGATGTTGAGCATTTTTTCATGTGTCTGTTGGCCATTTGTATGTCTTCTTTGGAGAAATATCTGTTCATGTCTTCTGCCCATTTCTTGACTGGATTTTTTGTTTGTTTTGGGTATTGAGTTTGGTTCTTTATAGATTTTGGATACTAGCCTTTTATCTGATAAGACATTTGCAAATATCTTCTCCCATTCCGTAGCTTGCCTTTTAGTTTTGTAGCCTGTTTCCCTTGCCGTGCAAAGGCTTTTTATCTTGATGAAGTTCCAGTAGTTCATTTTTGAATTTGTTTCCCTTGTCTTTGGAGACATGTCTAGCAAGAAGTTGTGGCCTAGGTCAAAGGGGTTACTGCCTCTGTTCTCTAGGATTTTGATGGATTCCTGTCTCACATTGAGGTCTTTCATCCATTTTGAGTTTATTTTTGTGTATGATAGAAGAAAGTAGTCTGGTTTCTGCATGTGGCTGTCCAGTTTTCCCAACACCACTTTTTGAAAAGACTGTCTTTTTCCCATTGAATATTCTTTGCTGCTTTGTCAAAGATTAGTTTACCATAGATTTGAAGGCCCATTTCTGGGTTCTCTATTCAATTCCATTGGTTTATGTGTCTGTTTTTGTGCCAGTATCATACTGTCTTGATGCTGACAGCTTTGTAATACAGCTTGATGTCTATAGTTGTGATGCCTCCAGCTTTGGTTTTCTTTATTAACATTACTTTGGCTATTTGGTGTCTTTTATAGGTCCATACAATTTAGGATTTTTTGTTCCAGGTCTGTGAAAAATGCTGATGGTATTTGATAGGGATTGCATTGAATATGTAGATTGCTTTGGGTAGCATAGACATTTTCACATTATTTGTCCTTCCAATCCATGAGCATGGAATGTTTTTCCATTTCTTTTTGTCTTCCTCAATTTCTTTCATAATTGATCTGTAGTTTTCAGACTAAGGATCTTTTGCCTCTTTCAATTCTTTTATTTCTAGGTATTTTATGGGTTTTGGTGCAATTGTTAATGGGATCGATTCCTTGATTTCTCATTCTTCTGCTTCATTGTTAGTGTACAAAAATGCAACTGACTTCTGTGCATTGATTTTATATCCTACCACTTTGCTGAATTCCTGTATCAGTTCTAGCAATTTTTGGGTGGAGTCTTTTGTGTTTACTACATAGAGTACCATGTTGACTGTGAGGAGTGAAAGTCTGACCTTTTTTTTTTTTTTTGCTGGTTTTGATGCCTTTTATTTGTTTTTGTTTTCTGATTGCTGCAGCTAGGATATCCAGTACTATGTAGACAAACAGTGGTGAGAGTAGACATCCTTGTCATATTCCTGACCTTAGGCGAAAAGTTCTTAGTTTTTCTCCATTGATGATGATATTTGCTGTGGGTCTTTTGTATATGGGCTCTTATGATTTTTTTTTTAAAGATTTAATTTATTTATTTGAGAGAGAGAGAATGAGAGCGAGCACATGAGAGGGGTTAGGGTCAGAGGGAGAAGCAGACTCCCTGCCGAGCAGGGAGCCTGATGCGGGACTCGATCCAGGGACTCCAGGATCATGACCTGAGCCGAAGGCAGTCGCTTAACCAACTGAGCCACCCAGGCGCCCTCTTATGATTTTGAGGTATGTTTCCTCTATCAGTACTTGGCAGATAGTTTTTGTCAAGAAAGGATGCTGTATTTTGTCAGATGCTTTTTCTGCTTCTATTGAGAGGATTATACGGTTCTTATCATTTCTTTATTAATGTGGTGTGTCAGATGGATTGATTTGCTAATGTTGAACCACCCCTGCAGCCCAAGAATAAATCCCACTTGGTCATGGTAAATAATCCTTTTGATGTATTGTTGGATCCTATTAGCTAGTTACTTGGTGAGAATTTTTGCGTTCATGTTCATCAGGGATATTGGTCTGTAATTCTCCTTTTTGGTGGGGTCTTTGTTTGGTTTTGGGGTCAAGGCAATGCTGGTCTCATAGAATGAGTTTGAAAGTTTTCCTTCCATTTCTATTTTTTGAAACAGTTTGAGAAGAATAGATATTAATTCTTCTTTAAATGTTTGGTAGAATTCCACTGGGAAGCCATCTGACCCTGGAGTCTAGTTTGTTGGGAAATTTTTGATTACTGATTCAATTTCTTTGCTGGTTATAGGCCTGTTCAGGTTTTCTATTTCTCACTCTTTCTGTTTTGGTAGTTTATGTTTCTAAGAATGTGTCTACTTCTTTCAGATTGCCCAATTTTTTGGCATATATTTGCTCATAATATTCTCTGATAGTTTTTTTTTTCCTTTGGTGTTGTTTGGGATCTCTCCTTTTTCATTCAAGATTTTATTTATTTGCGTCCTTTCTCTTTTATTTTTGATATATCTGGATTGGGGTTTATTAATCTTACTAATTCTTTGAAAGAACTACTTCCTAGTTCATTGATCTACTGTTTTTTTTTTTTATTTCTATATCATTGATTTTTGCTCTAATCTTTATTATTTCCCTTCTCCTGCTGGATTTATGCTTTATTTGCTGTTCTTTTTCCAGCTCCCTTAAGTGTAAGGTTAGGTTTTGTATGTGAGACTTTTCTTGTTTCTTTAGAAAGGCCTGTATTGCTATATATTTCCATCTTAGGACCACCTTTGCTGCATCCCAAAGGTTTTCAACTATCATGTTTTCATTTTCATTTGATTCCATGTATTTTTTAAATTCTTTAATTTTGTGTTTGAATAATTCATTCTTTAGTAGTATGCTCTTTATCATCCATGTGATGTGGTCCTTCCAAATTTTTTCTTGTGGTTGACTTCAAGTTTTATAGCATTGTTCTCTGAAAATATGCATGGTATAATCTCAGTCTTTTTGTACTGGTTGTGACTTGATATGTGACCCAGTGTGTGATCTATTCTGGGGAATGTTCCATGTACATTTGAGAAGAATGTGTATTTTGCTGCTTTAGAAATGCTCTGAATATACTGTTAAGTCCATCAGGTCCAGTGTGTCATTCAGAATGCTTGTTTCCTTGTTCATCTTCTGCTTAGATGATCTGTCCTTTCCCATGAATATGGTGTTAATGTTCTCTACTATTACTGTATTATTATCAATGAGTTTCTTTAACATCATTGTAAATTGGTTTATATATTTGGGAGCGCCCAAGTTAGGGGCATAAATATTTACAATTGTTAGATCTTCTTGTTGGATAGACACTTTTATTATGATATAGTGTCCTTCTTCATCTCTTATTATAGTTTTTGGTTTAAAATCTAGTTTGTCTGATGTATGGATGTCTACTCCATCTTTCTTTTGATGTCCATTGGCATGATAAATGTTTCTCCATCCCCCTTACTTTCAATCTGGAGGTGTCTTTGGGTCTAAAATGAGTCTCTTATAAGCATCATATCCATGGGTGTTGTTTTCTTTTTAATCCATTTTGATACCTTATGACTTTTGATTGGAGTATTTAGTCCCTTTAGAGTCAGAGTAATTATTGAAAAATATGAATTTGAGTTCACTGTTCCTGTAGATTGTTTTTCTTCCTTTGTGGTCTTTGTTACTTTTGGCCTCTGCCTTCGTTCAGAGGATCCCCTTTAATATTTCCTGCAGAGCTTTTTTAGTGTTCCCAAGTTCCTTTCATTTTTGTTTGTCCTGAAAACTGTTTATTTCTTTTTCTCTTCTGAATGACATCTTTGCTGGGTAAAGTATTCTTGGCTGTGTATTTTTCCCATTTAGCACACTGAGTAAATCATGCCAATCCATTCTGGCCTGCCAGATCTCTGTGGACAGTTCTGCTGCCAGCTTTATGTGTCTTCCCTTTTAGGTTAAGGACCTCTTGTCCTCAGCTTCTTTTAGTATTTTCTCTTTATCTTTGAAATTTGCAAGCTTCTCTATAATATGTTGAAGTTGACCTATTTTTGTTGATTTTGAGGGTGTTTCTCTGTGCCTCCTGGACTTGAATGCCTGTTTTCCTCCCTGGATTAGGGAAGTTCTCAGCTGTAATTTGTTCAAATAAACCTTCTGCCCCTTTCTCCCATTCCTCATCTTCTGGGACCCATATTATCTGGATAATATTTCACTTTATGATATCGCTGAGTTCTCTAAGTCTCCCTTCTTGATCTAATAAGTTTTCTTTCTTCTTTTCAACTTCCTTATTTTGCATCATTTTTATCTTCTATATTACTGATTCTTTCTTCTGTTTCACTCATCCTCTTTTTTTATGGCCTCCACTTGGGCTGCGTCTCAGTTATCACATTTTTAATTTCAACCTGACTAGATTTAATTCTTTTATTTGTACAGTGAGGGCTTCTCTAGTGTCTTCTATGCTTTTTTCAAGCCCAGCTAGTATCTTTATAATTGCTGTTTTAAATTCTAGTTCAGACATCTTACTTATATCCATTTTGATTGAACCCCTGGCAGTGAGTACTACCTCCTCTTCATCTTTTGGGGTGAATTGCTCTGTCTTATCATTTTGTCCAGAAAAGAAAGGAAGAAGGAAAAAGAAAAACAATGACAACAACAACAACAACAACAACAACAATAAAACTTCAGCATGTGTTCCTGGTGAATGCTGTGTACACTGTGCTGTTGCATTTTGGCTGCTCTTTTCCACTGGTCCATCCTCTACAGAGTTCCTCCTTCTTGTGGTGGGGAGTAACTAGCTTTTCTTTGTTTTGTTTGTCAAGATAAGCCTGTAAAAGAAAACAGAAAAAACAAGAGGAAAAAAAAAAGCCTGATCCAAGACAAGAGAAAAGGTAAAGGATCAAAAATGCAAACAAAGAGATAAACAGAAAACTATAAGCCTGATCTGAAAAATAAGAGAGAGAAACAAATAAATGAACAAATGAACAAAAAATTATAAGCCTGATACCAAGAAAAAAGATAAAGTGAAAAAAATAAAAAATATATAAAATAAAACATAAAAAATAAAAAAAATGAGAAATAGAAAAATAAAAAATTAAAAAAAATTAAGAGGAAAAAAAGCAGGGGCGCCTGGGTGGCTCAGTCGTTAAGCGTCTGCCTTCAGCTCAGGTCATGATCCCAGGGTCCTGGGATCGAGCCCCGCATCGGGCTCCCTGCTCAGTGGGGAGTCTGCTTCTCCCTCTCCCTCTCCCCCTGCTTGTGTTCCCTCTTTCGCTGTGTCTCTCTCTGTCAAATAAATAAATAAAAATCTTTTAAAAAAAAAACAAAACAAGCCTGGTCCTATTTCTACCAGAAGCTAATGTTTTGGAGCACTCTTTAATCAGTAGACTTGTTACATGTGGGGGCCTGTGGTGGTGTTCTGAAGGAGAGGCCTGCTGGACTGGTTCACAAGCTGGCTTGCCCTTGTAATGATGCCCCTGCCATGTGCAAGGGGGCTGGGTTCAGTGTAGGGGACTCCAGCCTCCACTGGAGGCACTGAATTTCTCTGTTAAATCCAACTGTGCTGCTGGGTGGTAGGGAGGGAAGGTTGGTGGAGGAGGAAGAATATGGCGTCA
This sequence comes from Halichoerus grypus, assembly GCF_964656455.1. Classification (NCBI taxonomy): domain Eukaryota; kingdom Metazoa; phylum Chordata; class Mammalia; order Carnivora; family Phocidae; genus Halichoerus; species Halichoerus grypus. Next base: position 81,276,908 of record NC_135727.1, read on the forward strand.
CCCCACCCACTCGTCCCTGGGGAGGGGAACTCTTGGTCACTGCTGTTCAGGAGGCCCGCTCAGAAAAGTGAACAATCTCCTATGTCCCGGGTTTTCATCAGTTCCCTGCCCATAACTGATCTGTGCCCCAGCCATCAGCATGCCCAGAGCCAAAGATCTCCTGTATTTTGTCTCTGGCCAGTCACTGGGATTCAGAAATTTTTAAAGGGCTGGCAAGGTACAGGCCCACTCACCTCACCTGGAGGAGAACCTCACGGCATACCCAGCACTGTCCGATTCCTGAGAAGCAGTCGCACAGTGCATGCACAGAGGCTAGAGTTTATAGTAAGGCTCAGTGAAAAGCTGGAACCAGGTTATCAGCCATCTGCATGTGACTTAGACCCCTACAGCATTCTATCTGAGAAACACAGTCATACAGAGGCTTGAATCTATTGTGACAGACAGCAGAAAAGCAGCGTCCAGGTTATCTGCAGTCTGTAGGTCTCTGCTCTCTGTTCATTTATGTCACAGAAAAGCAGCTGCTCTGCATGCACACAAAGGCTTAAGTCTATAGTGGCTCACAGATAAAAGTTTTTAAGAGGGGGGTGCCTGAGTGGCTCAGCTGGTTAAGCGACTGCCTTCGGCTCAGGTCACGATCCTGGAGTCCCTGGATCGAGTCCCGCATCGGGCTCCCTGCTTGGCAGGGAGTCTGCTTTGCCCTCTGACCCTATCCCCTCTCATGTGTTCTCTCTCATTAGAAAAAAAAAAAAAAAAGAAAAGAAAAAGTTTTTAAGAGGTTTTCTGCCCTCTGTGCACACCTCTGACCCTGCTGTTGAGTGCCACTCAATGGCTTCTGGCTGGCCTTTTGTCCTTGGAGAGGCAAAATATGCTCTTCCAAATGTACTCTGGGAAGGGGTGCCATCTCTCCCTGTGCGAGCCAGGGGATCTCCCCACTGTGGCTTATTGTTCAATCCCTACCCACTGCGCTCTTGACCACTTGCTCCTTCTCCCTTATTTTGCTCCGCAAAAAGGGTTCCTTCCCTCTTGTGGCTGCACAGCTTTCGTCTCCCCCAGTTCATGGCTCTGAAACTCACATCTGCCAAGTTCTCTCCCTCCAACTGTGCAGATTATTTTCTTAGTCCTCAGATCATATTCCTAGTTGTTTAAAATACTTGGATGTTGATCTAGCTGTGTTTGAAGGACGAGGCAAGTTCAGGGTCCCCCTACTACCTTGCCATCTTAACCCATTCTCCCTAGATTTTTCATTTCTGAATGATTGTTTTTTAACTCTTTTATCTCCGCAGTAAGGGTCTCACTGAAGTCTTCCATTGTTTTTTCAAGCCCATTGTGTATCCTTAGGATTGTTGCTTTTATCTCTCCATCAGGCATGTTACTTCTATCTCTTTTGCTTAGATCTCTGGCCTTGACCTTATCTTGTTCTTTCATTTGGGATGAATTCCTCTGTCTTGGCATTTTGTTTACATCTCTGCCTTCTTGTCTATGCTAGAAGAGCCTCTTATGTTTCTTGCTTCTGAGAGTAATGGCTTTATGAAGAAGATGTCATATAGTTTACAGGGCCTGGCAGTTGAGCAAGTGTCTCTGTTGTGTGTTACATGTGCTCTGCTATTGTGTTTTGGTTGGTCTGTTCTTCAGACCTGTCATCTGTTAAGGCTCTTCTTGCCTGCAATGGGCAGTGTTTGATCTTTGGCCAGAATGTGTGCTTGTTAAATTAGACCTGACACTACTTACACTGGAACTGAAGCCCTGTAGAACTCTGTGGTTTGGAGAGGTGGTATGGGCAGGGTTTTCTGCTTGTTTTATGGGGGAGGGGCCTGCCATGCTGGGACTGAGGCAAGTTTGACACAGAAGGGCAGTCACTCCAGAGCACAGTGGTGTGGGACTCCGTGTAAGCAAGTTAGGCAGCCATTGTTGGGGCTGTGCCTCCTCCTGCAGGTGGCTCTGTGTTTATGCTGAGGGGCTGGGGAAGGAAATGGTGCCGCCAGCTACTTTGTCCCAGGATATGCGTCTCAGTGAATGCTGCCTCATAGGGACACATTTCAAGATGAATGACTAATTTCCTCCTGTTGCCCCAGGCATTCTTCAAATTGGTGTTTCCACCTCACCTGCTTGGGGCAATGCCATCTGTGTTCTATCCCAGCTAAGCCTGCTCACCTTTAAAACTCTAGTCTTTAATCTCTGCTTGTTGCACAGACTCATGAAAATTAGACCCTCTTGTTTGTCCAGCCAATAACTTTGGGTAAGGGATCTCCTCTTGCATTCCTCTATGTGTTCCTCTCTCTCTCTCCCTCCCCCTGCTTTATGTGACCATGGCTCCCTACCCTCTTCAGCACCTGTGATCCATTCTCCCCTAAACCATGTCTCTGCACTTCCTACCTTCTTCACTGTGGACTCATCTCTCCCTTTAGTTGTAGTGTTTGTTCTGTCAGTATTTAGGTTGATTTCTGGGGTGTTTAGAATGATTTTATAGTTCCGGTTCTGTTCATGGGATGAGATGAGCCTAGGGTCCTCCTCCTCCTCTGCCATCTCATCTGCTACCTCAGAGGTTTCATTATTAACTAGTAATTGCTAAGTTGATTTAGATCTCAGTGTAAGACAGGTACTGTGGCTTCAGAGTTTATCAGTTGGATGCAAATGAAACCACATAGTGTTAGACAGTTGTCTGCCTCATTTTATGGATCTCACACTAACCATTCTATAAAGCTACCTAGGATTGACCAGGCTCAGGGGAGAAAATTAGTTTCCTTTCTGCTCAGGCACCATCCTTCATTTTCTCAGGCATTTGCTGCCTTGCTTCAACCATAACTATCTGACATTCTGGGATTAGGAAAAGGTTAACCAAATCTGTATCTTTCATCAAGATTAAATAATCTTAATGTGGTAAAGAGAAACATTACCAAGCTTTTAAGAAACTAAAAGATTTGTGCCTTTTGTCCAAACCCAAGACCAAAAAGCCCTTTATCCGCAGGTCCTTTTTTCCCTCTCTCAGAAGGTTTAGAAATATCTAGCAACCCAACTAGATCTGTACTTTAATAGAAACTGTATTATAGTGACAAAGTTACATTTTTAGGAGTCAGACAAACCTGTGATCAAATCTTGTTTTCAGCCCTTATTTATATGATCCTGGTTTAAAGTGGTTCACCTGTCTCAGCCTATTTTCTTTTCTTTTTATTTCATGGTAAAAATAGTAATATATATTTTTAATTCATAGTTACATATGCACATAACAATCAAATATTTTCAACAATGTTAGGAAAAATAGCAATTCCGTACTGCCTTCCTGTTTCTCCCTGTTTGACAAACCAACTGATTTCCTCTCTTATACACAATTACTTCATATTTACCTTCATGTCCATAATAGCATGTGTTCTTACTCTTTATTTTTGCTTTTCCAAGGTTTGCTATTCTTTTTTATAATTTTTAAAAATTTTAATTATGTTAGTGACCATACATCATTAGTTTTTGATGTGGTGATCCATGATCCATTGTTTTCGTATAACACCCAGTGTTCCATGCAGTACGTGCCCTCCTTAATACCCATCACCAGGCTAACCAATCCCCCCTCCCCCCTCCCCTCTAACCCTGTTTCTTTCTCAGAGTCCATAGTCTCTCATGGTTCATCTCTCTTTCCGATTTCACTCCCTTCATTTTTTCCTTCCATCCCCTAATGTCCTCCATGCTATTCCATATGTTCCACAAATAAGTGAAACCGTATGATAATTGACTTTCTCTGCATCACTTATTTCACTTAGCATAATCTGCTCCAGTCCCATCCATGTTGATGTAAAAGTTGGGTATTCATCTTTTCTGATGTCTGAGTAATATCCCACTGTATATATGGGCCACATCTTCTTCATCCACTCATCTGTTGCAGTGCATCTCGGCTCTTTCCACAGTTTGGCTATTGCAGACATTGCTGCTATGAACATTGGGGTGCATATGACCCTTATTTTCACTACATCTGTGTCTATGGGGTAAATACCCAGTAGTGCCATTGCTGGGTCATAGGGTAGCTCTATTTTTAATATTCTGAGGCACCTCCACACTGTTTTCCAAAGTGGCTGTACCAACTTGCATTCCTAACAACAGTGTAAGACAGTTCCCCATTCTCCACAACCTCTCCAACATTTGTTGTTTCTTTCCCTCTCCATTTTTGCCATTCTAACTGGTGTAAGGTGGTATCACAAAGTGGGTTTGATTTGAATTTCCCTGATGGCTAATGATGATGAGCTTTTTCATGTGTCAGCCATTTGTATGTCTTCTTCAGAGAAGTGTCTTTTCATATCTTCTGCCCACTTTTTGACTTATTTGCTTTTTGGATGTTGAGTTTGAGAAGTTCCTTATAGATCTTGGATACCAGCCCTTTATCTGTAGTGTCATTTGCAAATATCTTCTCCCATTCTGTGGGTTGTTTCTTTGTTTTGTTGACTGTTTCCTTTGCTGTGCAGAAGCATTTTATCTTGATGAAGTCCCAAAAGTTCATTTTTGCTTTTGTTTCACTAGCTCCTAGAGATGTATCTTGAAAGAAGTTGCTGTGGGCGATGTCCAAGAGGTTACTCCCTATGTTCTCCTCTAGGATTTTGATAGATTCCTGTCTCACATTGAGGTTTTTCCTTCATTTGGAGTTTATCTTTGTGTATGGTGTTAGAGAATGGATGAGTTTCATTCTTCTGCATGTGGCTGTCCAATTTTCCCAGCACCATTTATTGAAGAGACTGTCTTTTCTCCATTGCAGTTTTTTTCCTGCTTTGTCAAAGATTATTTGACCATAGAGCTGAGGGTCCATGTCTGGGTTCTCTATTCTGTTCCACTGGTCTGTATGTCTATTTTTGTGCCAGTACCATGCTGTCTTGGTGATCACAGTTTGTAATGTAGCTTAAAATCGGGCAATGTGATGCCCCCAGCTTTGTTTTTCTTTTTCAACATTTCCTTGGCGACTCGGGGTCTTTTCTGATTCCATACAAATTTTAGGATTGTTTGTTCCAGCACTTTGAAAAATGTCATTGGAATTTTGATCGGGATGGCATTGAAGATATAGATTGTTCTGGGTAGCATAGACATTTTAACAATGTTTATTCATCCGAGACATGAGCATGGAATATTTTTCCATCTTTTAGTGTCTTCTTCAATTTCTTTCATGAGTGTTCTGTAGTTCCTAGAGTATAGATCCTTTACCTCTTTGGTTAGGATTATTCCGAGGTATCTTAGGGTTTTTGGTGCTATTGTAAATGGAATCGTTTCTCTAATTTCTCTTTCTACAGTTGCATTGTTAGTGTATAAGAAACCAACTGATTTCTGTGCATTGATTTTGTATCCTGCCACATTACTGAATTGCTGTATGACTTCTAGTAATTTGGGGCTGGAGTCTTTTGGGTTTTCCACAGGAAGTGTCATATCATCTGAGAAAAGAGAGAGTTTGACTTCTTTGCCAATTTGAATACCTTTATTTCTTTTTGTTGTCTGATTGCTATTGCTAGAAATTCTAGTACTATGATGAACAATAGTGACGAGAGTGGGCATCCTTGACGTGTTCCTGATCTTAAGGGAAAGGCTCTCAGCTTTTCCCCATTGAGGATGATATTCGCTGTGGGTTTTTCATAGATGGATTTTATGAACTTGAGGAATGTTCCCTCTATCCCTGTACTCTGAAGAGTTTTAATCAGGAAAGAATGCTGTATTTTGTCAAATGCTTTTTCTGCATCAACTGAAAGAACCATATGGTTCTTCTCTCCTCTTATTAATGTGTTCTATCACATTGATTGATTTCTGAAATGTTGAACCACACTTGCATTCTGGGGATAAATCCCACTTGGGTCATGGTGGGTGATTCTTTTAAAGTATTGTTGGATCCTATTAGCTATGATTTTGTTGAGGTTTTTGGAATCCGTATTCATCAGGAATATCAGTCTGAAATTCTCCTTTTTGATGGGGTCTTTGCCTGGTTTGGGGACTAAGGTAATGCTGGCCTCATAGAATGAGTTTGGAAGTTTTCCTTGTGTTTCAAAAGTATTTTGAAACAGCTTCAGTAGAATAGGTATTATTTCTTCTTTGAATGTTTGGTAGAATTCCTCAGGGAATCCATCAGGTCCTGGAACCTTGTTTTTTGTGAGGTTTTGGATCACAGCTTCAATCTTGTTACTGGTTATTGGCCTATTCAGTTTGTCAGTTTCTTCCTGTTTCAGTCTTGGCAGCTTATAGGTTTCCAGGAAGGCATCCATTTCATCAAGATTGCTCAGTTTCTTGGCATATAGATGTTGATAATAATTTCTAATAATTGTTTCTATTTTCTTGGTGTTAGTCGTGATATCTCCCATTTCATTCATAATTTTATTAATTTAGGTCCCTTCTCTCTTCTGTTGGATAAGTCTGGCCAGTGGTTTATCGATCTTATTAATTCTTTCAAAGAACCAACTTCTAGTTTCGTTGATCTGATCTACTGTGTTTCTGGTTTCTAATTAATCTCTGCTCTAATCTGAATTATTTCTCCTCTAATGCATGGCTTAGGCATTGTTTGTTGCTTTTTCTCTAGTTCTTTAAGGTGTAGAGTTAGTTGGTGCTTTTGGGATTTTTCTATTTTTTTGAGTGAGGCTTGGATGGCTATGTATTTCCCCCTTAGGACTGCCTTTGCTGTATCCCATAGGTTTTGGACTGATGTGTTTTCGTTCTCATTGATTTCCATGAATTGTTTAAGTTCTTTGATTTCCAGGTTGACCCAGACATTCTTGAGCAGCATGGTCTTTAGCTTCCAAGTGTTTGAATATCTGCCAAATTCATTCTTGTGATTAAGTTCCAGTTTTAAAGCATTATGGTGGGGGCAGAAGGAAAGATGGCAGAGGACTAGCTGACCCTATTTCAACTGGTCCCTGGAATTGAGCTGGATAGCTACCAGACCACTCTGTGCACCCATGAAACCAGCCTGGAATGTAAGTAGATCTGGATCTCTGTAAGCAGAATATTGCAGGTGTTGGTTTTGAGGTATGAAGTGGAGAGCCCTGATTCCGCAGGCAGATATCAGAGGATAAATGGCAGTGGGAGGGTGCCTGGATGTGGGGATCCTACACCGCTGATGAGCGAAAGCCTCGCACGTTGGGGTTGGGGCACAGACTCACAGACCTGTAGCAGCGGGGAAAGGACTTTGGGGCAGCCCCGGGGATGGAAACCTGGAGCGGCGGGGTCACGCAGGCAAACTGGGGTTGGCTGGCAGTTTTAGAAGCACAAAGGGCAGAGACGTGGCCTGATCTGGAAGCGAGGACTGGCGGTGCTGCGTAGGGGTGCACAACCCAGGACGCTGCAGTTTATACCAGCACGGAGAGAAATGGAGACAGTCTGTCCTGGAGAGCTCACTGAAGAACAGACTGCATTCTCTCTGCTCTGAGGCAGAGGGTTGGAAACGGTCTCTTCTGCTCTGACTCATGGAAGAGACACGGAAAGCCGCCAGGGAAAGCTGCCAGAGAACAAAAGCCCCAAAAACTGATTCCTGCTGAGCCCATCCCCCGCCACAGGGGGGCAAGGCAACTCCGACCAAACAAGGTTGCCTAAGTAACAGCATGGCAGGCCCCTCCCCCAGAAGACAGGCTGGGAAAACAACAGGCCAGCAACCCTAAGGTCCTTAGAAAACAGGGGCATCTTGCTTGGGTTCTGGTCAATAATTTGGACTCTATACATACCCTCAAACACCCATCCACAGAATGACTAGGAGGAGGAAACCCCCAAATAGAAAAGACTCAGAGATTATGACTTATGCTGCAGATTTACAAATGGATGCATATATAACCAAGATGTCGGAGATGGAATTCAGGCTAGCAATTGTGAAGACAATGGCTAGAATGCAGAAATCAATTAATGGCAACATAGAGTCTCTAAGGGCAGAAATGAAAGCTGAATTGGCAGAACTAATAATGCTGTCAATGAGATCCAATCTAATCTAGATAATCTAACAGCTAGGGTCCGTGAGACAGAAGAAAGAATAAGTGACCTGGAAGACAATATAATAGATAAAAAGGGAAAAGAGGAGGCCACAGAAAAACAACTAAATCCATGAACATAGAATCAGAGAAATAAGTGACACCATGAAGCGTTCCAAGTTAGAATAATTGGAATCCCAGAGGGAGTGGGGAGACAGAGAAGACTAGAAGACGTATTTGAGCAAATCGTAGCTGAGAACTTCCCTAATCTGGGGAATGAAACAAACATTCACATCCTAGAGGCAGAGGGGCCATGCCTAAGATCAAGGAAAACAGGCCAGCACCCCAGCATGTAATAGTAAAACTTGCAAATCTTAGAACCAAGGAAACCATCTTAAGGGCAGTTAGGGGGGAGAGATTCCTTAGGTACAGAGGGAGGAACATCAGAATAATGTCAGACCTATCCACAGAGACCTGGTAAGCCAGAAAGGCCTGGCAAGACATATTCCGGGTACTAAATGAGAAGAACATGCAGCCAAGAATACTTTATCTGGCAAGGCTGTCATTAGAATGGATGGAGAAATGCAGAGCTTCCACGACTGGCAGATACTGAAAGAATATGTGACCACTAAGCTGGCTGTGCAAGAAATAATAAGGGGTGTTCTATAAAAGGAGAAAGAACCCAAGAGTGATATACAACAGAAATTTACAGGGACAATCTATAAAGACAACGTCTTCACAGGCAACATGATGACAATTAATTCATATCTTTCAATAATCACTCTCAACGTGATTGGCCTAAATGCTCCCATAAAATGGTACAGGGTTGCGGATTGGATAAAAAGACAGGACCCATCCATATGCTGCCTACAAGAGACTCATTTTGAACCTAAAGATACATCCAGACTGAAAGTGAAGGGATGGAGATCCATCTTCCATGCCAGGGGACCTCAAAAGAAAGCTGGGTTAGCAATTCTTATATCAGACAAATTAGATTTTAAACTAAAGTCTGTAATTAGGCACAGAAGGATACTATATCATTCTTAAAGGTTCTATCCAACAAGAAGATCTAACAATTGTAAATATCTATGCCCCCAACATAGGAGCAGCCATCTACATAAGCCAACTGTCAACCAAAATAAAGAATCATATTGATAACAATACGTTAACTGTAGGAGACCTCAATACTCCACTCTCAGCAATGGACAGATCATCTAAGCAGAAAATCAACAAGGAAACAAGAGCTTTGAATGATACATTGGACCAGATGGACCTCATAGATATTTACAGAACATCCCACCCTAAAACAACAGAATATTTATTTTTCTCAAGCACGCATGGAACTTTCTCCAGAATAGACCACATACTGGGTCACAAATCAGGTCTCAAACGATACCAAAAGATTGAGATTATTCCCTGCATATCCTCAGACCACAAATGCTTTAAAACTGGAACTCAATCACAAGAAAAAATTTGGCAGAAATTCGAACACTTGGAAGCTAAAGACCACTCTGCTTAAGAATGTTTGGGTCAACCAGGAAATCAAAGAAGAACTTAAACAATTCACAGAAATCAATGAGAATGAAAACACATCGGTCCAAAACCTATGGCATACTGCAAAGATGGTCTTAAGGGGGAAATACTTAACCATCCAAGCCTCACTCAAAAAAATAGAAAAATCCCGAATGCACCAATGAACTCTACACCTTAAAGAACTAGAGAAAAAGCAACAAACGATGCCTAAGCCACACATTAGAAGAGAAATAATTAAAATTAGAGAAGAAAGCAATGAATTAGAAACCAGAAACACAGTAGATCAGATCAACGAAACTAGAAGTTGGTTCCTTGAAAGAATTAATAAGATCGATAAACCACTGGCCAGATTTATCCAAAAGAAAAGAGAAGGGACCCAAATTAATAAAATTATGAATGAGAGAGGAGAGATCACGACTAACCCCAAGGAAATAGAAACAATTATTAGAAATTATTATCAACACCTATATGCCAATAAACTGAGCAATCTGGCTGAAATGGAGGCCTTCCTGGAAACCTCTAACCTGCCAAAACTGAAATAGGAAGAAGCTGACAACCTGAATAGGCCAATAACAGTAACGAGATTGAAGCAGTAATCAAAAACCTCCCAAAAAACAAGAGTCCAGGGCCTAACGGATTCCCTAGGGAATTCTCCCAAACATTCAAAGAAGAAATAATACCTATTCTACTGAAGCTCTTTCAAATATAGAAGCAGAAGGAAAACTTCCAAACTCATTCTATGAGGCCAGCATTACCTTAATCCCCAACCCAAGCAAAGAACCCATCAAAAAGGAGAATTTCAGAACGATATCCCTGATGAATATGGCTTCCAAAATCCTCAACATAATCCTAGCTAATAGGTTCCAACAATACATTAAAAGGATCATCCACCACGACCAAGTGGGATTTATCCCCAGGATGCAAGGATGGTTCAACATTTGCAAATCAATCAATGTGATGGAGCACATTAATAAGAGGAGGGAGAAGAATCATATGGTCCTCTCAATTGATGCAGAAAAAGCATTTGACAAAATACAACATCGTTTCCTGATAAAAACTCTCCAGAGTATAGGGATAGAGGGAACATTACTCAAGTTCATAAAATCCATCTATGAAAATCCCACAGCGAATATCATCCTCAATGGAGAAAAGGTGAGAGCCTTTCCCTTAAGATCAGGAACACGTCAAGGATGCCCACTCCCGCCACTATTGTTCAACATAGTACTAGAATTTCTAGCAACAGCAATCAGACAACAAAAAGAAATAAAAGATATCAAATTGTTAAAGAAGAAGTCAAACTCTCTTTTCGCTGATGACATGATACTTTATGTGGAAAACCCAAAAGACTCCACCCCCAAATTACTAGAACTCATACAGCAATTGAGTAATGTGGCAGGCTACAAAATCAATGCAGAGAACTCAGTTGCTTTCTTATGCACTAACAATGCAACTGTAGAAAGAGAAATTAGAGAAACGATTCCATTTACAATAGCACCAAAAACCCTAACATACCTCGGAATAATCCTAACCAAAGAGGTAAAGGATCTATACTCTAGGAACTAGAGAACACTCATAAAAGAAATTGAAGAAGACACTAAAAGATGGAAAAATATTCCATGCTCATGGATCGGAAGAATAAACATTGTTAAAATGTCTATGCTACCCAGAGCAATCTATACCTTCAATGCCATCCCGATCAAAATTCCAATGACATTTTTCAAAGCACTGGAACAAACCATCCTAAAATTCGTATGGAATCAGAAAAGATCCCAAATCGCCAAGGAAATGTTGAAAAAGAAAAACAAAGCTGGGGGCATCACGTTGCCTGATTTCAAGCTATATTACAAAGCTGTGATCACCAAGACAGCATGGTACTGGCACAAAAACAGACATATAGTCCAATGGAACAGAATGGAGAGCCCAGATATGGACCCTCAACTCTATGGTCAAATAATCTTTGACAAAGCAGGAAAAAACCTGCAATGGAAAAATGACAGTCTCTTCAATAAATGGTGCTGGGAAAATTGGACAGCCACATGCAGAAGAATGAAACTCGACCATTCTCTAACACCATTCATAAAGGTAAACTCAAAGTGGATGAAAGACCTCAACGTGAGACAGGAATCCATCAAAATCCTAGAGGAGAACATAGGCAGTAACCTCTTTGACATCACCCACAGCAACTTCTTACAAGATAATCTCCAAAAGCTAGTGAAACAAAAGGAAAAATGAACTTCTGGGACTTCATCAAGATAAAAAGCTTCTGCACAGCGAAGGAAACAGTCAACAAAACAAGGAGGCACCCACAGAAAGGGAGAAGATATTTGCAAATGACACTACAGATAAAGGGCTGGTATCCAAGATCTATAAAGAACTTCTCAAACTCAACACCAAAAAAACAAATAATCAAGTCAAAAAGTGGGCAGAAGATATGAAAAGACACTTCTCTGAAGAAGACATACAAATGGGTAACAGACACATGAAAAAATGTTCATCATCATTAGCCATGACGGAAATCCAAATCAAAACCACATTGAGATACTACTTTACACAAGTTAGAATGGAAGAAATGGACAGGGAAAGAAACAACAAATGTTGGAGAGTTTGTGGAGAAAGGGGAACCCTCTTGCACTGTTGGGGGGAATGCAAGTTGGTACAGCCATTCTGGAAAACAGTGTGGAGGTTCCTCAAACATTTTAAAATAGAGATACCCTATTTCCCAGCAATTGCACTCCTGGTTATTTACCCCGAAGACACAGATGTAGTGAAAAGAAGGGCCATATGCACCCCAATGTTCATAGCAGCAATGTCCACAATAGCCAAACTGTGTAAAGAGCCGAGTTGCTCTTCAACAGATGAATGGATAAAGATGTGGTCCATATATACAATGGAATATTACTCAGCCATCAGAAATGATGAATACCCAACATTTACATCAACATGGATGGGACTGGAGGAGATTATGCTAAGTGAAATAAGTGAAGCAGAGAAAGTCAATTATCATATGGTTTCACTTATTTGTGGAACATAAGGAATAGCATGGAGGACATTAGGAGAAGGAAGGGAAAAATGAGGGGTGGAGGAATTGGAGGGAGCGATGAACCATGAGAGACTACGGACTCTGAGAAACAAACAGGGTTTTAGTGGGGAGGGGGGAGAGGGGATTCGTTAGCCCGGTGATGGGTATTAAGGAGGGCACGTACTGCTTGGAGCACTGGGTGTTATACGAAACAATGGATCGTGGATCACCACATCCAAAACTAATGATGTATTGTATGGTGACTAACATAACATAATAAAATTTAAAAAAAAAAAATATTTATGGTCTGAGAATATGCAAGGAAGTATGTCATTCTCTTGGTATCGGTTGAGACCTGATTTGTGACCCAGGGTATGGTCTATTCTGGAGAAAGTTCCATGTGCGCTTGAGAAGAATGAGTATTATGTTGTTTTATGGTTGAAGGTTCTGTAAATATATATGAGGTCCATCTGGTCCAGTGTGTCATTCAAAGCTCTTGTTTCCTTGTCGATTTTCTGCTTAGATGATCTGTCCATTGCTGAGAGTGGAGTATTAAGGTCTCCTACAATTAACGTATTGTTATCAATATGACTCTTTATTTTGGCTAACAGTTGGCTTATGTAGATGGCTGTTCCCATGTTGGGGGGCATAGATATTTACAACTGTTAGATCTTCTTGTTGGATAGACCCTTTAAGAATGATATAGTGTCCTTCTGTGTCTCTAACTACAGACTTTAGTTTAAAATCTAATTTGTCTGATATAAGAATTGCTCCCCCAGCTTTCTGTTGAGGTCCGCTGGCATGGAAGATGGATCTCCATCCCTTCACTTTCAGTCTGGATGTATCTTTAGGTTCAAAATGAGTCTCTTGTAGGCAGCATATGGATGGGTCCTGTCTTTTTATCCAATCTGCAACCCTGTGCCATTTTATGGGAGCATTTAGGCCATTCCCGTTGAGAGTGATTATTGAAAGATATGAATTAATTGTCATCATGTTGCTTTAAAGACATTGTTTTTATAGATTGTCCCTGTAAATTTCTGTTGTAGATCACTCTTGGGTTCTTTCTCCTTTTATAGAACCCCCTTTAATATTTCTTGCAGGGCTGGTGTAGTGGTCACATATTCTTTCAGTTTCTGCTGGTCTTGGAAGCTCTGCCATCTCTCCATCCATTCTAAATGACAGCCTTGCCAGATAAAGTATTCTTGGCTGCATGTCTTCTTGTTTAGTACCCTGACTATGTCTTGCCAGCCCTTTCTGGCTTGCCAGGTCTCTCTGGATAGGTCTGACGTTATTCTGATGTTCCTCCCTCTGTACATAAGGAATCTCTTCCCCCTAACTGCCCTTAAGACGGTTTCCTTGGTTCTAAGATTTGCGAGTTTTACTATTACATGCCGGGGTGTTGGCCTTTTTTCCTTGATCTTGGTAGGGGTCCTCTCTGCCTCTAGGACATGAATGTTTGTTTCATTCCCCATATTCGGGAAGTTCTCAGCTACAATTTGCTCAAATATGTCTTCTACTCCTCTCTCTCTCCCCACTCCCTCTGGGATACCAATAATTCTGACATTGGAATGCTTTTTGGTGTCACTTATTTCTCTGATTCGATTTTCATGGATTCTGGTTGTTTTTCTCTGGCCTCCTCTTTTCCCTTTTTATCTATTAAATTGTCTTCGAGGTTGCTTATTTGTTCTTCTGCCTCACATACCCTAGCTGTTATATTATCTAGATTAGATTGGATCTCATTGATAGAATTTTTAAGTTCTGCCAATTCAGAGACTGTATGTTGCCATTAATGGATTTCTCTGTTCTAGCTATTGTCTTCACAACTGCTAGCCTGAACTCCATCTCTGACCTCTTGGTTATATCTGCATCCATTTGTAAATCTGCAGCATAAGTCATAATCTCTGAGGCTTTCCTATTTTGGAGGTTCCTCCTCCTAGTCATTCTGTGGATGGGTGATTGAGGGAATGTATAGAGTCCAAATTATTGACCAGAACCCAAGCAAGATGCCCCTGTTTCTTGGGACCTTAGGGTTGCTGGCCTCTTGTTTTCCCAGCCTGTCTTCTGGGGGAGGGGCCTGCCAGGCTGTTATTCAGGCAACCCTGTTTGGGCGGAGTTGCCCTGCCCCCCTGTGGCAGGGGATGGGCTCAGTGGGAATCAGTTTTGGGGGCTCTTGTTCTCTGGCAGCTTTTCCTGGTGCCTTTCCCTGTCTCTTCCGCGAGTCAGAGCAGAAGAGACCGTTTGCAACCCTCTGCCTCAGAGCAGAGAGATCGCAGTCTGTTCTTCAGTGAGGTCTCCAGGCACACTGTCTCCGTTTCTGTCTATGCTGCTATAAACTGCAGCGTCCTGGGTTGTGTGCCTGCAGCACACTCAGTCCTGCCTCCAGGTCGGGGCACGTCTCTGTCCTTTGTGCTTCTGAAACTGCCAGCTGCTCCCAGTTCGCACTCGCGACCCCGCCATTCTGGGTTTCCATCCCCGGGGGTTGCCCGACGTCCTTTCCCTGCCACTACCTTTCTGCGAGTCTGTGGCCCATCCCCAGTGCACAAGGCTGTCGCTCACTGGTGTAGCATCCCCATGGCGATGCTCCCTCCCACTGCTGTTGATCCTCTGATATCTGCCCGCGGAATCACGGTTCCCCGTTTTGTACCTTGAAACCAACCGCCCATGATATTCTGTTTGTAGAGATCCAGGTCTATTTTCTTACATCTCAGGCTGATTTCGTGGGTGCTCAGAGTGGTCTGGTAGGTATCCAGCTCAATTCCGGGGACCAGTTGAAATAGGGTCCCCTACTCCTCCGCCATCTTTCCTTCTCCTGATATCGGGATTTTTTTCTTAATTGCTCTTTCTGGTGCTTCTTTGTTGGTTTATAGACATGCAACATATTTGTGTACATAGATTTTGTATCCTTACCAATTTAGATGTCTTTTATTTCTTTTTGTTGTCTGATTGCTGTGGCTCAGACCTACAGTACAAATAATAATAGTAGTGAAAGTGGCCATTCATGTCTTATTCCTGAAATTAGGGGAAAAGCTCTCAGTTATTTTTTTCCATTGAGTATGATGTTCACTGAATTTTTTAACATAAGGCCTTTGTTATGTGGAAGTATGTTCCCTCTATACCTCATTTGTTGAGGGTTTTTATCATGAATGGGTGTACATTGTCCAGTAATTTTCTTCATATGTTGAAATGATCCTGTGGTTTTTATCCTTTCTCTTATTAATGTGGTGTATCACATTGATTGATTTGTGAGTATTGAACCACCCTTGAATCCCAGGAACAAATCCCAGTTGATGGTCGTAGATGATTTTTTTTTACTGTATTTTTGGAATCTGTTTGCTAGTATTTTGTTGAGGATTTTTGCATCTATGTTCATCAGAGATGGTGTTCTATAGTTTTCTTTTTCTGTGGTGTCATCTTGGTTTGGTATCAGAGTACTGCTGGCCTCATAGAATGAATTTGGATGTTTTTGTTTTTCTATATTATGGAAGAGTTTGAGAGAAAAATAAGTATTACTTGTTCTTTAAACATTTAGTAGAATTCTCTTGTGCAGCCATGTGGTACTGGACTCCTTTTCGTTGGGACTTTTTTGATAACTAATACAATTTCATTCCTCATAATCAGTCTGTTCAAATTTTCTATTTCTTCTCACTTCAGTTTTGGTGAGTTATATGTTTCCAGAAGTTGATCCATTTCTTCTAGGTTGTCCAATTTGTTGACATATAGTTTTGCATAATATTCTTTTACAATTGTTTGTATTTCTGTGGTGTTGCTTGTTATTTCTCCTTGTTCATTTGTGATTTTGTTTATTTGGGGCCTCTCTTTCTTCTGTTTTCCTTTTTGATGAGTCTGGCTAGAGGTTTATCAATTTTGTTGATCTTTTCCTGCCTCTGGTTTCATTTATCTGTTCTATTTTTTTTTTAGTTTCTATATCGTTTATTTCTGTTCTAGTCTATTTTTTTCTTCTAGGTTTTTATTTACATTCCAGTTAGTCAACATACAGTGTAATATTAGTTTCACCTATAAAATTTAGTGATTCATCACTTACATACAGTACCCAATGCTCATCACAGAGAGTGCCCTCCTTAACACCAGTCATCCATTTAAACCATCCCCCACCTCCCCTCCAGGAACCCTCAGTTTGTTTTCTATAGTTAGAGTCTGCTTTATGATTTGCCTCTATTTTTCCCCTGTGTTCACCTATTTGTTTCTTAAGTTCCATATATGGGTGAAATCATATGGTATTTGTCTTTCTGTGACTGATTTATTTCGCTTGGTATAACACACTGTAGTTCCATCCACGTCATTGCAAATGGCAAGCTTTCATTTTTTTGATGGCTAATATTCCATTGTATATATAACACATCTTCCTTATCCCTTGATCTGCCAAAGGACATCTGGGCTCTTTTCATGTTTTGGCTATTTTAGACATTGTTGCTATAAACACTGGGGTGCATGTGCCCTTTGGAATCACTGTTTGTATCCTTTGGATAAATACCTAGTAGTGCAATTGCTGGGTCATAGGGTAGTTCTGTTTTTAACTTTTTAAGGAACATCCATGCTGTTTTCCAGAGTGGCTGTACCTGTTTGCATTCCCACCAGCAGTGTAAGAGGGGTGCCCTTTCTCTACATCTTTGCCAACATCTGTTTTCTTGACTTGTTAATTTTAGCCATTCTGACTTGTATGAGGTGGTATCTCATTGTGGTTTTGATTTGTATTTCCTTGAAGCCAAGTGATGTGGAGCATCTTTTCATTTGTCTGTTGGCCATCTGGATGTCTTCTTTGGAGAAATATCTTTCATATCTTCTGCCCATTTCTTGACTGGATTTTTTTGTTTTATGGGTGTTGACTTTGATAAGTTCTTTATAGATATTGTATACTAGCCTTTTATTTGATAGGATATTTGCAAGTATCTTCTCCCATTCTGTACATTGTCTTTTAGAGTTGTTGATTGTTTCCTTGGCTCTGCAAAACTTTTTCTCCAATGCAGACCCTATAGTCCATTTTTTGCTTTTGTTTCCCTTGCCCCTGGAGACGTGTCTAGCAAGAAACTTCTGTGGCGCACATGGAACTTTCTCCAGAATAGACCACATACTGGGTCACAAATGAGGTCTCAACCAATACCAAAAGATTGAGATTATTCCCTGCATATTCTCAGACCACAATGCTCTAAAACTGGAACTCAATCACAAGAAAAAATTTGGCAGAAATTCAAACACTTGGAAGCTAAATACCACTCTGCTCAAGAATTTTTGTGTCAACCAGGAAATCAAAGAAGAACTTTAAAAATTCATGGAAATCAATGAGAATGAAAACACATCGGTCCAAAACCTATGGGATACTGCAAAGGCAGTCCTAAGGGGGAAATACATAGCCATCCAAGCCTCACTCAAAAAAATAGAAAAATCCCGAATGCACCAACTAACTCTACACCTTTAAGAACTAGAGAAAAAGCAACAAACGACACCTAAGCCACACATTAGAAGAGAAATAATTAAAATTAGAGCAGAAATCAATGCATTAGAAACCAGAAACACAATAGATCAGATCAACGAAACTAGAAGTTGCTTCTTTGAAAGAATTAATAAGATTGATAAACCACTGGCCAGACTTATCCAAAAGAAAAGAGAAAGGACCCAAATTAATAAAATTATGATTGAAAGGGGTGAGATCATGACTAACACCAAGGAAATAGAAACAATTATTAGAAATTATTATCAACAACTCTATGCCAATAAACTGAGCAATGTGGATGAAATGGAGGCCTTCCTGGAAACCTATAAGCTGCCAAGACT
Organism: Halichoerus grypus; assembly: GCF_964656455.1. Lineage (NCBI taxonomy): Eukaryota > Metazoa > Chordata > Mammalia > Carnivora > Phocidae > Halichoerus > Halichoerus grypus. Next base: position 81,295,151 of record NC_135727.1, read on the forward strand.
GAAACAGGAAGAAACTGACAAACTGAATAGGCCAATAACCAGTAACGAGATTGAAGCAGTGATCAAAAACCTCTCAAAAATCAAGAGTCCAGGGCCTGATGGATTCCCTGGAGAATTCTACCAAATATTCAAAGAAGAAATAATACCTATTCTACCGAAGCTGTTTCAAAAAATAGAAACAGAAGGAAAACTTCCACACTCATTCTATGAGGCCAGCATTACCTTAATCCCCAAACCAGGCAAAGACCCCATCAAAAAGGAGAATTTCAGACCGATATCCCTGCTGAATATGGATTCCAAAATCCTCAACAAAATCCTAGCTAATAGGATCCAACAATACATTCAAAGGATCATCCACCATGACCAAGTCGGATTTATCCCCGGGATGCAGGGGTGGTTCAACATTCGCAAATCAATCAATGTGATAGAACACATTAATAAGAGGAGGGAGAAGAACCATGTGACCCTCCCAATTGATGCAGAAAAAGCATTTGACAAAATACAACATCGTTTCCTGATTAAAACTCTTCAGAGTATAGGGATAGAGGGAACATTCCTCAAGCTCATAAAATCCATCTATGAAAAACCCACAGTGAATATCATCCTCAATGGGGAAAAGCTGAGAGCCTTTCCCTTAAGATCAGGAACACGTCAAGGGTGCCCACTCTCACCACTGTTGTTCAACATAGTACTAGAAGTCCTAGGAACAGCAATCAGACAATAAAAAGAAATAAAAGGTATTCAAATTGACAAAGAAGAAGTCAAACTCTCTCTTTTCGCAGACGACATGATACTTTATGTAATGTGGCAGGATACAAAATCAATGCACAGAAATCAGTTGCTTTCTTATACACTAAAAATGCTACTGTAGAAAGAGAAGTTAAAGAAATGATTCCATTTAAAATAGCACCAAAAAACATAAGATACCTTGGAATACACCTAACCAAAGAGGTAAAGGATCTATACTCTAGGAACTACAAAACACTCATGAAAGAAATTGAAGAAGACACAAAAAGATGGAAAAATATTCCATGCTCATGGATCGGAAGAATAAACATTGTTAAAATGTCGATGCTACCCAGAGCAATCTATACCTCCCATGCCATCCCGATGAAAATTCCAATGACATTTTTCAAAGTGCTGGAACAAACCATCCTAAAATTTGTATCGAATCAGAAAAGACCCTGAATCGCCAAGGAAATGTTGAAAAAGAAAAACAAAGCTGGGGGCATCACGTTGCCTGATTTCAAGCTATATTACAAATCAGTGATCACCAAGACAGCATGGTACTGGCACAAAAACAGACATACAGACCAATGGAACAGAATAGAGAACCCAGATATGGACCCTCAACTCTATGGTCAAATAATCTTTGACAAAGCAGGAAAAAACCTGCAATGGAAAAAAGACAGTCTCTTCAATAAATGGTGCTGGGAAAATTGGACAGCCACATGCAGAAGAATGAAACTCAACTATTCTCTAACACCATTCACAAAGATAAACTCAAAGTGGATGAAAGACCTCAACGTGAGACAGGAATCCATCAAAATCCTAGAGGCGAACATAGGCAGTAACCTCTTTGACATCAGCCACAGCAACTTCTTTCAAGATACATCTCCAACACCTAGTGAAACAAAAGCAAAAATGAACTTCTGGGACTTCATCAAGATAAAAAGCTTCTACACAGCAAAGGAAACAGTGAACAAAACAAAGAGGCAACCCACAGAATGGGAGAAGATATTTGCAAATGACACTACAGATAAAGGGCTGGTATCCAAAATCTATAAAGAACTTCTCAAACTCAACACCCAAAAAACAAATAATCAAGTCAAAAAGTGGGCAGAAGGGATGAACAGACACTTCTCTGAAAAAGACATACAAATGGCTAACAGACACATGAAAAAATGTTCATCATCATTAGCCATCAGGGAAATCCAAATCAAAACCACACTGAGATACCACCTTACACCAGTTAGAATGGCAAAAATGGACAGGGAAAGAAACAACAAATGTTGGAGAGGTTGTGGAGAAAGGGGAACCCTCTTACACTGTTGGTGGGAATGCAAGTTGGTACAGCCACTTTGGAAAACAGTGTGGAGGTTCCTCAAAAATTTAAAAATAGAGCTCCCCTATGACCCAGCAATTGCACTCCTGGGTATTTACCCCAAAGACACAGATGTAGTGAAAAGAAGGGCCATATGCACCCCAATGTTCATAGCAGAAATGTCCGCAATAGCCAAACTGTGGAAAGAGCTGAGATGCCCTTCAACAGATGAATGGATAAAGAAAATGTGGTCCATATATACAATGGAATATTACTCAGCCATCAGAAAAGATGAATACCCAACTTTTACATCAACATGGATGGGAGTGGAGGAGATTATGCTAGGCGAAATAAGTGAAGCAGAGAAAGTCAATTATCATATGGTTTCACTTATTTGTGGAACATAAGGAATAACATGGAGGACATTGGGAGAAGGAAGGGAAAAATGGGGGGGTGGGAATTGGAGAGAGAGATGAACCGTGAGAGACTATGGACCTGAGAAACAAACAGGGTTCTAGAGGGGAGGGGTGAGGGGGGATTGGTTAGCCCGGTGATGGGTATTAAGGAGGGCACGTACTGCATGGAGCACTGGGTATTATACGAAAACAATAGATCATGGATCACTACATCAAAAACTAATGATGTATTGTATGGTGACTAACATAATATAATTTAGAAAAAAAAAAAAGAAACTTCTGTGGCTCAGGTCAAAGTGGTTGTTGCCGTCTTCTGCTCTAGGGGTTTGATGGTTTCCTGTTGCACATTTATGTCTTCCATCCATTTTGTTTTGTTTTGTTTTTTTAAGATTTTTATTTATTTATTTATTTGAGAGAGAGAATGAGACAGAGAGAGAGAGTATGAGAGGGGGGAGGGTCAGAGGGAGAAGCAGACTCCCCGCCGAGCAGGGAGCCCGATGCGGGACTCAATCCTGGGACTCCAGGATCATGACCTGAGCCGAAGGCAGTCGCTTAACCAACTGAGCCACCCAGGCGCCCTTCCGTCCATTTTGAATCTATTTTTGTGAATGGTGTAAGACAGTGGTCCAGTTT